>NC_089587.1:77937353-78537353 GCF_019320115.1 Miscanthus floridulus
GCCCACCAGCGCCTTATCCCCTCCTCTTCCTCCCAATCCCTCGCCCGCGCCGCACCACGCAGCGCCGCCCGCCCGTGCCGCCCCGCTGCGCTGCCTGCCCGCCTCGCCCTGCCCACGCCGCTCCGGCCACCTCCTCCGCGCACCCGCCGCCTGCCGGCCGCCCCACCCCGCCCTGAACGCCGCCCGGCCCGCCACCCGTGGCCGCCGCCGCCCGCCCCGCCCGACCCACGGCCGACCGCGGCCGCCGCTCCGCCAAGCGAGCGCGCGGAGCCTCGCCGCCTCGCCCTACGCCCGCCCCTCCCACCCGTGGCCGCCACCCCGCCCGCCAACCGTGGCCGCGCCGGCCGCGCCGCCCGACCCACGGCCACGCGGCCGCCGCTCCGCCAGGCGCGCGCGGAGCCGCGCCGCCTGCCCCGCGGCCCTCCGGCCGCGCCCATCCGGCCTCCAGAACGCGCCGCGGCGACCCTGCCGGCGTGGCACTCCCACGGCCGCCCCTCCCGCGACGCCCCGCCGGGCCGACAACCCTCCCCGGCCGCCGCCCCCGCGGCCGCCCCTCCCCGGCCGTGCCGCTCGCGCACCCGCGCCCCTCCCTCCCACGGCCGCGTCCCCCACCGCCCCGGCCAGATCCCGACTGGCCCGGCCGCCAAGCCGGCCACCCCGGGGCCAGCAGGCCACTCCAGGTGCCCCCTGCTCCCTTGCCGCCATCCCCCTGCCCGCCAGCTCCCTGCTCGCCAGCCCCTGCTCCTTGCCCCCTGCCCGCCAGGCAGCTCCCCCACGCGCGCCCACCGGTCGCGCCGGCCACTCCATTCCCACCCTACCCTGCCCTCTCCACCCTCGGCTCCGCTCGGGTAGGTCTACACCGTGCAGGAAACGCCGTCGGCTCTTCCGACCAGCCCCGGCCGCCTGCAGTGCGCTCCGGCCAGCTGCAGCCACCTGCTGGCCACCGACAGCCACCTCCGGCCAGCCGCCAGCCAGCCGCAGCCGGCCACAGCCAGCCGTAGCAGGCTGCAGGCAGGCCACAGCTGGCCGAGAGAGGCTTGCAGCCAGCCAGCAGGACGTTCCGCGAGGACGTTTCGCCGTCATCGAAGGTATAATGTTGAGAATGTCGGCCTTCGTGCCTGAATATGAATGTCGGCCTTCGTGCCGCTATATGGATGTCGGCCTTCGTGCCGCTATATGGATGTCGGCCTTCGTGGCGTTGTTTTTTTGCAGGTTTAGAAAACCTCCCTGTGCAGGGGAAGTGCTGCCGAAATTTTTCAATGAAGTCTAACCTAAGGTCTTTTATGCAGGAGAAGAGCTCTTCAGAGGGACCTCGACGACCTTCCACTGCTTGGGCGTAGTTGGACTGCCTGCACCGCGTCGCCTCGCCACTGCAGCGACTCGCCACTGCCCCGCTAGCCTGACTCCTTCGCCACCCTAGGTATACACATACTCTCTCTCGTATCATTGCCGTAGATCGATCGTGTACCCCAGTTAGGCGTCTCCCGTTCGAAACAGATATGGTTCGAGGTATGCGGATCACTGCATATCTGCGACGGTATCTGTTTCGGATTGTCCACGTTTTTGGACAGCCCGAGGATGCGTAGATAAGGTTAGGTTCCATGTTCCGCTCCTGTCCGAGTCGGAGTTTCGGCACCACCTCCCCGTTGTTCTTCGGATACACACTCTCCGAAAAGGACGTGTATCTGGAGAACAACGGGGAGGTGCTGCCGAAATTTTGACTCGGACGGGAGCAGAACATGGAACCTAACCTTATCTACGCATCCTCGGGTGGGATTAGGACCTATCCTTCACCTATTAGATGGCAGGAACGCTTTGTAGATGCAAATGCTGGTTTTATTTCTCGCTTACATTGGCGCATGACAGAGGATGGCTGACCGTCAGTGGATGTACACGGGCTTTGCAAGTAAGAGCGGTGACTGGGTGAGGGGTGTCAATGCTTTCCTAGAGCTTGCTTTTGGCGCAGCTGCTAGAGGGTCATGTCGGATGCGGTGTCCGTGCAGCAAGTGCAAGAACAAGAAAAAGAAACAAAAGAGCCAGGTGTGGAAAGATCTTTACAAGAACGGGTTCGTTCCAAACTATACCCGCTGGATCTACCATGGTGAACGCGATCGTATTAGGGAGGAGGTGGTGAGATCCCTCCTCGAGGAGTGTGATGCAGATGCCGGGATGGCAGACATGATGGCAGACTATCACGAAGGACGGTTTGCCGAAGGAGTGGAGGTAGAGGATGATCCAGAGGAAACCGCAAAGGCGTTCTACACCATGCTGGAGTCGGCACAGAAGCCTCTCCACGAGAAGACAACGGTTACGCAACTGGATGCCATTTCACGCCTAATAGCGTTGAAATCACAACTGGGCATTAGTCGAGACGGTTTCGATCTCGTGTTGACAGTTGTTGGCACACTGCTTCCGAAGGATCACATCCTGCCGAAGAACACGTACGAGTCACAGAGGCTCCTTCGTGCACTGAAGATGCCGTACGAGGGGATCCAAGCTTGTCCGAAGGGGTGCGTACTGTTCAGGGGAGACCACGAGAAAGCAACACACTGTCCAAAGTGCAAAGCCTCTAGGTATGTGGAGGTAGAAGGCAAAGATGGCAACAAAAATCAGTCTAAGATACCCGAGATGGTCATACGACACCTTCCTTTCATACCTAGGCTACAACGGATGTACATGACAGAGGAGACCGCGAAACAGATGACGTGGCACAAGAATGGCAAAAGATACACTGACAAGATGGTGCACCCAGCCGATGGTGATGCATGGAGACACTTCGATAACATGAATCCTGGGAAGGCTCTAGAAGCTCGGAATGTACGCGTAGCACTAGCAACAGATGGGTTCAACCCGTTTGGAATGATGGCGGCCCCGTACACTTGTTGGCCCGTGTTCGTGATCCCCCTCAATCTTCCCCCCGGCGTCATGTTTGAACCTAGGCACGTGTTCTTGACGCTGATAATACCTGGACACCCGGGCAACAATATGGGTGTCCTGATGGAGCCAGTGTGGGATGAATTGAAACATGCTTGGGAAAAGGGGGTGCTGACGTATGACCGAGCTACAAAGAGGAACTTCACTATGCATGTCTGGTACCAGTATTCAATGCATGACTTCTTGGCGTATGGCTTATTTAGCGCGTGGTGTGTTCACGGGAAGTTCCCTTGCCCAACATGCAAGGCAGATGTGATGTTCACCTGGCTGGCGAAGGGTGGGAAGTACTCTTCTTTCGACCAACATCGTCAATTCCTGCCAGAGAACCATGAATTGAGACGAGATGTTAAGCACTTCACGAAAGGTGTTCAAGTCACCGACCCCATTCCTAAGGTTAGGAGCCCGGCCGATGTCCTCGCGGAGATAGAGGCTCTCGAAATAGATGAACAGAACGGTGGCTTTGTTGGATATGGTATTGACCACATGTGGACTCATATATCGGGTTTGCATAGGCTACCGTACTTCAAGGACCTTCTTCTTCCACACTGCATCGATGTAATGCATACAGAAAAGAATGTCGCAGAGGCACTCTGGGGAACACTCATGGAGATTGGTAAGAAGTCAAAGGACAACGTTAAGGCTAGACTGGACATTGAAACGATTTGTGATAGACCAAAGCTAGTGATGAAGAGTCCTGAACCAGGCAAGAGATGGAAAAGGGGCCCGGCCGATTATATCTTGAAAAGGTCGGATAGGAAGGAAGTTCTGAAGTGGATACAGAAGACGGTACGGTTCCCTGATGGGTATGCGGCGAGTCTGAATAGGGGAGTGAACTTGGAGACTTTGAAACTCTTAGGGATGAAGAGTCATGACTTCCACGTATGGATTGAGCGGCTCCTTCCTGCAATGACCCGGGGATACGTCCCCGAGCCAGTGTGGCGCGTCCTGGCAGAGTTGAGCTTTTTCTTCCGCCAGCTTTGTGCCAAGCAGCTATCTCGGGATGTCTGTCTTGAACTAGAGAAGGCTGCACCTCTATTGCTATGCAAGTTGGAGATGATATTTCCACCCGGCTTCTTCCTATCGATGCAGCATCTGATTTTGCACCTACCTCGCGAGGCTCGGCTGGGGGGGCCCGTGCAGTGCCGTTGGTGCTATCCAATCGAGAGGTGTCTAAAGCTTCTTCGGAAAATGTGTAGAAATAAAGCCAAAATTGAGGCTTCCGTGGCGGAGGCATTCGTGCTGGAGGAGGTGGCCACGTTCACACGGGCGTACTATACTGAGAAACTTCCCAGCCGGCACAATCCAACCCCTCGTTACAACGCCGACGAGAACTCATCGAACCTCAGCCTTTTCAAAGGGGATCTCGGAAGAGGTGGCGCAGGTACCAACAAGACATTGACCCATGATGAGTGGCACAGTATCATGATCTACTTGTTGTTGAACCTTGATGAGTGCATTCCTTATCAGAAGTAAGTTCTCAGTCATCTTGTTATATACGTCGTCACTATCCTGCACCTATTGATCAAACCCCCTTGTGTGTCTTGTTTTTTTAGGGAATATATTAACAGTCACTGGAGAGGCAATACGGCTCCTACCGAGCAAGAAGAAGACCATATTCTTAGACATGGCGAGCCCGATTTCATTTCCTGGTTCTGTAGAAAGGTATCATCCAAGTAACCTCGTGGCGAGTTTGAGATTGCACTTTGCTCCTAGGAGCGAGTAATGTAACGATCTATACCTGTCCTAACCTTGCAGGCCCAGACGGATCCGGAAATGAGTGATGATTTGAAACAGGTGGGTGGTGGCTTCTCCCGTAAGGTGAAGTCATTCAACGTTTATGATGTGAATGGCTATCGCTTTCGCACAAGAAGCTACGAGGAGAGTCGCCCCAACCTAAAAACCACGTGCAGTGGAGTTCGTACGCCTGGAACGGATGCCAAGGACTATTATGGCACAGTCGAAGAGATATACGAGCTCAAATTTAAGGGTGCCAAAACTTTTAATCCAGTGGTATTCAAATGCCATTGGTTTGATCCTGATGTCGTAAGAAAAGACCTTACGATTGGGCAAGTCGAAATTCGACAAGATTCCAGATATAATGGAGACGATGTCTATATTGTGGCTAACCGAGACGCCACACAAGTTTATTACCTCCCATGGGCGTGCCAAAAAGACAAGAACCTTGAGGGTTGGAGCCTTGTGCACTTAGTATCGCCACACGGTAAAGCGGCTGTCCCAAACGATGATGATTACAACTTTGACCCAAAGGCAGATGAATTCTATCAACCCGAGGGGCTAGAAGGGAGTTTGGAAATAGACATTTCCTCGCTGATGGACATGGAAGAAAACAATGACATCGATGAGGACGAGGGTGATGACGTGCAGGATGCTGAGGACTTACGCATCCTTGAGAAATGGCAGAGGGAGCGCGATGGAGTTGTTCAGGACGATGAGGAATTACGCATCCTTGAGAACAGGCAGACAGATGATGAGGACGATGCAGAGCTCGACAATATTGATAGTGATGACGAGGATAGTGGTGACGAAACGGCACCAACCATATTGCCGTTCGTGGAGATAATTTCTAGACCACGTAATGCTATATTTCTTTTATTGTTATCCTGTAATTATGTTTTTTTACTACTAGTTGTCATTAATTTATGCTAACTTTTTTGCCCTTTTGTCATTGCAGGCACTCGACAAAATGCCAGGCGGAAGGAAAAAGCCGCCGCCACGGAGCTGCCGCTCCAGGTTCGCCCACGCCGCCGACGAGGAGGAGGACCGGCAGGTGGTGGAGGAGCCGCCCAGTAGGGGGGAGGAGCCCCCCCTCGCACGTCGCTTGTCGAGGAGGCTGCAGTTCCAGGAGACCCTGGAAGGGGGGACGTCCACGACCACGACCACGACCAGGACCACGAGGACCGGTGACGGTGGTACCGGCGGTGGCGACGAGGACGAGGACGAGGACGAGGACGAGGAGGACGAGGACGGGGGCCACGACGACTGGGAGACGGGGGCTTCCTCAGGTTCGAGGAAGCCCTACCAGCGCGGGCCAGCTTCACTCCCGGACCCACGACCGCTCCCTGGCCGCCGGCCGGTGATTAGGCCCGTGGGCACGGCGTAAGTAACCATAATTCATTTCAATACTTGTTCATATGACATGTTAATGACTAACAATTGTTAATGACTCTTGCAGTAGCTGGAAGTTTGTGAGCGGCGCCGACGGTTCACGCCATATCAATGGCATCCAAGGCCTGCTCATTAGGGAGTACTACCCTGGCTTTGTCACCCACAATGGTGAGGAAAAGCCGCCCATGAAGTGGGAGCACTTCTACAGCGTCATCTCCAACGGCGAGACCCTTGCGGCGAAGATCAAGAGGGAGTTATGGGTGAGAATGTGTTGTTGCACCGTATTTCTCAATACTACACATTTGTTGGATGCTATTGAAACAATTGATACATGTTGTCTATGTGCAGGACTTCTTCACGTGCGAGGAGGGGAAAGAGCAGCATGCGGCACGAGTTCAGGAGGCGGTGTGCAAATTACGTTTGAAGGACCTGTACCACGAGGCGCGCCTCCAGTGCGTCATTACCTACTGCGCCAACGTGCTTGGCCAGGTGGTGAAGAAGCCGCAAGTCAGGGAGATGTTCCAGCAGAGGGAGACCAACCTCACCGAGGAGCAGTACGTGCAGGTAATTAAGAAGGAAACATCCGTTTTAATTCAATCCGTGAAATATTCAATTCATCTTGTTACATGTTACATACTTGATGTCTTGCAGATGTGTCCGGAGTGGTGTGACAAGTACCAGGATTGCTGGCTGGCCATTGTGCGTATCTGGAGGTCGGACGCGTCGTACGAGCAACATAGAGAACGTCGGCGCCGCCGCTTGCAGATGCAAGGGGCACCACACCACCAGGGGAACCGGTCTCTCCCGCAGTACATTGAAAAATGGGTATGCTTCTATTCAAATTTGAGTTCTAACACTGAATCGTCATTACCTGTAACCATGTTTGTGTTTTCATCCCAGTCCCAGGCGCATGGTGGGCAGGACTGCAACGAGATGATGGGGTACGCCCTTTCTCACAAGGGCAGAGCGACGGCGCCTGACAACGTCTACGACGAGGAGGACGGGCCGGACGCGTACACCAACAGCAGCGTCTACCCCAAGATCGACGCGTACCGCAGGGCGTTTCGCCAGCGCCATGGGGAGACGTCGGACCCCGCCACCGAGCCTCTGGACACAGACCTCCTGATGAGGTTGGGCCCAGGGAAGCAGCACGGCAGTTACATGATGGCCAACAGTGCCATCGACCCGTCGTCTGCCCCCACGCTGAGGGAGATTCGACGAGGCGGTTCCAGTAGCTCCTCCGACATCCCCATAGCGCCTCGGCAGCCGAGCAGCGCACAGATGTTCTCGCAATTTCAGGTAAGTGCCGTTTCATTTGTTGTTCACTCGTTTCACACATGATCTACCTTGCCTTAACATTTGTGGGTGTAATATTGCAGGAGCAGATCGCACAAATGCAGGCCTACCAAGAGGCCCAGGAAGCGAGGCAGGAGGCACTACGTCAGCAGCAGGAGGCACTACATCAGCAGCAGATGCTGGCACTTTCGCAGCACTACCAGCGCCAGCTGACAGACCTGACCGGCTACTTCCGGTCCCAGATGCCGGGAACGGACGAGCCTCCTGCCTCGCTCTTCGCTCCACCAGAAGTTCCACTGTCTGCTCCTGCTCCTGCTCCTGTACCTTTTCCAGTGAGTATATTTGTCTGTTGCTTTAGCTGGTACGCCCATCATGCAGGTACTAATTACATCAATTGGCTTTTGTGCAGGCACAGTCGGCAGGTTCGAACCCGACTCCAGGTGCTAGCCCTCCACTGGGTCCTTCTCCACCCTACCAAGATTACCCGACCTACCCCACGCAGCCGTACATGTACCCTCCACCGTCGCAGGGGTACTCCTCGTGGCCGCCTTTCCCGACGCAGCAGGGGCACTCCGGGCCGGCAAGCGTCACAGCGCCGCAGAACAGGTGGAACTACGGTACGTCTTCGCAGTCGGGTTGGCGTCTGTATGAGCACGGTGGTGGCTCTGGGACCCCTGGGGACGACGCACAGAGCTAGGTATCTTTGCTTCTCGCTTTTGGACCTTCATCGATGAACGTGTGGCACATTGGACATGTTATGTGCATGTTGGACTTGTATGGATTCGTTTTGGACATGTATCGTTGTATTTCGGGACCTTTATGTATGGATTCATGTGAAAACTGAATTTTATTGTTAAATGCGCTGTTTCGGTGATATTATTGTGAATTACTGTGTTCAAATGTGATGTGTATGCAATATGTGGCTTAAATGTGGTTAAAATGCAACTGAAATGAGGAAAAAAAATTGAAAAAAAAAATTGGTTCCCAGCTTTGCCGACAGGAAACAGTCGGCAAAGCTGGGTTTCCCTGACCACGGATTCCAGCTTTGCCGACAGGATTACAGAGCAGTCGGCAAAATGACCAAAGCTTTGCCGACAGCCCTGACCGACGGCTGTCGGCAAAGGCTTTGCCGACAGCCACTGTGCAGCGGTCGGCAAAGTCTTTGCCGACAGCCGTAGGTCAGGGCTGTCGGCAAAGCCTCGGTCACGGTTGACGGCGCCGTCAGCGTTTGCCGACTGTACAGCTGGCTATCGGCAAAGGCTTTGCCGACAGCTTGACACGTGGCTGTCGGCAAAGAAGTCATTGCCGACTAATTCTTTGCCGACAGATCTTTGCCGACAGCCACGTGGAGAAACGGTCGGCAAAGCCTTTGCCGACAGGAAAACTGCCTTTGCCGACTGCTTTCGGCTGTAGGCAAAGGACCTCGTGGCCGCCTTTCCCGACGCAGCAGGGGCACTCCGGGCCGGCAAGCGTCACAGCGCCGCAGAACAGGTGGAACTACGGTACGTCTTCGCAGTCGGGTTGGCGTCTGTATGAGCACGGTGGTGGCTCTGGGACCCCTGGGGACGACGCACAGAGCTAGGTATCTTTGCTTCTCGCTTTTGGACCTTCATCGATGAACGTGTGGCACATTGGACATGTTATGTGCATGTTGGACTTGTATGGATTCGTTTTGGACATGTATCGTTGTATTTCGGGACCTTTATGTATGGATTCATGTGAAAACTGAATTTTATTGTTAAATGCGCTGTTTCGGTGATATTATTGTGAATTACTGTGTTCAAATGTGATGTGTATGCAATATGTGGCTTAAATGTGGTTAAAATGCAACTGAAATGAGGAAAAAAAATTGAAAAAAAAAATTGGTTCCCAGCTTTGCCGACAGGAAACAGTCGGCAAAGCTGGGTTTCCCTGACCACGGATTCCAGCTTTGCCGACAGGATTACAGAGCAGTCGGCAAAATGACCAAAGCTTTGCCGACAGCCCTGACCGACGGCTGTCGGCAAAGGCTTTGCCGACAGCCACTGTGCAGCGGTCGGCAAAGTCTTTGCCGACAGCCGTAGGTCAGGGCTGTCGGCAAAGCCTCGGTCACGGTTGACGGCGCCGTCAGCGTTTGCCGACTGTACAGCTGGCTGTCGGCAAAGGCTTTGCCGACAGCTTGACACGTGGCTGTCGGCAAAGAAGTCATTGCCGACTAATTCTTTGCCGACAGATCTTTGCCGACAGCCACGTGGAGAAACGGTCGGCAAAGCCTTTGCCGACAGGAAAACTGCCTTTGCCGACTGCTTTCGGCTGTAGGCAAAGGACCTGTTTCCTGTAGTGAGAAGATGTGCTATATATTTATAACGTTGAGGCTAAATCCGGCCAGCACACTAATATGGGCTAGATCGCACGAGGTCGCACATGGCCGAGATATGTAGTAGGGGAAGTCTAACTGACGCTCATTCTTCGCCTAAAACACCCACAAACATCTCTCTTGAAGACCCGTCGGAGAGATACACAATGGAGTGTCCTAGGATCGGTAAGACCACCTAAAACGCCGGCAAATCTTAATCAAGGAGAAGTGTTGCATTGGATAGCAAATGGGTTGAAAAAGCTAGGGTTTAGAGGTAAAAAATAAAGATAGATATGTTTTTGACGATTGAATAGACAGACCTCTGAATCGGCCGTAATCCATAGAGGAGGTGGTCTTATTAAAGGAGACTTGTTCCACACACAATTTACAAGTTTTCCACACGATTAGATAAATGTATAAAGGAACAACACGAACTGGGGCTCGGAGTGTCAAAACTGGGTCAGGCCGGTTTCAATAGTGCTCGTGAGGCCTCCCTGGAAAAACTGGCCTAGGCAGCGGTTTTAGCTGCAAACTGGCCGAAGCCACCCAAAGCCCGCCCGGGCTAGTTTTTCTGGATTTCGCCAATCTTGTTTCAAATTAACTTAAATTTGATCCTTTTTGTTTACACGTGATTTTCCGATCCATCTTTATAAGAGCATCTCCAGCGTGGCCCTCAAACAAGCCCCTAAACTAAAAATTTGAGGGCTTGAGAAAAAACACAGGCACGGTCCAGCAGGGCCCCTAATCAAGCCCTCAAATTTAGGTGGCCTCGGATCCCGTCGCAGGGGACGTGGAGGAGGAGGGCGTGCCATTGGTGGCTCTCCTCTTGATTTCAATGTTGTAGGTTTGGGTGATCGCGTCTTCCGGTTTTCTGTCCACTCCAATCCGGTTGGGCACTACATTAACAAGCTTCGTTCTTTCGATCGCCACCTTTACAAGCTTTACTTCCACCTCTGGAACAATGGAGGTCCCAAGTGGCAACTTGAATGGAGGCAGTTCATTTCAGAAGAGGAATCTTCGTGGCAGCCTGCTTAGAAACTCAGTCTACTCCCCAAAAGCTAGAAAGCTCCAGGAAAAGCCTAGCCAAGGAGTGCCTTATTGATTCAGATGTCAGAAGGAGCAACAGGTTGAAGATCAGGAACAAAGGCTTCAAACAAAGCGCATATGGGAAATCTAACTGCCTAGGATGCTCCAGCAAACCCCCAACTATCACAAATTCAGTCATCAGAGACTTAGGAAAGGAATTATGCCAAATTAACCCTGAGTTGTTGACTGATGATAATCTGATGAAGGAAAGGGAAGTTGGAACAGTAGGAGCAAAGAAGAAAGATGGCAAGACCCCCAAGAGCAAGAAGAACAATGATATAAGCAAGAACAAGAAGGATGAAGACTGAAAACCCCAACCAGATGTTTGAGGAGTACTGCTTTTGATTTTTACCTTCTGGAGCTCTACTGTCTCGAGTGTTATTTTCTTTCTCTTTTGTGTTAGCAGTGGCCCTCAGGCCTGCCTATCTTTATTATTTTCAGACTTTGTTTCTTTCCTTTTATACCTGGGGCTACTTGGTTTTATGTTATCTATCTATTTCCTTCTTTGTTGGAATTTGACTAGTGCTCACTCTTATTGGTTCTACTCTGTTTATTTCGTTTTAATGATTAATAATCGCCACTGGAAAGTTCTGCGTTGGAATAATCGCCACTAAAAAGTTCTGTGTAGAAAGTCAGTGCAACATTGTGTGCTTAAAAGAAACCAAAAGGCAAGCATTTGATTTTCCATTTATCAGGAACTTCTGTCCAACAAGCTTTGATAACTTTCACTGTCTTCCCTCCATTGGGGCCCATGGGAATTCTAGTAGCCTAGCAAGGCAAAGTGTTTAGAAGAGAGCTAGCCTTCTAGAATGAGTTTACTATATCCATTAATCTCACCTCTCAGTTCAATGAAGCTTCTTGGCTGCTCACAACAGTGTATGTTCCTTGCACTTTTCAAGGGAAAAGAGATTTCCTAAACTGGTTCCAAAACATTCAGATGTCTGAAGAACTAGATTTGCTAATTGTTGGGGATTTCAACCTTCTTCGAAGACCAGAAAATAGGAATAAGGAGGGTGCTGACACCCAAGAAATGTTTCTTTTCAACGAAGCCATCATTAATTTGGGCATGGTGGAAAAATTCCCTTGCTAGGAAGGCAGTGTACTTGGACTAATAAACAGACAAAGCCTCTCTTAGAAAGACTAGACTAGTTCTTCACTTCAGCTAATTGGACCCTGAACTATCCAAACATTGTGTCCAAATCTCCAATTACGGAGACCTCTGATCACTGGCCTTGCACCATAGAAATCAGCACTACCATTCCAGCAGCCAAGATTTTTAGATGTCAAAACTACTGGCTTGAATTTGAAAGCTTCAAGAGCACTGTCCAGCAAGCCTAGTTAACCCCCTCAAATCTGCTTGATACAACAAAGAGACTTACAACAAAGTTCAAACATCTAAGAGGGGTCCAAAGGCTTGGAAAGCTAACCTCTCCTCATTTGGCAAGCTCATTCAACAAGTGAAATCTCTAATCTACCTCTTTGAGACCATGGAGCTACCGAGGGATTTGAGCATTTAGGAGTGGAATTTCAAAATATTTACTCAAAATGGAGAGGACCTATTGAAAATAAAGGGCTAAAATCAAGTGGGTGCAGGATGGTGATGCTGGAACTAAACTCTTTAATGCCCATGCCATTGTTAGGCATAGTAAGAATACAATATCCACTCTTCTTGATGACAACAATGCCTTACTCACTCATCATGACCACAAAGCCAACCTTATTTGGGATTACTTCAAATAGGGGCTTGGGGTTTATGAATTTGAGGGAATGTTATTTGACCTGCATGACCTTCTCCCTCCACCAATTGATTTGTCTGTCTTAGAAGCAGAATTCTCCAAAAAGAAATTGATGGCATAATTTCAGAACTCCCAACTGATAAATCTCCTGGCCTAGATAGCTCAGGATTTTTTTGACATTTGTGACTCCTTCCAACAAGGCACTCTCTGCACAAGAAGCATCAATACCTCCTACATAACCCTTATCCCTAAAATTTTGGGAGCCTCCAAGGTCAATGACTTTAGGACTATCTTCCTGTTAAACACCTCAATGAAGATCGTCACTAAATTCCTAGCAAACAGACTTCAAAATGTCATCCCTCAACATATTCACAATAACCAATATGACTTCATCAAGAAGAGAACAATCCAGGATTGCATTGCTTGGGCCCTAGAATATCTTCACATTGCCATAAATCTAAGAAAGAACTGGTTATCCTAAAACTAGACTTTGAGAAGGCATTTGAGAAGGTAGAGCATGAAGCCATTTTGCAAATCTTGGCCCAAAAAAGGTTTTGGGCAGAAATGGCAGGACTAGGTCAAATCCATCTTTGGCTCAAGAACCTCTTCAGTCCTTCTAAATGGTGTGCCTAGGAAAACTATGCACTGCAGAAGAGGAGTTTGACAAGGAGACCCACTTTCTCCTTTGCTATTTGTTCTTGCTACTGATCTGCTTCAGTCAATCCTAAACAAAGCTAAGGAAAGGTAGATCATCAAGCTGCCCATTGAGCTTAATTACTCCTCTGATTTTCTAGTATTTCAATATGCAGATGATACTCTAATCATCATGCAAGCCCTCAGCCACTCATCTCTTTGCTCTAAAAGGCTTGCTCCAATCATTTGGAACCTCCACTGGACTAAAGGTGAATTATGTCTAGTCTATGCTTGTCCCAATAAACATCTCATATGAAAAAGCTTGATCACGTGGCAAGTGTTATGTGTATGAAGGCCCATATGGCCCATGAAGCTCTCTCTATATAGCCATCTCCACCTTGGAGTGTTCATCTTTAGCCACATAATCATAATCTATAAAATCTATTGGATACATTCCTAACCATCTCAGCCTTTAAACAACAAGATCTAAATTATCAAAAGACCGATTATAAGAGCCAAACTTATATACAACAATGATTCCTAATCCATGTGCATCCAAATATGAAAGTCCAAATACTAGAACTTCAATAAATCTGTCACTTAATTTGCGCACAACTGCCCTGGTTGCAATATCTGCATACACCCTGCCTGTTATAATTACACAATGATGTTTTCTAGCGAAGTTTAATCTTGTAAGCATGAAGAAAATAGTCTCTTTCTCAATAACCAATATAAATTCAATCATACCTGTTGCTTCAATGCGATCTTGGGGTCCAACCTTGGGTCAATGTGTACATTATTTCTTATGTACAGTACCACTTGGCCAGAAATATAGCCCTTTGGTAGAACTCACACATTGAGAGATGACCTTGTTGTTTCCAACAGCATGCATACTTCAGTTAGTAGTGGCAAAAAACATCCTTTATAGTTCCCCCTAAATATACTTTCATCTTCATAGTAGATATACTTGTTACTAACATGGTACCAAAGCCATGGATTAGGGTTAGGATTAATCTATTCTGATCCCCCACGATATACATTTTTTCCTCATCATTTTCTGGCTCGAGGAAGGTCGTCTTCGTGTCCCACATTGATCCTCTGCATCTGTCAGCTCTTCATCCGCGCGTCGTCTACTTGGCCTTCCGTGCGCAGCCTTCATCCATGCATCATCCGCCTCCATTCGCGTGACTCGTCTTCACGCGCAAGCCTTCTGCGGCCTCATCTTCAGGTGCGAACCTGTCCTCACGTGGCCCCGTCCGCCTATCATCGAACGACTAGGCACGAATCTGTCGTCGCACGGCCCCACCACGTCTTTAGGTGTGGCCTCATCCGCCTATCACCGTGTGGCCCCACAAACTCATCTTCACGTGCTCATCTTCATGCGTGTACGAGCCTGCCAGTCTGCCTATAGCTCGAGGCTGTCATCCTCTACGTACGAGTTTTGTCTTCACCGAGTTCGTCAAACCAGTGGTAAAAATGGATCAACCATCACTACTAGTTGGTAACACAAACCAGCTATAATGATAGGTTATCACCACCGGTTCGTGTTACCTGCCGTCAGTGATAATCGCCTAAATTTTCATCAACGGTTCGTAACACGAACCGGCGGTGAAAAACATTTCACCAACGGTTCGTAATACAAACCGGCGGTGATGAGTATCACTGCCAGTTTTTAGCAAACCGGCGATGAAAGTGGTGGCGGTGATTATCAATTCTGTAGTAGTGTGTATATGTTACATGATGACAGACGCACTAGCGGATTGGTGCAAAAAAGGCATAAGGTGCAGGCACATATTGTGCAGATTTGGAACAACAGCAGCGGACATGGTTTGTGTTAGATGAGGAACAATTGTTGAAGGCAACAGACATGGGACGGGCCCAGTAGTTGATGGCCCCCTATTGTGCACAACCGCCTAGCTAGCCACCTGCCTGTCACGCAGCCACTCGGCCGCCGTGCGCACTCTCCCAGCCACCTGACTCGCGCAACCACACCATCTCGCCCGCCGCACGTTCTCTCGTAGCTGCTTGCCTAGCTCGAACTATATATTTTCCTATGTCTAGTGGCGGAGAAAAAGATCAACCTGCCAGTGTTAGCCTAGGCCTACAATATGCATATAGTATCAGGTTTACACAATAATTCAAAAGAGAGAAAAATTGCGTGGCATTTATTCATTAGCTTTGCTATATTAAAAATGAATATGCCAAGCAACATTGATCCATATTGAACAAAATCAGTGGGGATGCCCTGCTGACAACAACATTTCCTATTCCATACTGTATCGCCTACTTGCTTCAGCAGGAACCACTTCCATTGACATGGAATGAGTCATGTTTTCATCATGGGCGGGCCCAATGGGTAGTCCAGGTAGGCCCAGGACTACCCTGGAATTTGGCCCAAAAAAATTTTAGTACTTTGCGCAGCCCATGAAATTTTGGCTCATTGCTCCTCTTTCCCGGTCAAGACCGCGAGCGGCCGAGCGAAGCCCTCTCCGCGTCCGCAACTCCGCTGTCCGCTCCCTTCCCTCCCGAGTCCCGACGGCGGACGGACGACGCTCGCGAGCCAGCTGCGGTCCGCCCATCCCCGAGCAGCAACGGCGTGGCCCCGCGCCCTCCCCCACCTGCGCCGCCGCCGCCCCGTACCTCCCCGACCAACAGCGACGCGACCATGCCCTCCCCCACCGGCAATGGAGCGACTGCCGCCCTTCCCTGATCTGCGGACGGACGACGCTCGCGAGCCAGCTGCGGGCCTGCGGAGCCGCCACGGCGCGGCCACGGCGCCCCCACCCCGCGGCCGTCCAGGCGTCCAGCGCGGCACCGGTAGGCAGCAGCGCCAGCCACTCCGCTCGCTCCGCCTCTGCAACCGCCAGAAGCCCAGATCCGTGGTGGCCTCGCCGGACGCCGGCCAGCAGTGGCACGACCGAGCCACCGAGGAGCCAGACGTGACCCACCCAGCCGGCCCGCCCTGCCAGCGGCCAGCGGCCGTCCAGGGCTCCAGGCGTCCAGCGGCCGTCCAGGGCTAAGGGCTCCAGGCGTCCAGCGCTAGCACTCCAGCACGGCAGCGCCAGGCCGCCAGCCAACGCCGGCCAGCAGTCCAGCACCGCCCTTCCCCGGTCCCCTGCAACGCCTCTGTCGGTCTGTGTCTGTCTGTCCTGGCCTCCACCAATTCATTGGATTAAATTTCTTGTCATTTTTCAGAAGACTTAGCCGATTAGGGATTGTAGATCTATCTTCTGTGAGCCTAGAATTGAATGGAAATTATTGTAATTTTTCAGGAAGTTGAGGCATGAAGAAATCAAATATAGCATTTCTTTTTTAGAAGCACGAGGCAAAAAAAGTTGCAACTTGTGCTCCACCAATTCCAGCTGTTGATGAAGAGTTGTCTATTCCTGTTGTAGAAGATCCTCTAATTGTGAGTGATGAAAGTGCTATCGTAGTTGTGGATGAAGGGACAGAAACACCTAGAGTAACAGATACAGACACAGATCCTACTAGAGATAATGGGTCAAATCAAATTGAAGAAGAAGAGGAAGAAGAACCGCCTACGACTGCTGATGTTGATTCCCTTGAGCATGACCCGGGCCTAAGGAGTCCTATTTCAATCTTTGATGTGAATGAACAAGATTCTATCATAAGAAGGTACATTTTAAAAGGCCCCTGTCATCTTTATGCCTATAATTATCCATCTAGAAAAATCTATGGCAAAGATCGCCGCTTTAGTTTTGTTTGGTTTCATAAGTACCATTGGATTGAATATAGCGTAGAGAAGGATGCAGCATATTGCTTCTATTGTTATTTGTTTGGTAAGGAAAGTGGAAAATTTATTACGGATGGTTGGCATAATTGGAATATAGGAACTATATCACTTGACAAACATGAGTCTTCAACTTTACACAAGTTTGCTCAAGAGAAATACAGCTTATTTGTGAAAAAGGGTACAAAAATTGATACTGTCATTGAGAAGGTGTCAGAAAAGGATCGAGTTGATTACAAGGCTAGGTTGACTTATTCACTTAGATGTTTGAGATTCCTTCTGCATCAAGGATTGGCTTGTCGCGGGCATGATGAAACTGAAGAATCTAACAACAGAGGAAACTTCCTTGAACTCTTGAATTGGCTTGCAGGAAATAATGAAGAGGTGCACAAAGTGGTTCTGAAAAATGCCCCAGGTAATTGCATTTTGACATCCCCTCGCATACAAAAGCAAATTATTAGATGTTGCTCTGAAGAAACCACTAGATACATACTTGAAGAACTTGGGGATGACTACTATGCAATTCTAGCTGATGAATGTAGTGATATATCACATAAAGAACAACTGGCTGTTTGTTTGCGTTATGTTGATAAACGTGGAAGTGTTTGTGAAAGGTTCCTTGGAGTAGTTCATGTTCCTGGCACCACTTCTTTGGAACTTAAAACAGCTATTCAATCTTTACTCACTAGTCATCACTTGAGTCTTAGTTCTTGTCGTGGGCAAGGATATGATGGGGCTAGTAACATGAAAGGAGAGGTTAAGGGGTTGAAAACACTGATAATGAAAGAGTCTCCTTCTGCTTATTATGTGCATTGTTTTGCACATCAACTCCAATTAGTGCTTGTTGCTGTTGCCAAGGGAGATGTTGGAGCTAGTACTTTTTTTTCTCAAGTTTCACGCTTGCTGAATATTGTTGGAGTTTCTTGCAAACGCCATGATATGCTTCGAGATGTTAGAGCACGAAAATTGAAGAAAGCACTTGAATTGGGTGAAATAGAAAGTGGAAGTGGGTTAAATCAAGAGATGGGATTGGCTAGGCCTGGTGATACTAGGTGGGGTTCTCATTATAGAACTGTTTTGCATATCATTGACATGTATTCTACCATTCAGGAAGTACTCATAACTCTTGGAAAGGATCCCACACAAAGATATGATTGGCCAAACATACATGCTATGGTTCTGACTTTAGAGTCATTTGAGTTTGTTTTCAATGCCCACTTGATGCTTGTGATTCTTGGGTACACAAATGAGTTGTCTCAATCTTTGCAAAAGAGAGACCAAGATATTGTTAATGCAATGGCACTTGTTGGTGTGGCAAAGAGAAGGTTCCAACAATTGAGGTCTAATGGGTGGGAAGATTTCTTAGAAAAGGTTAAATCATTTTGCATCGAATATTCTATTGATGTTCCTGCAATGGATAGCAAATATGAGCCTCATGGAAGATCCCATCGCTTTTATCCTGTACAAACAATTGATGATCACTATAGAAGAGAAGTGTATATTGGTATTATTGATAGAATTCATCAAGAGCTTGAGAATCGGTTTGATGAGGTTAGTAGGGAGTTGCTTATTTGTATGTCAGCACTGAATCCCTCCAATTCATTTGTCTCATTTGATGCTCAGAAAATCCTTAAGCTTGCAACTTTTTATCCCAAAGATTTTTCAAGTTCTCCTTTGAGGACACTTGAAATTCAACTTGGCACATATATTGAAGATGTGAGAATGGATGATAGATTTGAAGGACTGAACAACCTCGGTGAGCTCTCTAACAAGCTTGTTGACACTAAGAAACATGAATTATATGGTTTGGTGTACTTAGTCCTTAAATTAGCATTGATCTTACCAGTGGCGACAACAAGTGTTGAAAGAGTATTCTCTGCATTGTGTTTAGTGAAGAATAAGGTGAGAAATAGTATGAGTGATAGGTTATTGAATGATTGTTTGGTTACCTTTATTGAGCGTGATATATTCTCCACTGTAAGCGAGGATGGCATAGTTCATGCTTTCATGGCAATGAGAAAGTGCAAAGCAAAAGCCTTGAACTAGAACTTGTATTGTAATCTCTTATTTATGTAAGACCTTATCTTATGTATAATCTATAAGTTTTAAACCTTTCAATTGTATTATCTCAATTTGGTTAATTTATAGCCATTTTACTGAACTTTTTCTTTGAATTTTGTCGTGTTGTACATGAAATTTTTTGACTAAGACTACCCTGGTTTCAAATCTTGGGTCCGCCACTGGTTTTCATCCTCATCACATCTCCTTAGTGTTGTATTGCATGGAATTTTCTTGTTCTTGATTAACAAGGTTTCAAGTGCCATCTCCAATCCAGTCTGCTGTCCAATTGAAGAAAAAGAAGTGGTCGGGGCAAGAGGAATGTGCTAATTAAGTGTGACAAAACAGAAACCATTGATCATATATATTTCAATGTCCTATTGCTGTATTCTTGTGGTCATTCTTGAAAAACGCTTTTGGATGGCAGAAATCGCCAACCAACCATGAAGACTTTCTTATAAAGTTTGTTGATAATTGTAGAGGAAAAAAGCAAAAGGTCATCTTATTCATATGTGCAGGTGCTTTGTGGACAATCTGGAAGACTCGCAACAATCGGTGTTCAACAAGAAGGTGTTATCCTCCCCGATGGCGATAATCTACAAGACACTAATGATGATAAAGACTTGGAGTCCCCTTATGAAATCGAAGCTGAGTTCGATGACAGAGGAAATGATCAACCTGGTTGCAACAAACGCTCACTGATCTATTTGTGTCTATGCTTGTCTTTTGCTGTAACCTTCTGTTTTAGATACTGGTTTAGTAGAATATTAGTTACTTAGAAGTCCTGGTCATTGAGTTAGCAGTAAGGATGAGAGTTGAGAGCTGTTGGTCATCTGTCTTTTGATGCGAACTCTATAAAACTTGTAACCCCAATTCTTGGATCGCTGGCGTTCGTTACGCTTTCAATAATGCTGGGTGAATGCCTTTGATCTAAAAAAGTGCCATCTCCACTTCCCTCATTGTAGGTCGGTCTTCCCCCATCCATTTAGTACACATAGTTGCTAGTGTGGCCACTTCTTCATCTTCTCCATCTTCCTCCTCCATGACTTGAGGATCCATTATGTCAATCAAGTTGCCTTCTTTAAATAGTGAGCTGAAATGTAATACAAGCCCTCCATTATCGCCATATCGATAGACAGATGGCTTCTTTCTAGTAAGCAATTCAATAAGAAGAACACCAAAACTGAACACAGATCCAGTCAACCGAAAGGTGTTGTAGTACATTGGATCTAAGTAACCAATTGTCCCTTGAATTGTAGTAGTCACTCCTGTTTCATCAATTGGGATGTACCTTGATGCGCCAAAGTCTAATACTTTTGCAGAGAAACTATCATCAAGAAGTATGTTGGAGGACTTAATGTCTCTATGAAATATTGGCATTGAAGCAGATGAATGCATATATGGTAGAACTCTAGCAACTTCAAGTGCAATGCTCATTCGATCATTCCATGTGACAATGGAGGGGCAACGGAATAATCAAATTTAGCAAATTAAATTCTCACAAGCATATCATCGAACACCTTCTGTGCATGAACTAAAACAGCCCCTAAAAATAAATCTGTGCAACCACAGGCTGTCCAAACTTCCAACAACAATATACTTGCATCAATTAGTTCACTAGAATACCAATACCCATCATCTCCAGCTCAATATATCAAAGAACACATATATCCCTTTCATGCCAACATATCCATACAAGCAACCACTTTACATATGGAGCAATGGCAAGTAAGATGGTGACTTAATCAACACATATGGCAAAGAAAATACCGAATCAAGAGAGGACACCAAGATTTATGTGGAAACCCCTTGCGGGGAAAAACCACGGGCGACGGCGAGGCGAATCCACTATGAGATGAAGCAATACATGAGGTGGGAGCCAACAAATGAGGGGAGGCTCCAACAAATTTGACCTAGTTTAAAAATTACAAAAAAATTGAACTTTTTAAAACTTTGCATAGGAACCAGAATATATAACCAACATAGGTAATATTTATAAATAAATTAACATAGGAAAACAAAACTTGATGTGTGAAACTGTGTGTGAATGTTTGCTTGACTTGTTGAACTTATGGTGGTACACTTTGCAAACTCATGCATTCAAATTTGAAATCAAAATCATTTAAACATAGGCATATATATAATCTAGGAAATAGAAAAGGGAAAGGAAAATAGAAAAGCCACTTGGGATCAATCTCTCTCCCTCTCTCTCACTCGGCCTACAGCAGCAGCCCATCTCCTTATCTCCCTCCTTCCCTCTCTCCCTCCTCCCCGCACGGGCCTGCCCAGCTTCTCGCCCCGGTCCAATGCGCGCCTGCGCCCCTCCCTCTCTCCTTCTCCCTCACCGATGCCCGGGCCCCGCATGTCAGCTTCGTCGTCCACCTCACAGCCAACAGCGGTACGTGGCATAGCGCCGTGCGTCAACGCCCAGCCCGCTCCACCTTGATGCCAGCGAAGGTAAATGGCGACACGATGAGACCTCAAGACCCCACGGCGCCCCTCTTTTCTTCTCTTCTCCCCTCTCCTCCCTCACTGTGAGCTTGTCAGCCACGAGCGCGCGTGGTGGATAAGAGTGGCCGCGGGAAAATATCTCGCCGCCGGGAACTGACCTAGCCGGCCTATAAATAGGTCCAGCCAGTGACGCTCTCGCCTCGCCCTCTCCACCATCCGCTTTGCCGAGGGTGGGAACACACCAGCTCCCCCTCCGTTTCCCTTCTCCCCTCCTCCTCTCCACCTTCTTCCAGTTTCCCCCAAATCGGGAGTTCGCCGGTGCCATTGGTGCCGCCTTCCCCCTTCTTCTTCCCCACTGCGTCTTTGGCCGATTAGAGTGACAGGTGAGTCCTAGAGCCCATCCTCTATTTCCTTTGCTAGCTAGTTAGTCATTTCTCCCTTTGTGTTATGTTGTCCCCGTGCGCCATGCACCATCGGGCCACCATGACCGTCGGCGAGGCTCGGCTGGTCACCACGCCACCTCCACTGCACTCCTCACACACCCGCGCACACGCACATGTAGTTGGTTAAGTAGGATAGGTTGGTTAGGAGCACTTTCACCACTCGCCGCCGCCGTACTAGCTCCGACGAGCCACCACCACCGCCTCGGGCACTCGCTGCTGTCGTTGACCTCACCACTGGCCGCGGCAAGCCTCCCCGAGCGCCGTCCACCTCTTGAGCACCTCCACCAGGGCCCCGCCGCCGCTGGCATGACCAACTCCAGCGAGCTGGGCCTCCTTCTCCCCTGTTCCGGTGTCTTGGCGGTCACCCCCACCCGTCGTCGTCTCCCTCTCTCTCCTTCTCTATCTCTGCCATGTGGGCCAGGCGCGTGACGATGTTGCCGTTATCGTATCCTCTCGTCCGTCTCTCCCCCTCTCTCTCCCTCTTTCACTGACGCGTGGGCCCTTGGCCGTAACACTGTTGCCGTTGTCTCCGCTGACATGGCAGGGTGGCCCACCTATCATCCACACACACACCACACACACAGCGCGGGGTGTGCTTTAGAAAACGCTGGGTACACCTGGCTAGGGTACACAGAGAGCTAAAAACACATCTTCCTAGCTTAGAAAATTTTCCAAAAAATTTGTAAATAAACTAGATACATTAGGGAATTTAATCATGTAGTTTGCACATATTTTCATGCACCAGAAAATGAATATAAATTTCTACCTAGCAAAATAGCTATAGAATTAACTTCTAAAATATATAACTTTTAAACCCTAACGCCTTTTTACATAAAACCACATCTAAAATTCATCTAAAATCTAGCTCTATCATTTGCACCTGGTACCACCATATTATTCTATTGTTTGCTTTTGCCCTTCTTTTATGGTTGGTGGTAGTCTTATTTCGATCGATACGCCCGACAGATGATGGTAATCGTCAGGAAGACGAGGACCCAGATTTCATAGACATGCCGGAAGATGACAACGACAAAGGCAAGTCCTAGCTCCCCTCCCTACCATCTTGCTTTAAACCTCTGAAATGTTAAAAGATGACTATAAGATTATTACCCTAGAATATGAGCTCAGTTATTGTGATGTGGTTATTGTTGAATTAAGATAAATTGTTATCTTGTTGCTTTATGAGCTCCATGTTATGAATGAACTTAGGGATAATAATGGAACTTAAAATTGGTAAACCTGAAACTAAATCTCGACAAGGGGCGAGTGGTGGTAAACTATGGAGATAGTTTACCATGGTAGAGATGCCAGGAGAGGATTCCTGTGGGAGATACTCGCCTCGGTCACATAAGGACCGGTTCATAGTCCCTCTCGCCTAGTGAGATAATACGTACAGCCACATGTCTATATGGGTAGGCTTGATCTCACACCCCATTAAATAGAAGTATAATTTCTACTAGGAGGCTGGTGTAGGCAGCGGAATATCAGAAGCCGACATGAGTGATAGGTTTTCTACTGTGGTCCGGTTGGCGTGGATGCTACGTGATCTTCCACGTTAAGCTTTTGAGATTCTGGTCGTGTTCGAGCCCATGATTATTTTTGGCCGTGTTCGAGCCATGTTATTTTTGTGATGATTAGGTATCATCACGTTGGGACGAGTAGGTATCTTCCTAGAATTTGTGTGTTCCCAACCCCTAAGAAGCCATAGTAGAGTTATATGAATATCTAAGGTCGCGTACATTCAGGTACGAGGTCTCGTTAAGTCTATTTCATCCACCAATCATGGATGAGGTTGCACCTATCGTGTGGGGAAATTGGTACACCTCTGCAGAGTTAATTAAACCTATTCGAGTAGCCACGTTCTTGAAATGGGCAAATGCTAGGATGTGATACTATGATTAGATTTACTTTTATGTGTAATGAAACTGGTAATGAAATTGATGTTAACCCGGGGACCAGTGGGAATGGTAATACTCCGCTAGGACCCAACCTTTAATCATAATCACCACTACACTTCTATTTCCACCCTATGGTTAGGGTTTGCTGAGTAAGTATGTACTCACCCATTGTTGACCCACAGACTTCGACACGGAAGAGGACTATGACTTCGACGAAGAAACGTACCACGAGGATTAAGAGTCACGCAAGGAAATACGTTCGTAGGAGTATGACATCGAGGCTAGGGTTTCAACCGCGCTCAAGTTACCTATGGAATAGGACACCACTTTGCTGTATAATAAACCCGCTCTAGAGACCACCAATAATGCCATTTCACGGCCATAGTATTCCGCTAGATATGTAGCCTATGACCATGCCCATTTGGGCTACTATTGTAAGACCTTATTTTAGATATTAATAAAGCTCAGAACCTTTTATTATATATATCTGTGTACCATTCTTGTGATTTGGTGCGTACTTATGCGTGATCCTGACATAAGTATGGATGCACCTAGGACTCTCAAATCGAGGGGCCGACACTCGGTTTCTGAATATGTTGCCAGCTTTACTTCTCTTACCGGTCAGTTCATAGCCAGGGGCGGATCTACAGGGGGGCTGGGGGCTCCAGCTCCAGCCCCCCTACAGCTGGTGCATCGATGGAAATATGGAGAAGGTGAGGGAGAAGAAGAGGTGGAAAAAAAAAGAAAAACGGAGAGAGGGAGGAAGAAGAAGAGACCAGCCATCTTTCAATCCTGTTCTGCATCCGCCACTGCTCATAGCATATAATTCTGGTGTTGATCCTGTCTATTTCGTCACCCGTTTCATCGATGGCCTGAAACCTAAATTGCGTTCAATTCAGCTTGTTCAACGCCCCAAAAGTTTGGATGCTGCTTGTACCCTGGCGTTGTTGCAGGAGGAAGCTGGCGGTGTTAAGGACTCGGCAAGGAACGCTTACTCGTCACCGTTCAAATTGCATTCCAAGCCGGCGTATCCGATTCCTCCTCCTCCGACGGCGGCTAAGCCTGCTGCTCAGCCAGCGACAGCCTCTGCTATGTCAACGACAGCCTCTGCTGTGTCTGAGTCAGACTCGAAGCTGGTAGCCCTCAAGGCCTATCGCCGAGCCATGGGTTTATGCTACAAAGGTGCCGCCAAGTGGACCAAGGATCACAAGTGTGCCCCTGAGATTTTACATGCCGTACAAGATCTCTGGGAATCTCTGTCCATTGCCGCGGACATGAGCTCTGGTGAGGACTCTGTTACACCGTCTGAAACCCTGTTGATGGCAGTTTCTGATTCTGCAGTCTCTGGTGCTCCTGCTATACGTACAATTCAGTTCATTGGGTCAGTAGATGGGCTTCCTGTTACAATCTTGCTTGATTCGGGCAGTACATCATCTTTTGTTAGTGACTCTTTGGTTCAGCAGTTGACTTCTCAGACTATTCTACCCCATAAGTCATCTGTTAGTGTTGCTGGTGGTGCTCTACTTTTTAGCAAGGACATTTTGCATAATGTTACTTGGAGCATTGACAGTCATGCATTTACATCTGATTTCAAGATATTGCCATTAGCACACTTTGATATTATCCTTGGTATGGATTGGCTTGAGCAATTCAGTCCTATGCAAGTTCATTGGCGCCATAAATGGGTCAAACTTAATTACCAAGGTCAGCCTATCACCCTCTGTGGCTTGACATCTTTGTCTTCTGAAAAACTGTTGTTACAAGTCTGCTGTGCTGTTCCTGATGAACCTCAGTTGGATCTGTCTTCCTTACCTACTGAGATACCATCATTGATCCAGTCATTTCAGCATTTTTTTAGCCTCCAGTTGGCTTGCCTCCCAAGAGAGCTTGTGATCATGTTATTCCTCTTCTACCTGAAGCTAATACTGTGGCTACAAGGCCTTACAGATATCCACCAAAATTGAAAGATGAGCTGGAAAAACAGGTGTCAGAAATGCTTGAACAGGGCATCATTCAGCCAAGCAAGAGCTTGTTCTCATCACCTGTTCTGCTAGTGCCCAAGAAAGATGGCAGCTATAGATTTTGTGTGGATTTCAGGCAGTTGAATGCCCTTACTGTCAAATCCAAATTCCCAGTTCCCATATTTGATCAATTGATGGATGAGTTAGCCAATGCCAAGTGGTTTTCCACACTGGATCTTAGAGCTGGATTCCACCAGATATTTACTGCAATCAGGTGAGGAGCACAAAATTGCATTTCAAACTCATTTGGGCAGTTATGAATTCAGGGTTATGGCTTTTGGGTTGAATGGGGCTCCTAGCACCTTCCAAGGGGCTATGAATTCTACTTTAGCTCCTGGACTGAGGAAGTTTGTGCTTGTGTTCTTTGATGAAATTCTGGTGTATAGCAATAGTTATGAACAACATTTATTCCATCTAGCACAAGTGTTTCAGTGGCTGTCCAGAGATCAATGGAAACTCAAATTTTCTAAGTGCAAGTTTGCTCAATAGTCTTCTATTGCTTATCTTGGGCATGTTATCAGCAGCACTGGTATTTCAACAGACCCAGTTAAGATCAAAGCAATCCAGGACTGGCCAGTACCCTCCAATGTTAAGTAGTTGAGGGGCTTCCTTGGGTTAGTAGGCTATTACAGGAAATTTGTGAGAAACTTTGGTATTATAGCTAAGCCATTGACAGAACTTCTTTGTAAAGATGCTGTGTTCACTTGGGCTGCTATTCACAATGACACATTTCAATTGCTGAAGACTGCTCTTGTATCTGCTCCTTGCCTGGCACTTCCCGATTTTTCGCTACCATTTCACATTGAGACAGATGCTTCTGCTGTTGTTGTGGGAGCTGTTCTGCTGCAACAAGGACATCCATAGCCTTGGGTCCTAAGAATCAAGGGTTGTCCACTTATGAGAAGGAATACTTGGCGATTGTTGTAGCTGTGGACCAGTGGAGGCCATATTTATTACAGAATGAGTTTTTCATCCATATTGACCAAAGAAGCTTAGTCCATCTTAGTGAACAGCGACTTCACACCCCTTGGCAACAAAAGTTATTCACAAAACTTCTTGGTCTCAATTACAAGATCATATATAAGAAGGGAGTAGAGGATGGAGTAGCAGATGCTTTGTCCAGGTGTCCCACTGCTGATACCCTTCTTTCAGTGTCTACTGTTGCCCCCTCAATGGCTGTTGGATCTGCAAGATTCTAATGCCCAGGATCCTGAAACAATGCAGTTGCTCGCCAATCTGTCATTATCATCTTCTCCAGACACTCATTTTTCTCTCTAGGATGGTTTGCTCAGGTATGATGGCAAGCTTTGGTTAGGACACAGTGTCCAGTTTCAGCATAGAATTTTTGCTGCCATGCATGGTAGTACTTTGGGAGGGCATTCTAGGGGACCTGCTACTTATCAGCGCATCAAGCAATTGTTTTACTGGCCAAACATGAAAACTGATATATTTGCCTTGGTTAAGAGCTGCTCAGTTTGTCAGCAAGCCAAGCCTGACAGGAGTAGTTGTCCTGGACTACTGCAGCCATTGCCAGTTCTAGATTCTGCTTGCTCTGTCATTTCACTGGATTTTGTTGAAGGTTTGCCACAATCTGGTTCTGCCAATTCTATATTGGTTGTCATTGATAAGTTCACCAAATTTGGGCATTTTATTCCACTGAAACACCCCTTTACAGCTCAAAAGTGGCTAAGCTATTCTTGGACAATGTCTATAGGCTTCATGGCATGCCCACTGCTATTATCTCTGATCGAGATCGAATTTTCACCAGCACATTTTGGAAATCCTTGTTCAAGCTTGCTGGTACGGAGCTCAAGATGAGTTCAGCTTACCATCCCCAAACGGATGGCCAGAGGGAGCGTCTAAACCAGTGTATGGAGACTTATCTACGATGTTTGGTTCATTCATGCCCAACCAAATGGATCAATTGGCTATCGTTGGCGGAGTTCTGGTATAATTCAAGTCATCATTCAGCTCTCGGCCGATCACCTTTTGAGGTACTTATGGACATGCCCCTCGGCAATTTGGTCTGTCTGCTGCCTCTGTCAGTTCCCAGGTGCCTGTTATTGATGACTGGTTGGCTGAGCGAGCTCTTATGCAAGATTTGGTGAGGCAACATTTGCTTCGTGCTCAAGAACGGATGAAATGTCAAGCCGACAAGCATTGGTCTGAACGGCAGTTTAACGTGGGCGATTGGGTATATCTTAAGCTCCAGCCATACATTCAGTCATCCCTGGCTTATCGTTCACATCGGAAGCTAGCCTTTCGCTTCTTTGGTACATTCCAAGTTGAAGCTCGTGTTGGTGCCATGGCCTACAAGCTTTCGCTGCCACCTTCGTCTTCCGTTCATCCGGCCTTTCATGTGTCCCAGTTGAAGGCCTCCCATGGTACTGAACCGGTGGCTCTGGCCTTGCCAACTGATGCTGTCGAATTTCAGGTTCCTCAGCAGATCCTTCAGAGGCGTTGGACGTCCGGTGACAACCCCGTCGAGCAAGTGCTAGTTAAGTGGTCGTAGATGCCGGCGGCTTTGGCTACCTGGGAGAACGCTGACAGTCTTCGGCAGCAATTTCCAAGAGCGCCGGCCTGGGGTCATGCTGGCTCTGAAGAAGGGGGGAATGTTATTCCTGTTCGCCGTCTGACAACGGCTCCGGCCCAAAACAGCCCTGAAGACCGGGCGGCAAGGAACCCAAGGTCTAGGAGGCCCAATACTCTGGTTACCGGCCCAATGTGGCGCATGTAACAGACTACTTAGGCCTCGTTCGGTTACAATAATTCCTGGCCAGATCCATTCCCGCCCTTTCCGTTTCTTCAGTATTTTCTATAGCACGGGAACTGTTCCTGCTCAGCAAAGACCGGGAACGGCATAACCGAACGGGCCCTTAAGGAGGGAACCGGAGAGGACGAGGGATTATGAGATCTGTAACCCATAACTAAATTCGTTAATCATTCCTCTTCCTGCTCCTATTCTGCTGTCTTCTTCCCCAATCCTTTTTCTTACCTGCATTAGCTAACAGTGCAGCCCGGCAACGTTACATCGGTCGCCGCCGCCGCCACCGCTGCTGCTGGCTGTGGCAGCAGCAGCAGCAATGCAACCACGGCAGCGCCCACGAATAGCGCGGCCACTCTCCTGCTCATCGCCGCGCTCTTCTCCAAGATTGTAAACATTTGTTGTGTGTTCTTCCAACAAGCTGGTTCTCCGAGTGAAGCTCCCACTGCTCCTATATATCGATCAGCCTAGTCACCTTGCATATAGATAGTGCTACCAATGAAATAATCGGAAGTTAGGAAACAACGAGGAAATGGATCTGGATTCATGAATCACGTGGCTAGATCTGCAGATTTTGAATCCAACAGTAGTTTACAGCAGCTCCCGACAAGCACTAATTAAGCTAATCCCCTGAACAAAGATACCTGCAAAGTTACGTTCAAATTATGCCAAGTTTTAATTTGGGCATCACGCATGCGGCCAACAGATAGCAGCAGGATTCCCCCGCGTGGCTGTTGCACGACACGCTTAGGGCCCGTTCGTTTCCAGCCCGGAATGGTCTGTAATTGTTCCGGGCCTAGAACCATTCCATACTTTGTACTGGGCTAGAAATGTTCCTGGCCGGGAAGGCGAACGGACCCTTAATCAGTACAACTGTTCGATTAACTTTTCATTTAATTAATAATGACAGGATTAATAAGTACTAGTACATCTTTTGTCCCACTGTAGGAACGAACGCGCGTGTGTGTCCCACCTCCACGGCGCCACCGCATTAAGTAGCTTTTCGATCTCAAAAAGGCACATGAAACTTCCCACAAGTTAGGACTTCGGAGATGTGTTCATCACACTGTCACGCGTGTGTGTACACACCAAAAAAAAAACTGAGCCTAATTCGGAAGGCGTGAGGTGTAGTTAGTACTTCAATGACCAACTTAGTCCATGGAAAGAAATCTAGAGTATCAACTGCATTCAACAAACATAATTCTTTTAGATAATAATGATCTACATGCGTAATGAATTAACTTACAATTTTTTGGGAATGAAAATACAATCCATGAATGCATGGAATATATAAGAGCCGAGTAATTCTCAAATATTTACGAAAGAACAAAAGCAACAGTTGTTCATGTAGGTCTCAAACTTCTGAATTTTCATATTTGAGTCCATAAACTTGTACGGCGGTGTTATCCGGGTCTCCAACTCATGTATATTAATACTTGACTCCCGGTACTTGTACAACGGTGTGGTCTAAGATCAAGAGGAATTCATCCCTTGCAAAACCTGTTTGGTAGGGCTCGGGCTCTTTCTGAAAGGGCTTCAGCTTTGGCTCTTCATATGGATCGGAACAGCTTCTCTGGTGGGGTTAGAGCCATTTTAGAAAACGTTTGGCAAAAAGGGTCTAGTGGCATTTTTATAATAATTTATATTATATTTGTGAGGAGCCAAAAGAAGCCACTTTTTTTTTTTTTTTTGCTCCGGCTCCTCCGATGGCTCCTTTTAAGGAGCTGTTTTTTTAGATGCTCGTTTAATTTGGCAGGGCTCCTTGCAAGGAGTCGCAAGAAGCCAAGTCGGAGCCCTACCAAACGGGGGCTAAAGGCGGCTCTAGTGTGAAGTTCGATTTTCAGAATGGTGTGGGCCCCATAAACTAGGTGTTTATCATTGTTCACTACCTAACGTGTGGAGTTCGACAGGTTAGAGTAACTAATTCCTTGCCTTCATGTAGGCAGAAAGCGCGCTAGGAAGCTGATTAGCGGGCCAGGCAGTGCGTCATATCATGTTCCTCTCGTTCCTAGGGCCTATGCAAGACCTTAATGTGCACAGTTTTTCTGAGAGGGGTGGAAGAAGGGAATTGTGTAAATTGCAGCCATTCTTAGAGATGCCTCTCAAATAGTAAAGCCCTGCTGGTCTTCCTCCATTTTCATTTCTTGTTTCTCCATTTAACTACTAGGTTTGGGTCGCTAGATGATCTTGAAGCAACCAAGGTTGCTTCTTGTTTTTATCCCCCTTTCTAGTTTGTTTTAAAAATGTGGGGAAGGTGGGTTGGTGGCTCATCGTCTGGGCAATATGCGCATTTCTTTCCCATCCATATATTGTGGTCGACGATGCCTACATTTGGAACATCCAGCCTGAAGTACATGATTCATATATGAACTGGACTTGGGAACTGATACAAGTTTCTTGGCATCAGTTCCGAAATGTTCCTCACAACGATTTGTTGTGATCATAGAGAATAGGGTAGAGTGGCAAGGCAACACTTTTTTGCCTGCCGACTGCCCCTGGTTGTGAATCTATCATAATTGAAGAAATAAATTGCAGTTAACCAACAAACATCAAAGAACAAGTACACAAAGCTCACAACGATTTTATTAGGATTGAAGAACTAAGAACTATAGCAGCTACATGCAGTGGCGGAGGACAAGTGGAAAGCAAGGTGTGGCACAGTAGAATCATCTGAGCTCCCTGCCTTGATTAATTGCATAGCCATTGAGAGATGACATGTGAACCAGCCAGGATAATGAAGAGCATGGCAGATTTGAGGTAGGGCGGCTGCCACACCTAGCCCTACCGAGAGCTCCGCCACTGGCTACATGTTCCATAATAATATCCAAAAGAGAACAATAATGTTAGGCTAGAACATGAACTCATCGTGGATAGGTGCCTGACAACAACATTTCTTCTTCCATAGTGTATTGTCTACTTGCTTCCATAGTAAGTCCTTCAAATGAAATATAAGGAGCAGCAGTTTGATCCTTTTCATATCTCTTTGTTGCTATATTATGACGAGTATGCTTCTTTGTGGTTCTCAAGTTTTCTAGTGTCATCTCAACTTCCCTCATTGTAGGCCGATCTTCTCCATTCAATTTTGTACACATTGCTGCTAGCTTGGCAACTTCTTCAACCTTTTCAACCTCTGCTTCTTCCATGATTTGAGGATCTATTATGCCAACTAGGTCACCCTCAGTGACTAGTGATGCAAAATGTGAAACAAGGCTGTCACCATCACTAGTCCGCACAGTTGGTCTCTTTCTAGTAAGTAATTCTATAAGAAGAACACCAAAACTGAAAACATCACTCTTATCTGTTAGGCGGGATGTATAATAATACATTGGGTCTAAGTAACCAATGGTTCCTTGAATGGCCGTAGTCACTCCAGTTTGATCAATTGAGATGTGCCGTGAAGCCCCAAAATCTGATACCTTTGCTGTTAAATTGTCATCAAGAAGTATATTAGATGACTTGATGTCTCTATGAAGTACTGGTGTTGAAGCAGCTGAATGTAGATATGCTAGAGCTTTGGAAGTTTCGAGGGCAATCCTCATCCGATCATCCCACGGGAGTGATATGTTTCCTTCAACATGAAGATGATGAGCAAGCGTGCCATTTGATATAAACTCATAAACCAACAGTGGAACTTCTGTCTCTAAGCAACACCCAAGGAGTTTGACAATATTCCTGTGGTTGATTTGGGAAAGAATTGCAACCTCATTTATGAAATCATCAATTTCTTTTTGTACTATGATCTTTGATTTCTTAATGGCCACAACTTGCAGGTCTAGTAGTCCCTTATAGACTATACCATGCCCTCCACCACCAACTTCATGAGATGGATCAAAATTGTTTGTAGCCTTCTCTAGCTCTCCCAAGGTAATGATCATTCTTTCACCAATATCTGACTTCTGTGATACCAATTGTTGGAGTAGAAGCCCATGATTTTGCTTGAAAAATCTTTGTTTTGTCTTTTTAACCTTATGCTGCTTGATTTTACGTGCCACGAAGGGTGCACCAATTGCCAAAAGCAAAAAAACCGTGCCGCCGCCGACAGCTAGCCCGATTTTCAACACTGAAATGTATGGTTGAGTAGAGAGGAACAATTTGTTAGTGATTTTTTCGAACTACTGCAGCCTATAGAAATATGTGATTCCTTTTCTAAAAATAGAAATATGTGATTAATAAGCACCTTATACTAATCAGGTATATATGTTTTGGGTATAGAGATACAAATTAAAAATCAAGTTACTACAGATGTTAACATAAGCAGCATGTCACCTGAGAGTGAGCTGCAACCTCCTTTTGTGAAGGGGTCTCCGTAGGTTCCTTGCTTACATCGGCAATGGAAAGTTCCAGGCATATTTATGCAAACCCCGTAACATGTGTGGAGCTCCGGATGAGCACACTCGTCGATGTCTGAAAAGATACAGATGGTGAAAATATGAACATGTTGCATATTATTGGAGAACCGAACCATATAAATTAGAGATGGGTAGTAAAATTTATGAAAATGTTTGCAAAGAAAATGAATCAAAAAGCAACCTAGATAGATAAGAACTAGATCTTAAGGTATAGTATAGCCATGTGAGAATCGAATATCATTAATTCTTGGGCTTAACTTTCTAGTAGCTGTTTCCTTCAGAATATCTAACATATGGTTGGCTAGCACGTGTTCTGTATGGTCCTAGCAATTAACCAGAGAATCGTGAGGCACATTGGCGAGTGGTTTCAAACCCTTATTCCCTCCGTATTTATGTCATGTTATATATATTAACAACATATTATTTCTTAGATTCATTATGAGAAATACTTCCATAAGTATAGTCCACGTTTGGTGCCGCCCCGTACGAGGTGCTCCTCTGCCAAAGCTGGAGCTCTATTGGCAGAGCCAATTTTTGGTGCTCGGACTCCAAGCACTAAAACGGCCTCGGCTCCGCACACGAGAGGGCAGAAGAGCTCTTCCGCGCGATCTCATTTGGTGCGGCTTTGTCCACTCCGGTGCCAAAGACACGCCAAATAGACCCATAGTTCACATGTTGTGAAACTACATACACTTTTTAAAATTGATGGTTAAACATAGAACATTTGCAATATGGTACCTTTGCATCCACTTGGTAGAGAAGCATTGCCCACGAAGCCTGTAGGGCACTCGCAATGATATCCTCCTTCAGTATTGTTGCAGACGCCATAACATTGGTACGTGTTTGGATCGTCGCACTCATTGGTATCTGAACCATATGCAAGAGCGAGAACACATGCACATTGATATAAATTAACTCGATAATTCAATTAACTAAGATTGGAAGAAATGGTACTAATGAGCATGCATGCATATAGCATGTTATAATATTTACCTTTACATCCATTGGGAATGTAAGGGTTGCCTTGGTAGCCCGAGGTGCAGCTGCAGATGTGCCCTTCATCTAGTCTATAATGCATATACTCGCAAAAGCTGTGGCTGCTGCGGCATGCCGCCGAGGACCCATTGCCGTGGCATGTCGTGTGGTTGATCCTCCAGTCCAGCACCGCGGGAAGGCTGCCCTCGGAAGATGCAGCTTCATAAAAATCTAGATCCGAATCCACTATCCATACCATAGCTTCCGACGTGGGGCCTTGCACCCCGTTCGTCGACAGAACCTTGAAGCCGTAGGAGCTGCGCTCCACCAAGATATTGGCCTGGCAGCAGAAGATGCCGGAGCAGTCTGAGATACCAGGAAATGACCAGCTCTGCTCCTGCTCGTCCCAGTCGCAGAAGGTGGCGCAGGTGCTCAAGGTTTTATTATTGGGATCCCCATCACCCCCCTCGAGGAGGAGGACCTGGACGTTGCACCCGATCGCAAACAGCCTGTTGCTTCTCCAACCCAGGGTGTACACTCCACCCTTCCCGAGAGCGCCGCTCCATGTAGCATTTGTTGTTATGGGTTTAGGGCCGAGGAAATTATTCTTACCCGTGCCCGGGAAGTAGGCGAGGCTGGCATTGATGCGCACCGTGGCGTTGGCGATGGAGATCTCCAGCACCTCCACCGTGCCGTCGCCCAGGAACAGCTTGGGCGAGCCATGGTGCCCTACCGAGCTGTCGTTCCTGCAGGTGACGTTGAAGCCGGGGAGGTAGCACCCGGGCTCCACGCCGAACGGGTACGGGATGCTGATGTTCCCGCAGTGGTTGGTGCAGCCCGGCGACGCTACATCGGTCACCGCCACCACCGCAGCTGGCCGTGGCAGCAGCAGCGATGCAACCACGGCAGCCGCCACGAATAGCGCCACTCTCCTGCTCATTGCCGCGCTCTTCTCCAAGATTGTAAACATTTGTTGTCTGTTCTTCTAACACTACACTGGTTCTCCGAGTGAAGCAGTACAGTGCTCCTATATATCAGCCTAGGTAGTCACCTTGCATATAGTGCTACCAATAACCGGAAGTAGGAAACAACGAGGAAATGGATCCAGATTCATGAATCACGTGCCTAGATCTGCAGATTTTGCATCAAACAGTAGTTTACAGCAGCTCCCGACAAGTAACAATAAAGCTAATCCCCTGAATAAGATACCTGCAAAGTTACGTTCAGATTGGGCATCATCACCCATGCGGCCACCAGATATATAGCAGCCCGCAGGATTCCTCCTCGTGGTTGTTGCACGACATGCTTAATTAGTACAGCTGTTCGATTAACTTTTTATTTAATTAATAATGACAGGATTTATAAGTTCACCTTGTGGCCCACTGTAGCAGGAACGAGTGTGCCTCCACCGCGTTAGGTAGCTTTTCTCATAGGCACATGAAACTTCCCACAAGTTAGGTCTTCGGAGATGTGTGTCCATCACACAGTCACGTGTGTAAAAAAAAAATCTGAGCCTAATTCGTGATCCACTTAGTCCCTTGGAAAGAAATCTAGTATCAACTGCATTCAACAAACAGAATTTTTTTAGACAATAATAATGTACAGACATAATGAATTAACTTACAAAATTTCTTGTGAATGAAAATACAATCCATGCATGCATGGAATATATAAGTGCTGAGTAGTTCTCGAACATTGACAAGAGAACAAAAGCAAAAGTTGTTCATGTAGTTCTCAAACTTCTGAATTTTCATATTTGAGTCCATAAACTTGTACGACGGTGTTATCTAGGTCTCCAACTCATGTATATTAATACTTGGCTCCCCGTACTTGTACAATGGTGTGGTCTAAGATCAAGAGGAATTCATCCCTTGCAAAAACCCGTTTGGTAGGGCTCCGGCTCTTTGTAAAAGGGCTTCAGCTTTGGCTTCTCATGTGGATCGGAGCAGCTTCTCTGGTGGGGTTAGTGCCGTTTTGGAAAACATTTAGCAAAAATGGTCTAGTGACAGTTTTGTAATAATTTGTATTAGGCTTTTGAGCAGGAACCAAAAGAAGCCAACTTTTTATTTGCTCCGGCTCCTCCGATGGCTCCTTGCAAGGAGCTATTTTTTAGATGCTCGTTTAATTTGGCAGGGCTCCTTGCAAGGGCCGCAAGAAGCCAGAATCAGAGCCCTGCCAAACTGGGCCTAAGGGCAACTCTAGTGTGAAGTTCGATTTTCAGAATGGTGTGGTCCCCATAAACTAGGTGTTTCTCATAGTTCACTACCTAACGTGTGGAGTTCGACAGGTTAGAGTAACTAATTCCTTGCCTTCATGTAGGGCGAAAGCGCGCTAGGAAGCTGATTAGTGGGCCAGGCAGTGCGTCATATCCTGTTCCTCTCGTTCCTAGCGCCTATGCAAGACCTTAATGTGCATAGTTTTTTCGATCGAGAGGGATGGAAGAAGGGAATGGTGTAAATTGCAGCCATTCTTAGAGAGGCCTCTCAAACAGTGAAGCCCTGCTGGTCTTCCTCCATTTTCATTTCTTGTTTCTCCATTTAGGTACTGGGTTTGGGTCGCCAGATGATCTTGAAGCAACCAAGGTTGCTTCTTGTTTTCACCCCCCTTTCTAGTTTGTTTTAAAAATATGAGGAAGATGGGTCGGTCGCACGTCGTCTGGGCACTCTGTGCGTTTCTTTCCCATCCAAAGATTGTGGTCGACGATGCCTACATTTGGAACATCCAGCCTGAAGTACATGATTCATATATGAACAGGACTTGGGAACTGATACAAGTTTCTAGGCATTAGTTCTGAAATGTTCCTCGTAAAGATTTGTTGTGATCATAGAGAATAGGGTAGAGTGGCAAGGCAGCACTTTTTCGCCTGCCGGATGCCCCTGGTTGTGATTCTATCATAATTGAAGAAATAAATTGCACTTAACCAACAAACATCAAAGAACAAGTACACAAAGCTCACAACGATTTTTATTAGGATTGAAGATCTAAGAACTATAGGAGCTACATGTTCCATAATAATATCCAAAAGAGAACAATAATGTTAGGCTAGAACATGAACTCATCGCGGATAGGTGCCTGACAACAACATTTCTTCTTCCATAGTATATTGTCTACTTGCTTCCATACTGAGTCCTTCAATTGAAATATAAGGGGCAACAATTTGATCTGTTTCGTATCTCTCTGTTGCTACATTATGACGCGTATGCTTCTTGGTGATTCTCAAGTTTTCTAGTGTCATGTCAACTTCCCTCATTGTAGGCCGATCTTCTCTATTCAATTTTGTACACATTGCTGCTAGCTTGGCAACTTCTTCGACCTTTTCACCCTCGGCCTCTTCCATGATTTGAGGATCTATTATGCCAAATATGTCACCTTCAGCGACTAGTGACGCAATTGTGAAACAAGGCTGCCACCATCACTAGTCTGCACAGTAGGTCTCTTTCTAGTAAGTAATTCTATAAGAAGAACACCAAAACTAAAAACATCACTCTTATCTGTTAGGCGGAATGTATAATAATACATAGGGTCTAAGTAGCCAATGGTTCCTTGGATGGCTGTAGTCACTCCAGTTTGATCAATTGAGATGTATCTTGAAGCCCCAAAATCCGATACCTTTGCTGTTAAATTATCATCAAGAAGTATATTAGATGACTTGATGTCTCTATGAAGTATTGGTGTTGAAGCAGCTGAATGTAGATAGGCTAGAGCTTTGGAAGTTTCAAGGGCAATCCTCATCCAGTCATTCGACGGGAGTGATATGTCTCCTTCAACATGTAGATGATGAGCCAGAGTGCCATTTGATATGAACTCGTAAACCAACAGTGGTACTTCTGTCTCAAGACAACACCCAAGGAGTTTGACAATATTCCTATGGTTGATTTGGGAAAGAATCACAACCTCATTTATGAAGTCAGCAATTTCTCTTTGTACTATGATCTTTGATTTCTTAATGGCCACAACCTGTAGGTCTAAAAGTCCTTTATGGACTATACCATGCCCTCCACCACCAACTTCATGAGATGGATCAAAATTGTTTGTAGCCTTCTCTAGCTCCCTCAAGGTAATGATCATCCTTCCACCAATATCTGATTTCTGTGATACCGGTTGTTGAAGCAGAAGCCCATGATTTTGCTTGAAAAATCTTTCTTTTGTCCTTTTAACCTTATGCTGCTTGATTTTGCGTGCTATGAAGGGCACACCAAGCGCCAAAAGCAAAAGAATTATGCCACCGCCGACTCCTAGCCAGACTAGAACAGAAACGCATAATTAAGACCAATATCATGATTTGCATTTAGGAAACTGGTTCTATGGAAGAAGGCTTGGTTATTGATTCTTTCTAAACAAATATGTGATTAATAAACACACTCATTAGGTTATTGCATCGGTGTATCATAATAAGATAAGAAGAAAACAAAATCGGGTTACCTGATTGGCAGCCCCCTTTTGTGAAGGGGTCCCCGTAGCTTCCACGCTTACATTGGCAACGGAAAGTTCCGGGCATATTTGTGCAAACCCCGTAGCATGAGTAGGAATCGGGATGTGCACACTCGTTGATGTCTGAAAAGAGAGGACATATAGTGAAAAAAAATATGAACGAGTTTCATTAACAAAGCGAGACATATATATAGAGATAGTGGTACAATTTTGAAAAATGTCTACAAATTAGGTACAAAGTAAAAAAAACCCAATCTTAGATATATAGGCCGAAGAACATTGTATAATTAATTTAGAGCATGGACACTATATGTTCCATATATGTATACTCGTATTTGCGATATGGTACCATACCATACCTTTGCATCCATTTGGTAGAGAAGCATTGCCCACGAAGCCTGGAAGGCACACACAATGATATCCTCCTTCAGTGTTGTTGTAGACGCCATAACAGGGGTACGTGTTTCGATCGTCACACTCGTTGGTATCTGAACAACCAATAATGCACGAGAGAGACAATAACAACACACATTAATACTAGAAATCTTCAGTAAAAAAAACTAGAAGTTGATAACCAAGAGTGGAAACAATAATACTAATGAGCATGCATATAGTATATGTTATATATTTACCTTAACATCCATTGGGAATGTAAGGGTTGCCTTGGTAGCCCTGGGTGCAGTTGCAGTAATCTGCTGCTCCCCTTGTGTGAACGTGCGGTAGGAACAAAAGCGGCGCCGAAAGGGCTCCCTGCCGCTGCACTGTAGCTGTTGCAAGGCTCCCCTGTCGCACTGTAGCCACAACAGGGGCAGGCACCAAAGTCAGTCCTACTATCACATCTAGTCACTGTAGCAGCATGACAGCCTGACATATCTGTGTACTAGGATTATATGGGTAGAGTTTTATATATAGTTTCTCACTGCAACTCAGTAAAGAGAGCGAGTTCAGTTTTGCCATCTCCTCTGCAGAGCTCCGGCCAATGCTGGTGCTTTGTGCTGTGTGTGTGCTCTATTCTCCCTCCCTTCTTCAACCTTTAGTCATAGTGTGTGGTTGCCAATGATAGTGTCGTGGTCAGCAACGCTGGTGAGTGGTCGGCGCACCCTTGCTGGAGGTCAGGGGCTAACAAGTGGTATCGAAGCCGTACAAGCACCGTCGCCGGACTAACCGCTGGCGATGAGGGACGGTTTGGAGATGGGCGACAGCAGCGGCGCTGCTGTGGCTGCCCAGCCACAACATGAGGTCATTGTGCGCATGGTGCGGGAGGTCAGCAGCACCAGTTGGCTGACGCTGACTCGCACCAACTATGACGAGTGGGCGATGATCATGAAGGTCAAGCTCAGAGCTCGACAGCTCTGGAATGCTGTTGACAAGGGCACTGACAACGAAGAAGACGATATGTTAGTGTTGGAGGCTATCTTTGCTACTGTGCTAGTGGAGTATAGGGAGCCGTTGGGGGCGAAGAGCTCTACTAAGGAGGCGTGGGAGGCCATTGCGGCAATGCGCGTCGGTTCCAACTGTGCAAAGAAGGTGACGACCCAGCTGCTGAAGCAGGAGTATGCCAACCTCAAGTTCAAGGATGGTAAATCAGTGGAGGACTTTTCTCTCTGCCTGCAGACGCTCATCAGCAAGCTAAGGAGCCATGGCGTCACCATTGACGAAGAAGACACGGTCTCCAAGTACCTCCACTCCGTGCCAGCGAAGTACATCCAGATTGCTCTCTCCATAGAGACGATGCTGGACTTGTCCATCCTCACCATTGAGGATGTGACAGGCCATCTCCGGGTGATGGACGAGCGCATGGAGCAGGCCAAAGCAATGATGGACAACGGCAAGCTGCTGCTGATAGAGGAGGAGTTGGCTACCTAGAGGAACTCTAGGGAAGCCTCCTCCAGCCGCGGTGGCGATGGCATGCACCGCGGTAAGGCTTCTTCAGAGAAGAAGAAGAAGGTCGACCCCTACGCCTGCTGGCGCTGCGGGAAGACGGGTCATTGGGCAAAGGAATGCCCAAATCACAAGCAGGAGAAGAAGGCAGAGGCTCATCTGGCATAGGCTGATGATGATGATGAGGCCACTCTCCTGATGGCAACGTTCTGTGCACTGCACGACGTTGAGGCCAAAAGGAAGGGAGAGGTGATGGTGGTGAAAGGGCTTGGGAAGGCTCTGAAGGTTGTCAACCTCGACGAACCATGTGCCCAAGTCCACCTCAGATGTGTGGATGGCGAGCAGGAGCAGCGATGGTACCTGGACTCTGGTGCCAGCAACCACATGACGAGCTCTAAGGTAGCCGTATCCGAGCTCGATGAAGACGTGATAGGCACGATGAAGTTCGGTGATGGCTCAAGGGTGATGATTGAGGGTGCGGCACCATCATCTTTAGGTGTCAGAACAGCGAGCACCGTGCACTAATGGATGTGTATTACATCCCGCAGCTGCGTTCAAGCATCATCAGCATTGCCTAGCTGGATGAGAGCGGTAGTGAGGTACTAATCAAGGACGGTGTCCTCAGGATCAGAGACCAGGAGCAGCGGCTTCTTGCCAAGGTGAAGAGGTCCCAAAACTAGTTGTACCTGCTCGACTTGAAGGTAGAGCAGCCGGTGTGCCTGGCAACATGGCACACCGAGGAGCCATGGCTGTGGCATGCCTGGTTTGGCCATCTCAGCTTCGACACGCTTGGTTGGCTGGAGAAGATGGTCAGAGGGCTGCCCCGCATCAAGCACGAAGGCGAGCTATGTGATAGCTGCCTGGCCAGGAAGCAGAGGAGGCTGCCATTCCCAAAGGCGGCCAAGAATCACACGGTGGACGCTCTCAAGCTCATCCACGGCGATCTCTGTGGGCCAATCACACCAGCCATAAATGGTGGTCCTCAGTATTTTCTCCTACTCGTGGATGATTACAGTTGCTATATGTGGCTGCAACTCTTGATGAGCAAGGATGAGGTGACAGAGGCGATCAAAAAGTTCAAGGCATGCACGGAGCCGGAGAGCGGCAAGAAGCTGGCGTGCTACGAACTGATCAGGGAGGCGAATTCACTTTGGTGGAGTTTGCTGTGTACTGCGTGGATCAGGGTGTGGTGTGACACCACACCGTACTATACTCACCACAGCAGAATGGCATGGTGGAGTGGCGAAACCAGATGGTGGTCGGCATGGCTCAATCCATGATGAAGGCCAAGAGCATGCTGACAAGGTTCTGGGGTGAGGCAGTGACCACGGTGGTGTTCATCCTCAACTGCGCGCCCACCAAGGCCCTGAAGGGTAAGACGCCGTTCGAAGCTTGGTATGGGCTCAAGCCGAGCATGTCCTTCCTTTAGACTTTCGGCTACATCGGCCATGTTAGGAAGACGAAGTCGGTCCTCACCAAGCTAGAGGATAGGAGCACACCGATGGTGCTCCTGGGCTACACGGAAGGTACCAAGGCATACCGGCTCTATGACCCACGCGTAGGCAAGGTGCTTGTCTTGCGTGATGTTGTATTTGATGAGAAGGCGGCTTGGGACTAGGACAGTCCAGGCATGGGGGAAGCTAGCGGCTACACTAGCACCTTCATCGTCGAGCACTTGGTCATCCACGGTGGTGGAGACGCTAGAGAGGAGGTGCCGAACACTCTAGCAATAGAGCTGAGCACTCCTGGGGTGATGCCGAGCACTCTGGGAGGGGTGCCGAGCACTCTAGGAGTAGTGCCGAGCGGTCCTGCAGTGGTGGCGACCACTCTAGGACGGGTGCTGAATGCTCCCGTAGCGGAGCTGAAATGTCTTGCAGTGGTACCGACCATTCCAAGACTAGTGCTGAGCACTCCTGTAGTGGTGCTGACCACTCTAGGAGTGATGACGAGTGGTCTAGGAGTAGTGCTGAGCACTCCAGGTGCTGTGCCGATCACTCTGGTGGAACAAGGAACTCCATCGACGCTGATCGAGTTTGCCTCACCTCCAAGTGACATCACTAAGTTCATGGATGCCTTTGAAAGGTCCTTGTTTGGTTTTGGTAATTGAGTGACAACTTAGGTGGACTAATTGTGTTTATGTGAGATACATAGGTGATTAGTCCACAGGTACATGTGTGTGAGCAAGCTCGGCGGGATTCAGCGCTTTTGGGAAAATGGAATACCTATTTTCTATTGCGCTGGATGCAAATTCTTGTGGTTGGCACATTGGAGCAAGGGTGAAGAAGTTAGAAGTGAAAACGAGTTGATCACGAAGACGCTGGCGTCGATCAACTGACCGGACGCTAGGTCTGAAAGCACCGGACCCTGGCAGCGTGCGTCCGATCAAACTGACGGGTCTGCACAGTACCGAGGGTATTGCACCAGACGCTGGTCTGTGTCCGGTCAAGGTGGACCGGACACGTCCGGTCGAAGAAATACGCCTCGGGGAGCTTACTAGAAACGATCAGACGCTGAGGATTCTGTGTCCGGTCAGTTGAAGCTGCTGTGTCCGGTCAGGTCAAGTGACTGTTGGAATCGGGACACGTGGCCATCTGCGAGCGACCAGACGCTGAGGACCAGCGTCTGGTCAACACGACCGGAGCGTCTGGTTGGCCTGATTTTTGCCTAGTGAAGGGGTAACGGCTAGTTTAGCCCTTGGGGTTATAAATAGAAGTGGCCTACGGCCATGGCTGGTGCTGAGCACCTTGGGGGACTTTGTGTCCATGCTTGAGAGTGCTTGGGAGCCCTCCATCTCACACATACTTGATAGTGATCATCCGATTGTGTGAGTGAGCGATTCTAGTGCAGTTGCATTGTGAGGTTGCATCGAGTGGCACTAGGTGATCGAGTTGCAAGCCGGTGGTGCTTGTTACTCTTGGAGGTTGCCACCTCCTAGACGGCTTGGTGGTGGTCTCCGTGGAAGCCCACAAGAAGCTTGTGCAGCGCTCCAGAGAAGTGCTTGTGAGGGGCATTATGCTCGCCCCGCGGGAGCCACGAAGAGCAACTCTAGTAAAGCGTGTCATTGAGCTACCCTCACTTTCGGGGTAGGTTCTTATGGCACCCGACGTGCGGGCTTGGCGGGTGATGCCAATTAACCACCGAACCACCAAGTGAGCGGGCGACACAACGGGGACTAGTGTGTTGGCAAACACGTGAACCTCGGGAGAAAAATCATCGTGTCAACCTTGTTCTTCCCGTTGGTTTGCATTCCCGTTACACAAGCTTGCAATTACTTTTATATACATTGAGCTTGTGTTGTTGCTTTAATAATTAGTTAGCTTGTGTAGCTTGCTAATTATCTTCTTGCTTGTGTAGCATAGAAGTAGCTCCCTTGCGTGGCTAATTTGGTTTGTGTAACCTTGTTAGTCACATTGCTTAGTTTGTGTAGCTAAGTAATTGCGCTCTCTAATTTGGCATTGGTTGCCTTGTTATTGAGCATTGCTAGTGAGCTTAGTTAGCTTTGTGCTTTTGCTTACTAGCATGTGTAGGAGCTCCCTTGTTGCTTAAAGTACTAGTGGCATAGGTTTGTGTGACCTTGCTCCTAGAATTGTTTAGGAGAGCTCTAGCTAGCCCGGCACCTTAGTTGCATGATTAGTATCTTTGCAAGGTGCTAGTGAACATATATAGAGGGGTGTAGTCTTGGCTAGACCGATAGTTTTAATTCCGCACTTGTTTCGGTTAGCCAACGTGATTAAGTTTCAAAAAAGACTATTCACCCCCCCTCTAGTCGCCATCTCGACCCTTTCAGCCTTCCACGATGGTGAGGAGGTGCGGTTCCACAGGCTGGACGACTTCATCAGCGGCACAGGGCCCTAAGGCCTATCGGGTCGGCTGCTTAATGACCCAGAGCTGCTTCTCATCAGTGCAGAGGAACCACCCACCTTCATGCTGGCCGAGCACGATTCAAATTAGCGACGGGCGATGCTGGAGGAGATGAAGGCGATCGAGGAAAATAAGACTTGGGAGCTTGTCAATCCGCCTCTAGGATGCCGTCCGATCGGCCTGAAGTGGGTGTACAAGGTAAAGCAGGACGAGCATAGCACCATTGTCAAGCACAAGGCATGCCTCGTCGCCCGAGGCTTTGTCCAGGGTGAGAGCATTGACTTTGAGGAAGTCTTTGCACCGGTAGTGCGCATGGAGTCTGTCCGACTACTGCTGGCTATGGCAACAGCGAAGGACTGGCACGTCCATCACCTGAACATAAAATCAACCTTCCTCAATGGTGAGCTGGTGGAGACGGTCTTCGTCAAGCAACCTCTAGGTTTTGCCGTCAAGGGAGAAAAGCACAGGGTGCTCCGACTACGCAAGGCGCTCTATGGGCTATGGCAGGCCCCATGAGCGTGGAACACCAAGCTTGACGCCATGCTGGGCGAGCTTGGGTTCACACGGTGCGCAACCGAGCACGCGTTCTACACACGGTGACGGGGGAAGGAGGAGCTCATCGTTGGCATGTATGTGGATGACTTGATCGTCACCGGCGCACGTGCGGAGGACATCGATAGATTCAAGTGCGAGATGGCGGCTCGTTTTCGAATGAGTGATCTCAGCGCGCTCATGCTCGGTCAGAGCGCGTATGCCTCAAAGCTGTTGGAGTGGAGTGGCATGGCTAAGTGCAAGCCGTATGTAACTCTGATGGAGGAGCGATTGAAACTAACAAAGGCTAGTACCACGGTGAAGGTAGATGCAACACTCTACTGGAGCTTTGTCGGCGGTCTGCGCTACCTAGTCCACATGAGGTCGGACATTGTGTTTGCTGTGGGCTATGTTAGCCACTTCATGGAGGATCCCCGAGAGGATCACTGGGTTGCGATGAAGCGGTTGCTGCGCTACGTCAAGGGGACAGTGGATCAGGGAATCGTCTTTCCCAAGACCGATGGAAGCAGGCTACAACTCACTGTGTTCAACGATGTAGACATGGCGGGGACATTGATGGACGGCGGAGCACCTCTAGCGTGCTCGTTTTCCTCGAGTCAGCTCCAATTTTATGCTTGTCGTTGAAACAGAAGGTGGTGGCACTGTCCACGTGTGAGGCATTGTATGTGGCGATGGCCACAGCAGCGTGCCAAGCTGTGTGGCTACATTGGCTGCTGGGTGAGCTGACCGATGTGGAAGCTCACCCACTAGCACTGATGGTGGACAACTAGCCTGCCATCACCCTCATGAAGAATCTAGTTCTCCACGACCAGAGCAAGCACATCGACGTCAAGTTTCACTTCCTCAGGAACTGTATCGATGGAGGGCAGATCGTCTTCGAGTTCGTCGAAACTGGTCGGCAACTCGTGGACGTCCTCACCAAGCCGCTCGGCCGTCTTCGGCTCACGGAGCTAAAGAAGATGATCGACATGGAGGGAGTTCTAGGGTTAGCAGCAGGATTAGGGGAAGAATTTTAAAGTAATCTGCTGCTCCCCTTGTGTGAACGTGCGGTAAGGACATGCGGTGTCCAAAGGGCTCCCTGCTACTGCACTGTAGCCGCTGTAGGGGCAGGCGCCACAAGGCTCCCCTACCGCACTGTAGCCACAGCAGGGACATGCGACAAAGTCAGCCCTGCTGTCACATCTAGTCACTATAGCAGCATGGCAGCCTGACATGTTTGTGTATTAGGATTAGATGGGTAGAGTTGTATATATAGTTTCCCACTGCAACTCAGTAAAGAGAGCGAGTTCAGTTTTGCCATCTCCTCTGTAGAGCTCCGACCAACGCTGGTGCTTGTACTGTGTGTGTGCTCTGTTCTCCCTCCCTTCTTCAACCTTTAGTCATAGTGTGTGGTCGCCAACGATAGTGTCGTGGTTGGCAACGATGGTGAGTGGTCAGCTCACCCTTCACTACGTAAAAAATGATTTTTAGCAATGGGACAAATTTTTTATAGGGGCGGCTAGTCATGGATCCGCCCCTACAGTGACGTGCTCGGGTGCCCAGACACCAGCCGCCCCTATAAATAGAATAGCAGGGGCGGCTAGTGATACAAGCCGCCCCTACAAATGGGTCTAATTTGTAGGGGCGGCTCACTCACCAGCCGCCCCCGGCATTGCTATTTGTAGGGGCGGCTGGTGATTGAGCTGCCCCTACAAATGCCCCCGTATAAATAGCTCCGATTTGTAGGAGCGGCTCAATCACCAGTCGCCCCTACAAATGACCCACCTATAAAAACAACTGTAGCACCTTCTTCCTCCTCGGGTCACTCACTCCAACCCATGAAAGAAAGGTGGAGAGGCCTTGGGCACCTCCCAAAAATTGCTCTACTAAGGGAGAAAGGTTTTGGTCTCAAATCCTTTGGTGGAGAGGTTGTAGAAGGTAAGAAAATGATATTTCATACTTTTTTTTGAAGTTTTAATGGTTGGTTAGTGAGTAATTAAAGTTTTGTTTTTCTTTCTCTTCTATGGTGCTTGAGCTACATATGAAGCAAATTAGACCTAAGTTTTAAATGTACTAGGGTAAATTAGGGAGGGGAACAAGATCATACCCTTATTTGGTCCATGTTTCTTGATTTTAGTGAACAATTAGTTAGTTTTATGCATGTTTCATGTGCATGTAGATCTAGATCTAGGGTTTGTTTTTTTTATTAATTTCGTTTTTGTAAATTTATGTTTGATAAAATTGGACTAGGGTTTGTATGAAAGATATTGGGTAAAGTATAATTGTTGCTAATTGCTATCTTTGAAATTGTTTATTGTAATCAATAAATATGTATTTTAATTATTTATGGATAAATAGGCCATTAATTAATTCTCCTCTACCATGGTGTGTTTGTATGCTTCATGTAATTATATTAGATTTATATTCATATATATATCTGAAGTATATACAATTATTCTCAAGTAATTATTAATTTGATTCATTTTTATATATATCTGAATAAGTAGTCCTTTAATGTTTGTTTTGTTGTTGTTGTAAAAGATGGAATACAGGAACTCTTGGATGTATGGTTCGTTAAGATTCAAGGTAGGTTTCCGTGAAGAGGTGGATAAATTTATTGAAACCGCAAAGAAGCATGCAACGACATTGAAAGAGAATAAGGATACAATTATTTATCCCTGTAAAGATTGCAAGAACCATATGGTATGGACAGATGTGACTATCATCATATCACATTTGATTATGTGAGGATTTGTTGAGGACTACACAGTGTGGATTCATCATGGTGAAATGGTTATTGTTAACGACAAGGATGAGGAGGAATACGATGACGAAACCATAGAATCCCTGTCCCAATATTCAGCGGAGCTTGATGCACAAATGGATTTTGAGTTTGGCAATGAACAAGGTGGTGATGCTGGTGGTTGGGATGATAACAACAAAGGTGGTGCCAATAATAATGGTTGAGCACGTGTCGGGGATGAAGATGATTTAGAGGACATGATTCGAGCCCTTGGACTAGAGATTTTACTAAATAGCCCAAAAGGTCTAGAAAATTTGGAAAGGGTGACAAAAGCATCGAAGGAGACTGTGTATGGTGTTGAAAAGGGCTGTCCGACACATTGGACATTGCTATGTTTTGTGCTTGAGCTGCTCATCCTAAAGGCTAAGTACGGCTGGTCAGACTATAGTTTCATTGATCTATTGCATCTCCTGTCAAGGGTGCTGCCACAACCAAACTCAATTCCCGCCAACACATACCAAGCGAAGAAGGTCATAAGTCTATTGACAATGGGGGTTGAAAAAAATCCATGCATGCCGCAACCACTGTATACTTTTTTGTTGCAAAACGTTCAAGTCACTGGATAAATGTCCCTAGTGTGGGGCCAGCCGGTACAAGAACAATGACCTTTACGGTGGGGACGAAGCCTCCACAGGGAAAAAGAGGAATAAGAAGGGTACAAAAAAGGTGGTACAAGAATCTCATCCCCAGAGGACACTCCATTAGGCAACGATGCAAAGCAGAGAAGAATTTCTGCCTTGGTAATGTGGTACCTGCCAGTGACCGACCGCTTGAGACGTATCTTCCTAAACCCTAAAGAAGCCGCACTCATGACATGGTGGGATGATGAGCACAAGGTGGATGATGATAAGATTGCACACCCGGCTGATTATAGTCAGTGGCAAAGGTTTGATGAGAAGCACAAAGAATTTAGCGATGACCCAAGGAATGTACGGTTTGGCTTGAGGACCGATGGAATGAATCCCTTCAATGAGAGGATGAGCGACCACATCACATGGCCAATGATCTTGACCATGTACAACATCCCAACATGGTTGTGTCAGAAGAGAAAGTACCTTCTCCTTACTATTCTTATTTCTAGCCCTAAACAACCAGTCATGGATATAGATGTGTTCCTCGAGCCTTTGATGCAATAAATGGAGAGGCTATGGAGGCATGGGGAGCAGATGTATGATGCGTTCCGAAAGGAGGACTTCATATGTAGGGTAGTAATATTTGTTACTACCAATGATTACCCCGCGCTGTTTGCTTTGTCTAGATAGATCAAAGGGAAGACAGGATGCTTGGTTTGCTTGGATGGTACTACATGGGTGTACCTGGATGCATCCAAGATGATAGTTTACCTAAGGAACCAATGCTTCTTAAAGATAAGTCACAAGTACCACATCAAATTGTTCTTTAGATTTTATGACAACGCCCTAGAGATTGAACCCCCTCCGAAGAGACGTCATAACAGAGAACACGTGTACAGAATGGTGAAAAGCATACGCGTCATCTATGGAAAGAAGAATCTAGATGGGACGAACAGAGATAGAAGCACACCTCCTGTCGAAGGCGTACCTTTCAAGAAACAATCGATCTTCTTTCAGTATCTTCCTTATTGGCCAGACTTGGAGGTCCCCCATGCCATTGATGCTATGCACGTGCAGAAGAATGTCTTTGAGAGTCTTATTGCTACCTTGATGGACACAGGCAAGTCAAAGGATGGTCTAAAAGCACGGACAAACATGGTGCAGCTAAACGTGATGCCATAGCTTCACCCAGTACCTGAGGCTAATAGAAAATACACTCTGTCTGCGACATGCTTCAACCTAACACCAAACGAGAAGAGAGCTATATGCACTTTCCTGAGGGGGATCAAAGTCCTGACTAGGTTTTCAGCAAATGTGAAGAAGCTAGTGTCGATGAAGGACTTGTCAATAACACACTGCAAGGCTCACGATTGCCATGTGATGCTGACAGTGTTTCTACCTATTGCAATCAGGGCTATAAAGCCAGAGTTCTTGAAAATGGCCATCACCCGCATGTGCTACTTCTTTTCGAAGATCTCACAGAAGACGATTGGCAAGCAAGAGCTGAGTGACCTATATGAATTTGTGGTGGAGACACAAAACCAACTGGAGATGTGTTTACCTCCTGCTTTTTTGGATATAATGCCACATCTCATAATTCACATGGTTCATCAGATACAGGCACTGGGCCCTTGCTACTTGCATGAAATGTGGTCCTACGAGCGGTTCATATCGGTTCTAAGTTGATTCGTGCATAATCGAGCATACCTAGAGGGCTCCATGATAGAGGGTTATAGTACTGAAGAAGTCATCGAGTGCTGTCAAGAGTACCTAAAAGTATAGAAAGGGATTGGTAAACCCGATTCTCGTCACAAGGGTAGGTTGGCTGGGAAGGGCACCAGTGGTAAAAAAGTGTTCATCGACCATGATTATAAAGAGGTGAGTTGGGCGCATTACAGTGTCTTGCAGAGTACATAACTGATGCAACCATACATTGATGAACACTTGGCTATCATTATGGCGGAGAGAAATGGCCGTTCGGATGATTGGGTCATGAAACAACACAAGCAACGACTAACTACATGGTTGAAGGACCAAAACATACCGCCTGAAGAAACCATAGACTCTATTACCATCAGTAAGTTGGCGGAGGGACCATCGAGACAAATGACATCTTGGAATGCTTATGACATCAATGGGTATACGTACTATACCCACGCAAAGGATAGTAAATATGTGAACCAAAACAACAATGTTTGAATAGAGGCTCTCAATGGATTGGGGTGAAAGATCCAATACTTTGGCATCATTGAAGAGATATGGGAACTTGACTATGGAAGGGATATAACGGTGGCCCTGTTTCGATGCCGCTGGATCAAACAACACCAACTGAACGAGATCGGATTGAGAGTCCTGGACCTCGAGAATCTAGGCTACCAAGATGACCCTTGGGTGGTCGCTTCACGTGTCGCACAAGTTTTCTATATGTCTGACCCACAAAGTAACCTCCCCCCCAAAGAAGAAGACAAAGCACGTGGTTGCCTCCAGGAAACAACATATTATTGGAGTTAATGGCGTAGACGATGTTGAAGCTTACAATAACTACGATGAGATGCCGCTATTCATAGACTTTCCTAAAAAGATTAGTGTTGTGGAAAAGAACCTACCCTAAGACATATTGCCATGGGAATGAAAAGGTGTCAAGGGGAAAGTCGTTACAGGGGCTAGCTAATTGTTGAACGTGGAGTGTTTGTGTAAGTGTGTGTTTGTAAGACTTCATTTATGCATGCATGTGAGACTATATATTTATGTATGTGTGTAAGACGACATATTTTTGTATGTGTGTGAGACTACATTTATGCATGTGTGTGAGACTACCCTTTGCAACATCCAGATGAATCTATTTGAACATCCACTCTATTACTACAAAAACTTTATGAAATAACTTAACACTTTATGAAATGAAGAAATGACCAAAATAAAAGTAGGAGGTCTTGACGAGTTATACAACTTTTATATTCATCACCTTTACAGCTGAAATCATTTAGTGTTTGAAAATCAGGTTTGGAGCTGTCATTTTCTAAAATTCAAAATTTGAATTGTTCAAAATTAGTGACAAAGATAGATGACTAGACTAAAATGATAGAGCATGATTTTAGAAAATTTTAGGAAAAAACCATCACATTTGGAGTTAGTATGAGGGAGAAAAAGTAGTTACAAGTTTCAGCCACAGATTAAAAAGAGAAATCACACTTGTTCATCATTGATCATCATGAACAGTTGTGATTTTTCTTTTTAATCTCTGGGTAAAATTTGTAACTAGTCTTTCTCCCTCATACTAACTCCAAATGTGATGGTTTTTTTCCCAAAATTTTCTAAAATCATGCCCTATCAAGTTAGTGTGTTGATTTGGTCATCCCTTTCATTTGACAAAGTTTGAGCACTTCAAATTTTCAAATTTAAAAAAATAACAAGTTCGAATGAGATTTTCAACCATTAAATAATTTGAGCTGAAAAAGTGATGAATACCAAAGTTGTATAACTCATCAAGATCTACAACTTTTATTTTGATCATTTCTTCATCCGACAAAGTGATAGTAAACATTGTTCACAAATCAACATGTTTCTCGTATAGTTCATGAAACTATGAGTCATATGTGAATTTGTGAACAATATTTACTAATACTTTATCACATGAAGAAGTGACCAAAATAAAAGTTGTAGATAGTGATGAGTTTAACAACTTTTATGTTCACGACTTTTATTGTTGAACTCATTTAAGGTTTTAAAATCTTGTTTGAAGTTGCCATTTATTGAAATTCAAAATTTCAACTATTCAAATTTAGTCAAATGAAAATATGATCAACATAAAAGTTGTACATATTGATGAGTTCTACAACTTTGGTATTCATGAGTTTTTCATCTGAAATCATTTACTCTTTCAAAATATTATTTCAAGCTGAAATTGTTTGAATTTCAAATTTTGAATCATTCAAACAAAGTCACATGACAAGATGACCAAAATAAAAGTTATACATGTTGATGAGTTATACAACTTTTATGTTTATAATATTTTCATTTTATTTCATTTAATGTCATAAAATTATAGTCAAAGTTTTAAAATTCAAATTTTTAATTTTTGTTTTTTTGTTTCCTATATTGTTTTGACTACAATTGTTTTTATATATATTTCTGCATATATAGAATAATACAAAACATTATATTTGTGCATATATACAATTGTTTTTGAAACATCCTCAGAAGACGATTGGCAAGCAAGAGCTGAGTGACCTATATGAATTTGTGGTGGAGACACAAAACCAACTGGAGATGTGTTTACCTCCTGCTTTTTTGGATATAATGCCACATCTCATAATTCACATGGTTCATCAGATATAGGCACTGGGCCCTTGCTACTTGCATGAAATGTGGTCCTACGAGCGGTTCATGTCGGTTCTAAGTTGATTCGTGCATAATCGAGCATACCTAGAGGGCTCCATGATAGAGGGTTATAGTACTGAAGAAGTCATCGAGTGCTGTCAAGAGTACCTAAAAGTATAGAAAGGGATTGGTAAACCCGATTCTCGTCACAAGGGTAGGTTGGCTGGGAAGGGCACCAGTGGTAAAAAAGTGTTCATCGACCATGATTATAAAGAGGTGAGTTGGGCGCATTACAGTGTCTTGCAGAGTACATAACTGATGCAACCATACATTGATGAACACTTGGCTATCATTATGGCGGAGAGAAATGGCCGTTCGGATGATTGGGTCATGAAACAACACAAGCAACGACTAACTACATGGTTGAAGGACCAAAACATACCGCCTGAAGAAACCATAGACTCTATTACCATCAGTAAGTTGGCGGAGGGACCATCGAGACAAATGACATCTTGGAATGCTTATGACATCAATGGGTATACATACTATACCCACGCAAAGGATAGTAAATATGTGAACCAAAACAACAATGTTTGAATAGAGGCTCTCGATGGATTGGGGTGAAAGATCCAATACTTTGGCATCATTGAAGAGATATGGGAACTTGACTATGGAAGGGATATAACGGTGGCCCTGTTTCGATGCCGCTGGATCAAACAACACCAACTGAACGAGATCGGATTGAGAGTCCTGGACCTCGAGAATCTAGGCTACCAAGATGACCCTTGGGTGGTCGCTTCACGTGTCGCACAAGTTTTCTATATGTCTGACCCACAAAGTAACCTCCCCCCCAAAGAAGAAGACAAAGCACGTGGTTGCCTCCAGGAAACAACATATTATTGGAGTTAATGGCGTAGACGATGTTGAAGCTTACAATAACTACGATGAGATGCCGCTATTAATAGACTTTCCTAAAAAGATTAGTGTTGTGGAAAAGAACCTACCCTAAGACATATTGCCATGGGAATGAAAAGGTGTCAAGGGGAAAGTCGTTACAGGGGCTAGCTAATTGTTGAACGTGGAGTGTTTGTGTAAGTGTGTGTTTGTAAGACTTCATTTATGCATGCATGTGAGACTATATATTTATGTATGTGTGTAAGACGACATATTTTTGTATGTGTGTGAGACTACATTTATGCATGTGTGTGAGACTACCCTTTGCAACATCCAGATGAATCTATTTGAACATCCACTCTATTACTACAAAAACTTTATGAAATAACTTAACACTTTATGAAATGAAGAAATGACCAAAATAAAAGTAGGAGGTCTTGACGAGTTATACAACTTTTATATTCATCACCTTTACAGCTGAAATCATTTAGTATTTGAAAATCAGGTTTGGAGCTGTCATTTTCTAAAATTCAAAATTTGAATTGTTCAAAATTAGTGACAAAGATAGATGACTAGACTAAAATGATAGAGCATGATTTTAGAAAATTTTAGGAAAAAACCATCACATTTGGAGTTAGTATGAGGGAGAAAAAGTAGTTACAAGTTTCAGCCACAGATTAAAAAGAGAAATCACACTTGTTCATCATTGATCATCATGAACAGTTGTGATTTTTCTTTTTAATCTCTGGGTAAAATTTATAACTAGTCTTTCTCCCTCATACTAACTCCAAATGTGATGGTTTTTTTCCTAAAATTTTCTAAAATCATGCCCTATCAAGTTAGTGTGTTGATTTGGTCATCCCTTTCATTTGACAAAGTTTGAGCACTTTAAATTTTCAAATTTAAAAAAATAACAAGTTCGAATGAGATTTTCAACCATTAAATAATTTGAGCTGAAAAAGTGATGAATACCAAAGTTGTATAACTCATCAAGATCTACAACTTTTATTTTGATCATTTCTTCATCCGACAAAGTGATAGTAAACATTGTTCACAAATCAACATGTTTCTCGTATAGTTCATGAAACTATGAGTCATATGTGAATTTATGAACAATATTTACTAATACTTTATCACATGAAGAAGTGACCAAAATAAAAGTTGTAGATAGTGATGAGTTTAACAACTTTTATGTTCACGACTTTTATTGTTGAACTCATTTAAGGTTTTAAAATCTTGTTTGAAGTTGCCATTTATTGAAATTCAAAATTTCAACTATTCAAATTTAGTCAAATGAAAATATGATCAACATAAAAGTTGTACATATTGATGAGTTCTACAACTTTGGTATTCATGAGTTTTTCATCTGAAATCATTTACTCTTTCAAAATATTATTTCAAGCTAAAATTGTTTGAATTTCAAATTTTGAATCGTTCAAACAAAGTCACATGACAAGATGACCAAAATAAAAGTTATACATGTTGATGAGTTATACAACTTTTATGTTTATAATATTTTCATTTTATTTCATTTAATGTCATAAAATTGTAGTCAAAGTTTTAAAATTCAAATTTTTAATTTTTGTTTTTTTGTTTCCTGTATTGTTTTGACTACAATTGTTTTTATATATATTTCTGCATATATAGAATAATACAAAACATTATATTTGTGCATATATACAATTGTTTTTGAAACATCCTCAGTTTTCCTCGAAGGGAAAATCCACAGAATGAATTATAATATAATAAAACTAAGAACTGATTCCATCATATTATCATATATCAGTCGATATCACAGTCATACATCGTAAGATTACAAGAATACAAGATATTACATCACTGGGGAACACACCTATTACAGAGTTAATCTAGCGGAAGACTATCGAGTGAAGGCTCCTCCTTCATGGGCATCATCAGAGTTGGCGTAGTGCAGCGTAGATTCCATCTCCGAACCAAACTTGAGCGTAGGCACGAGACCTCCTAATCCTTCTAAAGTCTACATCTCTGAGAAGAAGGAAATCTGCACACTGCAAGATGTGTGCAGGCCATGGTCAGCACCGATGAGCTTTAGATAAAACAAGGGATCTGGCGATCCTATAATTTGGCTGTGGTTTGCATCCTTAGCGCATGCGAAGAGATAAATAATATAATAATTATCAAGTTTCAACGCATTCCCTAAACCACACACATCCACATCCATCCACCAACCCATCCATCCCAAACCATCTCCACACCACCACACCATATCTCGTCTCACACACTCAGGTCGACAGGCCAACTCCCTCTCGGCCTTGTCTCAACGGCCCGTAGCCCCAAGGCTCACGACCAGAAAATACCCCAAACCCTGGAGGGAGGAAAGAAGGACTCATCTCCTATCTAGTTTAAGCAAAACCCAGGAAAGGTCCATAGCCGACAAGTTGGCATATGTATTGATCGATCAACCATACACTCTACAGAGGTTTCACATACCCACAAGATAGCCATCCTCGACGGTGCCCCATCTAGGTAGATTCCGGCCGCTTGCTAGCCTAGAACGATGCCACCCTACCTCTCAGCCCTGGAACATCCCAAGTCTAGTCTGGGATGGCTGATACCGTGAGTCGTAGACAGAGCTGGGTCCACAAGGCCTCCTGAAGTCTCGAAAGGGTGTGGGGGGAAACCACGCGCCCCGTACCTCCTTGCACACGTTCGCCTAGCAGTAGTGGCATCGCTCTACCAAGTAGTCCGACCGTCCCGCACCATATAGGGCGAGTGGGATGTAAAGGATTCCCGGTGAATCTGAGTACTAGTAAGTCCTTAGGGATTGACCAAGCCAGAATATCTTCATTAGGGTTTCCATTTTACGTGCCACCATAGCACCTCCACCCTGGGCTCCTCCCATCACAGGTTCACACCCAAGGCCACCTCCAATTACCATTTACCCGCCATAGGTATTCCATATCCAAGTGCCCAGGTAGCACCACATGGCAAGACTCGCCCCAGGCTCGTTGTTATTCCAGCTCGGTCGACACAACCCTCACTCTCCACGCACCCAAGACATGCGCAGCATGCTCACACACCACCAAGTCCGGCACCCATAGCTAAACCATTCCTAGGGGTTCACCACCAGCATCACATCCCAGATATAATGTGAAGTGGAGTTAAAAGTAAGTATAGTGGTATATTATGCAAGCAAGCAGGCAAGTAAGCATATATAAGTGAGCGAATGCGCAAAGCAGGGTGACATGGTAGAGTGGGTTGCATCAGGGTAATAATGGCTCAGGTAGTAGCATGCATCAAAGCACTAGTAAGGGAATAATTATAAAGCGCTAGCAGTTCTAGATATTATGCAATGTCTAATAGGATTCTCTAAAAGAGGGTGTTGCCATGACACCTGTGATGTAGAGGTACAATCCTCCATCCGTTGGTGTTCAATCAGCGGGATCACCTCCTCTGGAGTCGACTCCATCCCACAGTCCTTGTCGTCGATCACGTTCCCTTGGTCCGATCGTCAGCTACTCCGTGAAGCGATACACAAGGCAAGAGAACACTCAACACTCGAAAAGATGGCAAGGCGCTAGAAGATCCAATAACACCAACGAGACATGTTATGATATATGGCTTAGCCCTCTCGGTGGTTGTCTAATTTCCTTGGGCCAAAGAAACAAGAGTGGTGGTTTGCTATGCACAAGCTTAAGTCATGGCCAAGAAGGAACAGCTGTAGGATAATTGGTTTAAGCCACCAAGGCTTATCCATAGCAAGCACCACGGTTCATAATTTTATGACGACACAACTTTTCGTCATATTATGTTACATTATATGACAAAAACAGGCCTCATCATGAGGGATTTTGTCATAAAAAGAAGAATTTCTTGTAGTATCATGGTCTTTCGATTCGGGCGTCATGGAGTTTGACGGGAATTGGAGGACGGGCCAAGTAAAGAAAGAATGATGGGTTTCAGCTCTTGTAGCCTTATCCCACAAGTCACAATTAGACGCGAGATGCAAACAAGAACAAATAACACTATTGTGACTTGGCTCCAACGTACTTCGGCTCACCCGCTATGGTAGAAAGCGGTAGTGTAAAGAGATTGGACAATGACGGGTCCTCTCGATCCACGCGACACAATAACGTTGGGAACCGAGAAGAGAGTCGCTCAACACGGCAAAAGAAGCGGGGGTTAGCTAGGCACATCCATGTCATGTTCTCAGACACATCTTTGGAAAGATGGTTTTTGACGGTCGATCGGGTCGACACGCACGGGTCCGAGGTACGACATAGACCATAGCTTCGCTAACAAAAAGGGGAATAGTTCAGTATTTGATCCAATTGCCATGGACAGGGCGGGGTCGAACAGAGCGGGCTAATAGGGCAATTAGAGCAAGAAACAACAGAGAGCGGAGATCTACTGCTTCCAACGCACATGCCATGACAAAAGACGGGGCATCGGAAGGAGCGACTTACTAAAGGATACAAGTGCGCAAACCACTCATAGGGTACCCGACCTGGGTGCACTGGCACTAAGTCATCTCCCAGATTCACAGCGGTGCGGTTGTCACCGCGAGAATCAAAGAAACACGATGGTCGAATGGGGTACAAGCATACAAGGGCTTGTGCACGAAGAAGCAAACAAAAGTGAAAGAGAGGCGTAGCTCCATGGTCATGGCGAGGCGAACTCGTGGCCACAAGCTACACCAATGAGTTAGCACCCATCGTTCTACGATTGTTATCTCCAGGTCATCTCCCACAGGACTTGGTCATGGAGGGCTCAAAGCGTGCGGGTGATATCCGCATCGATGTTAGTATGGACATCGAATCCATCACGACCATGTTCTCGGGCCGAAGACAGGAGCTAACACTCATGGTACTATGAAGTCAACTAAAAAGCGAGGGGTCGAGTTACACTTGGCATCACGGCCACGGCGAGATGAATCCCACGATCGTAATGTCCGAACGAGGTACGAACCCTCAGCCGGCTCAAAAGCATGGCACACTGGCGACAACACCAACAACCAGGGCACATCGATAAGATCCAAAGACACAACCAAACAACTTGACAAGACAGCGGAGTAGCAAATTTCCATAGCTCAAGAGAGGTAGATGGTTCCTGCAAGACGACGGAGGAACGAGAATGTAAGGGCATGTATAATAAAGAGTGAAAATCAAGAGGGCTAATGCACTTGTGTAGAGCTCGATGGGTGGTGTCGAGGATGACGAGGTCGGCGGTAGGGCATGACTGGGGCTTAGGTAGGTGCTGGAGCTTGACTCTGGCTCGGCGTGCAACTGCGGCCTGGTGACAAGCTATTCAAGGTCAGAGAGGGCGACGTCGTGGTCGAAACGCAGCTGTGCAGCATCTCCATGTAGGTCAGTGAACCAGGTGTAGTGTGTGGTGGCAAGGCCGCGGCGGCGTGGCAACTAGGAAAGATAGGGCCTCGGGTCTGCGTGGGCGCATGTCCAATTGTCCAAAAGAAGTCTTGGTCATATGTGCGATAGCGGGGTCAGAGAAGGCTCGTGCGGGCATGGAGGATGCAGCTGTGTGGTGCACGGCGCTGTTGTAGCGGCCTATGCTTTCAAGTTTTCATGGCTTGGAAACAGCAGCATGAAGGCCGGGTAAGCTATGCAACAAGGCATCGGCTTATGGTCAGCATGCTTATAGGTTCAAATGCCCGAGAGTGCTTGGCTTGTGCTCAAGCGGAACTGTGTGCGCATGTGTGTGTGCAAGTGTCCAGGTGGTGCCATGCCAAAGATACGTGCAAGACGTGTTATGGCTTGTGTAGGTGCTTGGTGAGAGGCCAAAGGGGCTCGACATGTCCACCTAGAGTCGTGCTCATGCGCTGAGATGGCGGGCAGTCAAGAAGGGCATCTCCATGATCCACGTGGTAGGTCGCGCGGTGGCGCATGCAAGAGCTCACGACCAGCGGTGGCGGTGGTGGCAAATGATGAGGCGTCGGCAAGGGCGATTCTCGATAGCGTGTCCTCACGACGTGAGGTGGCCGGAGAGGGCAGGGGCATCTCTGCCACGGGGGCGACATGGGAGCACGTGACTCTGGCGAGGTAGGGATGGGCGTCGGCTCCCGGGCTTGGCTCAGACATCCAGCCAGCGCACGGTACGTCTCACATCGAGGCAAGGTTGGTCCAGGGGCTCACGTTGCTTCTACTGTCTCAGGGCAGCCGGAACACTGCAGCGACGGCCGATGGGGCATGGTCTTGACCATGATGGTCATGGCGGTCAGGGTGATCGTGCCGGCGTTCTCCAACGCTGCATGTCGATTTGGCTTGGCTGGTAAACTACTCGTGCATGCTCATGATGTAAGTGTCTAGGAGTGGATGAGCTCCGCCTTCATGTCCCCTCGGCATGGGAGCACGTGGCGCCACGGTGGGTCTCGGTATTCATGGCGAGCAAGGGATTGCGGTGACTCACCGTTGGTGGCGGCGAAGAGAGGATGGTGGTGCAGGGCGAGGTGCTGCTGTGGCGAGGCGATGAGGTGACGACTGGTGGCGGCTCAACGTGTAGCACGGCGAGGATGTGGCCATGGCGGTTGTGGCTTCGTTGAAGACCGTCGGGGCACGGGCGATGTCGTACTATGACGAGGAGGAGACAGCACGGTGGCCAGCCAGAGGGCACGGTCGTAGTGCAGCGGCTCCGCCTTGGTGCATAGGTCAGTGCAGCGAAGACGACGACGTCGAGCGGGCTTTGGGGGTATGGTCGCATCTCCGTGGTGGCTCTGTGGCGTTGAAGGCACGGCGTCAATGGTGGCGACACCGGGGGTGCTCCGGCTAGACGACGGCTCGCGGTGGCGGCGTCGCAGTGCAAACATGTGGCTCCGAGACGACCCGAGCTTGGCGCAAGGCGGTTCCACAGCAACGGCGACGTCGTGCACCTGCCGCTAGGGCACAGCATCGGCCTGAACGGCTCCTCGGGTCTTTGCTGCGACGCGCTGGTGGCTGTGTGGAGGAAGGGTGAGGGCAAGGCATGGCGGCAGGCATGGCTCTTATAGCTCTCGAGCTAGGGTTCGCGGAGGCCGGGGCATGCTACGGGCGGCGGTGATCTTCGGGGTGCAACTGGCCGGACGCGTGGCGCCCATCAGCGAAGCGGGGTAGGTGAGCAGAGCTGGGAAGCTTCTGGAGTGCTCCAAAACAGGCACCGGGATCGCCAGCTTGCGGTACGGTTCGAGGGCATCTACGGCTTACGATGCGGGTCCGTGTCCTGGTGGCATCGCAGCGGGTCTATTCAGTCTAGGCGGGGTCTGCGGCTATGCTCTCGTCACGCGAGGCAGGCTCCAGGGTGGGGTGCAAGGGGCATCCAAGGGCGACGCGGTGGCTTGCTTCCTTACTCTGGACGCCAGAGGAAAAGAGGAAAAGCACAGGCAGAGCGGTTAAGGAAGACGACAACGCTGGATAGAAAAAGTAGACGGAGGCTTCGGGTTCCTTCTCTAGTGCGACTGACGTACGGGCCTAGGGGAAACAATGGCATGCAGCTCTCCACATGCGAGGGACGGTGGCAGCTTGCGCTGCGTTGTGCGTGCAGCGCATGCGAGAGCAGGGGAAGGTGAGCTGGGCTGCTGCGGGTACCCAGGTTGGGCCACGACGGTGGACTAGGCTGCACACTTGTTGTTGGGGCATTAGTATACGTATGTGTACATGATCTTATGTACATGTATACATTGCACGGTGGCTTGTGTAGTGCATTCCAGATGGCTTCCTAATTACGTGGTTCCTGTACAAGCCACAGGCGCACGACTACAGGAGCATGCAGCTTCTATATGTGCTCCACGTTGTTAGCCAAATAGGCGCAGGAGCATGCACGCTTGTGCAGCCCACTAGCCAAGGATTTAGGAGAGATGATTTACCAAAAATTGATGCTAGGGTTTGTGAGGAGTGTGCCGGAGTTCGTGGCATTTATGCAACAGCCGGTATGACCCGGCGATCACCCTGGGGAGTGGGCAGGTGAGCGAGCTAGGACGGTGCAAGATGGGGAGTGTCGGGGCTTGGTCACATCAATCCGGGATGCGGTCAAAGGGGAAACATGGGCGGGGTCCGTGTCCAAAGGGTGTCAAATTAGGTCAAGTGATATTTGGTCCGAGGATTAAGAGGTGTTTCAACATTGAGGGGAATTTAGAATAATCCCGAGAGGGATAAAAGGGGAGTTGCTACGGGTTGTGCTCTCCAACAAGACGAGACTCAAACACGAGGCAACAAAAGAGCACCGACACACTTTTACAAACAGTTCTACATGAATGCAACGTTTTGTCAGCGGGTTTGACTCGTGTTTGACCTAGTGTCTACATGCTTCACACAATTTACAAGAAAATTTTTGAAAGCTCGTATTTTTGGTTTCTGGAAAATTCTGGGTTGTTACAGTCCACCCACCTTACAAGAATCTCATCCTCGAGATTGGGGAGTTAGTGTCACTAGAGAAGAAAGGTCCTCGTTGTCAAGTCGTATGCACCAACGCATTTGTTTCGCAATTGAAGTTTTGAAGAGGGGCTTTTGGAAAAAGTTGTTCACATACGACTTTTTAAATGGAGAAACTTTATTTTTATAAAACAGGGAGAGATGTTTTAAAGGACCGAATCGGGGTTTGTCACAATTTTAATTTTTTGCAAAGAGTCCTTTATGAAAATTTGAGAAAGGCTCTTTTTAAGTGGGTTTTAGATTGGTGGTGAAGACTTTTGAAACATTGTCCCAAATCATTTGTTTCATAGATTTCGTAAGCAAGAAGGGTACAACCTTAAGAATTTTGAAATTATTATAAAAATGCCTTTTTAAAGTAGGTTGTTCCCCATTTTGGTTTTAAGACTCAAGGGTTTTGAAAATAGTTGGAAATTGTGTTCACATTTTGAAAAGTAACGCTTTTATAGATATTTTTATTTAGTAATTCATCTGTAGTTTGATTTAATGGTAGGGTTTATTTGTACGAACTTCTTATATTAAGAATAGAGTCAAGATCTTTGATTTGGAATCAAATAAATTCAAGCTTTTTAAAGGTATGGTGTAAAATAAAACTTTTGTCTTTTAAAAACGAGTTCACAACACTTTTGAAACAAGGTTGGTTTTCAATTTGCTTTCCTTAAAGCTTTTGAAATTTAAGGTAGGTTTGGAAAAGAGTCGAAATCACTTTCTTTTGGTAGCTTTAGAGGGTTTTAAAATAGTTTTCATTTAAGATGGAGTTGCTTTTGCAAACGGGAGAAGTTTTCAACAAATGAGAGAGAGCATTTTGAACATGCCTGGTTGAAAATTGAAGCCGATTTTGAAATGGACGGGTAGAGATATGACGTCTCGGCTTAATATGTCCAACCGGTGGTCAAAATCACTTGTCTAGTCATATTACGGCCTTGATTTTTGCCTGGAGTCACACGTAGATAAAATACTCTTATATTCTTCACTCAAGCAATATAAACACAAGAAGCATAAGAAGCAAAAAGGTCCAAGCACTCAAGCAGCATTGCAACTCCTATATGCATAGTGTTGACTTAAGGCGACTCCTAAGCCTTTGAGTCTCACACATCTATCGATCTTGCGTGGGCGACAAAGGGAATCATTTCCTAGTGGTCAACTTTTCAGATCGAGGATAGTCAGTTAGTAGTAGAACTCAAGGTAGAGACGAGGAATCAAGTGTTAGTAGCTACGACTCCACTACAGATAGAATGCTTGGCTTCTCAACTAGTGTTTGGTACTAAAGGTCTCGTCCTAAGGTCAAGTATGGCTCTGATACCAGCTGAAACATCCTCAGTTTTCCTCGAAGGGAAAATCCACAGAATGAATTATAATATAATAAAACCAAGAACTGATTCTATTATATTATCATATATCAGTCGATATCATAGTCATACATCATAAGATTACAAGAATACAAGATATTACATCACTGGGGAACACACTTATTACAGAGTTAATCTAGCGGAAGACTATCGAGTGAAGGCTCCTCCTTCACGGGCATCATCAGAGTTGGCGTAGTGCAGCGTAGATTCCATCTCCGAACCAAACTTGAGCGTAGGCACGAGACCTCCTAATCCTTCTAAAGTCTGCATCTCTGAGAAGAAGGAAATCTGCACACCACCAGATGTGTGTAGGCCATGGTCAGCACCGATGAGCTTTAGATAAAACAAGGGATCTGGCGATCCTATAATTTGGCTGTGGTTTGCATCCTTAGCGCATGCGAAGAGATAAATAATATAATAATTATCAAGTTTCAATGCATTCCCTAAACCACACACATCCACATCCATCCACCAACCCATCCATCCTAAACCATCTCCACACCACCACACCATATCTCGTCTCACACACTCGGGTCGACAGGCCAACTCCCTCTCGGCCTTGTCTCAACGGCCCGTAGCCCCAAGGCTCACGACCAGAAAATACCCCAAACCCTAGAGGGAGGAAAGAAGGACTCATCTTCTATCTAGTTTAAGTGAAACCCAGGAAAGGTCCATAGCCGACTAGTCGGCATATGTATTGATCGATCAACCATACACTCTGCAGAGGTTTCACATACCCACAAGATAGCCATCCTCGATAGTGCCCCGTCTAGGCAGATTCCGGCCGCTTGCTAGCCTAAAACGATGCCACCCTACCTCTCAGCCCTGGAACATCCCAAGTCTAGTCTGGGATGGCTGATACCGTGAGTCGTAGATAGAGCCAGGGCCCTCCGGATGTCAAGAGCTGGGTCCACAAGGCCTCCTAAAGTCTCAGAAGGGTGTGGGGGGAAACCGCGCGCCCCGTACCTCCTTGCACATGTTCACCTAGCAGTAGTGGCATCGCTCTACCAAGTAGTCCGACTATCCCGCACCATATAGGGCGAGTGGGATATAAAGGATTCCCGATGAATCTGAGTACTAGTAAGTCCTTAGGGATTGACCAAGCCAGAATATATTCATCAGGGTTTCCATTTTATGTGCCACCACAGCACCTCCACCCTGGGCTCCTCCCATCACAGGTTCACACCCAAGGCCACCTCCAATTACCATTTACCCACCACAGGTATTCCATATCCAAGTGCCCAGGTAGCACCACATGGCAAGACTCGCCCCAGGCTCGTTGTTATTCTAGCTCGGTCGACACAACCCTCACCCTCCATGCACCCAAGACACACGCAGCATGCTCAGACACCACCAAGTCTGGCACCCATAGCTAAACCATTCCTAGGGGTTCACCACCAGCATCACATCCCAGATATAATGCGAAGTGAAGTTAAAAGTAAGTATAGTGGTATATTATGCAAGCAAGCAGGCAAGTAAGCATATATAAGTGAGCGAATACGCAAAGCAGGGTGACATGGTAGAGTGGGTTGCATCAGGGTAATAATGGCTCAGGTAGTAACATGAATCAAAGCACTAGCAAGGGAATAATTATAAAGCGCTAGCAGTTCTAGATATTATGCAATGTCTAATAGGATTCTCTAAAAGATGGTGCTGCCATGACACCTGTGATGTAGAGGTACAATTCTGCATCCGTTGGTGTTCAATCAGCGGGATCGCCTCCTCCGGAGTCGACTCCATCCCACAGTCCATGTCGTCGATCACGTTCCCTTGGTCCGATCGTTAGCTACTCCGTGAAGCGATACGCAAGGCAAGAGAACACTCAACACTCGAAAAGATGGCAAGGCGCTGGAAGATCCAATAACACCAACGAGACACGTTAAGATACACGGCTTAGCCCTCTCGGTGGTTGTCCAATTTCCTTGAGCCAAAGAAACAAGAGTGGTGGTTTGCTATGCACAAGCTTAAGTCATGGCCAAGCCAGAATGGCTATAGGATAATTGGTTTAAGCCACCAAGGCTTATCCATAGCAAGCACCACGGCTCACGGTCTTTTGATTCGGGCGTCATGGAGTTTGATGAGAATCGGAGGACGGGCCAAGTAAAGAAATAACGACGGGTTTCGGCTCTTGTAGCCTTATCCCGCAAGTCACAATTAGACGCGAGATGCAAACAAGAACAAATAACACTATTGTGACTTGGCTCCAACGTACTTTGGCTCGCCCGCTATGGTAGAAAGCGGTAGTGTAAAGAGATTGGACAACGACGGGTCCTCTCGATCCACATGACACAATAACGTCGGGAGCCGAGAAGAGAGTAGCTCAACACAGCAAAAGAAGCAGGGGTTAGCTAGGCACATCCATGTCATGTTCTCAGACACATCTTCGGAAAGATGGTTTTTGATGGTCGATCGGGTCAACACGCACGGGTCCGAGGTATGACATAGACCATAGCTTCACTAACAAAAAGGGGAATAGTCCGGTCTTTGATCCAATCGCCATGGACAGGGCGGGGTCGAACAGAGTGGGCTAACATGGCAATTAGAGCAAGAAACCACAGAGAGCGGAGATCTACTGCTTCCAACACACACGCCACGACAAAAGATGGGGCATCGGAAGGAGCGACTCACTAAAGGATACAAGTGCGCAAACCACTCATAGGGTACCCGACCTAGGTGCACTGGCACTAAGTCATCTCTCAGATTCGCAGCGGTGCGGTTGTCACCGCGAGAATCAAAGAAACACGATGGTCGAACGGGGTACAAGCATACATGGGCTTGTGCACGAAGAAGCAAACAAAAGCGAAAGAGAGGCGTAGCTCCATGGTCATGGCGAGGCGAACTCGTGGCCACAAGCTACACCAACGAGTTGGCACCCATCGTTCTACGATTGTTATCTCTAGGTCATCTCCCATAGGACTTGGTCATGGAGGGCTCAAAGCATGCGGGTGATATCCGCATCGATGTTAGTATCGACATCAAATCCATCACGACCATGTTCTAGTGCCGAAGACAGGAGCTAACACTCGTGGTACTATGAAGTCAACTAAAAAGCGAGGGGTCGAGTTACACTCGGCATCATGGCCACGGCGAGATGAATCCTGCGATCGTAATGTCCGAACGAGGTATGAATCCTCAGCCGGCTCAAAAGCACGGCACACTGGTGACAACACCAACAACCAGGGCACATCGATAAGATCCAAAGACTCAACCAAACAACTTGACAAGACAGCGGAGTAGCAAATTTCCATAGCTCAAGAGAGGTAGATGGTTCCTGCAAGATGACGGAGGAATGAGAGTGTAAGGGCATGTATAATAAAGAGTGAAAATCAAGAGGGCTAATGCACTTGTGTAGAGCTCGATGGGTGGTGTCGAGGATGACGAGGTCGGCGGTAGGGCGTGACCGGGGCTTAGGTAGGTACTGGAGCTTGACTCTAGCTCGGCGTGCAACTATGGCCTGGTGACAAGCTATTCAAGGTCAGAGAGGGTGACGTCATGGTCAAAACGTGGCTATGCAGCATCTCCATGTAGGTCCGTGAACCAGGTGTAGTGTGTGGTGGCAAGGCCACGGCGGTGTGGCAACTAGGAAAGATGGGGCCTCGGGTCTGCGCGGGCGCATGTCCAATTGTCCAAAAGAAGTCTTGGTCATATGTGCGATAGCGGGGTCAGAGAAGGCTCGTGCGGGCATGGAGGATGCAGCTGTGTGGTGCACGGCGCTGTCGTAGCGGCCTATGCTTTCGAGTTTTCATGGCTTGGAAATAGCAGCATGAAGGCCAGGTAAGCTATGCAACAAGGCATCGGCTTGTGGTTAGCATGCTTATAGGTTCAAATGCCCGAGAGTGCTTGGCTTGTGCTCAAGCGGAACTATGTGCGCATGTGTGTGTGCAAGTGTCCAGGTGGTGCCATGCCAAAGATACGTGCAAGACGTGTTATGGCTTGTGTAGGTGCTTGGTGAGAGGCCAAAGGGGCTCGGCATGTCCACCTGGAGCCGTGCTCGTGTGCTAAGATAGCGGGTAGTCAAGAAGGGCATCTCCATGATCCACGTGGCAGGTCACGTGGTGGCGTGTGCAAGAGCTCGTGACCAGCGGCGGTGGCAGCGACAAACGACGAGGCATCAGCGAGGGCAATTCTCGACAGTGCGTCCTCGCGACATGAGGTGGCCGGAGAGGGCAGGGGCATCTCCGCCACGGGGGCGACATGGGAGCATGTGACTTCGGCGAGGCAGGGATGGGCATCAGCTCTCGGGCTTGGCTCAGACATCCAGCCAGCGCACGGTATGTCTCACGTCGAGGCAAGGTTGGTCTAGGGGCTCACGTTGCCTCTACTGTCTTAGGGCGGCCGGAACACAGCGATGACGGTTGATGGGGCATGGTCTTGACCATGATGGTCTTGGTGGTCAGGGTGATCATGCCGGTGTTCTCCAACGCCGCATGTCGATTTGGCTTGGCTGGTCAACTACTCGTGCGTGCTCGTGATGTGAGTGTCCAGGAGTGGATGAGCTCCGCCTTCACATCCCCTTGGCATGGGAGTGCGCGGCGCCATGGCGGGTCTCAGTATTCACGGCGAGCAAGGGATTACAGTGACTCACCATTGGTGGCGGCGAAGAGAGGATGGCGGTGCAGGGCGAGGTGCTGCCGTGGTGAGGCGACGAGGTGACGGCTGGTGGCGGCTCAACGTGCAGCACAGTGAGGACGTGGCCGCGGTGGTTGTGGCTTCGTTGAAGACCGTCAAGGCACGGGCGATGTCGCACTGTGACGAGGAGGAGACAGCGCGGTCGTAGTGCAGCGGCTCCGCCTTGGTGCACAGGTTGGTGCAGTGAAGACGACGACGTCGAGCGGGCTTTGGGGGTACGGTCGCGTCTCCGTGGTGGCTCTACGGCAATGAAGGCACGGTGTTGATGGTGGCGACGCCAGGGGTGCTCTAGCTCGGTGACGGCTCATGGTGGCGGCGTCGCAGTGCAAGCACGCGGCTCCGAGACGACCCGAGCTCGACGCAAGGCGGTTCCGTGGTGACGGCGATGTCGTGCACCTGCCGCCAAGGCACGGCGTCGGCCTAAACGGCTCCTTGGGTCTTTGTCGTGGCGTGCTAGCGGCTATGTGGAGGAAGGGTGAGGGCAAGGCGTGGCGGTGGGCATGGCTCTTATAGCTCTCGAGCTAGGGTTCGCAGAGGCTGGGGCATGCTATGAGCGGTGGTGATCTTCGAGGTGCGGCTGGCTGAATGCGTGGCGCCCATCCGCGAAGCGAGGTAGGTGAGCAGAGCTGGGAAGCTTCTAGAGTGCTCCAGAACGAGCGCTAGGCTCGCCAGCTTGCGGTATGGTTCAAGGGCATCTGCGGCTTGCGATGCGGGTCCGTGTCCTGGTGGCGTCGCGACGGGTCTGTTCAGTCCTGGCGGGGTCTGCGGCTGTGCTCTCGTCACGTGAGGAAGGCTCCAGGGCGGGGTGCAAGGGGCATCCGAGGGCGACGCGGTGGCCTACTTCCTTGCTCTAGACGCCAGTGGAAAAGAGGAAAAGCACAGGCAGAGCGGTTAAGGAAGACAACAACGCTGGACAGAAAAAGAAGACGGAGGCTTCGAGTTCCTTCTCTAGTGCGGCTGACATGTGGGCCTAGGGGAAACAGCGGCATGCAGCTCTCCACACGCGAGGGGTGGCGGCAACTTGCGCTGCATTGTGCATGCAGCGCATGCGAGAGCAGGGGAAGGTGAGCTGGGCTGCTGCGGGTACCCAGGTTGGGCCACGACGGTGGACTGGGCTGCACACTTGCTGTTGGGGCATTAGTAGACGTATGTGTACATGATCTTATGTACATGTATACATTGCATGGTGGCTTGTGTAGTGCATTCCAGATGGCTTCCTAATTACGTGGTTCCTATACAAGCCACAGGCGCACGACTACAGGAGCATGCAGCTTCTATACGTGCTCCACGTTGTTAGCCAAATAGGTGCAGGAGCATGCACGCTTGTGTAGCCCACTAGCCAAGGATTTAGGAGAGATGATTTACCAAAAATTGATGCTAGGGTTTGTGAGGAGTGCGCCGGTGTTCGTGGCATTGATGCAACAGCCGGTACGACCCGGCGATCACCCTAGGGTGTGGGCAGGTGAGCGAGCTAGGACGGTGCAAGACGGGGAGCGTCGGGGCTTGGTCACGTCGATTCGGGACACGATCAAAGGGGAAACGTGGGCGGGATCCGTGTCCAAAGGGTGTCAAATTAGGTCAAGTGATATTTGGTCCGAGGATTAAGAGGTGTTTCAACATTGAGGGGAATTTAGAATAATCCCGAGAGGGATAAAAGGGGAGTTGCTACGGGTTGTGCTCTCCAACAAGACGAGACTCAAACACGAGGCAACAAAAGAGCACCGACACACTTTTACAAACAGTTCTACATGAATGCAACGTTTCGTCAGTGGGTTTGACTCGTGTTTGACCTAGTGTCTACATGCTTCACACAATTTACAAGAAAAATTTTGAAAGCTCGTATTTTTGGTTTCCGGAAAATTCCAGGTTGTTACAGTTTTTATATTACTTTGTGTTTTTGTGATATAAAAAATATAGAATTAATAATTAAAAAAATAGAAAATATTTGTAGGGGCGGTTGGATGAGGAACCGCCCCTACAAATGCATTTGTAGGGGCGGCTGGATCAGGAACCGCCCCTACAAATGCATTTGTAGGGGCGGCTGGATCAGGAACCGCCCCTAGAAATCGGCCTAAGTATAAATAGAAGGCCACACGGGTGAAAACCCTATAGGGTGCTCTCTTCTTCCTCCGACGCCGTTAGGCTGCCCACTCCTTCCCCGGCGCCCCACCGACGCTGCCTCTCGGACCTCTCCCGACGCCCGCGCCCCCTCTCCGCACCCTCGGACCTCTCCCGACGCCCGCGCCCCCTCTCCGCACCCTCGGACCTCTCCCGATGCCCGCGCCCCCTCCCCGCACCCACGCGCCCCCTCCCTGCACCCGGCCGGCGGCGCTAGGGTTTTCGACCTTGAGGTTCCGCGGGCCTGCTCCCCGCCCTCCCGTGGCCTAGGTGCGTCGGCCATCCGTGCTCCCTCCCGCGGCGAGCGGCCACGGTGCCTGAGCTCTCCGGCGTCCGCACTCCTTCCCTACCGTCCACTCCTCCAATGGCAGGTGGCCTCCACGCACCTCCACCGGCGTCCGTGCACCTCCACCGGCGTCCACACTCCTTCCCGAGCTCTCCGGTGAGTGTGCTGATGCTTTCTTCTAGCTCTTTGCACTGTTTTTTTTCCTTCAATGGCTCAATCAGCAGCAGTGACCTCTCATCATCATGACCAGTTCGTTGGGCATGTTCTCCTTGGTGGCATCGAATGGATGTGTTGAATTTACATCTATTTGTTTTTCTTTGTATATGAGTGCTGCGGCAAGTTGCATTGGCTAGTGTTTTGGATCAGTTGCATTTGTGAAATCAAATTGTTGTAGTGTGCTTAAAACCCAATTCTACCAATGTTTAGTTGAAAACCCATTGCACAACATCTGTTTTCATGATTTTGAATATGAGAGCTGAGATTGGGAGGTTCTCATTTTAGCTGTTAGAACATGCTTCCTTTCTGTGAAATAGCAAGTGGCATCCTCTTGCTATAGTGGTGATTGGGTTAGAAATGCGTTTAGAATAAGAATTGTTTTAGCAGGAACTGATCGGTGGTACCTTATCTCATGTGCTTTGCTCTCAATTTGTTTCACAACAATTTGATTTGGCTGCAAGGATGGGTCTGTGCCACACTGCCACTTAGAGCATAGCTTATTGTTATTTCTTTTGTTAGCTACGTTACAAGCATCCTTTAGTATTCGAGGTGAGCTTAGAGTGGAGGTGCTCAGTTTAGGTGTTGGAATACTCTTCCTTTCATAAAAATAGCAAGTGGCATCCTTTTTCTACTTTTAGGCGCAAGGATTGCTGCCACATAGAATCAAGCTAAATGTAGTATTGCTTATTTGTTTGTTTTGTCAATGGTTTCTATTATCATAATTTAACTATTTAAAAAGTTATTTGGGTTTGCTATTAGAACACACACTTAGAGTGAACTAGAAAATATTGACATCGTTTTGGTATTTTTGGGATTCCTCTCTACTGCTTGTGTTCACTAGCTGCTAGAAAAGCCTTTCCTGCTAGCTCTGTTTGTGTATTAGAACAATTTAGAATATTAATAGTTGTGCACATTTATAAGACAAATCACCTTTTTTCTCTTGGATGGGTGTTGCTGCTGCTCATGTCAAGGCCATCATAGGATTCCAGAACCCTTTTATTCCTTGCAATGCTAGCAACCTTTGCTTCTCATACTCAGTGAGGAAGCCATAATTATTTTTTCTTGTTTGTACAACCATTTTTTGTCCTGAAAATGAAAAGGGCATCAACAAAACATACTCACAAATTTATATGTAGAAGATAGGGCAGTAGTAAAACATACTCCACAGATAACAATTTTTATGTGCACTCCAACCTATACTTGAGGACAGTCGTGCACTTACAATGCCATATATCAACTAGAGGAAGCAGCAATAGCATTCTCTCCAGCTGAACAGGGAACCATCTGGCTGCCTAATGAATCCTGCAACCTCTGCCTCCGCTGAAACTGAATTCAAAGGAAAACAAAAAAAAGGCATTTCATAAAAGTTGAAGGCAACAATTATGTGGTTGTTACTTCAGCAAGTATGTTACTTCAGCACAGCAATAACAGCAGGTGGTTGTTAGCTTTTGTTCATTCATCAAAGCTATTTATACCCAATCAGACATCTAGTACCCTAGTGCAACCAGGAAGACATCGTTAGTTGATTAAGCATGTGATAGATAGAAACAATAGCTGATTTTGTAAGCTAATTTTATATGGGTGAAAACTAACTGTAACTCTATATGGGTGAAAACTAAAATGCTAATTTCTGTTGCGATCTTATTTAGGATCTGCTAGAAACTTTTTATTTCATATAATATTACCAGTTATTTCTATTTCATGACTTTTTTGCCTATGCACTTACCAGTTATCTCTATTTCATATAATATTTGGATGTTGTAGCTACTGCATCCTATTCTTCATCCGACCTGCAATCTATTTGTCTGCAGCTTGTATCCTATTTGTCTACTATTATTAGGTGGAAGTGGCATCAATTTCAGCAAAAACGTAGTATTACATTTTCTTTGTCTTATCATGATGTCTTGGTTTCCTGTTTGGTGATTTTGAGTACTAGAAATGTGGTTAGCATGAGCGGAATCATTGATTTGCCCATGTACCAGTGACATATGTGCTTGCTCTTGAATTTAACATGTATTGAATTAATCAGTCTTTACTTCAATTTCCTCTGTTTTGTTAGATGCAGTACATTATACCATGAACTAGTTGAAACCTTTTTCTTGGGAACATAGATAGTTGTTTTTTATTTTCATTGCTTGCTAGCTGTCCTCCTCCTCTCTCTACTTACTACTACTGCTACTTATTATCTTCTCCTAACTGCTGCTGCTTTCCTAACTGTGGCTGCTGGTTGGTCTCCTAGAACTCTTATTACTACTACTTGCTGTCCTACTACTGCTCTACTACTCTATAGTCTCTACTCTCTACTACTATTCTCTCTTACTATGTGGCTGGTGGCTACTAACCTTCTCTGTACTTGCTGTCTACTCCTAGTACTTGATGGCTACTGGCCAGCTGCTCCTACTACTACTTGCTACTCCTACTACTACTCTCTCTACTTACTACTATTGCTACTTATTATCTTCTGTCTTCTATCAACTCTTACTACTAGTGGCTGCTGGTTGGTCTTCTACAACTCCTATTACTACTACTTGCTATTCCTACTACTACTCTACTACTATACTGTCCTCCTGCTCTTCTCCTACTACTCTACCACTCCTCTCCTACTACTACTCTCCTCTACTCCCCTCTACTCCTCTCCTCTCCTAAGCAGCTTTTGTTATTTCTACTACTACTCTACTACTTCCCTACTACTACTTTTTACTACTTCTACTTCTGTCTTCTATCAACTACTTGTACTTCTATCAACTAATTCTACTACTTCCCTACTACTACTATCTACTACTTCTGATTGTCCAATCTGCCTATCAGGTTCAAAAGATATTAAGCATATGATGTTCATGTGTGATCGAGCAAAGTCAGTATGGCAGTTGTTGCTTTTTTTGGGAAGCAGCACCTGTTTTTTTTTGCCAAATCTCCCCTCTCCTCTATTTTTGCCACCTTTCCTATCCTCTATGTTTGGGAAGCAGTAGCTACTTTTTTTACACCTTTTCCTCTCTATGTTTGTTAAGCAGCTGTTGTTTTTTTTGCCAAATCTCCTGTAACACCTCGGTGTTAAGCATGCATTAACATTTTGCAAATCATGAGCATAATCATTATTATGCATTCATAACCATGACATGAAATATAGAATTGAAACATACTAATGAAACATATATGTTGCATAGTTTTGTTTTAATAGATTGGATGCTTTGTTTATTTTGCCATGTGTGTACCTTGGTTGATCACTTAGACCACTTAGAAGTAATTAGGATGCAATTTGGAGCAAGGTGTATATTCAAAGTTTTCTTAAATTTTGCTTTTTAAAATAATCTTCTAAAACATGGTTTTTGATTTAAATTAACTTTAAATCTATAGTTCAAAATCTAATTGGATTTTGGCCTTACTCTTTTTGGCAAAGTTGTAGAGTACATTTTTCTGAGCAACTTTTATTTTTGGGCCAAAGTTTGAAACTGATTGAAATTGCTCAAAATTTGCATTTCAATGTAATAGGAATAGAAAATAAATTGAAAAATTCGATTTGCTTCTTACCGGGCCGCCCACCCCACTTCTGGCCCGCTCGCGGATTTGGCCTACAGCTCCCGCGCGCTCCCACTCCCGCGCCGTGCGCTTCGCCCTGGCCCAGCAGCAGCTTCACCGGCCAAGGCCCACGTCGTGCCGCTCCCACGCGTGGACGCGCCGCGCCCGCCTTCCCCACCTGCCCGGCCGCCACGCAGCGTCCATACACCGGCGGCGAAGGGCGGTGCTCTGACCAGTGCTCGGCTCAAGAGCCGACCAGACGCGTGCTCCACCCCACGCTCCTCTCACTTGCTGCCTTGTCCCCTTGCCTCTCACTCAGCAGCAGCCGTAGCCGCGCAGCTTCGCCGCGCACGCTCCTCGCCGGAGTTGGCTCGTCCGGCCACCAAAGCTCGCCGTCGACCGCTCCATCTCGCCCTGAGCTCCGCCTCCACCTTGCGCACCTCGTGCTCGCGTTGGTTCACCTTGGTAAGCTTTCACCGGCCATGAATCGCTCACCGGAGTCAGCTCCTCCTCGCCAGAGTGCTCCGCTCCGTGGACCTCGCCCCTTCATCCTATTTCTCGCTCTCTTTTCTCACGCATGAGCACCACACCGCGTCACTGAGGCTTCTGAGCGCCTCCACTCACCGTGCCGTGGCTAGAGACGCGCTCCTGCCGAAGAGCCAAGCCGCCATGCTGCCATGCACACCGGCGAGGTCACCTCCGTGCACCTCTGGCCATGCCTGTTGCACAGCTGAGTTCGCCTTGAGCCGTAGAGCACGTTGGTCACCTTCACTGGGCCGGAGACCTCGCTGTCGGTGAGATCTCGGTGGTCCGCCGCCTCCTCTGTCCCGTGAGGCTGCCAGGTGGGGCCTGCCTGACGTGGGAGCCTGCCTGTCTGTCGCTCGGTGTGTGTGTGTGTTCAGATCCGGGTGGATCTAGCAATTTTGAACCAGGAATTTTAGAAGGATTAAAAGAAATGATTTATAGATTTTATTTAAATGCTTTGGAAATTTATAAATCGAAAAATATTGCTCCAAATTTGATGAAACAAATTTTGCTAGGTATCTTGTGACTAGATCTATCTGTTAAAAATATTGCATGTGGTTTTTGTGATACTTTTGTATAGGGTTTTCTTTAATTCTTGTATTTGCTATTATCTTAGAAAATGTCTAGTAAATAGAATAATTATCAGAAAAATATGGTTCTAGTTTTGTTAATCTCCTTTAGTGATGTACTTTGTAGGTGCGTCCTGGCTATCGGGCGGTCCCTGGGTAGTGCGGTCCCTGACTGTTATCCCGTGGCTACTTGGAAAGTGTCATTGGTGATCTGTAGCTCACTAGATCGGTGAGTGTGGTTTGTGTGAGGAATAAATCACTAGCTGGTTAGGAATCGATTCGAATTGCCATCGCTCCTGGATAGTGAGCACTTGACTCGAGCTACAGCATTGTAGTAATTATGATGGAACACTGATGGTTATCTGGATGGTATGGGATATGCTAAATCTAAGTTGGTAACTGGATGTTAATGGTTAATCAAGTGATTGCTATAGTATAGGTGCTTACCTAGATGGATAGGTCATAATAAAGATGATGCAAAGTACTTAAAATGGTTTCTTCATGATAGCTTATGCTTTTCGCAAACGAGTCAGCTAGCCCACTAAAGAAAGCCTTGCATAATCCTTGGTGTCGCTTTATTTTGGTTTAAGACGGGTAAGTCTAGCTGAGTATCTTCTCGTACTCAGGGCGTTGTTTCCATTGTTGTTGCAGATGGTCAAATGTACTACGGTTATTGCATTAACTGCCTATACCCGGCGATGGGCGACAACTAGGACCAAGGGCAATGGTGACTCCATATCTCTCATCTGATGCTTTTGTTGGAGATGACTACCTACTGGCACTGTATCTGAACCAAAAGTGTATGTGTGGCTTTAAAACTATTTGCTTCCGCTATTTTAGTTTGAACTTGGGTTGTAATAACTTTATGTTCTAAACTCTGATGTATCCAACTGTCATTGCGAACTTTATGTAACATGTGACAGTAATTGCTAAACTTGTACGATCTTGGTTTGTATGTCGATTGGTTTGAAATCCTTCGTGGTTTCATGGACTACCGGGTTATACGGGCTTAAGTTTGCTAAATTATCTGCTTCGGCGGAAGATTTCCTTACTTAATCTCGTATAATTGGTCGGTTCTGTTACATCTCCCCTCTCCTCTCCTCTCCTTTGTTTTGCCGATGATGAAATTGTCCAAGTCCATACATTATATGGAATATGAGCTGATGATCAAGAACTTGTGAGGAACTTGGCATCATTAGCAGTCGTCCCTACATTACCTTATCCTCTCTTCTCTGTTATGATGCCTTGATGCTCCAAGTTTATGATCAAATGATGATTGACATGTTTCTGAAGCCTCTACTACTGCTACTAATCATTTTTTTTGATATATTGTTGTTTTATAGGACTACTTTGGTTTATAGACCTTTTTTATTTCTTATACCTTCTCGCGTATCTAAAGCACACTTTCTTGCATCTATTAGAACAAAGCGTGAAATAATGTCACGGACACCAGACAGTGTAGCCCGATGCCCCTAGCGTGATGAGCAGCCAACCTATGAGGAGCAAGCACTAGAGGACCAGCTAACTCAGGAGCAGTTCGATAATGAGTTAGAAAAGGATCTAGAAGTGATGCTTACTCAGGAGTAGTGTGATGAGGAGGAAGGGGAGCAGAAGGAAGAGCAGGAGAGGCTGCTGAAGGCGAAGAAGAAGAGGATGATGATGATGACTTAGAAGAGGGATATGAAAGTCCCGAGGATCCTTTCCCATGTGAAGCCAGAAGGAGGCCAACGGAGGAAGATTTGGACAAGGATTTTGACCCGAACGAGGAGGTAGGGAAAAAGCCTTAGCTTGTAAATTTTGCTAAAGCTTTGGCTGTATTACCTTTGCTAACACTTTGACCTATCGTATATACAGGTCCCTCCTGAAACTCGAAAAAGACGACGTCGATGTCCACGACATCTCGCTGGACAAGACGGAGTAGAGGAAAGGAGAGCAGAGGCAACACACACAGAGACGGATCACGATGCCTTTGCTCCACAACCTCAAGACACAACCATGACTACCAAGCCTAAGAGGAAACGAGAGGATAGAAAAAGAAATCTATATCCAGATAAGGCATGCTATGTGATAACGGAGGTCAGGCCAGCAGAAGAGATCCTTGAGCCAAAGGAATTAAGAGGACGATTCCGTAATGCGATCGAGGTCCTAGTAAGAGATAAATTGAACCCAGCAATCCCTAACTGAGAAGAGGTATTAGACAATAAAAAAATGAACTATGGGATAGGCAGCTGGAGCTCAATTTTAGATTTCCAGAGGGTAAGCACGAACTGGTAAAAAATGCTTTCAGGATGATGGGAGAGTCATTTCGATGTTGGAGGTTGGAGCTCAACATGAAGTATATCCAAAAGGGGTTAACTCCCTTCAACGAGTTTGGCAAAATAACTCCTAGTCAATGGGAGGAGCTCGTGGCTCAAAAGACTTCACCGGAGGCATTGGAGATCAATGCCTATAACACTGAGCTGGCGAAGAGGAACAAACACCACCATCATCTAGGCCCCGATGGCTACTATGCCAAGGAAGAGCAGTTTAGGAAGATGCACGAAGAGGCCACAGCTACTGGGAATATCGATGTGACAAATTTGAAGGTACGCTCAAGGAATTGGATATATACGAGGAGTACAGAATCATCCAACAGTAATCTTAAGTTTGATAAGCCGGAGACCCAAGAGGCAGTATCAAGGATACTAAAATATGCTGAAGACAAGGAGAAGGGCTCATTCAATCCTTCCAGAGAGAGGGACGAGCTTAGCCTTGGCTTGGGAAACAAGGAGCACACAGGCCGCACCAGGGGGCTAGGAAAAGGATGACCTAGAAGCAAGGATTCGAAGAGGACAGGCACATGTACAAGAAACATGGCAGAGACTAGGAGACTAATCTTGAGCTCCAAGTAAAGGCTCTAGTTGCGAAGGCACTGGAGGAGCAAGGACTATCTATGGAGCCACAAATATTAGTGACGTCGCTGGGAGAACTGGCATTAGTTGGCAGCCCTCCGAAAGTTCCTAGCAACCAAGGTTCCACTGCAGTCACAACCCCCATCGATCGCATACGGGATCCAACTAGTTGCACCTTGGTGTTTCTCAGCGACCGGCAGAACACTGTGATGGAGGTGGCAACGGGTGTGGCACATCCTCCCGGTGGCTTACACCACAATAATAAGATACCGCCAGACTACACTAGGGTCGAGGTACATACCGTGAAGCCTGAGTTCATGCAGTGGAGGATAGACTACGCAACTCCTAAGGGGCTGGTGTTACTTGGAGACGTTATGGGGCAGTTCATCCTCTGGCACAAACAGGACATTATATTGACTGCTTCTTCGCCGCCTCCCCCTCTCCCAAATATGGAGCAAGTTGTTGAGGTCGGGGAGATATTTTCACCGTCTCGTGACCACCACATTTCTGACATGCCACATTCTTCCCCGCCTCCTAGCGAGCATGTGCCTGATGAGATGCCACAACCTTCTCCAGCTCGTACCGAGCAAGTGTATGATGAGATGCCACAGTCTTCTCAACAAGCACAGCCGATACATGAACAACGAGTGCCTCCTGAAGAAGGTGATGCACAAGAAGATGATGACGTGCCTGAATGGGAACTTCGAAAGAAGCATCCAATCACCATAAGGCTAGTTTATGTTCCGATGAAAGACGTCTCGTCGGTGTCTAAGTGGTATTCCCATGACCAGTTCAAGCCTGAGAACCAAGTTAAAAAAGTTCCATCACAGGGTTCTGAGGAGGCCATCACTAGCAAACTCCACCAAATTGCAAAGCAGTATCCAAATGTTGATGCCATCAAATGGTCAAAGGATTGCCCAAAAACATATGAAAGAGGCAAGCCCTTCCTACCAAATCGGGACATCCAGCGCCTACCACTTGGAATGAGAAGGTTTGATGATTGGTACTTGCGTGTTCTCCCAACGAGCATAGACCTTATACAAGCATGCTTCCCCACCGGTACATTTGGAAGCCCAGCCGGGAAAATTGTCTTTGACTTCAATGACATGCACACATGCTTTCACCTGGGAGAAATGGAGATGAATCTAATTCGCACGTGGTGCCTGTAAGTCCTTGTCCTCCCGATATGATATGAATGTAATCTTTGAATTTTGTTGTAACTAACCCACGCCGTGATTTGTAGAATGCAAGTGCACATTGTCAAACAAATACCAAGTGTGAAAGCCAGGTATCTAGACCCTCAAGCTATAGCCCAAACAAATTTTAATTACCCTAAACAGTGGAAACTGGATGCCAAAGAGCTAGCTGCTGCAAAGACTCTTCGGGAGAAAGAGCACATCCGTACGGCGAAACTAAGGGAAGAGTCTCTTAAGGTTGCAGCATACATTGCCCTGGCTTTCAAAACTCTCCAACAACACTCTACTATATGGCTACCATACAACTTCGAGTAAGTTCAACTCTATACTTAAAGCTTTGTTCGATATATTTTATTCGATGCAAAAGAGCTTATCTAGTTCTATGATTAAATCCATGCAGCAACCACTGGATTTGTATAGCCGTCGATGTCGGGAGGAGCATGGCATGGGTCTTTGATTCAATAGATAGGGACCCAGTGACATACAAAGACTTCATATCGATTCTCAAGACGTATACATATCGACAATCCTCATTAGCTTATATGTTTGTATACATACTTGTAACGTTCACTTTTGAATACTAACAAGTTGTATTTGCTAAAATAATTCGAACAGAGCATTTAGGTTCTATGTTACTAATCATCATGGAAGGCATGATCCAGCAAGGAAGGAAAAGCTGGATATAAAAACACTATATACGGTAAGTGTAACTTACTTCTTCAGTACTCCATTACATGGCTGTCAAAAGCATTACTTAATATTTTTATATGCAAAACACACAGTGCCCCAAGCAGAAGCCTGGTAGTGTACATTGTGGATACTATATATGTTCTATGATGAGTAACACCGGTGTCTACAGGAGACACCCCTTAAGGGTAAGTTTGAACCTCTTCACCCGTAGTATAAAAACTTCGTACATGGTATGAAATACTAAACCAAAACTTGTTCTCTTGTAGTGAAAAGAAGAGAAATGAATGAAAAGAGACCCATACAAGGATGACCAACTCTTAGAGCTCGTCGGTGACCTTTGCAACTTCATATTGGACTAGATTATACACGTCAAATGCGCCTACCATGATCGAGAGTCTGACTTAGGTAGAAATCCTCAGTACCAACACCTTTGTGAGACTGAAAGGCTAGCTCTAGGACGTTGATAACAATGTGTATGGAATTTGTATATTTAATGATGGATTGTATATATTCTTGTGAATTGGACTTGTAATTTTAGTCTATATAATACTCTTGTGCTTGTAGTCTAAGGGGTTCGAAACGCTGGTCGTGGGGCGTTCGGCAACGCGAACGCGGTTCGGAACGTTGGTCGTGGGGCGTTCGGCAACGCGAACGCGGTTCGGAACGCTAGTCGCGGGGCGTTCGGCAACGCGAACGCTGTTTGGAATGTTGGTCGCGGGGCGTTCGGCAACGCGAACGCGGTTCGGAACGCTGGTCGCGGGGCGTTCGGCAACGCGAACGCGGTTTGGAACATTGGTCGCGGGCGTTCGGCAACGCGAACGCTGGATGGAATACGCGGAAACAAACAGTGTTCTGGTCGAATTTGAATTATAAATTTGAATTTTTTTTCGGGAAAACGTACTGTAGAGGCGGATCTAGATTGAACCGCCCCTACAAACAGGTATTATAGAGGCGGCTAGTTCTACCGCCGTCCTTACAAATCGATTTGTAGGGGCGACCCGAGAACCACTCCTACAAATGCATGATTTGTAGAGACGGTTCGGTAGGAACGGCTGACCAAACCACCCCTACAAAGGGTTATGAACCACCCCTAAAAATAGTTTCTGTAGTAGTGCTTGCCGGAGGTCCGGGGGCTAACACCCACCACCACCATGGCTGCCCTTGCAAAAGCTGTGGCTGCTGTGGCACGCCGCCGAGGACCCATTGCCGTGGCACGTTGTGTGGTTGATCTTCCAGTCCAGCACCACGGGAAGTCTACTCAACCAGGTGTATGCAGTATCATGAAATCCTACGGGCTTGTTCGGCTAGTATTAAAGTTGATTAATGCTTATTTATTGTGAGAGAAAAATACTGTCCGGCTGATAAGTTCAAGCGAATAGGCCCTAGCTCCGAATCCACTATCCAGATCCTGGCTGTCATATTGGGGCCTGCCACCTCGTTCGTCGAGAGGACCTTGAACCCGGAGGAGCTGCGCTCCTTTATGATATTGGCCTGGCAGCAGTAGATGCCGGAGCAGTCTGTGATACGAGGAACTGTCCACCTCCGGTTGTGCTTGTCCCAGTTGCAGAAGGTAGAGCAGGTGCTCAACAAGGTTGTATTATTGGGATCCCCATCCCCCTCGAGGAGGAGGACCTGGACGTTGTACCCGAGCGCAAACATCCTGTTCCTTCTCCAACTCAGGGTGTACACTCCGCCCTTCCCGAGAGCGCCACTCCATGTACCATTTGTTATGGGATTGGGGCCGAGGAAATTATTGTTCTTATCCTTGCCAGGGAAGTAGGCGAAGCTGGCGTTGATGCGCACCGTGGCGTCGGGGATGGAGATCTCCAGCACCTGCACGCTGCCGTAGCCGAGGAACAGCGAGCTGTTCCTGCAGGTGACGTTGAAGCCGGGGAGGTAGCACTTGGACGACTCCACGCCGAACGGGTGCGGGATGCTGATGTTCCCGCAGTGGCTGGTGCAGCCGGGCAACGCTACCACCACGTCGTCGGTCGCTGCGCCCAACGCCGGCCGTGGTGCCAGCACCGATGCTGCTGCAACCACGGCTGCCGCGAATAGCACCACTGATCTCCTGCTCATGGCTATCTGCCTCATCTTGATGATCGCGCGCAATATTGCTGCTCTAGAGGTAGCACTTTAGTCTTTCGATCCGTCCTCACTAGCTAGCTACTCCTATATATACTCCGTCGATAACCAAGCTAGCAGGACTGCAGGAGTATATATCTTGATGGCGGTCTCTAGCTTTGTTCTTCCAACAGTGATTATTCTACGACTGAACCACTCTTCCTACCTGCCTCGCCCACTATATAGAGATATAGATAGATATATACATATATATTGTTCGCACAACACACTCTCTAGCAGTCTACGCCAGGGAATATTGGCGAATCACGTGGCTGGTTACAAGGTTTTGCATCAAACAGACAGTAGTGGTTTACAGCTCCCGACAAGCAAATTACGCTACACCACGACACACATTTGCCTACACTTATTTGTTGGCAATTGATTGGTTTTGACAACACACTATGTGTTGGTAATTGTACAATCTTTTTAAAGTCACGTAAACTGTCGGCAATGATGTTGTATGACTACAGGTTAACTGTCGGCATTTCTCTTAGGACAATAAAACTGTCGGCAAATGTTTTTAGACAGAATAAGTGCGAAAGGATATACGGTCTTGCCCAGATTCCGGTTTTAGATCTTTTCACCGTATACACGCGCGGAGTCATAGCCTTTTGGGACGGAGTCTGTAGCCCACGCAAAGGGAAACGGGAAAGCCAATCCAACCCTGCTCTCTCTCTCTGCTGCCCCTTGCGTGCCGCCGCCTCCCACGCCAGCGCCAGCGCCCGTGGCTGCCGCCTCCCATGCCAGTGCACGCCGCCTCTGCCTCCCACGCCAGCTCCCGCCGTCGCCGCCCTGCACAGCACCGCCACCTGCCGGAACCCTAACCACGCCATCCCCTACCGTCTGCCCCCACGCCAACCCCTTCTGCACTGGTGAAGAAAGCTGCATTCGTGGCCGCCCACCGAGGAGGGGCGCATGGATCCGCCGACTACAGCTGCATCTCTAGGGAGGGGCGCATAGATCCGGTCTCCCGGTCCTCGACGGCTTTCGCATTTGAACGCGGTCGACCACCTCCCCAACACTCTTTCCTCTCGGTCGATTCGGTCAGCTTCTCTTCCACTTATCTCGATCTCCATTTTCCATCCCTCGATCTACTGTCTTCTTAATTGGGATTTAGTTTTTAGACGTGTGTAGTGTGGTGCTTGAGGGGCGATGATTAGGAGGGTGGGGCTCACTGCGGCGGCGGTTGCTCACAGCAAGAACACACAGATTCCATTCAAAGAAAATTGAGAAAGAAGCTTAAATTCCTTTCTTTTTAATGGGATTCAGTACTCTTTTCATTTTATTGGGATTCAGGAAACAATGATTCATGATTGTGATGAAAAACTTCTGAAAAATTTTGATTCTAATCAAGACTATCTTTGCTTATATAACTCTGCTCATGGCAAGTCTGGGGGTATTCTGTGTGGTGTAAGGAAAGATCTTTTTTATGTTGGCTCCTTTCAACAGGGAGAATTTATGCTTCAAATGAACTTATGGGATAAAATTAAAAAAAGTAAAATGTATTTTTTTAGTTGTGTATGGGGCTGCTCAGGATGAAAATAAAATGAATTTCCTTTCTGAATTATCTGCTTTTTGTTCTAGAAACAAAGAACCCATTTTGATTGGGGGGATTTCAACATCCTCAGATATATGAATAAAAGAAATAAACCTGGTGGATCATTCAAATACTCTGATACTTTCAATTCGTTGATCAATTTTTATGAACTAAAAGAAATCATTATGTCTGGTGGGTTGTATACATGGTCTAACAATCAAGACAATCCAACATTGGAGAAACTTGATAGAATCCTGGTATCCAAAGAATGGGAAGATATCTTCCCAAACTCATTAGTCAAGAGGCTCCCACGTGAGATTTCTGATCACAATCCACTTATTCTGTTGTCTGAACCTACTAAACCCACTGTGCATATTCAGTTCAGGTTTGAGATGAGTTGGCTGAGTAACCCTGATTTTTTTCCTACTGTTGAAAAAATTTGGAACAAGCCCTGTAGAGCTAAATCGGCTCTGGACAAAATACAACAAAAACTTAAATTGTTTAAGCAGTATTTCAAAGGGTGGGGCTTTAATCTTCAGGGGAATTTGAGGAAGCAAAGAGAAAGTATTAGTGAGGAATTAGTTTATCTGGAATCAGTTGAGGAGACTGATGGGCTTGATGCAGAACAAGTGTCCAAAAAAATCTGCCTCCTTAGTGAGTTTTTCCAGCTCCTTGATCAGGAAGAAACCTACTGGTTCAATAGGTGTCATAAATTATGGTTGTTAAAAGGAGACAATAATACAAGATATTTTCATAAAATTGCTAATGGGAGGAAAATAAAAAACACAATCATATCTTTGGAAAATAATGGAGAAACAATTGAAGGAGATGAGAACCTTCTGAAACATGCTACTGATTATTATACTACTCTGTTTGGGCCTGAGGAAGACCACAATATTCATATTGATCAATTTCTTTAGGAAGAATTGGAACAAGTCACTAGCCAATATATTGAGAACCTTTGTAAACCTTTTTCTGAATCTGAGATTAAAGATGCCTTGTTTCAAATGGAGAGAAACAAAGCAGCTGGACCTGATAAAATACCAATTGAGTTTTACCAATCCTGCTGGAACATTATAAAAAATGATATCATCCAGCTTTTTGCTGATTTTTATGAGGGAAAGGTTGACATTTCTAGACTTAACTATAGTATAATAACTCTTCTCCCAAAGGTAGCTGATGCTGCAAGAATACAACAGTTCAGACCTATATGCCTCCTCAATTGCTTATACAAGCTTATTACTAAGACCTTAACTTTGAGGATTGAAAAGGTGGCTGACAAACTTATACATTCCAATCAAACTGCATTTATGAAAGGCAGAAACATCATGAGTGGTGTGATGATATTGCATGAAATTTTGCATGAAACTAAAAGGAAAAAGCAAATTGGTGTGATTCTGAAATTAGACTTTGAGAAGGTGTATGACAAAGTGAAATGGAAGTTTTTATTTCAATGCTTGGCTGCTAGGGGCTTCTGCCCAAAATGGTGCAACTGGATTCAACAAGTTGTGTCAGGGGGGACTGTTAGTGTGAAATTGAATAATTCTTTGGGGCCTTATATCAAAAGTCACCAAGGGGTTAGGCAGGGGGATCCCCTCTCCCCAATTCTGTTCAATTTTGATGCTGATGGTCTATCTAGGATGATTCATAAGGCTCAATCTAATGATCTATTTTGTGGCTTGGCTGATCATATTGTTGAAAAAGGGATTGCTGTTTTACAATATGCTGATGATACCATAATCTGTCTGAAACATGATATTGAAGGTGCCAAGAATATGAAATTGTTATTATACATGTATGAACTGATGGCTGGACTTAAAATCAACTTTTCAAAAAGTGAGGTGCTAACAATTAATGATGAGGATGACTGGGCAAGGAAATATGCTGACATTTTTAATTGCCAAGTTGGGACCTTCCCTATAAAATATCTGGGAGTCCCTGTCAGTCCTAGCCGTCTTCATGTGTGTGATTGAACCTCTTTAGTTGATAAATCTGTTAAGAAACTTGATATTTGGAAAGGGGGGACTATGTCCATTGCAGGGAGATCCAATTTGATTAGCTCCAGTTTGAATAATGCCCCCATATATCATATGTCCATATATTTGCTGCTAAAAACCATTATTAGAAGACCTGATAAGATTAGAAGACCTTATTAGCAAACCTGGAAAGATTCATGGCTATATGACAAACCTTTATGTATCTTATATCCTGATCTTTTCAAATTCTGTGAGCAACCTAATGTGAATGTTTCTCAAGTTCACTCTGATATTGAAAGTGTTTCCTTTACCAGATGGTTAGTTGATAATTTGCTGATTGACTAGAATAAAATTTTAGATGATCTGAAGGACTTTAACTTTATAGCTGAGGATGATGTTGTTCTTTGGAAGTTTGGGCCCCTAGGCAAATTTAGTGTTAAATCTGTGTATAATGCTATGACTAGAAATGACTCTGGCCCTTATCATAAGAAAATCTGGAAAAGTAAGATTCCTGCCAAAATCAAAAAATTTATGTGGTTGATGATGAATAATGCTATCTTGACCAAGGATAACTTGTTGAAGAGGAAATGGTCTGGAGATCCCTCATGTTATTTTTGTGATAGTAATGAAACTGTTTCACATCTCTTCTTTCAATGTAGCACTGCTAAATCTGTTTGGGCAATAGTGGCAAAGAGTATTGGAGCTAACAATGTGCCTAGATCTTTGAATCAATGCTGGACCTGGTGTGAGAATTGGCTTCCTGCTGGAAAACAGTTTCATGCTATTTGTTCAGAATTTTATTGCTACCATATTGCACTGATAGTTTAACTTTTTTTTTCATGTTAGGTACTTCAGCTATGAGGTGTTGCAAGTATTTTGGGTTGGCAAACCTTTTGTGGAACAAGCAAGCAACTGCTCCAAGTGTTTTGGAGTGGCAGCCCTTCCAGCCATAACCATTTAGCTCAAAGACCGATAGCTAATGCATCAGTCCATAGCATAGTGTTGCTCAACACTTCTGCTTTTGATTTGAATAATTACACTACAGCTTGTAATAATTTAGTATAAGTCTATGTTTGCGAATAACTCATCTATATTTTGGACATGTATTTGGCTATATGTCTGTGACCAGTATGTATAGAATGAATTTGTTCAATGTGATGCCTTCTATATGAGCAAAAGTGGATTTGTCAAATTATTTTAATTGTAATTATATCTATGCAGTTTTGCCGATAGTTTTTTTTGACAGGGTATGGTTTGTAAAATACCTTAAAAATGGTTTGGCCAACATACAAACTGTCGGGAAAGGTCTTAACTATCGGCGTATGTCTTAACTGTCGGCAAAGGGTTAACTATCGGCAAATGTTTCAATTGTCGGCGTAGGTAGACCGTTTGCCTACACATAAAGTGTCGGGGATTCTGTTAACTGTCGGCAAAAGTTTCGCCGACGGCTTCTAGCGCGACTGTTTCTAAACTGTCAGCAAAACTTTTCGCAGAAGGTCTTTGCCTACAATAGAAAGTATCGGCAAAAGTATGCTGCGTTATAGTGTTAGTTAGTTATATATAATCCCCTGAATAAGATGCCTGCAAAGTAAGTCATATTAAAATTAATTATGCCAGGTTTTGGGCATCACGCGGCCACCATATAGCAACCCGGGAATGTGAATCGATCCCAGCAGGATTCCCCCGCGTGGTTGTTGAACGACACGCTTAGCCTTTTTAATTTTTAGTAATGAGAGGATTAAGTCCAGCTTTCGGTGCCCCACTGTAGGAACGCGCGTGTGATTTGTATATTACTGCCCCTGCAGTACGTATGTGCCATTGCCGTGTTGTGTGTAAACATGAAAGAAAAGGAAATCTGAACCTAACTTAGGCGGCGTGAGGTGTGGAATGTAACTTAGGCGGCGTAAGGGATCAACTTTCAGCCCTTGCAACCAAATCTAAAGTATGCATTGCATTATTTAACAACCATACACCTTTTTTTTTAGATAATAGATTTGTTCCAGCTTTAAGCATCTCCAAAGAAGAGGCATGCATGCATCACACCATGATTATTACAAGACAAGAATGATGCATGACTACTACTCAAAATCAAAAGGCAAAGAGTGTTAACATTATTGACCAATGTGAAACCCAAACGACCATCCATGAGATGCCCAGAACTGCATAGCTGTAGATTCGAGAAGTTGGCATGCCTTTTCCTTCTGGTTATCGGTGTGCTGCTTGTAATAACATAGCCCAAAAGACCGAAGCTAGTTCGTAATGATGAGTAATGACGTTTAAAGAAAAGATGTCGTATACTCCCTCCATTTATGAAAGGATGCAACAGGATTTGAACTAGCTTAACTTTAATTAAGTTTACAGTGACTAGTATTAATTTTTATGCATCCAACTAGATTTAATATGAATGTTAGTATATTTTATAATTAATTTATTGATACTTATTTTATATCATAAATGTTAGTATATTTTAATATAACTTTGGTCAAACTTTAAACTATTTTTACTATGAATCACTACTGGCGGCCGCGGCTTTGCCGAGTGTTTTTACACTAGGCAAAGAGCCATTTACACTCGGCAAAGGCTTTGCCGAGTGTAGCACTCGGCAAAGTCCGCTCGGCAAAATTTTTCTCGGCAAAGGGTCTTTGCCGAGTGCTTTTTATCGGGGCACTCGGCAAAATAAAAAAAAATTACCGAGTGCTTGAGGGGCACTCGGCAAAAAAGTTTTAAATTTTTTTTTAAATTACTTTGCCGAGTGCCCCAGCCCAGGCACTCGGTAAAGTTTTTTTTTTATTTTTTTTAAATTACTTTGCCGAGTGCCCCTGCCCAAGCACTCGGCAAAGTTTTTTTTATTTTTTTTTAATAATTTCTTTGCCGAGTGCCCCTGTTTAGGCACTCGGCAAAGAATTTCTGAATTTTTTTAAAAAAAATTCTTTGCCGAGTGCCGCGGCGAGGCACTCGGCAAAGAATTTTTTTTTTTTTTGAAAAATCTTTGCCGAGTGCCTTGCCCATGGCACTCGGCAAAGACCCCGAGAATTGCAAAAAAAAAATTACATTCCGTTGCAACAGCCTGGATTCCCACCACAAAAGCAACCACTTGTTTGCACATGTCAAGTACGCCAGGGCAAGCACACAATTGTAACCAGAAACTAGTTGTCGCAGGCTTGCAGTTGCAGGTGACCTAGTCCAGCGGCAATGTCGTCTTCCGATGGCGACACGAGACAGCATAGCAACACCCTGATCCTGACTAGTAGACTGGCCATTTGGCAACATGTACATTTTCATCACTACAAATGGTGCCAGACCGCTATTCGCGACACAAAGCTTGATGGATTAAGAGCTATTTAGCCCAGGCCATCCCATCATGACAATGGACAATGGCCTGCAGCAAGGGGCATCCAATCCAATAAAACAAAGTTCGAATTCCAGATACCAAGCAAACAGAGCGCAACGGAAAGGATGAAAGTGACTAAAGTCAATGAAATCCAAGACGCAAATCAGTAAAAGTTGGGGGGGGGGGGGGGGGGGGGGGGGGGTGTGAAGATCTATCCAGTTACAAGAGATGTGCTCACGTATGTGTAAAGCAGACCCAAGTGTTAACATTCAAGACAAAGCAAAGCCAGTGCCCTCTTTACATTCTTATATCACATCAACTGTGATCAACGGACCATAACCTCTCCACCCCCCAAAAAAAGTTTTCAGGATAAGACAACAATAAAGACAAAGAAAACAAAAAGTGAAAAGCTATGATCAATGTTTTTCAAAGGACTGCTACAAAAAGACATAAAGCTGAAACAATCAGCATGATTTTAATCAGAACATTTGAGTTGTCAAGAACTTACTGTACAACATAAGCATCAGCAGGGGGCATGGAATAAAGCTTAGCTAGGCCTACAACAGCTAGAGAGGATCAGAATCTTGCATTCATGAATCAGATCAACTTTTGATATTTGAACAGAAGCATCATCCAAATAAATAACTTAGTCAGTGAAAAGGCTACAGTCAACCAAGATTCTCCTAGCATAGAACAAAACATAATGGACAGTTGGCACAAGAATAAAACTTTAGCACGCTACTAAAGAACTAAACACAATCTTTCTGTCCTAATCAATTCTGTTTAACAGTAGATGGACATCTAATTTAACTAATCCTGCATAAACTGCTGAAGGGGTAATTTGTGACTAATGGTACATCCTCTCTTACAATTCCACAAAGAAAAAGATTGCAGTAAAGACATAATTCTCCCAGAAAACAGTTGACGCTCTGTAGTACACACAAAAAAATAGTTTCTAATCTATCTAAAAGAGTTGGCACTAGGAATGCATTCCTTGCAACAAATGATTATTTCTCCACAGTACAGAACATAACACCAGAACTGGACACCATCACAATGTCAGTGCGCAATCATAACTGAACTGCAACAACGAAGGACAAGTAGCAAGCCTTATTTCTAGCAAACAGTCAGCTCAACTTAGAAACTAACTACTATACTATCATGTAATTCTAGGAGAAAAGAGCACGGTACTCATTGGCCTCCTGAGCCATTTCATCCATGGTTCTATCTTTCCTCTCAATGTCCAGATCAAGCTTCTCCTTCAGTTCTTTCTCTTTCACATCAATCTATCATAGCAAGGAAAAGGGTAAGCTTTGTTTGATTGGATATTGTAATAAAATAACCAGATTAATAGAAAAATGGGCCACAAACCGCGTCATATATTTCATCATTTTTCTCAAAATCCCCTTTCTTCCTCGGGATGAGGTGAATGTGGACATGTGCAACTGTTTGGCCAGCTTGAGGACCATCCTGACAAGTAATATCACTTGTTAATAAGAAACCTCATGGCATCATCATAGCAATGCGCAACATGTTCATTAGTGATGTAGAAGTGTTTTCACTGTAAGCATGCATCTATGTCACATATTCAGATAAAGGGAGAGAGAGTCACATATCACAGTTTGTCAGTATATAATATCACCAGAATCACAAGTAAAATGCCATCATAATTGTCCCTGCACACAGTCACAGACACCATACTAGTGAAATAGCCTAGCTCAATGCAACAAGTAAAGAGCATTCAACCTACATTGAGGATGTTATCTTTGGATAAAGGAGTTTGTTGCGGAATTGAGAAATTCACGTCTCAAGTATGAGCAATCCTATTTCTAAAAACAAGACAAATGAAAAGTCTCAATGCGACCTTTCTTTTTAAAATGACATTATGATACATGTATAATGTCTCCATTCTTAAAGCAGCAGCCAGATATTTTGTAGGCTACAAAGAAGAATGACTATCTAAATGTGCATTACAAAATGATATGGAGCAACTCTTCAGTATAAAACACTAAAACAGTAACAGAATGCGTCATATATGTCTGAATTAGATTTTGTTCACTCGTCAAAATTGTTGTTTAAGAACTAGATTCCTATTAATCATACTTCCTGTAATAGATTGTTTTGACTATCCTGTTAGCAATATTAAGGTATCATTGAAGTGAACAATCGTTCAATAGCAAAGTACTACGTCTAGCCACCTAATAAAACCTATTTAAACCAGTAAACCCGGCAGTTAGCACTGCCAAAACTTTTTGGGCATTGGCGTCGAGCAAATAAGTCCCTAATCTGATTGAATCAAGGATTCTACACTACAGGCAGAGTAGCTCGCAGCAGCATCTGTTAGCTGAGCCATTGAATCGAAGATTGTACACTACAGGCAGAGTAGCTCGCAGCAACATCTGTAAGCTGAGCAAAGTATAGATACCACAAGCTGAGAAATGGCAAAAACACCTATACCTGGAACTTCTCCGCGGCCTGCGGATCATTCGGGTTCTTATCGGGGTGGACCAGCCTCGCCTGCACAGACACAACCAGCAGCAGCGACAGGAATCAGATCAAACGCCCGCGGCAGTGCAGGCGGGAGCGAGGAGCCGGCCGCTTACCTTGACGTAGTATGCCTTCTTGATCTCGGACTCGATGGCGGACGGGTCCACGCCCAGCACGTCGTAGTAGCGCGTATCCTTCACCATTTTGGCTCTCTCTGCTCAAGCTTCGATCTCCCCTCCGACTCCCACCGGATCAGGCTCCAGGTGGGAGCGGATCCGTCCGGGTATCCGGTTGGTGGAGAGAGGTGACGGGGTGCACCGGGTGGTGGGAGTTGGCGGCGGTGGCTGGGGGGGGGGGGCCGCGGGGGGGCGGGGCTCGCCGGCGAGGGCGGGGGTGGGCGCGGAGGCGCGCGCGGGCGGGAGATGGCGCCCGCGGCGGCGGGCGGGCGGCGCTGCGGGGGCGGGCTGCGCGGAGGCGCGCTGCGGCGGCGGGCGGCGATGTGGCGGCGGCGCGGCGCGTGCGGGGGTCGGGGGCACGGGCGGCTGAAGATAGGGTTTGGAGGGAGGGGTGAGGGCGGTTGGTCCATTTAGGCCGCCGGCGTTTTTTTTTTATTTTCTTTGTCGAGTGTCGCCATGCACTCGGCAAAATTTGTTTTTTATTTTTTTTTTAAAAAAAACTTTGCCGTGTGTTATCCTTGGCACTCGGCAAATTTTTTTTTATTTTCTGAAAACAAATTTTGCCAAGTGCCTCGTGGGCTCGCCACTCGACAAAGACATTTTTGCCGAGTGCTCCTCATGGCATTCGGCAAAATATATATATATTTTTTATTTTGGACCTCAATTTTTTTGTGTAGCCTTGTGACAGTATTTAAAGCTCTACTCTAAAATTTGATGAAATTTTGACTTTTTTAGGTATATTTCATTAATTTATTTCGTTTCGTTGATTTTTTCGGTGTATTTCAAATTTGAACTGCAGGTCCATGGAATAATGGAATTTGATCATCCAAAAATTGATATTCATGATATTTAGCGTATGTTGAGGCCGTATCCAGGGAGTCACATGAAATCTCGAGCATCTCGTTGACGTAACATGTCGAGTTAGTTGCGAGAAAAGTGAATTTAAATTATATAAAATCCAAACGAAGTCCGAAAATCACGAAACTTGTGGAGACGTCGTGTTATCGCATGTGGAGGCTGTGGTAAAAAATTGAGAAGATTTCGAGCAAGTAGTGACGTCGGATGCCAAAAACCCAGACATCTCCACATGTGAAACGAAGTGATCACATGTGGAGATGTCTGGGTTTTTGGCATCCGACGTCACTACTTGCTCGAAATCTTATCATTTTTTTACCACAGCCTCCACATGCGATAACACGACACCTTCACAAGTTTCGTGATTTTCAGACTTCGTTTGGATTTTATATAATTTAAATTCACTTTTCCCACAACTAACTCGACATGTTACGTCAACGAGATGCTCGAGATTTCATGTGACTCCCTGGATACGGCCTCAACATACGCTAAATATCATGAATATCAATTTTTGGATGACCAAATTCCATTATTCCATGGACCTGCAATTCAAATTTGAAATACGCCGAAAAAATCAACGAAACGAAATAAATTAATGAAATATACCTAAAACAGTCAAAATTTCACCAAATTTTAGAGTAGAGCTTTAAATACTGTCACAAGGCTACACAAAAAAATTTGGGTCCAAAATTAAAAAAAATATATATTTGCCGAGTGCCATGGGGAGCACTTGGCAAAAATGTCTTTGCCAAGTGCCGGGCCCAGGAGGCACTCGGCAAAATTTGTTTTCAGAAAATAAAAAAAAATTGCCGAGTGCCCAAGGATGGCACTCGGCAAAGTTTTTTTTTTAAAAAATAAAAACAAATTTTGCCGAGTGCCTGATGGCTGGCACTCGGCAAAATATGACGGTAGGTGGCCGCCGTCACGGTCCGGCTAAATTTTGCCGAGCGCCTGGCTTTGCCGAGTGCCAGGCACTCTAGATTTGCCGAGTGCCTGACTTCGCCGAGTGCCTGGTTGTCGAGTGCAAAATTTTTGCCGAGTGCTACACTCGGCAAAATATTGCTTTGCCGAGTGCCACGATATTTTGCACTCGGCAAAGTATTAGGCACTCGGCAAAGTACATTTTTCCAGTAGTGAATGTAGTTTCCAATTTACTATAAAAGCAACAAAATTTACTACCATGCCAATTCCATTCTAAGTAGATTATTCTTAGTCACAGGATAACCCCTCTTTCAAAAACCACATGAATATTTCTATTTTTAGAAATACATTCAAATGCCAAATTTCCTCTACAACCTACTATTGTAGGAGGTTGGGGACATATATTACCCTGAAAAATGAGAGCTCAAATAGTGTTGTTGTGGCTTTGGATGGTCAGTTCAGCTTGGCCATCCTGTTGCGAGGTATGAGGACAAGACATGCAAATGTTAATGCCATGCTTGATAAAATATAAAATTGGGTTGAATTTCACGCCATTATGACAATTTCTTAGATAGAGCATGTGTGCTGGCATACGTGCAAAAAACTTTGATGGATGAAAAAGTATAGGATTTGAAATGGGGGGGGGGGGGGGGTATGCCAAATGGAAAAGTAAAGTCATCCAAACAAACAAGATAATATTTAAAGGCAGATACACCATGAATTGGGGATTTCCAAATATCATAGTGAATTAACTGAAATGGTTTAGAATCATGAGATGGAAATAATTCAAAGGGGAGTCTAGTGTGTTGACCCACTTGACATGCATGGCATATGGAACTACCTTTCCCATGGAATCAATAATGAAGAAAATAATGATTAATTCCACATATACGATCATGTTCTTATTATAGCTATGTATAGTACATGTACAACCTAAATTACAAGAGATAGTTACAACAAATTTACAACCAAATAGGCAACTAATCAACATCACAATTTGGCTAGCTATCAATGCAATCGTCAAGTTGGTTGCACTGCCAGATTACAATGGTGTCGTGTGTTGCTAATGCATTGGTTAATAGGAGATAATAAGGTTACTGGAGATAATACTTTAACATCGCCTTCTTGTTTACTGGAAAATCCTTCAAATAACATATTGTGGTGAACATGTTTCTTTTATAACTCTCAAGTTTTCAAGTGTCATCTCAACTTCTCTCATAGTAGGCCGGTCGATCTTCTCCATTCAAGTTTGTACACGTTGCTGCCAGTTCAGCTACTTCACGGACTTGTCCATCCTCTTCCATGATTTGAGGATCTATTATGTCAACAAGTTTACCTTCATCAAGTAGGGATGCAAAATGTGAAACAATGCTCTCACCATCACTTGATCGGTAGATGGATGGTTTCTTTCCAAGTTATCAATTCTATAAGAAGAACACCAAAACTGTAGACGCCACTCTTATCAGTTAGTCTTCCTTTGTAATAATACATGGGGTCTAAGTAACCAATGGTCCCTTGAACCACTGTAGTCACTCCATTTTTGATCAATCGGGATATACTTTGAAGCTCCAAAGTCTGATACCTTTGCTGTTAAATTATCATCAAGCAATATGTTAGATGACTTGATATCTCTGTGGAGTATTGGAGTTGAAGCAGCTTAATGTAGATAGGCCGTAGCTTTAGAAACTTCAAGAGCAATCCTAAATCGGTCATCCCATGATAGTGACATTGGTCCATTGATATGAAGATGATGTTCAAGAGTACCATTTGATATGAACTCATAAACCAATAGAGGAACTTCTGTCTCGAGACAACATCCTAGAAGCTTGACAACATTCCTATGGTTGATTTGAGAAAGTATTGCCACCTCATTTATGAAGTCATCAATTTCTCTTTGCACAACAATCTTTGATTTCTTGATGGCCACTACTTATAGGTCTAAAAGTCCTTTATACACAACACCATGTCCTCCTCCACCAACTTGATGAGATGCATCAAACTTGTTTGTAGCCTTCTCAATCTCCCGTAAGGGAATTATCATCCTTGTACCAATATCTAACTTCTGTGATATCAATTTTGCTGGAGTAGCAACCCATGGTTTTGCTTGAAAAATCTTTCTTTCATCCTTTCAGCCTTACATAGTTTGATCTTACGTGCTATGAATGGTGCACCAAGTGCCAAAAGTAAGAGGCCTATACCACCACCAACTCCTAGCCCGATGCTTAAACCTGAATAAAGTAAAAAAAGTATGGTTGGCTAAATTCATGAGTATGAAGCAAGCAGTAGGCATATTCAAGTAAAAAATTTAGGATGCAAATCATTCTAAAGCTTTAGTTTGCTCTGCTATAGTATATTTAAACCTGTGATGACACAAATTTATATACAATGTAGTAATAATATACAATGTAATGCGATGGGTGTACACAATGGCTTGCCACCTGTGAAGGATTTCTTGATTGTAATGCACCCCCCTTTTGTGAATGGATTCCCATATGTTCCATTAGGACATTCGCAATGGAAACTTCCTGGAAAGTTTAGGCAGCTTCCATAGCATGAGTGTGCCACTGCACTGGATCAACAGACCCGTCGATATCTGGAAAATATATTTATGCGAGTCAGTAGTTTGAATAGAACATTAAGGAATTAAGACGATTCAGGGAGCAGTGCCACCACTATGTTACCATGTTTACTGAAAAAATGATACGAACAAGGTAGTGTATCAAAGAATTAATAAACCTTAGTAATTAGCATCAGAAATTCAGAATAAGTTGTAATCCTGGTTTTGATTTTCATTGAGGTAGGTACCTTTGCATCCATCTGGGACATAAGCATTGCCATGAAAGCCAGCAGGACACTGGCAATTGAAAGTTTCTTCTGTATTCTTGCAGTCTCCATAGCATAAATGGATGCTGCCTGAAGAGCTGCATTCATCGATGTCTAAAGAAAATAATACAAGAGATTAGCACCGGTTCGTTGATTAAATTCTGCAAGTTGTTAGGAGATCGAAGACTTCTCCATGTTCATACACATGAACACATGAGAATAGATAAGGGATTAATTCTAAACTATATATCTGTACCTTACCTTGGCATCCATCAAGAACGTAAGGATTGCCTTGGTAACCCTTGGAGCAGTGGCATAGATAAGACCCACCATGGACAACAGCAGTGGAGTTTCGACAGAAGCTGTTGGCACTGAGACATGCAGGTGCAGACGCATTTGCTGAGCACGTCGAATTCCTCATCACCCAGTCTAGGGTTGCCGGGAGCGCTTCGGGTCTACCTTTGTCGTTGCCGGGATAACTGTAAACGCCATCAACGATGTAGACAGAGTAATCAGAGTCTGTAGATGCTGCCCTGTCGTCGATCCTGTGGACCTTGATGTTATAGAAAGAGCTGATCGGAACAATGTTTGCCTGGCAGCAGCCAACGCCCGTGCAGGCGTTGTTGCCTGTCCTGGACCTGGAACCACCAGCATCTGCCGCCAGTGGGCACACGGCAGTGCAGGAGCCGAGCAGGTGGTCGTGCCAGCCGCCACGGACGTCGACCCGCACGCCGCAGCCGAGAACGGCTACGCTGCTTGTTGTCTCCGACGACAAGAAGTACGGCCCGTCCCTTGGCAGGCCGCTTCCCCACGTCCCGGTCGCGGTCGCGCCGCCGTGCGTGAACACGACGCGGGTGCTGTTGACGCGGACCGTCGCGTCGGGGACCGAGATAGCGATCACCTGCACGGTGCCGTCGCCGATGAACAGCTTGGGCGGCTGGTGGGAGTGATCGCAGGTCAGGTTGAACCGTTGAAGCCGTCCTCGCCGTCGCTGTGGCAGCCGGGCTCGACGCCGAACGGGTACGGGATGCTGATGTTGCTGCAGCTCCTGGTGCAGTTGCTGCCCCGACCAGTTGAGCCTGCCGCGGCGGCGGTGATGATGAACGGCGGCAGCAGCAGCAGCACTAATGCAGCCGCAGCCGCCGTGAATGGCAATGCTCTCCTGCTCTCCGATACCCTCGTCGTCGCCATGCACTGCCCACCATGCTCGCTGTACTTACTAAGCGAAGCTAGATGGTGATGGCCGTGGCCTTGGCGATGGATGATATTTGTGCTTTCAGTTCCAGTACCAGTGCATGCCACAATATGTATATATATGTGTGTGCACATGCTGTGCCGAGTGAAACTTGCGAAAAGACGACGATTTTTAAAGGAAGTAAGTAAACACTTGCGAGCGAAACAAACACACTTTATAATCTAGCTAGCTTTCAGCCCATGTGAGGCCGAAAACGGGAACGTGATTTGCATATATATGACCACAACCACCGACCATACCACCGCGTTTACACTACGTAGAAAACGATTTGTAGCAACAGTTCAATTTTTTTGTAGGGGCGGCTGGAGATGGAGCCGCCCCTACAGTGGCGTGCTCGGGTGCCCAGATACCAGCCGCCCCTACAAATGGAACAGCAGGGGCGGCTGGTGATACGAGCCGCCCCTACAAATGGAGTATGATTTTTAGGGGCGGCTCAATCACCAGCCGCCTCTAGAAATGGTATTTGTAGGGGCGGCTGGTGATTGAGCCGCCCCTAAAAATGGCCCGTATTTATAGCTTCTATTTGTAGGGGCGGCTCAATCACCAGTCGCCCCTACAAATGACCCCCATATAAAAGTGAAGCAGCACCTTCTTCCTCCTCGGGTCATTCACTCCAATCCGTGAAAGAAAGTTGGGGAGGGCTTGGGCACCTCCCAAAAATTGCTATACTAAGGGGGGAAGGTTTTGGTCTCAAATCCTTTGGTGGAGAGGTTGTAGAAGGTAAGAAAATGCTATTCCACACTTTTTTTTGAAGTTTTAATGGTTGATTAGTGAATAATTAGAGTTTTGTTTTTCTCTCTCTTCTATGGTGCTTGAGCTATTTATGAGCAAATTAGACCCAACTTTTAAATGTACTAGGGTAAATTAGGGAGGGGAACAAGATCATACCCTTATTTGGTCCATGTTTCTTGATTTTAGTGAACCATTAGTTAGTTTTATGGATGTTTCATGTGCATGTGATCTAGATCTAGGGTTTGGTTTTTTTATTAATTTCGTTTTTGTAAATTTATGTTTGATAAAATTGGACTAGGGTTTATACGAAAGATATTGTGTAAAGTATAATTATTGCTAATTGTTGTCTTTGAAATTGTTTATTGTAATCAATAAATATGTATTTTAATTATTTATGGATAAATGGGCCATTAATTAATTTTCCTCTACCATGGTGTGTTTGTATGCTTCATGTAATTATATTAGATTTATATTCATATATATCTGAGGTATATACAATTATTCTCAAATAATTATTACTTTGATTAATTTTTATATATATCTGAATAAGTAGTCCTTTAATGTTTATTTTGTTGTTGTTGTAAAAGATGGAGTACAGGAACTCTTGGATGTATGGTTCGTTAAGGTTCAAGGCAGGTTTCCGTGAAGAGGTGGATAAATTTATTGAAGCCGCAACGAAGCATGCAACGACATTGAAAGAGAATAAGGATACAATTATTTGCCCCTGTAAAGATTGCAAGAACCGTATGGCATGGACAGATGTGACTATCATCAGATCACATTTGATTATACGAGGATTTGTTGAGGACTACATAGTGTGGATTCATCATGGTGAAACGGTTATTGTTAACGACGAGGATGAGGAGGAATACGACGATGAAACCATAGAATCTCTGTCCCAATATTCAGCCGAGCTTGATGCATAAATGAATTTCGAGTTTGGCAATGAACAAGGTGGTGATGCTGGTGGTTGGGATGGTAACGACGAAGGTGGTGCCAATAATGATGGTGGAGCACGTGTCGGAGTTGAAGATGATTTAGATGATATGATTCGAACCTTTGGACCAGAGATTTTACTAAATAGCCCGAAAGGTCTAGAAAATTTGGAAAGAGTGACAAAAGCATCGAAGGAGACTGTGTATGGTGTTGAAAAGGGTTGTCCAACACATTGGACATTGCTACATTTCGTGCTTGAGCTGCTCATCCTGAAGGCTAAGTACGGCTAGTCAGACTGTAGTTTCAATGATCTATTGTATCTCCTGTCATGGGTGCTGCCACAACTAAACTCAGTTCCCGCCAACACATACCAAGCGAAGAAGATCATAAGTCCATTGACAATGGGGGTTGAAAAAATACATGTATGCCCCAACCACTGTATACTTTTTCGTGGTGAAACGTTCAAGTCATTGAATAAATGTCCCCGATGTGGGGCCAGCCGGTACAAGAACAATGACCTTTACGGTGGGGACGAACCATCCACGGGGAAAAAGAGGAATAAGAAGGGTACAAAAAAGGTGGTACAAGAATCTCAGCCCCTAGAGGACACTCCATTAGGCAATGATGCAAAGCAGAGAAGAATTCCTGCCCTGGTAATGTGGTACCTGCCAGTGACCGACCGCTTGAGACGTATGTTCCTAAACCCTAAAGAAGTCGCACTCATGACATGGTGGGATGATGAGCGCAAGGTGGATGATGATAAGATTACACACCCGGCTGATTGTAGTCAGTGGCAAAGGTTTGATGAGAAGCACAAAGAATTCAGCGATGACCCAAGAAATGTACGGTTTGGCCTGAGCACCGATGGAATGAATCCCTTCAATGAGAGGATGAGCAACCACAACACATGGCTAGTGATCTTTACCATGTACAACATCCCAACATGGTTGTGTCAGAAGAGAAAGTACCTTCTCCTCACTATTCTTATTTCTGGCCCTAAACAACCAGGCATTGATATAGACGTGTTCCTCGAGCCCTTGATGCAAGAAATGGAGAGACTATGGAGGCATGGGGAGCAGATGTACGATGCGTTCCGAAAGGAGGACTTCATATGTAGAGCAATAATATTTGTTACTACCAATGATTACCCCGCGTTGTTTGCTTTGTCTGGACAGATCAAAGGGAAGATGGGATGCTTGGTTTGCTTGGATGGTACTACATGGGTGTACTTGGATGCATCCAAGAAGATAGTTTACCTAAGGAACCGACGCTTCTTAAAGACAAGTCACAAGTACCGCAGCAAATTGTTCTTTAGATTTTATGACAACGCCCTGGAGATTGAACCCCCTCCGGAGAGACGTCATAACAGAGAACATGTGTACAGAATGGTGAAAAATATACGTGTCGTCTATGGAAAGAAGAATCTAGATGGGACGAACAGAGATAGAAGCACACCTCCTATCGAAGGCGTACCTTTCAAGAAACAATCGATCTTCTTTTAGTATCTACCTTATTGGCCAGACTTGGAGGTCCCCCATGCCATTGATGCTATGCACGTACAGAAGAATGTCTTTGAGAGTCTCATTGCTACCTTGATGGACACAGGCAAGTCAAAGGATGGTCTGAAAGCACGAAAAGACATGGTGCAGCTAAACATGATGCCACAGCTTCACCCGGTACCTGAGGCTAATGGAAAATACACTCTGCCCGCGGTGTGCTTCAACCTAACACCAGACGAGAAGAGAGCTATATGCACTTTCCTGAGGAGGATCAAAGTCCCGACTGGGTTTTCAGCAAATGTGAAGAAGCTAGTGTCGATGAAGGACTTGTCAATAACACACTGCAAGGCTCACGATTGCCATGTGATGCTGACAGTGTTTCTACCTATTGCAATCAGGGCTATAAAGCCAGAGTTCTTGAAAATGACCATCACCCGCATGTGCTACTTCTTTTCGAAGATCTCACAGAAGACGATTGGTAAGGAAGAGCTGAGTGACCTACATGAATTTGTGGTGGAGACACAAAACCAACTGGAGATGTGTTTACCTCCTGCTTTTTTTGATATAATGCCACATCTCATGATTCACATGGTTCATCTCATCAAGATCTACAATCCTTACATAGCTTATTTTCCCATTTGAGAAAGTTTTATCAAACACTAGTCACAAATTCTTGAATCTCATATAGACTGTCTGAAACTATGTCACACACTTGTGAAATTTGATCTACATTTTGTTCAAACTTTCTCAAATGAAAAAATGGACTATATAAGGATTGTATATCTTGATGAGATGAACAAACTTGGTATTCAAAACTTTTCAATTTGAGATAACCTAAGGTTCCGAAAACTAGTTTGTAGGCATCGAAATTTAAAAATCACAAATTTGAACCGTCCAAACTTTCTCAAATGGAAAGTTGACCAAAACAACAATTGTAGATCTTGCTGAGATGATCAAACTTGGTATTCAAAACTTTTCAATTTGAAGTTATTTAGAGTTCATAATACTAGAGTCAAACTGTTGTTTTTTCATTTGGCCAAATTTGACTTGGTCAAACTTGCTCAAATAAGACACTAAATGACCTCAGATGAAAAACTCTGAATAACAAGGTTGTTCATCTCATCAAGATCTACAATCCTTACATAGTCCATTTTTTCATTTGAGAAAGTTTGAACAAAATGTAGAATTTATAATTGTGTTTTTATGATATAAAAAATATAGAATTTATAATTTAAAAAAAATATTTGTAGGGGCGGTTGGATCAGGAACCGCCCCTAAAAATGTATTTGTAGGGGCGGCTGGATCAGGAACTGCCCCTACAAATGATACCTAGTATAAATTGGAGGGTAGCGCACGGGAGTCATCGTCTGGGCGGTCTTCTTCCTCCGACGCCGTCAGGCTGCCTAGGGTTTCCACCGCTGCCCACGCTGCCGGCCCCGCCGCCGGTCCCGCACCCGCTCACACCAGCCCTCGGCGCTCGGCGTCGCGCCCCTGGCCCCTGGCGCCCGCCCCCGCGCGCCGACGACGCAGGCTCCCGGCGCCCCGCGCCCGGCCCCCGACGTCCTGCCCCCGCACGCCGACGACGCAGGCTCTCGGCGCCCCGTGCCCGGCCCCCGACATCCTGCCCCCGCACGCCAATGACGCAGGCTCTCGGCGCCCCGCGCCCAGCCCCCGCACGCCGACGACGCCGGCTCCGGCGCCCGCCTCCACGCGCCGATCGAGATTGAAAAGCACGCATCGGGGCACCGGGTACGATTGCTTCTTGCTACCTCATCATGTTCCAGTAATTTTATATAGGATTTGAACCAAAGTTATGTGGAATCAGGGGCAGATCCAAGGGGGGCTGCCGAAGCTATAGCCCCCAGTGAGCCTAATTTTTCATTAGACCATGGTTACTTAGCCTTAAATAATTATTAATCTCTAACTCTATCCCTAAATCTTTATTATGTAGTCATCCTTTGTCTCATTCTACATCTGCTAGTGTGGAATCATCGATTGTTGGTTTTTGGACAGAGTTGTCAATTATTTTTTTGGGACATGTCTAGTTCCTTAATTTAACACGCTCTCTCCGCTTATATAAATCTTTTCTCTCAAAAGTTTTCTGCGTCAAAATTGTTTTCTCGTTATCTGAAGAATGTTATAGCGAGTATTTGAACCAAATCACTAGGGGAAAAAAACCTTAATCCTGAAATCACGCTTAAAAAGTGTCACGTGTCACTAAATTTAGGACATCTGATTCCTTAATTTATTCAACATGCTCTTTGTGCTTATATAAATCTTTTCTCTCTCTAGAGTTATTGCTGTCGCATCAAAATTATTTGTTCAATAAGTGCATGATGACCTATCTGAAGAATGTAATTACAAGGCCAATGACTTGTCTGAAGAATGTTATTAATAGGGAGTACGTATTTGAACCAAATCACAAGTAAAAAACCCTTAGTGTTGAAATCATGCTTTCATGTTACTAAATTTTGTACATCTGATTCCTTAATTTCAAAATGCTTCCTCTGCTTATATAAATATTTTTTCTTGTTGCAAAATGTCAAAAGTATTTGAAAACTATTCTTATTGTAAAGTTTCATTCATTGTTACTTAATGTTACATTAAGAGGCCATTTGGATCCAAGCTGCTAATTATTAGTGGCTTAGCAGCTAAAAGTAGCACTAGTGGAGCTCATAGCTCATAATGAACTACCCAATTAAAAAAGCTATTGACTGTTCCCCAAGCTAAATACTAGTAGTAGTAACTGTAAAGGCATCCCAATAACTGTCGAAATAGTCAACCTTTTTCCCAACATGAAATAGAGAATAAAAAAAGCATCACTCCCAATAAACTCCTCTAGCGCTCTCTCTCTGTCCAACTTACTTTTATATTCGTGAAAACCATGAAGCTGTTTGATCTTGCATGATCTATTCTTAGTAATTTTGCCTGCTAGATGTCATTCTGAAGTAGGCTGGCTTGTTCTTGAGGTTGCCATACATCTGTTGAGCATTTCCTCCATTTTGTGCCAGTTGTTAACTCTTTATGCTGTACATCATGATTTAACCTGCACTCTTTCTGTTCTGGTAAAAGGGTTAAGGTTCCAAGGGATTATTGTTGTGCTAGAAATTTCTGCCGCTGTGTATGCTAGATATGTATCTATTAAAGGTTTCTCTTCCGCAATACACAAAACTAAACCATGATATTATTAGGACATTTGCTACTGACATCTAGCTAGGAACTGTTTTTTTTTTCAAAGAACTGCTTGTCGCTGTTATGGCAATATTGATTGTTTTATTGCTTGGGATGTTGCATGCCAACATTTTTAGTTACCTAAACTGCAGCTATCCACTATCTTAAAATGTCTGTTGTTCAATGAAAGTTGAATCTGTCCTTGTAACTATGAGCTAGCTGCTGCTATTGGCTCATTTCTGCTGGTGGTACCTAGTAGTTGATGGTCTGAATGATCATTTGGTGTTTAGGTCACCATTCAACAACCATGTTTTTCCTTTTTCTTTCCTAAGCTTTCTAAGTTCCCCCTGAAGATTGAGCCCCCACCCTTTAAACTATTGCTTCATCAGTTTAAATGACCTGTCTTTAAGAGTACTGAAATGCATAAAAGAACATTTGATTTGTGTGCTTAAAAAATTCCTGCTGGTATAGTTTTGGTTAGAAAAATGTTTTCATGCTTTAAATGACCTTTTATGTGAACCTAGATAATATAAAAGTTGTAGATAATTTAAGTATCTTTGTTGTCCTAAAAATTTCATGATTTTATCCTATCTTTGCTGCTGCTACTACTACTACTACTACTCCTACCACTACTACTACTACTCCTCCTCCTCCTACTCCTCTTACTACTCCTACTACTCCTCCTCTTACTACTCCTACTACTCCTCTTACTACTCGCTACTCCTAAGTGGCTGCTGCTCTTACTCTACTACTACCACTCCTTCTCTATTTTTTTGCTTATATACTGCTCGTGTGTAGTGGCTGCTGCTGTTACTATTACTACTACTACTACTACTACTCCTCCTACCACTACTACTCCTCCTCCTCGTCCTCCTCCTACTACTCCTCTTACTACTCCTACTACTACTCCTCTTACTACTCCTCCTCTTACTACTCCTACTACTCCTCTTACTACTCGCTACTCCTAAGTGGCTGCTGCTCTTACTCTACTACTACCACTCTACTGCTACACTTACTCTACTCTACTACTTTCTACTTACTACTACTACTTGCTACTCCTAAGTGGCTGCTGCTCTTACTCTACTACTACCACTCCTTCTCTGTTTTTTTTGCTTATATACTGCTGGTGTGTAGTGGCTGCTGCTGCTGCTACTGCTACTGCTACTACTACTACTACTACTACTACTACTACTACTACTACTACTACTACTACTACTACTACTCCTCCTCCTACTCCTCTTACTCCTCCTACTCCTCCTCCTCTTACTACTACCACTCCTTCTCTATTTTTTTTGCTTATGCTGGTGTGTAGTGGCTGTTGCTACTACTACTACTTAACTACTACTACTCCTACCACTACTCCTACTAGTACTCCTCCTGCTCCTACTCCTCCTCCTCCTTCTACTCCTCCTCCTCTTACTACTCCTCCCTCTACTTGCTACTCCTACTGCTGCTCTTCTTTCATTGATGCTCCTACTACTACTCCTAAGTGGCTGCTTCTCTTACTCTACTACTACCACTCTACTGCTACACTTACTCTACTCTACTACTTTCTACTTACTACTACTACTTGCTACTCCTAAGTGGCTACTGCTCTTACTCTACTACTACCACTCCTCTATTTTTTTGCTTATATACTGCTGGTGTGTAGTGGCTGCTGCTGCTACTGCTACTACTACTCCTACCACTACTCCTACTACTAATCCTCTTACTACTCCTACTCCTCCTCTTACTACTCCTACTACTACTCTTACTACTCCTACTACTCCTCTTACTACTTGCTACTCCTAAGTGGCTGCTGCTCTTACTCTACTACTACCACTCTACTGCTACACTTACTCTACTCTACTACTTTCTACTTACTACTACTACTTGTTACTTCTAGCTACTAACTGTTGGCTGTTGTTGCTTTTTTTGCCAAATCTCCCAGGACTCGCCCAGGACTTGTTGTCCTGTATTTTTCCATCAGCTGCTGCACTATGTTTGTTAAGCAGCAGTTGCTTTTTTTTGCCAAATCTCCCCTCTCCTCTCCTCTCCTTTGTTTTGCCGATGATGAAATTGTTCAAGTCCATACATTATATGGAATATGAGCTGATGATCAAGAACTTGTGAGGAACTTGGCATCATTAGCAGCCGCCCCTACATTACCTTCTCCTCTCTTCTCTGTTATGATGCCTTGATGCTCCAAGTTCAAGATCAGATGATGATTGACATGTTTCTGAGGCCTCTACCACTGCTATTTCTTGTTTTTTTATATTGTTGTTTTATAGGACTACTTTGGTTTATAGACCTTTTTGATTTCTTATACCTTCTCGCGTACCTAAAGCACACTTTCTTGCATCTTTTAGAACAAAGCGCGAAATAATGTCGCGGACAACAGACCGTGCAGCTCGATGCCCCGAGCATGATGAGCAGCCAACCCTTGAGGAGCAAGCACTAGAGGACCAGCTTACTCAGGAACAGTTCGATAACGAGGTAGAAAAAGATCTAGAAGTGATGCTTACTCATGAGGAGTGTGACGAGGAGGAAGGCCCTGAAGGAGAGGCTACTGAAGGCGAAGAAGAAGAGGATGATGAGTCAGAAGAGGGATATGAAAGTCCCGAGGATCCTTTCCCACCTGAAGCAAGAAGGAGGCCAACAGAGGAAGATTTGGACAAGGATTTTGACCCGAACGAGGAGGTAGGGAAGAAGCCTTAGCTTGTAAATTTTGCTAAAGCTTTGGCTGTGTTACCTTTGCTAATACTTTGACCTGTCCTATATACAGGTCCCTCCTAAAACTCAAAAAAGATGACGTCGATATCCGCGACATCTCGCTGGACAAGACGGAGTAGAGGAAAGGAGAGCAGAGGCAACAACCACAGAGATGGATCACGATGCCTCTGCTCCACAAACTTAAGACACAACCATGACTACCAAGCCTAAGAGGAAACGAGGGGATAGAAAAGGAAATCTATATCCAGATAAGGCTTGCTATGTGATAACGGAGGTTGGGCCAGTAGGGGAGATCCTTGAGCCGAAGGAATTAAGAGGACGATTCCGTAATGCGATCGGGGCCCTAGTAAGAGATAAATTGAACCCAGCAATCCCTAACAGGAAAGAGGTACCAGAGAACATAAAGAATGCACTATGGGATAGGCAGCTGAAGGTCAATTTTAGATTTCCGGAGGGTAAGCACGAATTGGTAAAAAAGTGCTATCAGGATGATGGGAGAGTCATTGCGACGTTGGAGGTCGGAGCTTAACACGAAGTATATCCAAAAGGGGTTAACTCCCTTCAACGAGTTCGGCAAAATAACTCCTAGTCAATGGGAGGAGCTCGTGGCTCAGAAGACTTCAGCGGAGGCATTGGAGCTCAGTGCTCGTAACACCGAGCTAGCGAAGAGGAACAAACACCACCATCATCTAGGCCCTGGTGGCTACTATGCCAAGGAAGAGCAGTTTAGAAAGATGGATGAAGAGGCCGCAGCTGCTGGAAATATCGATGTGATAAAGTTGAAGGTACGCTCAAGGAACTGGATATATGCGAGGAGTACAGAACCATCCGGCAGTAATCTTAAGTTTGATAAGCCGGAGACCCAAGAGGTAGTATCAAGGATACTGAAATATGCTGAAGACAAAGAGAAGGGCTCATTCAATCCTTCCAGAGAGAGGGACGAGCTTAGCCTTGGCTTGGGAAACAAGGAGCACACAGGCCACACCAGGGGGCTAGGGAAAAGGATGACTTGGAAGCAAGGATTCGAAGAGGACATGCACATGTACAAGAAACATGGCCGAGACCGGGAGACTAGTCTTGAGCTCTAAGTGAAGGCTCTAGTTGCGAAGGCGTTGGAGGAGCAAGGAATGTCTATGGAGCCATGTATATTAGTGACGCCACCGAGAGAACTGGCATTAGTTGGCAGCCCTCCGAAAGTTCCTAGCAGCCAAGGTTCCACTGCAGCCACAACCTCAGTCGATCTCATACGGGAACCTACTAGTTGCACCTTGGTGTTTCTCAGCGGCCGGCAGAACACTGTGATGGAGGTGGCAACGGGTGTTGCACATCCTCCCGGTGGCTTACACCACAATAATAACATACCGCCGGACTACACTAGGGTCGAGGTGCATACAGTGAAGCCCGAGTTCATGCAGTGGAGGATAGACTACGCAACTCCCGAGGGGCTGGTGTTACTCGGAGACGTTATGGGGCAGTTCATCCTCTGGCACAAACGGGACATTATATTGACTGCTTCTTCGCCGCCTCCCCCTCTCTCAAATTTGGAGCGAGTTGTTGAGGCCGGGGAGATATTTTCACCGTCTCGTGACCCCCACATTCCTGAGATGCCACATTCTTCCCCGCCTCCTATCGAGCATGTGCCTGATGAGATGCCATAACCTTCTCCAGCTCGTACCAGGCAAGTGCATCATGAGATGCCACAGTCTTCTCAACAAGCACAACTGATACATGAACAACGAGTGCCTCCTGAAGAAGGTGATGCACAAGAAGATGAGGACGTGCCTGAATGGGAACTCCGAAAGAAGATTCCAATCCACATAAGGCCAGTTTATGTTCCGATCAAAGACGTCTCGTCGGTGTCCAAGTGGTATTCCCATGATCAGTTCAAGCCTGAAAACCAAGTTAAAAAAGTCCCATCACGGGGTTCTGAGGAGGCCGTCAGTAGCAAACTTCACCAAATTGCAAAGCAGTATCCAAATGTTGATGCCATCGAATGGTCAAAGGATTGCCTGAAAAAATATGAAAGAGGCAAGCCCTTCCTACCAAACCGGGACATCCAGCGCCTACCACTTGGAATGAGAAGGTTTCATGATTGGTACTTGCGTGTTCTCCCAACGAGCATAGACCTTATACAAGCATGCTTTCCCACCGGCACATTTGGAAGCCCAGCCGGGAAAATTGTCTTTGACTTCAATGACATGCACACATGCTTTCACCTGGGAGAAATGGAGATGAATCTAATTCGCACGTGGTGCCTGTAAGTCCTTGTCCTTCCGATATGATATGAATGTAATCTTTGAATTTTGTTGTAACTAACCCACGCCGTGATTTGTAGAATGCAAGTGCACATTGTCAAACAAATGCCAAGTGTGAAAGCCGGGTATGTAGACCCTCAAGCTATAGCCCAAACAAATTTTAATTACCCTAAACGGTGGACACTGGATGCCAAAGAGCTAGCAGCTGCAAAGACTCTTCGGGAGAAAGAGCGCATCCGTAGTGCGAAGCTAAGGGAAGAGTCCCTTAAGGTTGCGGCATACATTACTCTGGCTTTCAAAAATCTCCAACAACACTCTACTATATGGCTACCATACAACTTCGAGTAAGTTCAACTATAACTTAAAGCTATGTTCGATATATTTTATTCGATGTAAAAGAGCTTATCTAGTTCTATGATTAAATCCATGCAGCAACCACTGGATTTGTATAGCCGTCGATGTCGAGAAGAGCATGGCATGGGTCTTTGATTCAATAGATAAGGACCCGGCGACATACAAAGACTTCATATCGATTCTCAAGACGTATACATATCGACAATCCTCATTAGCTTATATGTTTGTATACATACTTGTAACGTTCACTTATGCATACTAATAAGTTGTATTTGCTAAAATAATTCGAACGGGGCATTTAGGTTCTATGTCTCTCATCATCACGGAAGGCATGATCCACCGAGGAAGAAAAAGCTGGCTATAAAAACACTATGTGCGGTAAGTGTAACTTCCTTCTTCAGTACTCCGTTACATGGCTGTCAAAAGCATTACCTAATATTTTCATATGCAAAACACACAGTGCCCCAAGCAGAGGCCTGGGAGTGTACATTGTGGATACTATATATGTTCTATGATGAGTAACACCGGTGCCTACAGGAGACACCCCTTAAGGGTAAGTTTGAACCTCTTCACCCGTAGTATAAAAACTTCATAAATGGTATGAAATACTAAACTGAAACTTGTTTTCTTGTAGTGGAGAGAAGAGAAAGGAATGAAAAGAGACCCATACAAGGATGACCAACTCTTAGAGCTCGTCGGTGACCTTTGCAACTTCATATTGGACCAGATTGTACACGTCAGAGGCGCCTACCATGATCGAGAGTCTGACTTAGGTACAAATCCTTAGTACCAACACCTTCGTGAGACTGAAAGGCTAGCTCTAGGACGTTGATAACAATGTGTATGAAATTTGTATATTTAATGATGGATTGTATATATATATCATTACGAATTGGACTTGTAATTGTACTTTATATAATACTATTGTGCTTGTAGTCGCGTTCGAAACGTTGGTCGCGTGGCGTTCGGCAACGCGAACGCGGTTCGGAACGTTGGTCGCGGGCCGTTCGGCAACGCGGATGCTGGATGGAATACGCAGAAACAAATAGTTCTGGTCGAATTTGAATTGTAAATTTGAATTTTTTTTGCGGGAAAACGTACTGTAGGGGCGGTTCTAGATTGAACCGCCCCTACAAACAGGTATTATAGAGGCGGCTGGCACTACTGCCGCCCCTACAAATAGATTTGTAGGGGCGGTTGGTTCTTGAGCCGCCCCTACAAATAGATTTGTAGGGGCAGCTCAATCACCAACCGCCCCTATAAATCAATTTGTAGGGGCGGCCTGGGAACCGCCCCTACAAATGCATGATTTGTAGAGACGGTTCGATAGGGGCGGCTGGCCAAACCGCCCCTACAAAGAGTTACCAGCCGTCCCTAAAAATGCTTTTTGTAGTAGTGTTATTTGCTTTCTTTGGTAAAGTTGGCACATGGAAGTTCCAACAGTCAGGGCTCGTGTGTACAAACAAAGCAGACAACGGCGGTGTGGTTGGGACTTGGGAGGTTGGGTGAGTGGAGCTGGCAACTTATTTAGGGTTTATTTGGAACCGCTTGGCTCCATGTTTTTCGCCTAAAAAAAAGGGGAAATTGTAAGAGCACCAAGAGATGCGTTTCAGACACCGCAGTTTTTTTTTGGTGCTGCTCTACCTTTTTTGTGGTGCTACTCTATGTTGAAGTTTATGAAGCAGAGTTTGTGGGACAGTCCCAAATAGACCCTAAACGAGTTCATTTACCCTTCGTTAAGTCTCACCTAGGCAATACCACAAACACCTCGTGTGTAAGGTCACAAACATAGTTAAGTTGGCCAAGGGCATCGTGGACTATTCCAACCTTGCTTGCTTCAGGCAGGGGTAGGCGAAGCAAGCAGCCGACTGAGGTTTGCGCGCGCGATGGCGACAACTCGAGCATGGACGACGTGCGCTCCGAGAAGGAGATATGACAGCCGGTGGCGGCGGCACACTGGCTGCAAACATGAGTCTTGGAGGCGGCCTGTGTAGTGACGAGCGCACGGGCAGCGACGACACGGGCATGGCTGGCAGGGGCAAAGCTACATACACTACAGCACGTCCCATTATAGGAGGCGTTTAGAGATGCCTCCAAAAATGATCAAAACGCCCTCAAAAACCTTTTGAGGTATTTTTTAAAACGCCGTCTAAAACATGAAAGTAAAAGGTCTTTTGAGACGTTTTTCCAAAATGCCTTTTAATATCAACATATAAAGACATTTTTTGAGTGCCTAAAATACTATTTAGAGGCATTCTGTACAAAGCCTTCAAACATTAATGGAGGCATTATGAGAAATGCCTCCCAAATCAAGGCACATTAACAATGAGAGCACACATTAACATTGGCTACATCCAAACTTTAAAAATTTCATACAGACATAATTTTTCATCTCCTAATATCCATAAGATAGAAAAGTAAAGATGATCCTCACTACAGTTGTTTAGGTTCTCATTCCTAAGTGACGATACTCAGTACTATTGTTTAGGTTCTCATTCCTAAATGACACAGGTTTTCTACTCCCTTTAAGAGATGAAAGCACGACATGCGTACATCAAAACAATATACATATGCAAGTATAAATCCAACTGAATAGATATCGCCTCATTGCCAGCCTTCCTACTGTCTTCACTTAGCGATTGCTCCTGTTTGCAACCAAATAAACATGTCCCAATAAGTATCAGTGCTTAGTACAAGAGAACTTTAGAAGTATAACTGAGAGCTAAGACTTCAGGTAATAAGCATCAAAAGAAACATTATTTACACTATAAACAGCCACCGAGAAGATTCACTGTGAACATCTAAGATATAAAACTGTGTATGAATCCTATCATTGAAAATAAAAGACAAGAGCATGACCACTATAGAAGCAATGGCTCAGCTACTATAAGAGGATTATGCACTCAGCTATTTGTCCACCCACTGTCACTGCTAATATGAGGCCAAGCTATTTCTCAAAAGCATAAAAAATATCCAATTTAAATACCCAAGGGATCTGGTTATCACAATATAATCCATAAGCTTGTGGATCTGGTAAGCTCAGGCACATGTTAGACAGACTTTTCAAAAGCTATACATTCTATATGGCACAGAATCGATCATATATTGGTATATCGCTTTACCTCGTGGGAAACTAATGAATATCCTGAGCCAGTATATCTGCTACTGGGGATAACTCATCCTTTTCACGACCTCCAGGACAACTCATTTAAGCAATTTCTGTTTGCAACGTCAAATATCAGTAAAACCATCACTTCCAGAAAAATCAAGCATGAATCCTCATCTCCTATTTGCAATTACATTTTTTTTCATTTTAGCTTTGTTCAAGGCTCCTCCTGATTCCAATTGACTCAACAGCAAGCTTGTACCAATAAAACAGGTCGAAACTCCAAACAAATCATGCTCTTCTAAATTTGTGCGGATACGAAAAGTCTGATTTGGATAATTGGCAAAAAAGAAAAGTACCGATCTATACAAGTTATTGTACAATTCCTAGATAACTCTCTACACCAATGCAAAAAAATGTTTATTTATCTCAGAATTTGCGTATACCGTAGTTTATTATTTCTAATTCATTTGTGCAGATAAGAAAACGTTTGGTTACAAGTATATACAGATCCGTACGAGTTATTGTACAATCCCTAGATAACTCTCGTACACCAATGGAAAACAATGTTTATTTATCTCAGAGATTGTATAAACCCTGGTACATTCTGTCTAATTCATTTGTGCAGATAAGAAAAACAAATGTATATATTTGTATACAATTCCTAAATAATTATCTACACGAAACAATGCTTATTTATCTCAGAATTTGCATAAACCCTAGTACATTCGATTGAGCAGAGCACAGCAAGCTAGGATTTGCAATTTTGCAGTGTATTAAACATCAATATGATCACTTTTTTACAAAAAAAAAGTGTCAAGTTCATCCAGCAGCATCCGGAATCTGAATGAGAACCCATGTACACAGGGGTATATATAGATGTTCATGCACCTACCTGATGCAGCCACATTAGGAATGCCACACCAATAACACCTGAGCTCTTTTGGGTGAAAATCAGTTACCTCGTGCTGCTCTTGCTTGCTGCAATAAAAAAAAGGTAATCATTTATTATCGTATTATGCATGAAGTTGCTGAAATTCAGTTTAGCCACACTCTTTCATAAACCATGGTAGTCATAGATCAAGAAGAGAGAAAATTACAGACATTATTGGATAGAGCTACTTGCATCCATGGTGACTGTATGACAGCTATATTGCAAGGGGGAACGAACCTCTAGAAACACTGGGTCCAAGTTGAAGAGCATGCTCCAGTGTTCTCTTGGCATCTCTCAGGGCGTGAATGGTAGCCTGGCCGCACCTCAACCTAGCCCGTCTCGTGCAAGGTTTCTGCGTTTGGTTTCCTGGATTGGACTTTGGGCCCAATGTTTTTAAGGCGTCGCTTTGGCGTCACCTAATCGGCAAGGCGCTACAGGCGGGACGACTTGGCGGACGACTCGCCTCAGATTGGTATGGCGTCCGCCTTACTACCATGGCGTCCGGAAGTCGTCTATTTGGCGTCCGATTCGCGCCTAATCGTGCGTGGCGGGCGCCATACAGGGGTCCGTTTCTGGGCGGCGGGAAACGGCGGAAGAAAGGGCGGGGAAAAGAGTGGGTGCGCGGGAGAAATAGAGCGCGGAGAGAGAAGCGCGCGGGAGAAGCGGACCTACCAGCGAGCGGGAGAGCAGGGGAAGAACCGAAAGCCACACCTCGCCTGCGCGGACGCGTTCTCCCGCGCCGCCGGGAGAAGTCGCTGCCGCCGAGCCACGAGGACCAGCCTCCCGCGGGGCCGCGGCAGGTGCTCTGGTCCTCTGCCCGTCTGCCGAGCCGCCTCCTCTGGTCCGCTGCTGCTTGCCCGCACGGACGCGTTCTCCCGCGCCGCCGGGAGAAGTCGCTGCCGCCGAGCTGCGAGGACCAGCCTCCCGCGGGGCCGCGGCAGGTGCTCTGGTCCTCTGCCCGTCTGCCGAGCCACCTCCTCTGGTCCGCCGCCTCCTCTGGTCCGCCGAGCCGAGCAGGTACTGATTGATTCCTCTGCTCGTATTTTTCTACTTGCTTGTGGCCTCTTCTTTCGAGCCGGACCGGACACCTCTTCTTTCGAGCCGGACCGGACAGCAGCATCCTTTATATTTGTTTTGCTCGGTGCTTTGCTCACTTTTACTTTGTGTCTGGAATCTGGACGGCAATTTGTTTTTTATATACCAACCTGTCTAGTTGTCAATTATTTAGTGTTTAGTGAACTAATACTCACTGCTCAGTGTTAGTTTGATCTGTGAACCAGATGGCAGGTCATATGCAATACAAAGCATTCTCTTTTTCCCCAGAACAGGGTGACCCAAATTTCATTACTGCTAAACAATGAAATTACAAGAAATGGTACAATGATTAACGCGTTCAAAAGTCTCACCAACCCACATTAGCACCCGAAACCAAAATGATGCTGTAAATGGCCTTGACGGAATACAGGGCCCAGAACTGAGCAGCACACCCAAACTACCACGAACACGAAAGCAAAACAATGCCATTACAATCCAACATCCTGGAAAGACGAGACAACTAACAACTGAACATAATCTAAACTGCCACCATCTAGTCTAAAACAGCAGTGCACAGACATGCACTCCAGCATCTTCCAGTTCCCAAGGTGTTCAGATGGCGATGAGGTTAAGCCACCAAACCCTTTGGCCTGTTAGAGCTTGCTCCATGTGTGACCCCTGCATCTGCTCAACTAGAGGAACTTTAGGGCAATTTGCTTCAAAGCTTCAGGTCCCTCCTCCAAAGCTTATGGGTTTTCCTGCTTTCGGAGACCTGCCTAGTATGATAGGAACTGAACATAATAGGAGATTTGGTTATTTTCTTCTCAAAGCACACATTGTTTCCAGCTCTCAACAGGGCCCAACATACAGAAGCATTGAGCAACATGGAATTCTTTTCCAGTTGGTAAGCACAGAATCACCCAGGACCAGAATTGTTCAAAAGAGCTTGGCCTACAGTTTAACCAAAAGTGTGTGCAATAGGCTACAGATGAATTTAGCTAGAGGGCATTCAAAGAACAAGTTTAACCACCTTCTAAAAGCTTGATCGTTACTGATCTCCAATGTTTTTAAGGCGTAATAATTACTTTGCTTGTCGTGTTTCACAGGAGTCCATCTAAATGGCAACACAAGACACTGTAAGTCCACAAAGTGTAGGCTCAGGTACTGCTTGAATATGATCCAAGGACAGATCCAAAAAGGAAGGCCAGGTCTGGTGATCCTGGGTGGAAGTATGGCTTCTGGCCAGAAATTGGCAACAGAGATTTGGTTGAGTGTATCCTCTGTGGAACTCAAGTAAAGTCTGGAATCAAGAGATTGAAGGAGCATCTTGTAGGTGGATATGGAGATGCTCTCAAATGTGAGAAGACAACAACAACAATTGCTGCTAAATGGAAGCAGCACTAGTTCAGGGAAGAAGAAGGAGAGCGCTAAACCTAGATGATGATGATGATGGTGTTCAAGTGGTGGAGGTTCAAAACAATGCTAATGCTGCCTCTTAGTCATCTGGTACAACTGTGCAACATCCAAGTTCAGGGACATCATCCAAAAGGAAGCAATCTGCTCTCAAATTTGCAAATCTACCACCTAGACCAAAAGAGAAAGAGAAGAAGTCAGTGATTACCATGCTTCGGAAAAAACCTGAAGAAGTGGTTGAGGAAAGGCATTCTAAGAATGGACCTGCACAAAGCAGTGTGGAGGGAAGGATCAGGACCAAGGAAGAAAGAGATGAAGTCAATATGCATGTGGCCAATTTCTTCTATGAGTGTAGAATACCACTCAATGCTATCAACTCAAGGAGCTTTGAGATTATGTGTGAGGCCATTGGGCAGTATGGACCTGGATATAGACCTCCAAGCTACCATGAGGCGAGGGTGCCATTGCTTGGAAAGGCTGTGGAACAGGTCAACAAAATAAAGGAGAAGCATGAGGCTGCTTGGAAGCAATATGGCTGTACACTAATGTCAGATGGGTGGACAGATAGGCGGGGCCGTCACCTCATTAATTTCCTAGTCAATAGTCCAGAGGGGACTTTCTTCTTGGAGTCTGTTGATGCATCCAGTGAAGTACATGATGCTCCAATGTTGGCAGATTTACTACAGCAGAGAATTGATCTCATTGGAAGAGACAAGGTTGTTCAAGTGGTCACTGACAACGGTGCTAATTATAAGGCAGCTTGCAAGCTTCTTATGGAAAGAATTCCAACACTGTTCTGGACCCCTTGTGCAGCACACTGTTTGGACCTCATGCTAGAGGACATTGGCAAAATGAAGGAGTTTAGTAAGCCTATTGCACGTACAAGACAAGTTACTACCTTTATTTATAGGCACGGGAGGCTTCTTGATGCAATGAGGGAGAAGACAAGGAGGTAGAGATCTTGTTAGACCAGGAGTAACTCGTTTTGCTACTGCTTTCCTCACTTTGCGTAGCCTACACACTCATAAGGATGCTCTGAAATTCCTATTTGTAAGTGATGACTGGACTAAGTCCAAATTGGCAAGAACAGAAGCAGGAAAGAAAGTGCATGACACCATCCTTTCAACCGAATTTTGGAACTCAGTTGAGGACTGCCTGAGAGCATCACAGCCCCTTATTGTTTTGTTGAGGATAGTTGATGGGGATGAGAGGCCAGCAATGCCAGAGGTTCAGTTTTGTATGGAATATGCAAAGAAAAAGATTAAAGAAAATTTCCCTACTAGGGGAAAGGCAGACTTGCTTAAGCGTATCTTGATAATCATTGACAAGCGTTGGGAAGATCAAATGGACCAACCATTATATGGGGCAGCACTATATTTGAACCCAAACAAGTATTTTGACCTGAAAACAGATGATGTTATGGCTGGTAAGCTAAGGTCTGCATTTACTGAGGTTCTTTCAAAAATGGTGCCTGACCAAGATCTTCAAAACAAGATTGATGACCAAGCTTTGGAATATGAGGACTTAAGGGGTAGCTTCAGCAACAAAATTGCAATCAACAACATCAAAACCAAGTCTCCTAGTAAGTTATTCACTGACTATACAATCTGATTTTTAGTCTTTCCTAATTTCTAACATGAAAATGTTTATTTGGTCACTTGATCTAGTTGAATGGTGGCGTTCATATGGTGGCAAAGCCATAGAGCTTCAAAGATTTGCAAAACGTGTTGTTGGGCTTTGTGCTTCGGCTTCAGGTTGTGAGCGTTGTTGGAGCACATTTGAGTCAGTAAGTAATCTGTCAATTACATAAGTACTCAATTATCCTAGTTCAAGGAATAAATAAAATCTACTATCTATTAATGCTTGCTGAATATTTCTTTTGTTTGCATTTTTACCATTGTAGATTCATACTAAGAAAAGAAACAGGTTAGAGCATAAAAGGCTTAATGATTTGGTCTATGTTCAGTACAACCGAAAGATGGCAGTGAGGTTTCAAAAGCGACATGAGAAAGGAGCAGGCAGCTTTGATCCTTTGTGTTTGGAAGACTTTGATTGGAACAATGAATGGGTTGATGTGGATGCGGAACCAGTCCATAATGGCCGTGGACTTGAAATTACATGGGATCAAGTTGATGAGGCTGTTGGTGCATCTCAAATGTATCGTGGTCGTAATTTCCCTAGGGCAGCCCCGCGACGATGCAACTAATATTGATAGAACTTATACTCGTAGGCGGTCTGCAGCAGCTACTGCCCCAATTAGGAGGACTTATGAACCACAGGAGGATGAAGACATGGAAGATGATAACTCTGATGAAGAATATCTGGTTGATGATGTGGAAGTTGATGACTATGGTGAAATTGCACCTATTGTTGCTGACGAAAGTGATCAAGCTGCTGCTGGTGGTGGCAATTCAGATCCTTTTGTGATGGAGGATGACTTCTATTGACTTAATGATGCTTGAGAGTTGTGAGAGTATTTGTGCCAGACTATTTATGCACTAGTATTGTAGTATTGTGGAATGTGCTCACTGAGCACTCCAGTTATCTTGTTTAGTGGACTATTGTTGAACTACTTGTGTAATGGTTTTATTTGTGGCAGTGTGCTTATCTACTCGTTAATCTTTACCTGTCCCTCAACTAATTTCTTTTTTTGCTGGTGCCATATTCCCTATGAAATACCTAGGTACTAACCTGAATTGTCTCTCCATTGCAATGTATTGTTGGATGCACACTTGGGGCTGCGGGCTGCACAGGAGAGGACAACACCAAGGTATGACATGCTTCCAGTTCTCTAGTCTATACTACTGTTGGATGGCCGTAAGGCGTCGCCTCGCCTTACGCCTTACTCGCTTTAGCGTAAGGTGGTAGTTGGTCGCCTCGCCTCGCTTTACCGCCTTAAAAACATTGTTTGGGCCTGTCTCAGCGCATGCAAGATTCCTCTCTCAGCCAGGTTGAGGAGAAACACAGCGAGGTCTCGTTTCTATCGAGCCTGGCTCGCGCGGCGCAAGAGCACGTAGGAAGGATGCCCGCCTATGAGTAGCAGAGATGCGATCCACTGAAACCAAACACCAGACCCTGCTGCGCCTGGCTGAAACAAGAGGAAAACCAAACATGAGCTGGTGTATGCAGCAGACTTGGCTCTGGCCGACCAGGCCCTGCCAGTCCAGCCAAGCCCGGCGTGTACGAGGTACCAATCACGCCCTCAGTATCTGCGTCACTCCAGATAGAAATATTTATATATCAACTAAAAAGGCATCTACATTGGCAGGTCTGCTGATTGAGAAATATTAAGATCTTTCAAAGCCCTTTCTGACATTTTCACTCCTTGTAACCTGCATAGATTATTGGCAGAAAAAAGGCACTGAAACGAATTTCAGTCCGTTCCTAACAGGTGAAGATTAAAATAGTAACAGGTGAAGATTAAAATAGTTAAAGAGTATCTCTGATGATTGTTTGGAGCATTTTCCATAACAAATAGATGACACAGAGTGTAGTCAACCAGTCCATGGAACAATGATCAAGTGAAAAAACTACAGTGCAAAAACATAATTAATAATGGAAGCTGAAATTCAGATGGTTCCACGAGATCAGTAATCATCCACAGCTAGTCAAGTCACAACAGCACAATCTGACAAATGATAATCCAATCCACTACAGTGTGGATACCTGTGAGCTCTCCCTACACAAAATTCCACAAGTATTGGACGACCTAGTTTACAGTGACCGCCACACTCAAGAGACAGCCACAAATGTTTTTGGCAACTTATCAACAACGCGCCACAGGTAAGTGTAGAACCTAAGCAAACCACGCAGCACATAAATCCAGGAGTAACTGATTGATCAAGTGAAGAATTGGATTCAATCAGACCCCGGTCACAAAGTGGAAGTCCCTACGGTCCAGAAGCACTACCATTACGAGCAGAGTGTGCTGAGAAGTGAGACGCGTCTCGACTCTAATCGAAACGCGACGCGACTCCTATGGAGGGAAAGCTGCTGTTACCCACCCCGTCGACGGCGATGGGGGAAGGGCTCAATCCGGCAGCTCTCCACTACCATCCGCAGTAGATCTACCGTGGCAGAACAACGCAATTTCCACGCCCGCTATAATCGCTAAGTCGCTAACGAATTAACACTTCGAAACGGGAGTACCAGCCCAGATCCGTGTGGCGGTAAATGCCGCCGCGTGCAAGCGAAGCGCGAGATCGCGATGAGCGATTGGGGTCTGAAGGGGAGGAGAGGGGCGGGGTTACCTATCACGAGGGCGCGCCGGCGGCTGTTTGCCCTCGCCGTCGTGGGTGGTGGGGCGTCGTCGTGTTCCGTGTCTTGCTGGCTCTGAACGGGAGGCAGCAGGGGTCGGCGGGGGAGGGAGGGGCGGCGGCATGACCGGACAGGGTCGGGCCGCCGGCGTTGGCAGGGGCGGGGCAACGGCATGGGGAGGGGAGGGGAGGGGAGGGGCGGTGGCAGGCGGAGGCTGGGGAGGGGAGGCATCGGGAGCAGGGTGGGGTTTTGTTTTTTTTTTTTTTTCCGAGTAGGGCCTCGTTTAGATTGCGAAAAAATTTCAAGCCGATGAATAGTAGCACTTTCGTCTTATTTGGCAAATATTGTCCAATCGTGGACCAACTAGGCTCAAAAGATTCATCTCGTGATTTTCAACTAAACTGTGCAATTAGTTATTTTTTTACCTACATTTAATGCTCCATGCAAGCGGCTAAAAATTGATGTGATGGAGAGAGCGTGAAAAAACTTGGAATTTGGAGGTGATCTAAACAAGGCCGAGGGAGGTGATCGAAGCGTGAAGCCTGCAGCCGGTTTCACTTGCCCACGTGGGGCCCGCGCCACTCAAAAGAGGGGATGGGGGCTAAGGATGGCAACGAGGATATACCCGTCGGGTATCGCCGGAACGTTCTCTTCCCCGCTAAGGAGAATTCATCATGTCCACATCCCCATTAACTGTCTCGGGTATAGATTCTTGCCCATCCCCATACCCGTCGGGTATCGGTCGGATAACAGATACCCGACGGGTACTGCATACCCGATAAACAAGGACACTTGGGGTCGCAGCTTTGCAATCGGAGACGTTTCTTCTTCACCCAGGTTAAGTGTCGGAGTCTCAGAGATGCCGAGGAGAAGGAGCGAGGTTGCGAGGAGGACGAGCAAAGATGGCAGAGAGACCGAACTGAGGAAGCGAAGGGCACGAGCGCTCGTGAGACAGGCGTGCTTGTGCTGCTGACGGAGATGGTGATGAAAAATTGAACAAGGGTTCCTAAAACACACAAACTATTAGTCTGTTCGTTTGGCTGTGGCTTGTCGTAAACGATCGTAAATTTCTAGCCGGAACAGTATTTTTCTCTCACACAAACCAGCCAGCAGTACTTCTTCACAAACCAGCAACGATACGAACCAGCCAACCAAACATGCTTTATATATATGACTATTCAGATTTGGACCAAAATACCTATGTTGAGCTTTTTTGGGCCTAATACTCGCATGATAGCTTAAATAGTCGGGTTCCCCAATGGGTAACGGGGACGGGTAAACAGAGAACGTTCCCGTACCCGCTATACTCGTCGAGTATGGATTCTTGCCCATTTAGATGCCCGCGGATAAAGATATGATCTCATCCCCGTCCCCTAGTGGATCAAATACCCGTCGGGTATCGGGTATCAGGGCCCCGTTGCCATCTTTAATGGGGGCGGTGATTTCCCAGCCGGCGTCGGGAGAATGAGACATCGAGGTAAGATAACAGGTAACGAGAAAAAAATATAACATTGGATCTACTTTTGAAATATCCAGATATAATAATTACAATATATATCTGAAGGCAGAAGATACACTTGAAACATGTATCTGAAACACTTGAAAAAACACATAAAAAATACTTGAAAACCATTTTAAAACATATACGACATAAAGATAAAACACTTGCAACATATGGGTGAAACACATGCAACATCCGAATAAACACACTTGTAACATACGTATGAAAAAACACAGATGAAATATTGAGAACAGAAACTTGCAACATACATGTACAACTATTGCAACATATACAACATCCCGATCTACTTTTCAACATCCGCATGAAACACATACAACATACCTCTAAAATATCTGAAATACTTGAAACATACGCTTGCAACATGTGCTTTCAGGGCAATATTTCCTTGTTGTTTCGGAATGGAGGCTTGTCGGCGCGTGTAGTTCATAGGTGGAGGTCATCGGTGGCACGGAGCTCACCGCTCTGGTGGAGAAGGCTGCAGCAGGTTCGGTGAAGAAGGCCACGACAGGTCCTCACGCTACATAAGGCCACCCTCGCCTCCCTTCCACGGCGCGGGTCTCCATCACCGTGCTCGTCTCCCACGCACTGTTCGTCCGGCTCACACGCTGGCCTTCGAAGCCACCGTTTCATCCCACGTGTGGGACTCAGGCCTGCTGTCGCCTTGCTTGCGCGTCGGCAGCCGGACACGGGAAGCGCAGTGGTCGTCGGAGATGCGGGCTGCAAGAGCGCAGAAGGGCCACAAGCTGGCAGTCGGACACCGAAAGCGCAGTGGTTGCCTGAGTGCGGCCGCCAGATCCCTGCCGTCACAGCGCCGAGGAACGGAGATGCGCTATGGTGCGTGAGGTGGGTGTCGTTGCCTTTGCGGCTGCATCACTGACCCCACGCCACCGCCATCGAATCTCCAATTCGCCACAACAGCAGCTCCGGTGAGCCGGCTCTTGAATAATTTTTTTGAGAGGCTCAGTGAATAATGGATGAGGCTATCTCGCTCGAATGGATAAGGCCACACCAGCCACCACTTCCGCCTATTTTTTAGAGACGATCATTGCGCTGACGTAGGCGAGCAACCATCGGTAGCATCTGGCGCGGATGGACGCCCTATCTCTATCTCTGTCTCTATCTCTATAACTAAAACATACGGATTGTCAACATCTATCTGGTAGCACCAAAAACAACATGCGATCCATGTTTATCCAGCGGAAAAAAACACGTGCAGTACCTTCGCCGTCAATCACGCACGCACGGTCTCCCCCTCTCTTCGTGATGTGGCAGCACCAGACCTCCTCCTGCGATTGGGACCCCCCGGTCGCGAGCGGTTTTTTCTCCCCATGCACCATCCGGTTTTCTCTCCTTCCAAAATTCGCATGATGAAATTTGTTCTCCTTCCAAAAAATGCACGATCAAATTTGCTCTCCTGGGAGGGAATCACTACCACTTCTAGTAAAACTATGCTATGCTAAGTTTTGGAACTTGCCGAGATGAAGAGCTCCGTCCATGGCGTTCCTGTTAGTGCCTGATGATCATGGTTGTCACTGCTTTCAACACTCGCCCTCGGGTGGTGGAGGCTGAGATTCTTCGCTGCTATGACTCGCCGGTCACCTCTACTTCATCAGCTAAGGACTTCCTTCTTGTCCTCTCAGTGGGACGTTGTAAATTTCATCTCTCTGTTCCTCTAGTTGAACATCTTCTCCAAGCTATCATTGGTGGTTTCTCAAGCGATTTCAGAGTGGTGCACCTAGATGATAGGGTCTTTAGGTTTTCAGTTGCTTTTCCATTAGGTTGGCTTCCATATCTATAACCTTCGATCTTTTGAGTGCCAGGATTTCAAGGTCTTCTTCCATCTTTGACACAATGGAGGTCCAAATTACAAAGTTGAGTATCGTAATTGGTGTATTGAACAAGCTACAGAATGGGTGGAGGTTGCCAAACGCAAATCGGTACATCTCACTAGTGCCAATGCCATCCCTATATCCATTGCTGATCATCGTCTTCCTGCTTCAAGCTCCAATTCCATGGAATTTCAAATTTTAATTTGCCAATTAATTCAGATCATAAATCTATTTTTAAGAGAATCATTTATCCTTTTAACGAGCCCTTTATTAATAAGGCAGTTTCTATATCAGACGCGGGTGTTTTGGGCCTAATCCCCAACCCGCAACGTATCTTTCCTGGTAATGGGCCTGTATTAAAGCTGTGCTCTAATTGTCTTTCTCCGGCCCATTCTTGGCCTAGATGTAACTCATGTTGCTGGAGATGTCTCGCCGTTGATCACGTTTCTAGAAATTGCTGTCTCATGCCTCGATCAGCACGCTCCCCCTTTGAGCTGGGTGCCCCTTTGACTTCTCATAATAGTCGCTCCTCTCAGTCGCTAATCAGTGGGCCTCAACACTCATACACGCCGTGAATTTTTCACTCTGTCATCGATTACATTAAAGTGTTGGCCGGTATTCACTCAATCCCCTCCCCTGTCACCATTCCCTTGCATCGGCTGTGGAGGATCAAAGCTCCATAGTTCATTGATGACGACAAGCTGAACACCTCTCCTCCGCCTAGGGGTGTCTTTAGCTTCCTCATCGACACCTTCGATCAACTTCTCATCGTTCAGTGAGTATGTAAACCATGTTCTTGGCATTCAGCACTCGCATTCTACTCTTCACATTACTTGGTTTCTAAAACCCCCTTTTGCTGCTATAGTAAACCCTAATCCCAACACTATGGCGTATAGATTTGTTGATCCAACTCCTTTCGTGCCCGCTTGGGGTCAGCGAGTGATGGTTCTTGGTAGACTTGTCATGCGTAGAGTTGTTACTGGCCGACTGCATCGTGTCAACGATGACATTGCTATCGCCTTCATTCATCATCTGCCAGCTGATCAAATGAACTTCAATGACATCCATGGTACTCTAGCAGAATTTCTGAATGTACAAATGGGCATGCCATATCAGTCAATCTAAGCATGCCCATTTGGTCAAGCTTATGTCACCTTCAGTCGAGTGTCACACAGAGATGCAATGATCAACAATGGACCACATCAATTTGGCAACACTCACATCTCTTTCATTGCCCATGACAAAGCTTGGAATAACAGAACTACAATATATACACATGAGGTGTGGTTGATGATGCTTGGTTTGAATATAGATATCTGGTCATACTCATTGGTTAATAAAGTAGTGTCTCAGTTTGGCAAGCTCATGGTTTGGGAGGAAGATCATGATAATATGGCTAGAGCTTTGGTCAAGGTTTGAGTCACTTGTTTACATGACATTCCCTGGTTTTTTAGGTTCTCTGAAGGTGAATCTCCTGAATCTGGTAGTTGGATGGTTCAGTGTGAGATAATTTCAACAACAATGTTAGGAGCCCAACCTCAGGATGAGGATTTTCCACCAGATGATCTTGAAGATATTGATCCTAATCATTTTGAGTTCTTTGGTTATGGTCAACCAGGTCAAGGCCCACAACCACCCCCTGATGGTCCTCCTGCTCACAACCTTTTTCTAGAACACCAAGGCAATCAAGATTGGCCACAATGGCCTAATCGGAATGCAGCTCTGCAGTTAGGTCCTCATGGGCAAGGTCATGTTGTTGTTCAACCTGATGATGCACCAAATCTTATTCCTCTGTAGCCTGTGGTGGGACAGCAAGTAGGACCAGAAAATGATTTTGATGAAGAAGATTTGGTGATGCCAGTAGAGGAAGTCATTCAGAACAATCAACACCAGGCAACAGATCCCCCATTGGTTGATGAACAAGTTCTTGCCATGGATGATGACACATATACTAATTCTGATGTGCATCCACAAGCTCAATTACCCATACCTCCTGTGGAAATTGTCCCTTTTCTAGTTTTCAGTAATTTGTAGCCTCTTATGCCTGAAGAATTGCAAGAGGAGGAGGTGCTGGGTTGGTTAAATGGATTGCAAAATCCACAACGGTTGGGTAATAATGATAACATTGGTCAGGTTGATCTTCAGATAAATTAGCAACCTACCGTGGCACCAGATCTGCAACAGCAGGCTGATGGCTCTCAATAGCAACCAGATCAATGGCAGCAAGTTGAAAACCTACAAAATTTGGCACCAAACCAGAATCATGAGGATGATCTTATATTTGAACTTCAACAGGAAAATAGGCCTCAATTGGATCACCAACCATTGGGTGGTTTTAATCAGGTTCAGTTGGGTTTTGTTCAGACCTTCATCCCTCCTGTTATGCCTAACTCTTTGAAGAATGTTTTTGGGCCCATGCCTGAACTTTAGAAAACTACTTTTGGGACTATGGATTCTAGCATTTCTTCCACTTCTGGCCCAAGCCGAATGGCCATCAGATGCTGGGCTAAGTATTTTGCAAGTGTGGACAAAAGCCTTCCTACTTTCACAATTCCATCTTAGTGGGTTGATTTCTTTACATTGATGATGCTCAAGCAGAGATCCTATGACTGGGCCAAGGACTTCCTCAACTCTCCAGCTTGGCCTCTTCTTCAGCAACATTTTGGTAATGAGAACTCTTTTGCTTTCTCTCTTCCTTCTACCAGGCCTTTAGTTGTCATTACTGACATAACCTGCAATTCTTCAGAAACTTCTTTAGATGGCAATGCAGCAACTAATACCGAACAAGCTCAACCTCCTTTTGAAACTCCCAATATCAACTGAACTGCTGATCAACTGATGGATCTTAGTGATGGACACTCCACTCCACCTCCACCTACAGCTATCTGCAACACTCCCCCTAAAGGAAATAGAGGTAAACAAGCCCCTATCTCTGAAGCTGATTTGAGGAGAAGTGATAGACTTCACAATCAATATAAAATGTTTTAAAGCTTATGTTTGCAAAGATAGAAATTATCTTGGCTGTTCACCTTACCCACCTGTCCTCTCTCCTTCTGTAGTTCATGATTTGTGAGCCACCTTTTGCAATATTGACCCTTCTAAGCTCTCGGATGCTAATCTCAACGCCAAGCCATAGAAGGGAGCAATTGGCAAGCCCAACAGCAAGAAGCCCAAGTTGGTGAAGGATTTAGAAGCTGGCCCATCAAAGAAAGCCAAGGCCACTACCAAAAAGGCTAAGAAGCCCAACAAAGATGCGAAGGATCCAAACATAGGAGCAGGCCCTTCTGAGGGTGCCAAGAACTAATGCTTTTCCAATTCTTCTAGTTTCTTTCATCTTTTGTGATAATAGGTGTAAAACATTGTAATGTTTTGCCTTGGAACATTCGAGGAATTAACTTGGATAAAAAGTGGAACGCCATCCGTGACTATTTTGATGAAAATAATTGTGATATCCTGTGTTTGCAAGAAACCAAACATGAAAGCCTTGATCTAGTTTATCTTCGAAATTTTTGTTCTGCTTCCTTTGATTCTTTTGTCTTTTTACCTTCAGTTGGAGCCTTTGGTGGTTCTGTCATTATCTAGAAAAGTTCTATTCTCTCTGGCTCTATGATTTTCCAAAACTCATATGCTACTTCTGTTGAATTCACCTCCCTTCATAACAATGTAACTTGGGTGCTTACAAATGTTTATGCACCGTGTACTCCCTAGGGCAAGAGAGAATTCATTCACTAGTTCAAACACATTCATATGCCTGATCATATTGATTGGTTGATAGTTGGTGATTTTAACCTTTATCGTAGTCCTGCATATAGAAACAGGGAAGGTGCTGGCTATGCTAAGATGTTTCTATTCAATCAGGCCATTAGTGCTCTTGGGTTAATTGAGCTCCCTCTTAAAGGTAAATGCTTCACTTGGTCCCACAAACAACATCCACCTCTTTTGGAGAGATTGGACTGGTTTTTCACTTCAGCTAGATGGACTCTCAATTATCCTCTAACTAATGTCTCTAGTCTAACTATGGAAACATCTGATCATGTACCATGTCTTATTTCTATCTCCACTGCTATTCCTAAAAGTCATATTTTCAGATTTGAAAATTATTGGCTTCTGCATGAAGACTTCATGAATCAGGTTTCAATAGGGTGGCATTCTGATTTTCAACATTCTGATACTGCAAAAATGATTACTGCAAAATTCAAGAATTTGAGGAAGGTGTTGAAAGAATGGAAAAGAACACTTTCTAAATCTAAAGCAAAATATCACTAATGTAAAGCTTACTTTGGATTTGATCCATTTCATGGAAGATTTCAGGGATCTATCACTTGCAGAATGGAACGTTAGAGTCCTTTTGGAAGAAAAACTTATCTCTCTCCTTCAACAACAAAAGGCTTATTGGAAACAAAGAGGGGCAGTGAAGTGGGTAACACTTGGTGATGCTAATACCAAGTCCTTTCATGCCAATGCAACAGTCAAGTATAGAAGAAACTTAATTACTCAGCTTACCAATGATCATGGTCAACATCTCTTTAATCATAATGATAAAGCAGCTCTGATTTGGAACACCTTTAAAGAGAGACTTGGCACTAGTAATTTTATAGGGCTGCTCTTTGATCTTCCATCTTTGCTGGACAATACAGCTGACCTATCTAGTCTAACAGTTGCCTTTACACATGCTAAAATTGATGTAGTGGTAAGAAATTTACCATCTGATAAATCTCCAGGCCCAGATGGCTTTAACACATATTTTTTGAAGGAATGTTGGCCCATTATTTGTGATGATTTCTATTCTTTATGTGATGGTTTCTATTCTAAAAATATTTGCTTACAAAGCATCAATGACTCTCACATCACTCTTATACCAAAGAAGGATGATCCCATAAAGGTTTCAGATTATAGGCCAATTTCTTTGCTCAACAATTTTGTCAAGCTAATTACTAAGTTGTTGGCAAATAGATTATAGTTGGTGTTGCCATCTCTGATACATAAGAATCAATATGGTTTTGTTAAGAATAGAACTATACAAGATTGTGTTGCATGGGTCTGGAGTATCTACATATGTGTCATCAATCTAAAAAAGAAATCATCATCCTCAAATTAGATTTTGAGAAGGCTTTTGATAAAGTGGAGCATGGCCTCATGTTGAAAATCATGGAACATAAAGGTTTTCCTTTAAAGTGGCTCAATTGGATGAAACTCATTTTCAATTCAGGAACTTCTTCAGTCCTTTTGAATGAAATACCAGGAAAGGTCTTTCATTGTAGAAGAGGAGTTAGACAGGGAGACCCCCTTTCACCCCTGCATTTTGTCTTATCGGCTGATCTTCAAAGTGTACTCAATTCTGCAAGGAGAAACAATCTTTTGAATCTACCTTTACCTCTTCCAAATGATGATGATTTCCCAATTCTCCAATATGCAGATGATACTCTTATTTTCACGCAAGGTGATATCAACCAGCTTCTGCACCTCAAAGACATTCTGCATTCTTTTGCTGAATCTACTGGTTTACAAGTTAATTTTGACAAATCCTTTATGGTATCCATCAATATTTCTGAAGAAAGGTTGAACATCTTGGCTAATACTTTAGGGTGCTCTAAAGAATCCCTACCTTTTACCTATCTAGGGCTTCCACTTAGTATCACCAAGCCTTCAGTTGCTCAGTTTTGGCCTCTAGTATCCAAATGTGAGAGGAGAGTAGTGAATTTTTCATCATTCTTGACTGAAGCTGGCAGGTTACAGTTAGTAAATGTTGTTCTCATAGCTTTGCCTACATTTACCATGTGTACCTTTTTTCTTCCAAAAACTATGATCAAATAAATAGACAAGTTTAGAAAGCATTGTATCTGGACAGGCTTTGATCTTAATAATAAAAAGCCCTCAAAGGTTGTTTGGCCTTTGGTATGTGTACCTAAGGCTGAAGGAGATCTGGGAGTTCTTGACCTTAAGACTCAAAATGAAAGTCTTCTGATGAAACATTTACATAAGTTTTTTAATAAGCTTCTAGTCCCTTGGGTATAATTGGTTTGGGAACATTATTATTCTAGGAATAACTTGCCCTCAACAGATAGACCTCTTAGGGGCTCCTTTTGGTGGAAGGACATTATGAAGATGTTGGATTCTTATAAAAAATGGCAAGGATCAATATTCAAAATGGCTCTACTTGTTTTCTCTGGTTAGACCTTTGGAATCAAAGAATCACTACTACACTCGCACCTTTCATAGCCACGTCGTAACCCACATCATAGTCCAATTTTGGCCTCGACAGTAAGCTGTCGATAGTGATGGTCACAGCCTTCACCGTCACCATCTGGGACTGACTGCGGTGTACACTAACACCACCGATTGGCTTATGATCCGTTCGTGATTAGGTCCTTACTTTAGTTGCATTAGAGCACGACCCCGCTATGGATGTACACTAACGCTGTCGCATTGGCAAATGATCCGACTGTGTCAAGGCTATCAAAACCGTTGTGTGGGCACATCAACCGTCTGTGTAGTGGTCACCAGCACCATCGCCTTGAACTTTGACCCGACTGTCAGCGCTGCGGGTTCACTGTCGGTTCGATGACCGAGACACCTGTGTAGAGGTTAACACCACCGTCGCTTCAACATATGATCCGCCAGTGCAAAGTCATGGTCACCGTCGCCTTGCACCACAATCCACCTTTGATGGTCGTTTAGTCAGTGTTGGGTTACTAAACGATTCAGCGGTGATACACTTTGATCCCTGCCACATAATACGTGTAACGACGGTGTTGGATGTTTGCACCACCAACGGCGGTGGTGATAACAAAATAATAAACAACCCTTAATAGCTTACTGGACAAAAAGCATACAGATATAATCATTGTATCCATAAACCATGTTCTTACAATAACATTGGACGCTTACCATAATATCTTTCTCAACTGATGTCCTAATACAAGCGGTACATAGATTGCAAACTAAAGGTACTGATCTCTATAGGCTTACATAACGAAACAACATAGCTGTGCTCCTCCTATGTGGCACTCCTGCTTGCTAGGTACAAATGAATATAATTAATGCATCCTTCGAATTGGTAGGCAATGCACCATGGAACCCCACTTTTTCCTCCTAGCCAATGCAGGAAAATTGTTCAAAAGCACTCAGACTCCACCTGCACAAAGCAGCACAATTAATAATATTCAACACACTATTCCTTTAGTTACGAAGCCCAAATTGGCATATATATAATCAAAACAACTACGTACCTAAACAAAGGCATGACGTAATTACAACAAAATACAACATATACACCTTTACTGCTCTGCTAATGACTCCATGAACAAGGGAACATAAGGAAGATAGTGAGGTTCGCCGCTCATACATAATAGTTTCCAAGTACTTCTAGGATAGCCGATGGCCCGGGCAGGGAGGACATGAACTTTACTACGGTTCATGTCATATGCAAGCAGTGATTTGTCCTCCCGAACAAGAAAAAACAAATTCCATTCTAGATGAACTGCAGTCACTTTGTAGGCCGCATCACAAACCTTGGTACCAATTTCAATATTCTTCTTTCCAAATAGCTCCAGTGTGGTCACCTTATGCTTCAATGTCCATTTACTAGTACCATAGTCTTCAAGGATCCAGATTGAAAGCTCATACCTATTCAAAGTATCAGCAGTACATAAACACAACTGACCCTGAGCTTCATGGATGGAGAGTGCATCACCAGTTGGCCTACGATTTTTCCTCCATGTCTTTCCCTCGATATCAACAGCAACTATCTGGGTGAACTCCAACATGTGCATAAAACCATTAACAAATACACCTTTCCCATATGTGGATACTACAATACCCAAGCCCCATTTAGATTCTTTAAAGATCCATGCTCTAGTTTTAGATGAGTAGATGTTGACCCCTAAGGAGTCATCATCGTTGATCCCATATTCAAACACATGGAAGTGCGAGGAGACTGTCGGATCGAACCCCAAGCGAGCTGAACCACAAGAATGGTTGTTACCCGGTAGTAGCAACCATTTCTTAGTCACTAGATTGCAGACAACATAGCGAAACCCAGAGTACCAGAAGAGGATAAGGCCTCGGGAGCAATCTGAGATCATGACATCATGAATTGGGAAGGGAAAGAAGGACAAGGAGGGATATTCACTGTTGACACTAGTGAAGTTGTGTTTGCATTTCTAGCTGCAGTAGAAGAATCTGGCGAGAATCTAGGGTAGCTCCTTACGATACTCGGATCCCGAGATGAGGCTATTCCTAGAGTGACAGACACACTTGCAGCTGTATAAGAAGCAGGCGGTGAGGTGTCTGAGGATGAGGACCAAGACATGGTCTGAGAGGATGGCCACTTCGTTCCTCTTGTTGGGGGCCTCCTCCTCCATCTTGATGAGGATCTGGTGGAGTGAGGACAGCGATGGAAGAGGTGGCACTGTCGCCTGAATTAGAGAAGGAGCGACTGTGGAGATGTGTTCATGAGCTCATTAATAATCAGATGGAAGCTTCATTTGTACTCAGATGAGTGAAGAAGGGAATAAAAATTCAAGAACAATATATAAGGGAAGTGCGAAAGCATTATCATTGCCTTTGGATCTTGTGGCATTGAGCTCGAGCGATGACGGCGGTGATGAGTACCACCCTAGTCACTGGTGGATCTGTGCTGTCTACCTACCGGTGAGGCATACCAGCGCGGAGCACTAGCTTGTCGGCGGTGACTGGCGGCTTGCACGCCGCTGAGTAGGGGTGGTCACATAGTTCGACACTGGGGAGCAGGGGCGGTGATGAGGAATAGCAGCACTGAGGAGGAGAAAGATACGGTGGGGAGCATCCTTTGCAAGCAACTATATTAGATGCGGGAATGCAAATTTCTAAAAAACTTTGTAAATACGTGCGGGAGTGATGCGTAGGACTCAAGCGCGGGCTTGGAAATTGATGAAAGCGATGGTGAAGGCTACCGACAGTGACGATTGGGAGATGTTAGCGCCTACTAACGACGGACATGTCATACGATCTGTGAACTCTAAGGCGCACAAATGGAATGTTCAAGTCACAACAAACAGAGATGAACTCAAAGTAATAACTACTAATATTATGAACATTTTTATTTAGAATGCAGAGGCATATTACAATCAAACTACTCACGGGGAGCATTACAAACGATGTCCTCTACATCCATCGCATCCAGGACGCCATTGGCCAAGGCGAGATCAAGTTCTAGCGCTGCCGATAGCTCATCTCTCCTAGGAACCCCAGCTCCACCACGGTCAGGTCCTCACCCAGCCAAAGCTGGGCGGAGGCCATGGCCGAAGCGGCCCCTAGGAGAATGTAGTACATGGTCACCTCCATGACCCACGGTGACATGGTGCAGAGGCGATCCGCTAGGGTCATCCTCGTAGGCGCATGAGGCGAAAGCACGCGGATGGCGTTGCCTACTGCCACATGGAGGTCCTGGTAGCGCCTGTTGCTCTCGGCCACCATTCGGGAGGAGACACAGGCGTTGTCCTCGGCTACCTAGTGAAGGTGGATCGCCTCTGCTGCCTCGCCCTATGCGGTGATCAGCTGCTCCTAGCGGAAGTAATGGTGATGAAACGGTGTTGGAAGTTGGACGGAGAAAATTGACTCGACCACGTGGCTTGGCCCCTCTAACGCTAACCACGATCTTAGGGGAGACGAAATGACGAACCGCTAGCCTATTTTATTCTTATCGACTGCTTTGAATTATCTTTTGTAATGGCAGAGGTGGGTAATTTACATGCAAAATTAGGGGGTTCACACGGTTTACATACGCGGTTCACACCGTTGGGGCCTCTAATTAGTAATAGTAAGATAGTAAGATAAAAGATTTTTTCATTCTAATTTTTTCCCATTTTCATACATGATTTACGCAATTCACACGGAGGATGATGATTGACTTCCCCAAAATATTCGACATCCCCATGCCGCGGAACCTTCAAGAATAGAGCGATCATAAAATCCCAAGAGGGTTTTTTGGAACTCACCTTGCTCCGCTCAGATCCCCCTCCCCAGTGCTCTGCTCTGCCGTGACGTCGCTCCCCGACCCGAGGATCCATCTTTTATAGCCACCACACGTGTCCTCATTCCATGGAGAAGCTCCCGAAGGATATGGCTATTGAGATTGATAGCTGCGTCGCTACGGCTACAGCGGATCCTATGGAAGATCTTGGCAGCGGGCAACCTGTTCGTAGATGCGTAGGGTGTGCGGCGACGCCGTAGTGGGACAAAGCATACCACTGCGGCGGGTGCTGCTATGTGGGATACACCTTGGGACCTGGAACAGGTTCTACGACCACGAGTACCGCGCCAATGTCATCGCTAGGCTTGCTAGCGTTGGCAACCCGAAGGCCTACTTCACGCTGGGATGCGTGCCATATTCGTGGAAGACTGCACCGTGCTCAAGCCGTAGCTCGACATGCTTGAGCGCTCCACCGCGACAGGCCATGATGTTGATGTTCCTTGTGCTCCACAAGTCCAATAGTGGTGCCGGCAATGACAACATTACCCGGCGGTGGTTGAGGAAGGTCAAAGGTGATGAAGCGGGCCCGACGGTGAATGTGACGTGGAAGAACGAGATATGGACATGGTGCCTCCAATAGGCCATGTTCGTGTTGGAGGACTTTGCTGGGCGGCCAGCACTGGGTCAGTCTAGTCCTCTGCCTCCTCTAGCCATGCCGGTGCGTTGCCAGGATGGACATTAGTGCGGAAGCGGAGGCCGCGGTGTCCACGCAGGATGGTAAGGTTGGGAGGAGTGGGCTGTGTTCTGTAGCGAGGAGTGTAGGATCCGCTATGAGTGTGATAGGTTCTTCAGATCAATGTGGTATATTATGTGCAGATCAATGTTGATATGTATATATCTGGATGACAGGATTTGTATGATAAACTCTTTTTTTTGTATGATAAACTCTTCATTCTCCTTAATTCAATGATACGTAAGTACGATTCCTTTCTAAACTCGTTACATGTTTCCAATTTCTTAATACAATTTATTCAAGTCATCTCCCCTAATAAACACGAGCGGGGAAGGGAACAGTCAAGATCTGCGCGACATCCATGGCCACCCACGCGAGTCGCGAATGATGGAGCAGGGAAGATGACGCGGACCATTTGATTGCCTGCACTTTGCGATCTGAAACTAACGCTGAATCACCGTATGAAACGGCGACGGGAGCTGCAATAATGACAATTTGCTAATAAACCAAGGCAAATACTTCCACCCCAACACCATCTCAGTGAGGTGCTTTAGCTCACGTCTGTATAGCCAAGGCAACTACTATGACACTTCAAAAAATGGAGTAACAAGCATCACAACCTTTCAATTATTAATTGTTTTAAGGCAAAAAACTATATATAAACGACACGGTAACAATCATCACAGCAATTTCATTGATAACTCTAGTTACATTCTAGTTGTACAATAACAAAGACCTGTTGAGTACTGGTACATCCCATAGTCGAGTCTAGAGACAGGCAGCGCAAGCTAAGGACGAGGCAACACCTCACAAAACTTCCACTAGCATCTGCACCTCTCACGGTCGAGAGAGAGAGAGAGCAAGAAGAGGAGCATCTTAGTGAGGTGCTTTACCTTCCCTGCTGCACCTCTCATGGTCGAGAGAGAGAACAAGAGGAGCATCTCCACCTCTCATGGTCGCGAGCATGTGCATTCCTGCATAGGATGACTAATTGTCAACATGTAAGTTTAGCAGTAGGAAAAAAAATGAAGGAAACCATTTTTTGTCCACCTTTCTTGTTTAGTAACTTCCTTCTCGATTAGGATATGGTGGTGCTCATGTCTCATGGTCGCGAAGAGGGCGTGGAAGAGAAGCGTCGCCATTGTCGCTGCTGCTCCAGAGGAAGGAGGATCGCCAGGGCGCCGGGATGGTGAATCGGCACAAGAAATGCGCAGGGCAAACCAAGGATACACCAAAGTGCATTCAGTACCCCTTGGCTTGCCCAAATAAGTGAACCTCCTTAATCGCAAAACTTTCACTAGCACCTAGATGGAGCAGCCCCCGCTACACCTAGATGCCGGTAGTACCCAATCTTGAAATCCTTCTCCCAACGCCGTTGTTGCCGCCAGAGGAGTTGGAGAAGGAGCGCCATGGCGATGAAGAAAATATAGGTGGTTGGCTCAAGAGCTTTGTCTGTATCTAAGGAGGAAGGAGTATGTGGATTGCCAAGAAGCGCATCCAGCCTCGGCTTAAATAGACCAATCTTGAAGATGGAGAAGCATAGAGGAGCAGTTAATATAAGCATCAGGGAAGACGAGGCAATACTCCATGGTGATGCAACTGTGTTACGGGTAGTTGGAAAATAGGGAAATAACTCACGTTGAATTTACTACCGCCGGTACACCAAATGGTTGTGTAGAGCCGGCGGCCATAACGCCTATCCCAGTCGGCTCGGCGTTCCAAATGACAGTGGAATTCAACCCCACTACCACCTCCGCATTGATGGTTTTCAACTGCCAGTTTCCATCCTTAGGAGGCCTCTCTATCGGTCCAACCGATGGTAGAAGTATCATACCGACGCTTTTATCGCTATGGCAGTGAAAATAGTGATAGTGATAAGTCAATCTGTAGTAGTGAATCTGTCATCAGTCTTACCCTGAGCTTTTCTCATATGCTAAGTCCCAATGCATTCCTCTAAGTGATGCAGTCTCCACTGTACCTTTACAGCCTTTATCCATTGAAGCATTTGAGCAATTTCAGGACCTCTCTAATTCTCTCCAGTCCCTACAACTCAATCATTCTAATGACGTTTGGTCCTATGTTTGGGGTTCTCCTTGCTATTCTTCTAAACAGGCATATAAACAGTTAATTGGTCAGCGACAGGTTCATCGTTCATACAGGTGGTTATGGACATCTGCTTGTCAGAATAAAAGAAAAGTTTTTTTTTCTGGTTAGTCTTAAGTGACAGATTGAGCATCAGAGCTCTGCTCAGAAGGAGAGGAATGCACCTAGAGGATTATAATTGTGTCTTCTGCACCCTCAACATTGAATAAGATTTGCTTCATATGATTTTTCACTGCCCTTTTGCAATGGCTTGCTGGTACAGCTTACACATCCTCATACCTAATTCAGAGGATATTTCAATTATTCTGGAGAGTCTCAGGTATCAGTTAAGGGTCCCTTTCTTCATGGAAATAATCATCACAATGTGTTGGGCTATTTGGATGATGAGAAATGATATTATTTTCAGAAATCTAGCGCACTCGGTTCACAGATGCAGGAATGTCTTCAGAAATGAGTTTGCCTTAGTTATTCTAAGAGCAAAAGCACGCTTTCACCCTCTTATAGATCAATGGCTAGACAACTTTGTATAATCTTAGCTATTTTTTTCCTCACCTTTTATGTTTCTTGATTTTGGCTCTGTAAGACTCTGTAATTTTGATTGTGTATATTCAATAAAATTCCAGTAGGGGCATCAGCCCCTCCTGTTTCATGAAAATTTTTTTTGCTCTCCTTCCAAAACGCATGATCCAGTCTCAAGTTGGGAGCAACGACGTCCCCATCTGATATCTCCTGGTCACTCGCACGATCCGGCCTCCTCTCTTTCCAAAACGCACAATCCCCAGTCTCGCCGCCCCCATGTGGCTCTCTCCCTCTGGTTGCCAGCGATCCCAGCATGGAGTTGGCAAGAGCCACGTTTCTTCGAATCCATGGTGGTTGACGCTAAGCAGACCGGCGCCGCCAGGGACATCGAGACGTCGTGGGGCACGCCCGACGCCCGACGCCTGCCGCGCCAACGTCGCTACCTCCCTCGCCGATCATGGCACCGACCCCGTGACCATATCATCCCTTTTCACGCCTCCATGCCGATTGAGGCTTTATCAGATTCATTGACAATCAAGGCGTCTCCAATTTGCGTTATGTTCCGCTCTTCTGTAAGTCTTAGCTGTTAGGAGAAAGAACGGCGAGTACATGCTCCTCTTAGTAATTCATTGAGGCGCTCACCACTTACGGCCCTGATTAGTGTATGATTTAGGTGGATTTGTGTATGTAGGTTCTTGGGGGTGCTCTGGCTGCTGTCAGGACCGTGGGGAGCACCAAATGATGGTGGCGTTGTTTGCCTACGGCCATGGTGTCGAGGTGCTCTTCGTCTGCGCTAATGGGGTATTGTTTACCATTATTATGGCTCATTGTCTTTTTGAGGAGTATTATGGCTCATTCTTGCGTTGCTCGTTGTCAGACACTTTCTATGGCCGATCTGCACGACCCACGTATATCCACGCTAAGAAGCCGTGAGAGTTTCACAATCTCGACATGCCTGGATCAGGAACGTGTCATTTGTGGTAGAGGCCCAGGTAGAGATAGCCCTTTTGTTTCATTATCTAGAGATGACTGCTCAGTTTGCCGAAATCTGAATTTAGCTTCTTCAATGGTGCTTCTAAGCATATAGATACGTGAATACAAACTGGATGTGACTCTGCAAGGTAAAATTTGTAGATTCAGAAAAAAAGTTTCGACTATCCAGCCTGAAGACATTTCTTCTTTGGGGTTCTATGTTATATAGAAAAAGTTTGAAATACTGTTCTTGTTTTCAGCTTCAAAGTTTGAAATAATTTAATCTGAACTTTGAATATAAATCTGAAATGTGAATAAAAAACTTGCAGGAATAAAGGTGGACACAATTTTGCGTCAAGCTGCAGAGATGTGGAGAAGGCTGACCGGAGATTGCAAGAATATGACTCTGCAGAGGTAATGTTCTGCATTAACTAATTATCATCATGTTGTTATAAAGATTAATGTTATAGAGTTCCATTACTTTTTTCTTCCTGCTTTCCCACTGTATGAATGTATACATGTCTGATGTACCTGCAGTATGTTCTCCATGAGCTTGCATCTTCTCCAGTAACATCTTCCTATTGTACATTTTTTGGAGCTTTCTTTAAGTGTTCTATTCATGTTATATTCAACCTAGAGGCATGTAAGTATAAACATTAATTATTTAGCATGATTTTATATTGGCTTAATTATTATGTGTGTACCTTCAACTGCATCTAAAACTTGTGTAATCCTCCTGGTGCAATGGCAATTTTCTTCTTATCTAGCTTTGGCCAATGGCTATGACAATTATAGATTTGGACGTTTAAGAATCCTTGATTGCAGCAATGTGTTTGATTCAACAACTTTTCTATGATATGTGGGTTCACTGATTTGCTTACACTCCTATAATTGGGTATTAAAAATTGTACATACTATCTATTGTTGCTGTTTTCACAAAAAAAAATGTATTCTGAAAGGGTGTGTGGCACCTTTTTTTTGTTTTTCCCCGATTAGCAGTTCGCCTCGTCCCCATCGCTGCCACTGCACATCGCCTACATCTGAGGTTGTGGCGGCTACCTGAAAAGTTGTGGCGTCGGTGGTGGCTACCAGTACAAGGATGTCCGTGGCGGGATAGTTTGCTGCTATCAGGGAGGCGGCAACGACAGCCACAAGCACGCGCACGGCGGCCTGTGAGCCCAACGAGCCATCTGCAATAAGCCTCCTCTGCGGCACTAAGGAAGAAGTTCGTGTTGGCCAGTCCTTGTCACCAGTCATGCATAGAGACAGAGGGACCCAATAATCTTGGCTTGGATGTGGAGGGTTCAGGGTTGGAAGGGTTTCTATCAGAGCATGCATCATGTAAGCACAAAAGGGCTTGTCTGTGATCATTGGTGAGATTTCACCTATATGTCTGAACTCTTATTATGTACGATATTATCTGTGGTATCTTAAGAAAACACGTTTGAGATTGCATTGCCTCAGTAGTTCATGTTGCTAGATGAGGAAATGTGTATGAATTGTGATTTGAATCTAATCGCTTGGTGCTGTATGAATCAAGTGGTGGCTTGAGGAAGCAATTTTAGCTGAATAAGCTAGGCAATGAGATTGCGTTGCTGGAGAAGGTGCTCTTAGGGATCAAACAGTCAGTAGGATTTTGCCATAATGACCAATATGGGAATATTATGATATATGAAGAGACCAGACAAGTCACCTTGATTGTAAGTTTGATGAAAGATAATCTGTTCTCACTTTTCACTTGGATATGGGGCTGGCTCCTATTTGCATACACTACGGGATATTGTGTATTTACCGAGTGTGAGTAACACTCGGCAAATAGTGCTACACACTCGGCAAACTCTTTATCGAGTGCCACACTCGGTAAAGTGGACTCGGCAAATAATGACTCGGTGAAGTTATTTTACCGAGTGTCTAATATCGGCGCACTCGGAGCAGAGAGTTACCGAGTGCTACAATGACACTCGGTAAACAATTATGACTTGACGGTCGTCAGCCTCCAAACTGACCGTTAACAGCGACGTTTACCGAGTGTCACTAGCAGCACTCGGTAAATAAATTAGCATTTCGTGATTAAAACAATTCCGCAAATAATTTTTTTGAATAATGTTTACCGAGTGTAGCTCCTAACACTCGGTAAAATAATAACCATTTTCGTGATTAAAACAATTCCGCAAATAGTCTTCAGGAATAATGTTTACCGAGTGTTCCCACTCGGTAAAAAGTAGTCAAATATTTCCGAGTGGGGAAGCGGCACTCGGTAAAAAATGGCACCCTCGGCAAAATTCACAGAATCAGAACCAATTTGGTTATGTTCGCTGTTTTACCGAGTGCTACACTCGGTAAAACTGACAGAATCTCTGTTTTACCGAGTGCTACACTCGGTAAAATATGTCCACAGAATTTTTTTTGTTTGTTTCAGTGCATATCCAGTCACAATAAGCAACAAAATCATAGGAAATTATAATAACATGACAGATAGGCAATATATATCACATATATGTCCACAAATGTTACATCCACTCACAACAACAAACATATGTCGACAAGCACCATGCAAAGTCCACAAACACCATCAACATATGTCCAAAGTCCACAAAGTTCAACCAAGTCCACAGTTCAACATACAAAACTATCAAACAAGGTCGGATGGCCTGTCACATGGTCGGAGGCCTGCGGAGAAATGGAGTCAAGTCCAGGTCTTGATCACCCTGCATATCGTTGTTCGATCCAGCTGTAGAAGGTCCCTAGAATGAGATTGCACATGTGAGTTATCTGGATCAAAGCAAATTCTAAGGTCTAAGCTATGGTAGGTCAAACTAAGGTATAAGTCGAAGGTAGCTCTATATGACACGAAAGTGAAGAGTGCATCTAAGTGACTCACAGGAGTGCCGTCGCGCGGAGGTGGAGGCACCAACGGTATCATCGGTGGCGGCGGAGGCGGTGGAGGCTGGCCCATGCTCTGAGAAAAATGGGCCATGTACTCGTACCAGTCCTTGTGCGCCTGCTGGAAGGCCTCAAGCTGGGTCTGCACTCGCGCCCTCTCCTGTGCCAACTCGGCCTGGTGCGACAGCTCGAGGGCCTGAAGCTGGCTCTGTGAGGCCTGCTGTGACTCCTGCAGGGCTTCAATCTGGGCCTACAATTATTTATCACATAGCTAGAATGCAAATAAAGAACGAGTAGAAAATGAATGGACAACGAATGCAACAGAACTAACCTGGAGTGCTACCACCTGGGGCTGTGAGCGTGGGCATATGGCCAGACTCGAACTCGTGCTCCGAGCTCTAATCTGGGCGAGTGTCTGAGTGTTGGCCATGTCTATGGTGCTGTTGCCCATATAGTACCGCCCGTGTGGCTTACCTAGTCCCAACCTCATGACGATGTCACCCTCGAGGTCAGCGGTGCTCGGATCAAATTCTGACCCATGGATCTCTCTCGCCATCACCGTGTACTCGCTGAGGCGCCTGTGCATGCTCGGGTTGCTGTATGCCTCGGGCGGGTCCTCCGGGTTGTAGACGAGGTCGGGGTCCTTTGCCTTGCCCTTGTGTGCCAAGGCATATGCCTTGAACGAGGCGTACTCCTGGCCGGGGTGGAACCGCGTCTGCAGGAAGAAGCACAACAATAAGATATTATGCATTCAGAAGTTAGCATAGCAACAACGAAATGAAATCCGCGTACATATCTGGCTGCATATTCCTTGAGGGTAGTGGGGCCTTGTTTGTGCGAGGAACCCTGCATCATCGCACGGCAACGTGAGTGTACGACGTGATATTGCTCGTACTCCTCACTCAACCACTTGTCCACAATAGCCTCCCAACAGTTGTCCATCCCCGCACACCAAGCAGGAGGCACCTGCACGTACACGAGCATATGACAAATCATAAATCAATTTCAGTGCAATTAATCGCAGACGATGTAATCTCATGTTTACCGTCAAGTATTGCTCCTTAGTCAGGGGCAGGTGCACTGCCTGTGCTCTGGTGACTCTGTGTCCTCTGCGGCCATGGTAAATTCTTCTCCACAGGAGCTTTGTCTCATAGAAGAGGTCCTGCACTCGGTGAACACAGACTCTGTTCACCATGTCATCCGCGTCCTCCCTACGTACTCCCTCCGCCAAGGTGTAGTAATCCTACAAGCAAATACAGTCAGTAATATACAATTAATGTGATGTTATTATCAGCATAGTGCAATGAACATGTACCCACAGCTCTTTCATCGCCCGGTCGGCCTTGCTGTTATAACACCTTTCATACTTGTAAGTTTGATGAAAGATAATCTATTCTCACTTTTCACTTGGATATGGGGCTGGCTCCTATTTGCATAATTCTGGGTAAAATATATGAAAAAAGTCTACTTAATTCCCACCTTTCATACTTGGTCTACTTCACCCTCCAACTATGAAACCGTATGTTTTACCGCTGAACTTTCTAAAACCGTCTATTTTACCCCCTGGGCGGTTTTCAGTGGCGGTTTCGCTACAGTAACAACGGTCTTCTACAGTAACGGTGGGTTTGCTACAGTGTCGGTGGTTTTGAATTTTCTTTTATTTATTTATTTTTGGTGAATTTTTGAAAAATCATAGTAAATCATAGAAAAATTATAAAATGAAAAATCTAATTTTATTGGACTCCACATGAGTAGATCTACACAGTGAATATATAATACGGTATGCTTTAGTACAAATTTTTTTGTAGCTTTAGATTAATTGGAAAATCCAATTTTGTCTGTAATTAATTAGAATTTATCTATAACTAAGTTATACATAGTCCAATGAGCACGAAATTTTTACTATAGTTCAAGCATACAATAATTAGCGTACCATAAAAATTTCACCACAATTGGACCATAGAAGCTGCAGCTATGAATTATTCCAATTAATTACAGACAAAATTAGATTTTCCAATTAATCTAAGGCTACAGTAAAAATTTTGTACTAAAGCATACCGTATTATATATTCACTATGTAGATCTACTCATGTGGAATCCAACAAAATTAGTTTTTTTATTTTATAATTTACTGTGATTTTTCAAAGATTCACCGAAAACAAAAAATTCAAACCACCATTACTGTCGCAAACCGCTGTTACTGTAGCAAAACCGCTGTCGAAACCACCGGGGGGTAAAATAGACGGTTTTGGAAAATTCAGGGGGGTAAAACAGACGGTTTGAAAGTTGGAGGGTGAAGTAGACCATATATGAAAGGTGAGGGGTTAAGTAGATTTTTTCCTAAAATATATAGAATGATGAATTTTCTCTATATCAGTAAGAAATTTTAGGGACGGGAAATATTATAACAGAATGATTAATTTGCACGAGCTGCAGTCCATGCCATGTTGCAGAATTACAGGTACGACAGCTTTTAGTTTTTGGGTACTAATTTTTTCATCGATAGATCTGGTATAGTTATAAAAACTGAATGAACCATTGTTGGTAACCGCAGAAGCAATGCATACAAGAGTGTTATAGCATTGACGAGGGTTTCGATTTTTTTAAATTTAATGGACAGACTATATTGAGCAGCAGGATGGTGGAGATCTTGACATTAAAATTCCAGTGAGTATATGGAGATCAAGAAGTAAAGCACTCTGTATTGTACATGGATTTAGGAGCTAAATATGCCATCTAAATTTCAGTAATAGATATTTGCATTAACAAATGTTACCGTTGCATTACCAAACGACTATGATTTAGCTATTGGCTTACCAAGGAAATTCTAGGAGAACTATTTTTCCTTGAGGACTACAGGGTTATCTTAGGTGTCGTAGACAAGTGATATAATAGCTAGATGGTCATAATGAACTAGGTTGTTACGGTATGAACTTGATTGTTTTAGTTACATCAAAACTTAAGTTATATTTTAATTGTTCATTTTTTTTGAAGAATTACGTAAAGTTGATGTTTTAAACATCACACTTGCAGTATCATTTTTTATAATAAGTGGTATTATTTTTTTTCCGTTGCAACGCACGGGCATTTACCTAGTATATACCAAGAATTACCGTTGTCTTTTACTTCGTGTAAGCCATCCATTACACGGAAATTCCAATGGTAAAAAAAAATATAAAAAGCACAGTATAGCAGGAACATATACTTCTAAAATACTTTGTGCATATACATATACCCTCCCAATCTGCCATCTACTGCCGCGTGGACACCCACGGCAATCGACGCATGCGATGCATCCGCTGCTCACCCTTGAATCCTTGATTGGTTCGACTTGACTTCCAATCGGCTCGCACGTGGTCAGGCCCTGTACGCTCGGCTAAAGTCGCCCAGGCTCGTGTCCGCCGCCGCCATCTCCAACTCTGTCAACCACCGGCGGTCCGGTCTCTCTCCCCCTCGTCTTGATTCAACCGGCAGCTCGTTGCGGCGCGCGTTCCATGATGGGCGGCCACGCTCAGCCGCTGTGGCGGAGCTAAGCTGACTGGGAAGTGGCCAGCCACTGCGTAAAAAACGATTTTTTAGTGACAGTTCGATTTTTTTTTAGGGACGGTCGGTGATGGAGCCGTCCTTATAGTGACGTGCTCGGGTGCCTAGACACCAGCCGCTCCTACAAATGGAACAGCAGGGGCGGCTGGTGTTACGAGCCGTCCGTACAAATGGGGTCTGATTTGTAGGGGCGGCTCAAAAACTAGCCGCCCCTGGAAATGCTATTTGTAGGGGCGGCTGGTGATTGAGCCGCCCCTACAAATGGCCCTGTATTTATAGCTCCGATTTATAGGGGCGGCTCAATCACCAGCCGCCCCTACAAATGCCCCCCATATAAAACAGATGCAGCACATTCTTCCTCCTCGGGTCACTCACTCCAACCCGTGGAAAAAAGGTGGGGAGGCCTTGGGCACCTCCCAAAAATTGCTCTACTAAGAGGGGAAGGTTTTGGTCTCAAATCCTTTGGTGGAGAGGTTGTAGAAGGTAAGAAAATACTATTTCATACTTTTTTTGAAGTTTTAATGGTTGGTTAGTGAGTAATTAGAGTTTTGTTTTTCTCTCTCTTCTATGGTGCTTGAGCTACTTATGAAGCAAATTAGACCCAAGTTTTAAATGTACTAGGATAAATTAGGGAGGGGAACAAGATCATACCCTAATTTGGTCCATGTTTCTTGATTTTAGTGAACAATTAGTTAGTTTTATGGATGTTTCATATGCATGTGGATCTAGATCTAGGGTTTGGTTTTTTTTATTAATTTCGTTTTTGTAATTTTATGTTTGATGAAATTGGACTAGGGTTTATATGAAAGATATTGGATAAAGTATAATTGTTGCTAATTGTTGTCTTTGAAATTGTTTATTGTAATCAATAAATATGTATTTTAATTATTTATGGATAAATTGGCCATTAATTAATTTTCCTTTACCATGGTGTGTTTGTATGCTTCATGTAATTATATTAGATTTATATTCATATATATCTGAAGTATATACAATTATTCTCAAGTAATTATTAATTTGTTTTATTTTTATATATATCTGAATAAGTAGTCCTTTAATGTTTGTTTTGTTGTTATTGTAAAATATGGAGTACAGGAACTCTTGGATGTATGGTTCGTTAAGGTTCAAGGTAGGTTTCTGTGAAGAGGTAGATAAATTTATTGAAGCCGCAAAGAAGCATGCAACGACATTGAAAGAGAATAAGGATACAATTATTTGCCCATGTAAAGATTGCAAGAACCGTGTGGCATGGACATGTGTGACTATCATCAGATCACATTTGATTATGCGAGGATTTGTTGAGGACTACACAGTGTGAATTTATCATGGTGAAACGGTTATTGTGAACGATGAGGATGAGGAGGAATACGACGACGAAACCATAGAATCCATGTCCCAATATTCAGCAGAGCTTGATGCACGAATAAATTTCGAGTTTGGCAATGAACAAGGTGGTGATGCTGGTGGTTGGGATGGTAACGACGAAGGTGGTGCCAATAATGATGGTAGAGCACGTATCGGGAATGAAGATGATTTGGAGGACATGATTCGAATCCTTGGACCAGAGATTTTACTAAATAGCCCGAAAGGTCTAGAAAATTTGGAAAGGGTGACAAAAACATTGAAGGAGACTGTGTATGGTGTTGAAAAGGGCTGTCCGACACATTGGACATCGCTACGTTTTGTGCTTGAGCTGCACATCCTGAAGGCTAAGTACGGCTGATCAGACTGTAGTTTCAATGATCTATTGCATCTCCTGTCATGGGTGCTGCCACTACTCTTTTTTATATATAATCTGTCATTATAGCACCTACTACTACCACTCTACTGCTAAGTGGCTGCTGCTCTTACTCTACTACTACCACTCTACTGCTACACTTACTCTACTCAACTACTTTCTACTTACTACTCCTAAGTGGCTACTTCTAGCTACTAACTATTGGTTGCTGTTGCTTTTTTTGCTAAATCTCCCAGGACTCGCCCTGAACTTGTTGTCCTATCTTTTGCCATCAGCTGCTGCACTTTGTTTGCTAAGCAGCTGTTGGTTTTTTTGCCAAATCTCCCCTCTCCTCTCCTCTCCTTTGTTTTACCGATGATGAAATTGTCCAAGTCCATACATTATATGGAATATGAGCTAATGATCAAGAACTTGTGAGGAACTTGGCATCATTAGCAGCCGCTCCTACATTACCTTCTCCTCTCTTCTCTATTATGATGCCTTGATGCTCCAAGTTCAAGATCAGATGATGATTGACATGTTTCTGAGGCCTCTACCACTGCTACTACTCTTTTTTTGATATATTGTTGTTTTATAGGACTACTTTGGTTTATAGCCCTTTTTGATTTATTATACCTTCTCGCGTACCTAAAGCACACTTTCTTACATCTATTAGAACAAAGCGTGAAATAATGTTGCGGACACCAGACAGTGCAGCCCGATGCTCCGAGCATGATGAGCACCCAACCAATGAGGAGCAAGCACTAAAGGACCAGCTAACTCAGGAGCAGTTCGATAACAAGTTAGAAAAGGATCTAGAAGTGATGCTTACTTAGGAGTAGTGTGACGAGGAGGAAGGGGGAGCAGAAGGAAGAGCAAAAGAGTCTGCTGAAGGTGAAGAAGAAGAGGATGACTCAGAAGAGGGATATGAAAGTCCCGAGGATCATTTCCCACGTGAAGCCAGAAGGAGGCCAACGGAGGAAGATTTGGACAAGGATTTTGACCCGAATGAGGAGGTAGGGAAAAAGCCTTAGCTTGTAAATTTTGCTAAAGCTTTGGCAGTGTTGCCTCTGCTAACACTTTGACTTGTCGTATATATAGGTCCCTCCTGAAACTCAGAAAAGACGACATCAACGTCCGTGACATCTCGCTGGACAAGACGGAGTAGAGGAAAGGAGAGCGGAGGCAACAATCACAAAGACGGATCACGATGCCTCTGCTCCACAAACTCAAGACACAACCACGACTACTAAGCCTAAGAGGAAACGAGGGGATAGAAAAGGAAATCTATATCCAGATAAGGCATGCTATGTGATAACGGAGGTCGGGCCAGCAGGGGAGATCCTTGAGCCGAAGGAATTAAGAGGAAAATTCCGTAATGTGATTGGGGCCCTAGTAAGAGATAAATTGAACCCAGCAATCCCTAACTAGAAAGAGATACCAGAGAACACAAAGAATGCACTATGGGATAGGCAGCTGAAGGTCAATTTTAGATTTTCGAAGGGTAAGCACGAATTGGTAAAAAAATGCTATCAGGATGATGGGAGAGTCATTCCGACGTCGGAGGTCAGAGCTCAACACGAAGTATATCCAAAAGGGGTTAACTCCCTTCAACGAGTTCGACAAAATAACTCCTAGTCAATGGGAGGAGCTCGTGGCTTAGAAGACTTCACCGGAGGCATTGGAGCTCAGTGCCCGTAACATCGAGCTAGCGAAGAGGAACAAACACCACCATCATCTAGGCCCTGGTGGCTACTATGCCAAGGAAGAACAGTTTAGGAAGATGGACAAAGAGGCCGCAACTGCTAGGAATATCAATATGACGAATTTGAAGGTACACTCAAGAAACTAGATATATGCGAAGAGTACAGAATCATCCGGTAGTAATCTTAAGTTTGATAAGCCAGAGACCCAAGAGGCGGTATCAAGGATACTGAAATATTCTGAAGACAAGGAGAAGGGCTCATTCAATCCTTCCAGAGAGAGGGACGAGCTTAGCCTTGGCTTGGAAAACAAGGAGCACACAGGCCACACCAGGGGGCTAGGGAAAAGGATGACCTGGAAGCAAGGATTCGAAGAGGACAAGCACATGTACAAGAAATATGACTGAGATCGGGAGACTAGTCTTGAGCTCCAAGTAAAGGCTCTAGTTGCGAAGGCACTGGAGGAGCAAGGACTGTCTATAGAGCCATGGATATTAGAGACGCCACCTAGAGAACTGGCATTAGTTGGCAGCCCTCTAAAAGTTCCTAGCAGCCAAGGTTCCACTGCAACCACAACCCCAGTCGATCGCATATGGGAACCAACTAGTTGCTCCTTGGTGTTTCTCAGCGGCCGACAAAACACTGTGATGGAGGTGGCAACGGGTGTGGCACATCCTCCCAGTGGCTTACACCACAATAATAAGATACCTCTGGACTACACTAGGGTCGAGGTGCATACAGTGAAGCCCGAGTTTATGTAGTGGAGGATAGACTACGCAACTCCTGAGGGGCTAGTGTTACTCAAAGACGTTATGGGGCAGTTCATCCTCTGGCACAAATGGGACATTATATTGACTGCTTCTTCGCCGCCTCCCCCTCTCCCAAATTTGGAGCGAGTTGTTGAGGTCGGGGAGATATTTTCACCGTCTCGTGACCCCCACATTCCTGAGGTGCCACATTCTTCCCCGCCTCCTAGCGAGCATGTGCCTGATGAGATGCCACAACCTTCTCTAGCTCGTACCGAGCAAGTGCATCATGAGATACCAGTCTTCTCAACAAGCACAGCTGATACATGAACAATGAGTGCTTCCTAAAGAAGCTGCAGCACAAGAAGATGAGGACGTGCCTGAATGGGAACTTCGAAAGAAGCATCCAATCACCATAAGGCCAATTTATGTTCCGATCAAAGACGTCTTGTCGGTGTCCAAGTGGTATTCCCATGACCAGTTCAAGCCTGAGAACCAAGTTAAAAAAGTCCCATCACGGGGTTCTGAGGAGGCCGTCACTAGCAAACTCCACCAAATTACAAAGCAGTATCCAAATGTTGATGCCATCAAATGGTCAAAGGATTGCCCAAAAACATATGAAAGAGGCAAGCCCTTCCTACCAAACTGGGACATCCAGTGCCTACCACTTGGAATGAGAATGTTCCATGATTAGTACTTGCGTGTTCTCCCAACGAGCATAAATATCATATAAGCATGCTTTCCCACCGGCACATTTGGAAGCCCAACCAGGAAAATTGTCTTTGACTTCAATGACATGCAAACATGCTTTCACCTGGGAGAAATGGAGATGAATCTAATTCGCACATGGTGCCTGTAAGTCCTTGTCCTCTTGATATGATATGAATGTAATCTTTGAATTTTATTGTAACTAACCCACATCGTGATTTGTAGAATGCAAGTGCACATTATCAAACAAATGCCAAGTGTAAAAGTCGGGTATGTGGACCCTCAAGCTATAGCCCAAACAAATTTCAATTATCCTAAATGGTAGAAACTTGATGCCAAAGAGCTAGCTGCTGCAAAGACTCTTTGGGAGAAAGAGCACATCCGTACGGCGAAACTAAGGGAAGAGTCCCTTAAGGTTACGACATACATTGCCCTGGCTTTCAAAAATCTTCAACAACACTCTACTATATGGCTACCATACAACTTCGAGTAAGCTCAACTCTATACTTAAAGCTTTGTTCGATATATTTTATTTGATGCAAAAGAGCTTATCTAGTTCTATGATTAAATCCATGCAGCAACCACTAGATTTGTATAGCCGTCGATGTCGGGAGGAGCATGGCATGGGTCTTTGATTCATTAGATAAGGACCCGGCGACATACAAAGACTTCATATCGATTCTCAAGACGTATACATATCGACAATTCTCATTAGCTTATATGTTTGTATACATACTTGTAACGTTCACTTTTGGATACTAACAAGTTGTATTTGCTAAAATAATTCGAACAGGGCATTTAGGTTCTATGTCACTAATCATTATGGAAGGCATGATCCAGCAAGGAAGGAAAAGCTGGCTATAAAAACACTATGTGCGGTAAGTGTAACTTACTTCTTCAGTACTCCATTACATGTCTGTCAAAAGCATTACTTAACATTTTCATATGCAAAACACACAGTGCCCCAAGCAGAAGTCTGGGAGTGTACATTGTGGATACTATATATGTTCTATAATGAGTAACACCGGTGCCTACAGGAGACACTCCTTAAGGGTAAGTTTAAACCTCTTCACCCATAGTATAAAAACTTCGTAAATGGTATGAAATACTAAACCAAAACTTGTTCTCTTGTAGTGGAGAGAAGAGAAAGGAATGAAAAGAGACCCATACAAGGATGACCAACTCTTAGAGCTCGTCGGCGATCTTTGTAACTTCATATTGGACCAGATTGTACACGTCAGAGGCATCTACCATGACCGAGAGTCTGAGTTAGGTACAAATCCTTAGTACTAACACCTTCGTGAGACTGAAAGACTAGCTCTAGGACGTTGATAACAATGTGTATGGAATTTATATATTTAATGATGGATTGTATATATTGTTGTGAATTGGACTTGTAATTGTAGTTTATAGAATACTCTTGTGCTTGTAGTCGCAGTCGCGGGGCGTTCGGCAACGCGAACGCAGTTCGGAACGCTGGTCGCGGGGCGTTCGGCAATGCGAACGCGGTTCGGAATGTTGGTCGCGGGGCGTTCGGCAACGCGAACGCGGTTTGGAATGTTGGTCGTGGGACGTTCGGCAACACGATTTTGAATTGTAAATTTGATTTTTTATTTACGGGAAAACGTACTGTAGGGGCGATTCTAGATTGAACCGCCCCTACAAATACCTGTTTGTAGGAGTGGCTGGTAATACAAGCCACCCCTACAAATCTATTTGTAGGGACGGCTGGTAATACGAGCCGCCCCTACAAACAGATTTGTAGGAGCGGCTGGAAACACCAGCCGCCTCTACAAATCGATTTGTATAGACAGCCTGGGAATCGCCCCTACAAATACATGATTTGTAGAGACCCTTGCGTAGGGGCGGCTGGGTAAACTGCCCCTACAAAGAGTTACCGGCCGCCCCTAAAAATATTTTTTAGTAGTGAGCGTTACATTGGCGCAGCATACGCGGTGGTGGAGTACGCGTCCTGTGCGCCGGTGTGTAGTTCTCGCACCTCGAGCTACAGCGGTCCACCAAGGGTTTCAAGGAGGAGCTAGGAGCACGCGGGTTCGACCGTGTATGGTGTGCTGGCGAACAGGACGGTGGTGGTGGTGAAGAAGTTGGAGGGGATGAGCATGGGAGAGCCGAGCCGTTCACGGTGGATGCAGCCACCATCAGCAGCATGACCTTGCCCGGTTCATCGGCTTCTCCCGGTTCACTACTGGAGGCGCATGCTTTGCCGAGGGCCTCTAGCCCTCGGCAAAGGCCCAGGAACCCTCGGCAAAGGCTTTGCCGAGGGCTGCCCTCGGCAAAGACCCCTCGGGGAATTTTTAGACGGCGAAGGGGTCTTTGCCGAGGGCCCTTTATCGGACACTCGGCAAAGCCTTTGCCGAGGGCCAGGACGGCCCTCGGCAAAGAAAAGAGGCCGTCAGGCGCCGGCGCCGTTGGCGGTTTCTTTGCCGAGGGCCCACCCTCGGCAAAGAAATGGTTTTTTTTTGAATTTGTTTGCCGAGGGCCGACCCTCGGCAAATAATTTTTTTTATTTTTTTTAAAAACCTTTGCCGAGGGCCTCCTCCCTGGCCCTCGGCAAAGAAATTTTCAGGATTTTTTAAAAATTCTTTGCCGAGGGCCGGCCCTCGGCAAAGTCGGCAAATAATTTTTTTATTTTTATTTTTTAAAACCTTTGCCGAGGGCCTCCTCCCTGGCCCTCGGCAAAGAAATTTTCAGGATTTTTTAAAATTCTTTGCCGAGGGCCGGCCCTCGGCAAAGAAATGGTTTTTTGATTTTTTTAACCCTTTGCCGAGGGCCTGCTCCCTGGCCCTCGGCAAAGAAATTGTCAGGATTTTTTTCCAAAAAAATCTTTGCCGAGGGCTATTGCTTGGGCCCTCGGCAAAGGACCCTTCTTTGTCGAGGGCCTTGGTCATTGCCCTCGGCAAAGAGGCAGAATTTTTTTTTTATTTTTTGCATTCCATCGACACAAGCATTTCATATATATACATATATATATATATCACACAGAACCCATTTTCTCACAATATATCACAACCATAATTGTGAACCACAAATCACAATATATTACAACGACAAGTCACATGTTCATCATCATTCACATGTTTATTACGACAAGTTAATGAAATCCAAGCACAAGTCACAACCATAAATCACAAATCACGCTAAAGTCCAACCACATCACCTAGCACGAGTCGTCATCAAGCTAGCCTATGAGACGATGGTGAAGGAAAAACAGGATCACCCGGTGACGCACTAGCGGGTTGATTGGAACCCGCGGACGGAAGCTGCACAAAGGAGCAGAGATTGCATGTGTGAGTAATCCGGGAAAACAGTTTTGGAACTTAGAGATTGCATCTAGTATTGTAGGAATAAAAAAGATTAGACTCAATTGAAAATTTCGGCAGCACCTCCCCTGCACGGGGAGGTTTCCAAAACCTGCAAGAAACGACGGCACGAACGCCGACATCCACAACGGCACGAACGCCGACATCCACAATGGCACGAAGGCCGACATACATGCAAAGCACAAGCGAAAAGTGAACTTTCATACTTACAGAAGTAGCTGCAGGAGTAGGAGGTGGAGGAGGTGGAGGAGCTGAAAACTGCACAGGTACACCCGATGCTTGCCCAAGACTTTGCATGATCACCATCATCTCCGCCATCTGCTTCTGCGCGGCATCGAATGCGACCTTCTGGGCCTGCAGCTGTGCGGTCAGCTCCGCGTTTTGCTCTTGACTTTGCCTTTTTGTTTCTTGCAGCTCGGCCTACAATATTTCACTCCAATGTATAAGTAATGCAAATCTAATTTAGGTGTGTAAATATCTACGTACGATGAGTAAAACAAGAATTACCTAGAGTGCTTGGACCTGCTGTAGAGCTGGAGAAGGTCGTGGATGTATGGGCTGGCTGGAGCTCGTGCTCCGTGCTCGGATAGCGTCGAGGGAGGGAACAGTGGTGGAGTCGATGGCGCCGTCTGCAATCCACAGCCACCCGTGCTTCTTGCCTCCTCTGAGCCTCATGATCGCCTCTGCATCAATGGGCTCAGTGCGCACATTGTAATCTTCCCCATAGATCTGCCTTACCGTTGACGTGTACTCTTGGACTTTAGTGTACACGTTTGGGTTGGAGTACACCTGGGGCGGGGTAGCCGGGTCGAAGGAGACAGAGGACGACGCCCTACCCATGTGGGACATAGCCCATGCAGAGAACTCCGAGACCTCCTCGCCCGGGTGCGCAGCCTCCTACGAGAAAGATGGGAAGATGGTGAGAAATCAAGCAGAATTGAGCGTCAAAATAAATGAAAGAAATCACTTACGTATGCTTGTTTGTATCCGGGGAGGCTACATCTGCCTTGATGGTGAGTTGGACCTTGCCTCATCAGACGCTGTTCCTGCTGCCTCTAGTGCGTGTCAACAAAGTCCTGTGATAACCACTTGTCCACGATCATGGCCCAACACTCGGGATACGATCGGCACCACCAGGGAATCACCTACAAGTCATCGAGTATTTGACATATAAGAAGATGAAATTGAACCTACTTAATATCAAAACGAATCATTATGAATGTTATTTGCCTACCTCAAGGTACTGGTCCCGAGTCAGCGTAATCCGTCTTGCTTGAGGCTTGGGGAGGGACTACCTAAGTACCGACCTATAGTAGTCTATGTGGGCCTGGACGCGCCCATGGTGATGCATCTCGGTGACGTACTTCCTACAAGCTGCGGCAGCCGCCCGATCCGCCTGGGCCTCAAGTCCTTCTTTGGCCTTGAAATATTTCTGCATACAAAACCGATGTATCCATTCATTATTTCGATAAAAGATTTAACCAATGAATGCGATGTATTAAGCAATGTTGTGCGAGAGAGACTTACCCAAAACTCTGCCAATACTCGCTCCTGCTTGTTGCGGTAAGTGTCATCCGTGACCAGCGCATACCTGTCCCAGTTGGAGGCCGGCTCCTGCACCACTGGCTCTTCATACAGTTGCATAATGCCGGGGTACCATTTCCTGCACAAAACACCAAGGATGCCCGCGGGGGTGCATGCTGGAGTACCCGACAAAACCAACCAGGCCCTGCACAAGTGATTAAGAAAATTTATTAGTTTCTCTTAAGATTTCCAACATATCTTATGAAGTAGTTGTGATAACATCCATAGTTACTTACCTCTTTGCCATAGGCCGAATCACTGAGCGGTTGTGAGGAAGCGGAACCGGAGGGAGGCTCGCGGGACCTCGCTCGTAGACAGTCCGGGTAGCGGTACCCTCTCCCTTGCCCTCGAGCGCCTCGCCTCCCTCACCCTCGAGCGCCTCGTCTCCCTCGCCCGTCTGCTGACCCCTCTTGTCCTCTGATGAGGACGAGGCCGTGGCCGTCACATGCTCCTCCTCCAGCACCTCGTCATGTGTCGAGGGAGGAGACCGCTGCCTCCTATGGCGGCTGCCCCTGGTCCTCCTCTCGTCACCTCCTGTGGACGCTACCCCGGACGATGACCCCTCACCTCGAAGGAGAGGGTGGTCTCTCCCGTAAACCGAGGGCGTGTCATGGCGTGGACGTCTGCTCACCATCTTTGTCCAATCACCTGCAATCACAAAGAATGAACAAGACTAATTAGTACATATATTAGAAATAGATTCAAAATATATAAACAAAACACAAATTATAAAACCATAGTATTACATGTATTAGGAATAATCTTCATGATTGGGATCATAGGTCTCATCATCACTGTCAAAATTGTCCAAATGGGTAACACTATCCGAAGGTTCTATGTTGTCATCATCGTCATTGCCTAGAAGTAATCGCTCAAGCATTGCTATGTCCTTGGCATTTACCACCACATCTCCATCGACCTCGTCATCAACCATTTCGTTGTCTACTTCCATTTCGATTGCTTCGGGTAAGACTATCTCAAACGTGCCTGGTAGCCCATCTTCTTGATAGAACTGACCATCATATGTGTTTGCGTTGAAGTTCTAATCATCATCGTTTGGGGCAGGTAGTTTACCATGTGGAGATACCTGGTGCACAATAGCCCAACCCTTAAGATCCTCTTTGTCTTGGTTAGCGTATCGAGTATAATACACCTGCACGGCCTGTTGAGCCACAATGTAGACATCTTTTCTAGGATAGATGGAATCTTCTCGAATCTCCACTAGCCCAAGATGAGCGGTTCGTCTCGTTGATCGAGGATTAAACCAGTGGCATTTGAACATGACAGGTGTAAGAGGTTCGTCTCCATGAAATGAGAGTTCATAGATTTCCTTAACTCTACCATGATAGTCGAGGCCATCAGTGCCGAGCGTACAAACTCCGCTATTTGTGGTTTTTCGTTTGGGCCGAATCTGCTCGTAACTTGTTGTGTGGAAGAGATATCCGTTCACGTCATAGCCGGTAAATGACTTCACCCTAACATCATAGCCGTTTGCAACCTGTTTCAACTCGTCGCTCATGGACGAATTGGTCTAGGCCTGCAAGGTGAATCATGAAAGATCGTTATATTAATCAAACGTACGATCACCTTGGACGATCGAACGTATGAGCTAAATTGGACATTACCTTTTGTTTGAACCAAGAAATGAAATCAGGCCTCCCCGCTCCCGCACCCCGCGAAACAAGGGTGTCTTGTTCATGCGAGGTAGGATCCCTTGATTGATGCCAGAATTCACAAACAAATTCCCTGTCCGAACGAGAATCAATGGGGTTGGATGCAGAATAGTGACGGCATATTGAAATAAGTTCGTTGAGAACTTACTTGATGAACGGTAGCACCTCGGTAAGGTTATTCAACACATATAGCATGATACTGCGCCACTCTTCATTTCCCAATAGCTTTGGGGTTGATCCACTTGCGCTGCCGAGTTGGCCTTGGAAAAGGCTCAGGGTCGATTCATTTTCGCCAGTATTGTAATGAAAGGGTGGATTATGATTGCTAGGAAGGTTTGGCTTGTAGTATAGCGTTGTGAAGTTTGCCACCTCCTCCCGAAGGCATGCCTCTGCAATGGAAGCCTCAATTCTGGCTTTATTTGTATATTTTTTGCGAAGAGTCTTTAGACATCTCTCGATTGGATAGCACCAACGGGCCTGCATGGGCCCCCCCAAACATGCCTCGGACAGGAGGTGCACAATCAGATGTTGCATCGGTAAGAAGAAGCCGGATGGAAAGATCTTCTCCAGCTTACAGAGCAATACATGTGCCGCTTTTTCTAAGTCCTGAGCGACGGTCCGAGATATCTCCTTGGCACAAAGCTGGCGGAAGAAAAAGCTCAACTCTGCCAGCACTTGCCAGACATGCTCAGGGACATAGCCTCGGACCATCGCCAGAAGAAGCCACTCAATCCATATGTGGTAGTCATGACTCTTCATCCCGTTGACTCACAGAGTGCCTAAGTTCACTCCCCTGCTAAGATTTGCTGCATATCCATCTGGAAACATTAACATCTACATCCATTTTAGTACCTCCCTCCTTTGATCGATTTGCAAGACGAAATTGACCTTAGGCCTTTTCCAGTTCTTGTTTCGGCCACTAGGAGGTTGCATCGCTTGATTCGGTCTATCGCACAACGTCGCTAGGTCCACTCTAGCCTTAACGTTGTCCTTAGACTTGTTAGTGTCCATGAGAGTTCCTCAAAGTGCCTCAGCGATATTCTTTTCAGTGTGCATTACATCAATGTTATGTAGCAGAAGAAGGTCATCGAAATAGGGGAGCCTCGTCAAGCCGGATTTATGAGTCTACATATGTTCCTCACCATATCCCATAAAACCACCTTCTTCATTGGGCATGAGAGCATCTATCTGAACACGAACCTCGGCACCAGTCCTCAAGTGTGGTTTAGGGTCTGTCACTTTGACACCTTTCGTAAAGCTCTTGATGTCTTCTCTAAATTCATGGTTTAGAGGGAGGAATTGATGATGCTGGTCGAACGACGAATACTTGCCACCCTTCTTCAACCAAATGAACCTTATGGCTTCCTTGCATACTAGGCATGGGAACTTCCTGTGAACACACCACGCGGTGAATAACCCATACGCCAGGAAGTCATGCAGGGAGTAGTGGTACCAAACGTGCATTTTAAAGCTTGTCTTTGTAGCTCGATCGTATGTCCATACCCCCTTCTCCCAAGCGTGGATCAATTCATCAATCACAGGCTCCATGAACACACCAATATTACTCCCTAGGTGTCCAGAAATTATCAACGACAAGAATACGTTATGCCGTTGAAAGGAGATGCCGGGAGGGAGATTGAGGGGGATAACAAAAACAGGCCAGCATGTGTATGGGGCAGCCATCATTCCATAAGGATTGAACCCATCTGTTGCCAGCGCGACACGTACATTACGAGCCTCAGCTACTTTGTCACGATGTTTGTCATTGAAATACGTCCATGCTTCAGCATCAGACGGATGTACCATCTTCCCAGGATTGTACCGTTTGCCATCTTTGTGCCATGTCATCTGTTTCGCGGATTCCTCAGTCATGAATAGCCATTGGATCCTCGGTAGGAAAGGAAGGTGACGTAGCACTCTCGCGGGGATCGGAAGCTGCTTCTTCTGACCATCACCAGAGTCTACCTCCAGGTACCTAGAGGATTTACACTTCGGACAGTAATTTGCATCCTTGTATTCTTTCCTAAATAGGACGCACCCCTTCGGACAAACATGTATCTTGTCATACGGCATCTTAAGCATACGAAGGAGTTTCTCTGCCTCGTACAAGTTCATCGGCAAAGTGTGCTTCTCCAGTAGCATGGTGCCAAACACGGCCAACATCTTATCGAAGCCTTCTTGACTCAGGTTTAACTCGGCCTTCAACCCCATTACGCGTCCAATCGCATCTAGCTGAGAAATCATTGTATGCTCGTGAAGGGGTTTCTGTGCCGAGTCCAACATTTTGTAGAAGTCCTTCGCGGATTCCTCCATCTCCTCCTTCTCACGTCGTTCAGCGAAGTGAGCTTGGTGGGCGTCATCTAGCATGTCTGCTACCCCGGCATCATCATCAAAAGCCTCGAGGCATGCTCTCACCACCTCCGCTCTTATACGATCTGCTTCACCATGGTAGATCCACTGCTGGTAGCCAGGCATATAACCATTGAACACAAGATGTCTACCCATGGTCTTCTCATCTACTTTTCTCCTGTTGTCACATTTGCTGTAGGGACACCAAACTAGAGAATGTCCTCCTGCCCCTGGGCCAAATGCATGTTTCAAGAAACCATCTGTCCCCTTCACCCATTCATAGTCGTAGTCACTCCCGCTTCTCCAGCCCGTGTACATCCACTGACGGTCCTCCATCCTTTAACATTTACAGCATAGAGTATTGTGACCATCAATTGCATCTACGCGGTGTTCCTACTGTCTAATAGGTGAGGATAGGTCCTAATCCCACCCGCGGATGCGTAGATGAGGTCAGTTTCCATGCTCCGCTCCTCTCCGAGACAGAATTTCGGTAGCACCTCCCCGTTGTTCTCCAGATACACGTCCTGCAAGGGAGAGTGTGTATCTAGAGAACAACAGGGAGGTGTTGCCGAAACTCCTTCTCGGACCGGAGCGGACCATGGAAACTAACCCATCTACGCATCCACGGGCTATCCAAAAAACGTGGACAATCCGAAACAGATACGCTCGCAGATACGCAAAGATCCGCATACCTACGACCGTATCTCTTTCGGACGGGAGACGCCTAACTGGGTTACGCGCGGGCTACGACAGACATGCGCAAAAAGAGGTTATTTATACCAAGGGTGTCGGTGAAGTAAGGCTAGCGGGGCAGTGGCGAATCGACGCAGTGGTGTGGCGACGCAGGGTAGGCAGAACTGTGACATCGACGAAGACGATCGGGGTCCTCCGGGTCCCCTCCGACGTACTCTTCTCCTGCATAAAAAGACAATAGGTTATTTTTTGTTCAAAATTTTAGCAGCACCTCCCCTGCACGGGGAGGTTTCCAAAACCTGCAAAAAAATGACACGATGGTCGACATTCACAATGGCACGAAGGCCGACAACCACAACGGCACGAAGGCCCTCATATCAAGTTACGGCACGAAGGCCCACACAACCACATACGGCACGAAGGCCGACAATGAGAGTTTTACCTAGGGTTGCGGTGGAGTCGGGCATCGCGGTGCGGGGGTCACTTTCTTCTCCGGCGAGGTCGAGCGGCGTTGGAGTACTCCTCTCCCCCTCTTCCCTTTCTTCTCTCCTTTTCCCCTTTTTCTCCTTCTCTTCCCCTTCCTCCTTCTCTTCTTCTCCTTTTCTTCCCCTTCCTCCTTCTCCTCTTCTCCTTCTCTTCTTCCTCCAACTTCACCCTCTGCCTCCTCCCCTCCAACAGCAGCCGGTGATGGGGGCGCCCTGGGGGCTGGGGTCGGGGCGGAAAGGCCGGTGAGGGGGAGCCGTCGGAGGGCCGGCCGGGGCGGTCGACCTCCCCTTGCTCGACGGAGACAGGGAACGGAGGCAGGGCGCGACCTCGGCCGCCACTGGGCGTGGTGGGGCGGCGGGGCACGCTGGTGGGGCGCTGGGGCGAGCTGGGTGGCCGAGCGCGGGGCGGTGGGGCGCGCGGGGTGGCCCGGCGCGCAGCGGGCGGGCGCGCGGCGGCGGTGGTGGAGGCGCGGGGCGACCGGGGCTCCTGGGCTCGGGGCGGCCGGGCGCGCGGCGGCGGTGGAGGCGTGGGGCCACCGGGAATGGCGCGCGAAGGTGGGGCGCGCGGGGCGACCGGGCTCGGGCTAGCCGGCGCGCGCAGCAGCGGGCGCGCGGCGGCGGTGGACGCGCGTGAGGAGGGAGAGGTCGACCGTTTTTTTTTCACAATTTCCGATCGGGAATTTGGGCTGCGGCCCGATTTAGGGTTCGGTGCTTTGCCGAGGGCCCAGATCCACGACCCTCGGCAAAGATTTTTTATGTTTTTTTTAAATTCTTTGCCGAGGGCCCAGATCCACGGCCCTCGGCAAAGATTTTTTATTTTTTTTAAAATTCTTTGCCGAGGGCCCAGATCCACGGCCCTCGGCAAAGATTTTTTATTTTTTTTAAAATTCTTTGCCGAGGGCCACGGGGAAGGCCCTCGGCAAAGAGCCCTCAGCAATTTTTTTTTGGTTTTTTTAGCCCAGTTTTTTTTGTGGTGCTACAATACATTGTTTTGAACTCAATTTTAAAATTTAGGCCAATTTTGATTTTGTTTTGTATATTTCCTTAATTTATTTCGATTCTTTGATTTTTTTCGAATATGTCAAATTTGAACTGCAGGTGCATGGAATATTACAATGTAGTGTTTCGAAAAATGTTATTCATGTTAATTGGTGCATGTTGAGTCCCTATCCATGACCTCGCATCAAATTTTCACGCATCTTGTTCGCGTAACACGACGACCAACTTGCCGGAAAAGTGTTTTAAAATTATATAAAATCCATACGAAGTCCGAAAATCACGAAACTTGGCGAGATGCCATGTTATCGCATGTGTAGGCTGTGGTAAAAAATTGAGAAGGCTTCGAGCGAGTTGTGACGTCGGATGCCTGAAACCCAGACATCTCCACATGTGAAAATTTGATGCGGGGTCGTGGATAGGGACTCAACATGCACCAATTAACATGAATAACATTTTTCGAAACACTATATTACAATATTCCATGCACCTGCAGTTCAAATTTGACATATTCGAAAAAAATCAAAGAATCGAAATAAATTAAGGAAATATACAAAACAAAATCAAAATTGGCCTAAATTTTAAAATTGAGTTCAAAACAATGTATTGTAGCACCACAAAAAAACTGGGCTAAAAAAACCAAAAAAAAATTGCTGAGGGCTCTTTGCCGAGGGCCTTCCCCGTGGCCCTCGGCAAAGAATTTTTTTAAAAAAAATAAAAAATCTTTGCCGAGGGCCGTGGATCTGAGCCCTCGGCAAAGAATTTTTAAAAAAAAATAAAAAATCTTTGCCGAGGGCCTATCCTGGCCCTCGACAAATGGCTTATTTGCCGAGGGCCTAGCCTCGGGCCCTCGGCAAAGGCGATTTATAAAAAAAAAATTTGGCCGAAAAACTGGTTTTAAAAAAATCTTTGCCGAGGGTCTGGTCTAGGGCCCTCGGCAAAGACTTAAAAAAAATTGCCGAATAACCTGGTTGCACAGGAAAAAAAACTTTTGCCGAGGGCCTAACGGGTGGCCCTCGGCAAAGCTTGACGGGAAATGGCCGCCGTGACCCAACGGACCTAATTTGCCGAGGACATCTTTGCCGAGGGCCTCGGCCCTCGGCAAAGATTTGATTTACCGAGGGCCTGTCTTTGCCGAGGGTCGTACCCTCGGCAAAGGCCTCTTTACCGAGGGCCGTTCTTTGCCGAGGGCTCTTGTGTCTGGCCCTCGGCAAAGAGCGTCTTTGTCGAGTGCCCGAGATTTGGCCCTCGGTAAATCCTTAGGCCCTCGGCAAAGCACGCGTTTGCAGTAGTGGTTCGTCGGCTTCTCCTCCGACGGCGGCCACCGAGCAATTGGGGGCATCGAACCTTGTCATACAGATGCGACTGGAGCGATGAGCCGAGACGCAACGTAGCCGGGAGCCGATTGGTGCACCACGCAGGAGCTGCGGACGGGCCGCTCTCAGCGGCCGTTCGATGTATATGGTCGACACGTGTCCTTCATCCGACTAATATATGCACGGGTGCCAACTGGAGCCATGCTCCACGGAATTTTTTCCCGAAAGGCCTGGGTGAAGTACTGTAACGTGCAAAGCGAATTGCTGTAGCGATTAAACTAGTCCTTGGAGCAAACTAGCTCCGACATACATCAAACGTAAGTACAAATTTCAGAGCATGGCAAAATAGGGGTTCTATTGCACTTGCACAAAGCTTTCAGAACGTACTTCACTAAACAAGCTTCCTATGTCTCATTTTCTTGTACAAATGGTAACACTTAGCACAAGTGATGTTTTTCTTTGAGGTGTGTCATATTGTTTCTTATATCTTTTTTGAAAGAAGTATTATTGTTTCTTATATTGATAGAGTAAGTATGTTCTGTGAAAGGGATAGAAGAAGGGGATGGTGCAAATGGCATCCGCTCTTAGAGGCCCGGCCTCTCGGACAGCAAGATCATATCCTTTCTTCTATTTTGATTGTAAACTTGTCCTTTTAAAGGCAGTGTTTTGATTTTGGATGATTCTTTGCCACTTGAATTCATCCAACACCATTCTTAATTTGTTTCCAATCCTAGTTAAGGACAATGGGCATGCAACTGGTACACCATCTAGGAAAGGCACATTCATTTGTCAGGTGTAGATTGCTTTTGTGCCCACATTAATTCCAATGTGCAAACAACTATACTACACATCGCATTTTGCATGGCTTCACATCATCGTAATAATCAGCTACATTAACTCAACAATGAAGATTCCTAGGTCCTTACAGGTTGCAACAAACTGGAAAGCAAACTAATAATATTTGATGTTCAACCAACAAATATTAAGTGCATAGCTGCAATATTTATATTATTCATGAAAATCACCGAAACATATACATAATCATTTACAGTAGAAGAAAACAAATTGTTTAAGTTAATCATCATTATTCATAACTGCACAAGTTCATCGAGCGTAGCTTGCTGACAAAATTATTTCCTCTTCCATACTGTATTGTCTGCTTGCTTCATTTGTTATCCGTTCATGCATGTCTTGGATTATAGTTTCATCCTCAGTGGGTCTTGGTGCCGTATTGCATGGAGGAATTTGCTTCTTAGATAGCAAATTTTCAAGTGCCATCTCCACTTCTCTCATTGCAGGACGGTCTTCTCCCCTTAGTTTAGTACACACTGATGCTAGTGTAGCTACTTCTTGGACTTCTCCATCTTCGTCTTCCATGACTTGAGGATCTATTATGCTAAATAGGTTGCCTTGTGCTAGCAGCTTCTCAAAATGTGAAACAAGACTATCATTATCGTTGGACCTATAAAGGAATGGTTTCTTCCTAGTAAGCAATTCTATAAGAAGAACACCAAAACTAAAGACATCACTCTTGTCTGTCAATCGACCTGTATAATAGTACATAGGATCTAAGTAACCAATGGTCCCTTGAATAGCTGTAGTTATTTTTGTTTGATCAATTGGAATATACCTTGAAGCTCCAAAGTCTGATACCTTTGCTGTTAACCTATCGTCAAGAAGTATGTTGGAGGACTTAATATCTCTATGGAATATTGGGATAGAAGTAGCTGAATGTAGATAGGATATAGCTCTAGCAACTTCAAGCGCAATCCTTATTCGATCAACCCATGGTAATGATATTGGTCCTTCGACATGGAGATGCTGATAAAGAGTTCCATTTGAGATGAACTCATAAATCAGTAGCGGGACTTCTGCCTCAAGGCAACATCCAAATAATTTCACCACATTTCTATGGTTCACTTGAGAAAGAATAGCAACTTCATTGATGAATTCTCCTATTTCTCTCTGCACCACGATCCTTGATTTCTTGATTGCCACAACTTGTAGGTCTATAATTCCTTTGAATACAGTACCATGCCCTCCTCCACCGATCACACGCTCGTTGTCAAAATTGTTAGTAGCCTTCTCTAAATCCCTTAACGTAATGATCATTCTTTCTCCAATATCGGCATTATGTGATATTAGTTGCTGCAATAGTAGCCCATGATTTTGTTTGAAAAATTTCTCTCGCATCTTTTTCACCTTTTGCAGCTTTATTTTACGTGTTATGAAGGGAGCACCAAGTGCTAGCAAAAGACTTGTTCCACCGCCTAATCCTAGCCCGATGCTTAAACCTAGAAAGAGAAAAATGGATTGTCTAAAGTCATAAATTGGAATCATCACAAACAAGCATTATAGGGTAGGAGCACATCTAACACAACAATGATAATAATATGGAAAGTAAGTTAATAAGTCGGTTAAGTTGTAGTGGCTTGTCACCTGTGAATGAATTCTTTCTTTGTTGTATTGTAATGCACCCATCTTTTGAGTGAGGATTTCCGTAAGTTCCATTAGGACATTGGCAATGAAAACCTCCTGGGTAATTTTGGCAGGTTCCATAGCACGAATGCGCTTCTGGATTGGCACACTCGTTTATGTCTATAAAATATATGCACAACAAAGAAGACATCCATATTAATTGTTAACACATTATATGGATATTGGTAAGAAACACATAGCATTCTGTAAGCACTGATAATGCAATTTACTCACTACTGAAATCAGGAATTTCCATATCACTCAAGGAAAATCATCAGGTTAATTAACGGTGCATTTCCTTGTTGGTCGGACAATATCCGCGAAACAAATTCTCCATCCACAGGGATATATATTCTGGTTCCCAGTACTAGCCGGATAAAACTCTAACTGAAGCTAGATTGATAAACATGCTAAATATCTTTGTGTAGCTAGTGTGGCTAACACACAGGGACACTGTGACATACTAAGATTAAATACTGCATTCTTTGTTATTACTAGTGCTTTTTTCTTTGTCCTGGAATACATCAATTTTTTTTGGGTCGTATCACTACTGGAAACTCACATTCTTCCGTGCGTGCGAAAACGCACAGAAAAATGCGAATACCGTCACAAAAATATTTTTCTGACGGTGAACGCTCAGAAAAATACACACAGAAATATGATGTCAGAAAAATTGATATTTTCTGTGTGTTCACCGTCAGAAAAATATTTTTCTGTGCGTAGTACACTCACAGAAAAATGTGACAGCCCAGATTAAATATATTTTTAGTGTGTGTGAAACCACACAGAAAAAAAGTAAAAACCCACCAGAAAAATAATTTTTCTGTCGTTATCATCCCGACAGAGTTGTAGCTGCCCACTCACAGAGAAAAGCTTATTTTTCTGACGGGCACGGCTAACGCACAGAAATATAATATTTTCTGACGGGCATTTACAAAGCACCGTCAGAAAAAACACACTTAAACATGCAGAAAAATTAGATACAATAATTATTTAGGAACAGTACCAACATCATATTAAAATAGAGATTGTCCATACAATAATTTCATTACTGCATAATAAATAGCACACATGTAAACATCCAAATGTTCAACACATTCATTCATAGCATCCAGGCTATAAGTAGATGATGTCCAAATGGTCCGGCATCGATACATTCAAAAGCATTATCATCTCATCTCAGCAGTTCAAGTTTTAGCTGAGATGCATCATCGGGTAAAACTAAAGCTAACGGATAAGAGGCAGCTACTAGTTCATGTGCATAAGCACAACTCTACAAAAGAAACTACCACCACATCCATGTTTTGCAACTAAACCATCAGATTATCGATGCATGATCTCCATTGTTGTCGGAACCTTGATTGTTGCCAATGTTTACAGCATGGAGATCCTCATTGGTGTGGCAAACATCATTAGCATTGTTGTCAGATTCTGAGGCAGCATGAGAAGAACCAGTTGCCTAAATGTGAACAAAGTTACAACAGTAAGTGGAATTGTCTCCAAACAATATAACACTTTTAGCAAAGCTTCTAAATTGGACAAGGTTACAGGAGTAAGTAAGATTGGACAAAGTTTAAAGTGTTCCAACTGTAGGTTTTCAAGGAGGTGTGAAACATTACAAACCAATATAAGGCCACTTCCTCATTGCAATAGCCATACAAATTCACTGCAGTAGCTATACAACAATCAAGATGAGGCCACTTCCTCACTGCTGTACTCTGTGTTGCCATTCTGAATAGGACCCCACAAAATACTAATCAGTTTGTAGTTCCTTTCCATCTTAAAATCTCTAAGTCATGGATCTGACAGCTAGAAAACATATTGATTGTGGAATGAAGATATACTCACAATTGCTTGCGTAGCGGACAAATGTCGTAACGCTTCTTCTGGCACAGCCCTTCCTGTCTCCCGATAAAGATTCTACAAGTGTATTGCAAGCATAGATACTTCATATCAACTATTAGATAATTCACATATAATATTGGTGAAGTATTTACAAGAGCATAGCACATACCAGTACCAAGCCTACAAGAACGTTGCTTTGCTGCAGTGCATTGTCCTTGTCACGATTCTCTTGTTCTAGCCTTCCATTTGCACGACGTAGCTCTTCCATTTCACGAGATATGTTTTGCGTAGTCGCTGAATTTGATGGACGGACGCTTCTTTCCCTTCCGGCTGCCCTCACATCTGAATACTTAACCGCACCATGTGCTATGGCAAGACGCCCATGCTTTCTCGGGGCACCACTAGACACATCATATAGCGCCTTCTCATTTAAATATTGTTGTTGCTCAACCTCATGCCCATCCACTTCCATGTCTGCACCGTCTCCATCCTCTTCGTTTGCACATTCTATCCTCTTAACAGCAGCAAAGTAGTCATCCTACAAAGACCAGAACAAGGAAACATGGTCTAGAGATGTACAAATAGCCAAAATATGCTAACTTTGTATTCTGAATTTTTTGGACAGCAGCAAGAAAGTCACTTTAATAAATCATAACTAGAGATCCAGATCACAGAAAAATATGTTCTTTAACATTTTGAAAATCTTAAGAAGTTCTCCACATCTTTCTAGTTATAACATAGACCTGATTCTTAAGTTAACAGGGTGAAAAAGCACAAAGAAGCATTGCTACGCAGATATGAACATAACCTAGCAGAAAACTTCAGAAAAATGTAACTCCCAAACCTGATGACCTGAAGTCATGAAATTTTTCAGCACACATGTCACATACATACCATGAGTTTCTGTGCTTTCTGGTTACTGACTGGACCACATCTACCAGTGCTATCCAAGCTTTTCATGCCAGATTTCATCGCAGCAAATGTATTAATAGGGGTTGCGTTCTGTGGTCCAAAGTTAGCTTCCTAAAAAATAGTAAATTTTCCAATGAGATATGAATATACAATAGGCTACTAAGTTTCTACAAAGAGATGAAAGAATATACACATGCATACCAATACTTGTTGTGTCTCTGTGAATGGTCTAGATCCTCCTCGGTTTTGAGAAATATCTTCATTACTTGAGCGAGATGTTTGCCCTCTCTTACGTTTTACCTTGTAATCATCTGAGCACCAATAAGCACAAAGGAGGGGCCACACCTCATCACTGAACCCCTCAAGCTTTCCTTGCTTGTATTGCTCATACTCGAGGTCAATGTGGCATGCTACGGCCTTTTTTATGGGTAAGTGTTTTATTTCCCAGTAGTACTTCTTGACAGCATCAACACGGACTTGATACATCATGTTCCTCACCCTTCTCTTCAAACAAGCTTCTAGAACACAGTCAGCAGCTTGTTGATCTCCTTCTGGAACTTGGAACAAACGCTGCACGTGTACAGAACCATGAACATAGGTTTCAGATTGCATAGATGTTGCTCAGAAATTTCAGATTGAACATATCTTACCCAAAATTCGGAAACCACTTTTTCTCCCCTTGTCATTCCCGTAGCTTCAGGATTTTTATGAAAATAATCAGACCAATCCAGAGCTGGGCGCTTGAATTCATCACCGTTCTCATCCACCTCCACAATCACACCTGGATATTCTCTTCTAACTATGACCCCAAGCTGAGTAGTGTATTTGTAAGGTGCCGGGAAGTAAATATAACTGAATTGCCTGTGAATAAATATTATATAGTAACAGGTCAGCACAATCATTAGATCAGTCAATCATAAATATTTTATGAACCTTGCTGCTATGTTGCTTCCTCCATCCATACTTGTGGAAACCTTGTACTTTTGGATGGAGGATGGACAGGTGGGTGTGCTTGCTTATTAAGTGTGTTAGTGCTAATGCATGGTCTGGATATATGATTGGATTGTTGGGTCCATGTGGAAGGCTAAGTCTTGTGGACTCATGCATACATACATCCTGTGATATACTATGTAGGTTGTATGTATGCACAATAAACTCCTGATGACAGCATGCTGTTGCTAGCAAGATCTCAGGTGCAGAGTCAAATACTAGCAGCAGCAGCAGCATAATAAAGGCATTATTAGTTACATGCTTAGTGTCCATTCTACAATCTTCTGACGCTGCAATTTAGCCATACTAAAAATATCACACAGGAAGGATCTGCTCATGAGTCTCCTCCCCAACCACCCTGTGCTTCATATTCTTTTAGATAGATACAAAAACAACAAATTGGACCTTTAGTTTGCTTGTACTTAAACCACTGCAGCAAAACAAATCAGGCTGCAGGAACCTATCAGTGAAGTGAAGAAACTGAAAAATAAATGGTAAATTGGACATATATATATGGAGCTGCAGCCTCCTTTTTGCTCTCTTATATCTATACTAGCATTATTCTCACTTGCCTTAATTTGCGGTAAACATTTGATCCATCTGATCAACTTCATCAGTGCCCTCTCTATTGCCCACACCATCATATCCATCATGTGAAATAAGCCCCTCACCATGCTCAGTCCAAGTTTCATAGTCTTCCTTAAAACCATACCAACACAAATGCATCTCTACAGTTAATCTTATATGCCTAAAGTAGTTCCGACATTGTGCACAAGGACACTTAATAGTATCATTTTCAGCTACACCAGGAATTGAAAATGCAATATTCAAGAATCCATTGGTTCCATCAACCCATTCATTTGAGGGAGCTTTGCCACGTTGCCAACCATTATACATCCATGTTCGGTTTGACATATTAACTAATTCTGTTTCAAATATTAATATATTAGATACCACAACAAAGGAAGCTCAATTATTTTTAGAGCAAGAACGGACATTCTAAACTCAGACAAGTGGGCACACAAGTAGAATTTAGCATAACAACATACAACAATTTTATGCAGTGAAGAAATAAGTGTACCTTGAGTCTCAATCAGAGGTCCTCAACAATTCTTTAGTCTTGAAAGTAGTACACAACAAATCCAATAGGAAGCTTCAGTCCTTGCCGCCCAAAGACTTCACTGCAGCACTCCTTCCTTAGCCCAAAATCTTCAATGCAGCACTCCGCTTAGCACAAAATCTTCACTGCAGCAAGGACACGCAAATAAATAGATGTCACAACAATGACAACTGCATTATTCTGGATGAAAGGACAAATATTCCGAAAATCATACAAGTAGACACTCAAATAAACCGTAGAATAACAGGACATCATATTCCAAAAATCATACAAGTAGACACTCAAATACAACTGCATTATGATTCAATCTCATTTGTTGTACGGCGTTTCCTAAAAAAAAGGTCGTACAACGTGGCCGTGGGTTAGGCGCAAGTGCACAACTGAGCAATATATGTATCATATATATCTTAGTTGTTATGCTTATGCACTGCTTTTAATTGTATTTATCTCACATATATCATACACTAGCTCATTTGTTCTCAAATTGGCATATTAGTTCTTTTATATCTCTTGCATATGTTGAATTAATGAATTATATATTATGTCACTACAAACTGCTACTGGACATAAGAAAACATCCACCTAAAATTTCTAGCGAGCTCCGTCACTGGACATATCAATACATCCACAGCAGCACAGCTCAAAGATTTCATTTGTCAGCTAAACATTTTCACCTAGAACACTTCAGTCTTCAGTCTTCAGCATCCAACAGATCATAAAGCTCAAATCAAAAAATTTCCACACAAATCTAAGCTCTCAGGAACCCTACCGCTACGGAGCCTGCATCTAAATCCTCTTACGCGACGAGACGAGTCTCACTTACCAGGACAGCGTGGATCGACGGGTGACCAGAGCCGAGCTCGCCTGAAGGTTGTAGCACGGGACCCCAGCGGACCTAGGCCAGAGCACGGGAGAGGGCGCGGCCGCCGGCGAGCTAGGTAGAGGGAGGGCGCACAATCAGTGGCAGTGGCTGGCGGGGAGCTTGGAGAGGCGCGGATCTAGAGGCGAGGAACTTCGGGAGACGCTGAATCGGCCGACGGCATGGTTGCGGAGGTCCTGCGGCGGCGCTGCGGCGGGGCATGCGGAGCGGCGGCGGCTGGGTGTGTGCCGCGGCGGCGGTGGGGCGTGTGCCACGGCGGGGCGTGCGGAGCAGCGGCAGCGGGGCGTGCGGTGCTGCGGTGGCGGCGGCGGGGCGGGCGGCGCGCGTGCGTGACGAGCCGCGAGCAGGCGGGCGTGTGGCGGAGTTGGGGGCGGGCGTGTGCGTGTTGGGGGCGGCGGGCAGCAGGTTAGGGTTAGGAGTCTTTTGCTTTTTTTTATTCATTAATGTATTTTCATTTCGTGACAACGCGCCAACACCGAAACGAAGAGCGCGAACGCCAAAATGAGAGCGCGAACCCCAAATCCTAGTGGTCGTTTCAATTTTTCTGTGCGTGTGTATGTTTTTTCTGTGTGTTTTCAAAAAAAACCAACAGAATAATATCAATTTTACTGTGCGTGAACATAATTTTTCTGTGCGTATCGAGACCACCGACAGAATAATTGAAATTTTTCTGTGAGTGTGAAGTTTTTCCGTGTGTATATTTCCACGCACGGAAAAAACATATCATTTTTCTGTGTGTTATTGTATTTGTCTGACGGGATTATTTGAAACGCACAGAATAATTTTAATTTTTCTGTGCGTATCGCCAAAAACGCACAGAAAAAATAATCACACACAGACGAAAATGAGTTTCCAGTAGTGTATCATATTGTGATAGCGTACCTCTGCATCCATTTGGGACTGAAGCATTGCCCTTGTAGCCAGCAGGGCACATGCAAAGGAAACTTCCCGGCGTATTCTTGCATTCACCGTAGCAAGAGTAGCTCGATCTCTGGAGTAGTGCACTCATCAATATCTAAATAAACAAGGACACGCACATGAACATTAATTTTTGGTATTTAAGTTTACAGAAGACTAATAATGTAGGTAAGCTAAAGTTTACTGTTACCTTGGCATGCATCGGGTCCATCGGCGACGTAAGGATTGCCTTGGTAGCCATGGGAGCACTGGCACGTGTACCCACTACCGTCAAAAAATAACAATGACGGTAATGTGTTTTGGCAAGAACTGTGGGTACTGAGGCATTCAGGAGCAGACACATTTGCAGTTATTGTAGGACAAGAATGATTAGCTATCACCCAACTTAGCACGACTAGCACCATATTGTACGAGTCGGACAGGAAGAACGGGTATGACCCGTGCTGTGCCAGGGAAACTCCCCATGTTCTATTCACCATAAGACTACCATGACTATGTTGGATTTCGATCACCTTCGGACTGACGCTTATACGCACCGTGGCGTTGGGAATGGAGATGTCAAACACTTGCAAGGCGTCGCCAAGGAACAGCTTGGGTGGCTGATGATGGTGCGAGCTATTCTTGCAGGTGAGGTTGAAGCCGGCGGCGTGGTAGCAGCCGGGCTCGATGCCGAACGGGTACGGGATGCTGATGTTGCCGCAGCTCCTGGTGCAGTAGTTGTAACTGCCCAGCAACCCAAAAGTGGCTGTTGTCGCATCAGCTGGTGGTACTGCCGCGGCGCCAAACGCCGGGATCACCATCAGCAACAACATGGCCACTACAGCAGCAGCAAGTGCTAATACAGCTTTTCCACTACCTAGCTTCTTGTTCATGTGTGTGAGCACAAATGGAGAAGTAAATTAACAAACTAATTTAAGGGCTCTTCAATTTGTTTGGCTATGGAATTAAGCACTACTCATGCATGTGCCCTCTATAAATAGGGCATGATATACGGTGTTTATAGTCAGTGAACGTTTCTCTCCTTGATTGACGTCATATATGGAGCTAGTGCTTACTCTTCCAAGTGGCACCAGCGCAGCAGAAGGTGCTGCATGCCGAGAACTCATGACATCACCTTGATGGCCGTCCAGCTCAATTTCATCCACTTGCCCTCCATGAACTGCATGCGTATATAGTACTACGTACGTCGGCGATGAACCACAGCGTACTACGCACACTTCCAGCTCCAGGGCATCGCCAATTGCATGCACCACCAGTGTAGCCTATATATTAGTCGTCGTCAGCTCTCTTCATCAAGTTCACCCAACGTTGACCACGCCTCTCTCGCTCGTCGGCCTGCCCCTATAGTATATCGTGCTGACGTACGTACGTGCATCCAAATCATGCATCTTTCTACGCCGGCCGCCTGAGGATGACATCTCACATAATCACATACTATATAACGCGCTGTGCACGTCGGCAGCGACTAGTCTGACAATTATTCGAGTCCACTCTGATGGAACCGAACGCCGCAGCAAGCTCAGATCGTGAACGCCGGAGACGGCGCGGTGATCGCGGCGAGAACGCGAGTAGATGGAAACGCGAGTAACAAACTTACACGAGAAAAGAGGATTTTCGGCGGCCTAAAACGCAACACCTTTGGTCTGTTATTGATGCTCTTATACACATGCATGCTACAATCTCGGACTTGTAACAACCAAGCCTCCCCGCGCCATCCCGCACAAAGTGCGCCACGCCGTTTCGCTGTGGCGTGCGCTGCGTGCGCTGAGTGCGTCATGGCGCAGACTGACCAAACTAAACCGGGCCAAGTCGTGATCAAGCACGCCATCGATCACGCCCTGCCCCTATGCTAGCTGATGCATGACTCAGAACGAAAAATTACAAGCAAGTGCAACAATTTGGCTAACAAATCACCCCCTAAACTTGTTGCACATCGACGACGCCCAGAGCACTCCTCAGTTCCACGAACTTGACTCGCCCCAGTGATTTGGTGAAGATGTCGGCGAGCTGCCCCGCAGTCCCAACATGATCCACCTCCACCTTGCCTTCTTCGATGCACTCACGGAATAAAGTGATACTTAGTATCAATATGCTTGCTGCGATCATGGTGCACTGGGTTCCTGCTAAGAGCGATGGCAGACATATTGTCCATGAGTAGCTTCACTGTCGCCTCTTTCGTTCCCATCATATCTGCTATCAACCGGCTTAGCCAAATGCCTTGGCACGCTGCTGCTGCTGCCGCCACATACTCGGCTTCACATGAAGACAACGCGACTATCTTCTGCTTCTGTGATGCCCATGTTACCAGGCTATTGCCAAGGAAATATACAACACCCGTGGTGCTCTTCCTATCCTCGACATCTCCTGCAAAGTCACTGTCACTGTACCGAGCAAGATGGGTTTTAGTTCCCTTCTCATACTTGCAGCCATATCCGACTGTTCCCTTCAAATATCTCAAAATATGTTTAACAGCAGCCAGTGCTAGCTCTCTCCCTGGTGCCTCCATATACCTACTGACAACACCTACCGCATATGCAAGATCTGGCCTGGTGTTGACAATGTATCTGAGGCTACCAATTATGCTCCTATATGCAGTAGGATCTACAGTTTCTCCCTCCTTCTTCTTGCAGAGCTTGAGCCGACACTCCATGGGTGTATCACAAGGATTGCAGTTTTTCATACCTGCCCCCTCAAGTATCCTTACAACATAAGAGCTCTGGCTCAATGTAATTCCCCCATCTCCCTGCTTCACCTCTATCCCCAAGTAGTAGCTCAGGAGACCTAGATCACTCATGCTGAATTTCTTCATCATCTCTGACTTAAACTGCTTAATGTCTCTGACATTTGGTCCAGAGATGATCAAATCATCAACATACACCCCCACAAGTAGAAATGAGTTCTTGCATCTCCTTCTGTATACAACATGTTCTAGCTTGCTTCTCACAAAACCGAGAGCAACTAGCTCTTTATCAAGTTTAGCATTCCATGCTCTAGGTGCCTGCCTAAGGCCATAGAGTGCCTTTCTTAATTTGAGCACCTTGTCTCCATTGCCAATGATGAAACCTGGAGGTTGTTGCACAAACACTGTTTCAGTTAAGTCACCATTCAAAAAGGCTGATTTCACATCCATATGGTGTACCTCCCATCCACCTTGTGCTGCTAGTGCCAATAGCACCCTTACAGTCTCAATCCTGGCAACTAGAGCAAATACTTCATCAAAATCTACTCCTTGACGTTGAGCATACCCCTTGGCCACTAACCTTGCTTTATACTTGACAACATTTCCATCTGGATCTTTCTTGACTTTAAAAACCCACTTCAGGCCTATAGCCTTTTGCTTCGGTGGCAGATCACTGACATCCTAGGTGCGGTTTTCTTCAATTGCCTGCATTTCCGATTGCATAGCCCGCCTCCAGCAGTTTTCAGACAGAGCCTCATCCACCGACCTTGGTTCTTCTGCTGCTACTAGATAAAGCCCAATGTACTCGAACCCCTGCATTTCCTCGGTTGTTTCAAGCAAATTGGGAATGGTTCTGAACCGCAGTGGAGCACCATCAGAATCTTCAGAGGCATTGGTGGGCGGCGTTGCCCACTGGATCATCGGACCTGGTGTACCCGGGCTAGCACTTGGGGTGTGTGGTGGTGTATTAGATGCACCCCCACTAATGGAATTGATGCAGCAGGCGAGACCGGTTCACCGCCATCAAATTCAGAGGCGGCGCTCCCTTCAGAATCAGCGCCAGGCCCTATTGTCGGACCAGGAACAGTGTCAAAACACTGAACTGTGAAAGTATCAGGCGCTGCTTCGTCATTGCTCAGCCTGCTGTCATTCCCCTCCCAATTCCATGCCTTCTTCTCGTCGAATATCACATCTCTGGTCACCATCAGCTTGCCCTTCACGGGATCATACACTTGGAATCCCTTCGTCCCCGGCTCATAGCCGAAGAACACACCTGGAACTGATCTGTTCGCCAGCTTGCTTACGCCGGGGCCAACACGCTTGGCATAAGCAACACATCCAAACGTACGCAGATGCTTGACCCCTGGCTTCTTTCCAAACCAAGCTTCGAATGGAGTTTTCCCGTTCAGACTTTTCGTCGGCGATCGGTTCAATAGGTACACCGCCACCTTGACTGCTTCACCCCAAAACTAAGCAGGTACTCGCATGCTCTTGAGCAGGCAACGAGCCATCTCCACGACGGTATGATTCCGCCGTTCTACTACTCCGTTCTGTTGTGGGGAATATGGCGTGGTGGTACAGTGCTTGATGCCGTGGTCGTTACAGAAAGCCACAAATGCACCTGAATTAAATTCACCACCACGGTCCGTCCTGAACGCCTTCAGGCGACGGCCTGACTCCAACTCGGCCGCTGCCTTGATCCTTTTGAAATACACCAACGCCTCATCCTTGGATGCCAGAAGCTCGAGCCACATGTAGCGGCTGTGATCATCAACGATGAGCAAGAAGAACGACTTCCCGCCGGGTGTGGGCAGCGTAATGTGCCCACACAGATCACCGTGCACCTGTTCAAGCTTCTCCGTCGCGTGGTACGTCGAGGCCTGGGGAAATGGTGTGCGGTGCTGCTTGCCCAATGCGCAACCATCGCACACCTGCTCCGCATGCCGGATCAGGGGTATACCCTCCACCATCTCCCTGGCACCCAGCTCATGCAGAGACCTAAAATTCAAGTGTCCGTACCATGCATGCCAGAGCCACGCTGTCTCGTCCATCTTGGTCATCAGGCACACGGGCGAGGTCAGGTTCACCTTCATTATGTACAGGCAATTCCTCCTCTCTGCCCAGATCAGAACACCCCTCTCCTGGTTCACAGCCTGGCGGCGCTCGTACACCTTCAGGACACCGTCATCGATTTCGATGCGACACCCCCTTCTTCCAATTGGCCAAGACTCACGATATTACATTTGAGGGATGGGATGAAGTATACCTCAGTGAGCACACGATGGTCCTGATTCCTGCCGGCGATCGTGACAGCCCCGATCCCCTAGATCTCCACCGTGGATCGATCTCCAAACCGCACCGCGCCGCGCACCGTCTCGTCTAGAGTTGCCAGCGATGCCCGGCACCCAGTCATGTGATTCGTGGCCCCGGTGTCGAGGACCCATGCGCCTTCATCGTACTTCGACGGGGACACATGTTCCTGATTCAGGAACACCCGATGCGCGGTGGAGCTCGTGGTCCGCACAACATTGCAGACCTGCGCCACCATGAGCGTCGGCTGCTCAGTGTCGGCGTTCGCATGGTGAGCGGCCTCCTGCCGCTCCTCCTTCAGCTCCTTCGTCTTGCACTCCTTCGCGAAGTACCCATAGATGCCACATTTGTGGCACTTGCCTTTTCATCGTGGAGTGCCCATCGACGTGAGTTTCACACCGGAGTCACGCGCTTCGTTGCCGCCGCCGCCGCCGCGCGCTCCGGATCTCCCCTTCTTCATATAGCGCCCATCGCTCTTTCCAGCCGGACGACGAAGACGTGTCCGGCACGATGTGGCTCTTGTTCTAGGCCACCCACTCCTCCTCCGTCAACAGGAGTCGGCCAGTCTTATCCGTCACCTGCTCCATCGACGGCTCGAAGCGATCTTCCGCCGCCCGCAGATGGCCCACAAGCTCCTCGATGGAGATTTTCTTGATGTCGCAAAACATCTCGATCGTGACTGCCACCTGGTTGTAGCGCGGTGGAATGACCTAGAGGATCTTCTTCACGACACGCGTGTCATCCACGCTTTCTTCACCAAAACCACGCAGGTCAGTGGCGAGTCTGGTGATGTGCACGGCGAAGTCGTCGATTGTCTCGCCCGCCTTGAACGCGATCGTCTCAAACTCCGCCAGCAGCTTCTGTGCATTCACCTCCTTTACACGTTCTGCACCGAGACGCATCGACTTGATTGCCTCCCATGCCTCCTTCGCTGACTTCTTGTTCAAGAGAATGGAGTGCATGTCCTGGGGCACACCACGGATCATGGCACCCAGAGCGAGCCGATCCCGGTGCCGCTCCACCTTGTCGGACTCGATTGCATCCCACAGATACATGCCTTCGAGATTGCATTGCACCAGTGCGGACCACTCCTGGTAATTGGTGCAGGTTAACATAGGCCATACCAGATTTCCAGCCGCCTGGTTCCACGCCCGCTCCATCACGTCCTTGTCCTTACCGCTGGCATCACCCATGTCGGCGACGTCAGAGTTCACGCCTTCACCTCCTCGGATCCGGTGGACCAAACCACCCTGCTTCCTCTACAACCTCTCTCGTCCTCCGAGCACCTCCTACTCCGGCGGCTTGAGGCTCTGATACCACTAACCGAACGCCGCAGCAAGCTCAGATCGTGAACGCCGGAGACGGCGCGGTGATCGCGGCAAGAACGCGAGTAGATGGAAACGCGAGTAACAAACTTACACGAGAAAAGATGATTTTTGGCGGCCTAAAACGCAACGCCTTTCGTCTGTTATTGATGCTCTTATACACATATGCATGCTACAATCTCAGACTTGTAACAACCAAGCCTCCCCGCACCATCCCGCACAAAGTGCGCCACGCTGTTTTGCTGCGGCGCGCGCTGCGTGCGCTGAGTGCGTCATGGCGCAGACTGACCAAACTAAACCGGGCCAAGTCGTGATCAAGCACGCCATCGATCACGCACTGCCCCTATGCTAGCTGATGCATGACTCAGAACGAAAAATTACAAGCAAGTGCAACAATTTGGCTAACACACTCCATCGGTTCACTTGGTTACAACTCTGACAGCGCCACCTGCTTCTGCCATGCCACACGGTGCTCCAGTTTGAACTCTGAACGTGGATTCCTTCGATCCGAACGTGCTCGCCGGCCGGCAAGCACACGCTCAGGCCGTTCGCTCCTGGTAAGCACCTGCCTCGACGTCACTACCACTGCACCTGCACTGCTTCGCGGACGGGAAGGACTCCTACAGTGCTACCAACAGCCATGATCTGGCCGCGCTAACAGAATCACCAGGCTGAATTTATTTTCTTCATTGCAACAACTTGTATTTGTCGAGGCCTACATTTCAGCATCAAAACTGCAGTACTATTCATTACATGCACAGATTAAATAGGTCCCGAGAATACAATACCGCAAGAATATAGAGACACGTTTATTACTTACTCTGTTTTAAACTTCGTGGTGGTGGTAGTCCTTACAGAAAACAGGAAAACAAATCAATAAGTAAATTATGTTCATCATAGACATTACACATAATACTAATGTCTTCATAGTATTCATGAAAGGAATTATATTTGTGGAAATCAACAATCAAGAAAATGCATCCACTGAAAGCTTGCAGAACAATAATTTGGAAGGACGAAGGAACATTGTTGTTCATGACAGCACAGGTTCATCGGGGGTAGCTTCCTGACAACAATATCTCCTCTTCCATAGTATACTGCCGGCTTATTTCGCTACTATTCGCGTCTTCTTCCATAGCAAGTCGCCTGTCTGTTTGGTTAGTTGCCATTTCAATTGACATGCAGTGAACCGGTGTTTCATTATTCTCAATATCATACCTCCTTGTTGTTGAAATATTTGGAATCTGCTTCTTCTTAACCAGTATGCTTTCAAGTATTATCTCCACTTCTCTCATTGTAGGCCGGTCTTCCCCTTTCAATTTAGTACACATTGTTGCTAATGTAGCTACTTCTTGGACTTCTCCATCTTCCTCTTCCATGACTTGAGGATCTATTATGCCAACAAGATTACCTATTGCGAGCAACTTTCTGAAATGTGACACAAGATTATCACCATGCCTGGACCGATAGACAAATGGTTGCTCTCTGGTTAGCAATTCGATAAGAAGAACACCAAAACTGAAGACATCACTCTTGCCTGTTAGTCGCCCTGTATAATAGTACATGGGATCTAGGTAACCCCTTGTTCCTTGAACCTCTGTGGTTACTCCAGTTTGATCAATCAAGATGTATCTTGAAGTGCCAAAGTCAGATACTTTTGCTGTTAAACTGTCATCTAGAAGTATGTTGCTAGACTTAATATCTCTATGATATATAGGCATTGAAGCAGCTGAATGTAGGTAGGATAGAGCTCTAGAAACTTCCAATGCAATCCTTATTCGGTCAACCCATGGTACAGACAATGGTCCTTCAACATGGAGATGTTGATATAGGGTTCCATTTGAGATAAATTCATAAACTAGTAGCGGGACTTCTGTCTCAAGGCAACATCCTAATAGCTTCACCACATTTCTATGATTGACCTGAGAAAGAATGGCGACTTCATTTATAAATTCGTTGATCTCCCGTTCTACTATAATCCTTGATTTCTTGACTGCCACGACCTTTAGATCAATAATTCCTTTGAACACAACGCCATGTCCTCCTCCACCAATCACACGTGCTTTATCAAAATTGTTTGTAGCCTTCTCTAGATCCCTTAGAGTAATTGTCATCCTTTCTCCAATGTCTCCATTATGTGATACAAGTTGCTGCAATAGTAGCCCATGATTTTGATTGAAAAAAATTTCTCTCATTTTTTTCTCCTTTCGTAGCTTTATTTTACGTGATATGAATGGAGCACCTAGTACTAGCAAAAGACTTATTCCACCGCCTACTCCTAGCCCAATGCTTAGACCTGAAAAAAGAAGATCAATGGGCTAAATTAAGGAGTTGGAATCATAGTTTCCATTAAAAAAAGGAATACTTGTATCCTAGCTAGCCCGATGCTTAGACCAAGCATATCCATATTTATAATAAAGAGAATGTAGTTTCTACTTAGCCTGATGCTTAGATCAAGCATATCCATATATATAATAAAGAGAATGTAGTTTCTACTTAATACAAGGTTAAAATTATTTAGCTACTAATCGCATCAAAATTTGAAAGGCGCCACAATCTAGACTCATGAAGTCCTAGTACATTGGGATGCAACTAAAGCTAACAAAACTCACATAAGTTTTCAACTAAATACATATTTGAGGTGTGTGAGGTGCGAAGCAATGCTATCAGAGGAGGGAAAAATGAATATAGATTAAAAGACACATTGAATAATTGTAAGTAGAATTTTTATCATAACCGGATTGATGTTACCAGGTTTATGTTAGAAATGACCTGGGAGAGACCGTGTGAAAAGATAGTCCTATTAGTGGTATATCCTAAATTTTACTGCAAATTTCTCATAAGGATATCTCCTAAGTTTCTAGCATATGCAGAAGTAAAAGTTAATAAAATAGTGATTATAATATGGAAAATATAAGGTAATAGGCAGCGTCCACATATACTGGCTTGTCACCTGTGTAGGAATTCTTCTGTTTTGTAGTAACGACACAACCATCTTTTGTGGATGGACTTCCATATGTTCCATTAGGACATTGGCACTGAAATGTACCGAGGAAATTTTGACAGATTCCATAGCAACTATATGCCTCCGGTTTCTCACACTCATCTATGTCTGGAAAATACATGCATAACAAAATAGACAAGTTAACACACTACATATTTGGAAGAATACCATAACACGTAGTAAGCATATGTATTGTAATGCCATGTGTATCAATGGATAAAACTAAATGATGTTATATATGGAGGAAAGCTACATGGCACTTGAGTGTTTTAGAGTCCCCCAGCACACAAAATTATATATAGGGACTGGATTCGATGTCGTCATCATCTTCTGTCATATAATTTTGTAGCCACTCGATTTTAATGTACACTATCGTATCTCTTGTTGTTGGGTCTAGTTAGAACTAGATCTGACTAGTTCAAACTGGATCTGGTTGAAACTTATTGCTGCTGGGTCTGTTCAAACTAGGTTCTAACTATTGTAAACTGAGTTCTAACTGGTTCAAGGTCTGGTTGAAACTTGTTGAAGCTAGGTCTAGTTTTAATTCTGACTTTGTTCAAACTGGCTGATTGGTTTGAACTGGATATGGTTCTAGCTGTGGTTTTGACTGTGGTTGGAAACTCTAGTTTGACCGGTTCAAACCGGGTACGTTCCAACTGGTTGGAATTGGGTCTTGTTCGTTCTGACTGGTTTGAACTTGGTCTAATTGGAACTGGTTGTTCCTGAGTTTGGTTTGATCTAGTTCTGTTGGGTGCTGCTGGGTTTGGTTGTGACTCGACGCTGCTGGCTCTCCAGGATTTGTTGGCCCTTAGATTTGTATCTGACGTTCTTTAAATCAAGTGTCACATTCATCTCAAACAATTGAATATAAGCTAGATAGGCTCATATACATGTAGATGGTCATGTCAAATATATTTATGGCGTGACTCGGTCGACGATAATATAAATGTAAGCTAAAGCTATATTATAAAGTATTACTATCATATTAGGGTGTGCAAGTATCAATCTGAGTGACTACTAGAGAAAGGACTAACACAGGTGGTCAAATTCTATTTCCAGAGGCATGGCTAATAGCTTTTTATAAGCTAGGTGATTGAATAATTAAAAATAGGCTACAAGTTAGGTTGTTTGGGTCAGCTAGAATTTTTTAGCAGCTAGCAACTTATTTTAGTCAATCCAAACAGGGTTTAGATCTCAATTTCCTCGAACACATTACCTCTAGTCTAATACTATGTTGAATTATATGCCCCGACTGGTTCAACCAAAAACCTAAACTAATAGAAAATGACAGACAATTCAAATATATTTAACAGTATATTTTAGAAACTAATGTTGAAATTGCAATAGTATATTTGACTTCAAATGTATATCATGATATTATTTTTGAATTTTAACAATAAATACTAGTAAAAGAAATATCTTATGGCACCATGTAGCCGTCCAAAACATTTGTTGCGGTTATGTAACAGGAGAAAGCAGTGTAAATTGCAAGTGTTTTTTTTTATTTGCGTCATGTACCTATGCATCCATTTGGGACAGAAGCATTTCCTGTGTAGCCAGTTTGGCATTGGCAGGTAAAATTCCCGGGTGTGTTCTTGCAAACACCATAGCAAGGATATTGGTATGGAAATTCGCATTCGTTGATATCTGTAGCAAAACAAATGCTTAAATAGTAATTAGCTAGGAGAGATCGAGTTATTACAGAAAGAATGCATGTCTGCAGATTTTGAAGACAGGCCTGGAACTGCCGGTAAAAATACCTTGGCATCCACCGAGAACATAAGGATTTCCCTGATAACCATCTGAGCATTGACATAGATAGCCACCATGGCCATCGGTAAAGGAGTCTTGGCAATAGCTGTGGTTACTGAGACATTCGGGGGCGGTAATATTTGTCAGACATGTCGAATTACTAATTATCCAATCTAGTGTGGCCGGAAGCGCCTTAGGAGTACCGTGGACGAGCATGTCAAGATGGTCGGCATTGAAAATCTTGTCCACTATGTATACAGCAGGTAGAAATAGACCCTGTGGTCCGCCAGAAAGCAAGTTCATCTGAATGGAGTAGAAAGAGTAACCTAGAACGATGCTTGTCTGACAGCAGAAAATGCCCGTACAGTTACCATTTCGCGCACCCACAATGAAGCCGGGTTCTATTGACGGGCAGATAGCTGTGCAAGAGCTGACCAAGTTGTTATTGACACCCCCCTGGATGCTGACCTGGATGTCGCACCCCATCACCTGGAGCATGCTCGTCGACTCCGACAAGAAGTAGGGACCATTCCGTGGGAGCCCGAACCCCCATGTGCTGGTGCTGCTGTTCGTGGTGCGGCCACTACCATCATCATACTGAAACTGCACGGCGGGGCTGTTGATGCGCACCGTGCTGTTTTCGACAGAGATGTCCAGCACCTGCACCGTGCCGTCGCCGAGGAACAGCTTGGGTGGCTGATGATGGTGCGAGCTATTCTTGCAGGTGAGGTTGAAGCCGGCGGCGTGGTAGCAGCCTGGCTCGATGCCGAACGGGTACGGGATGCTGATGTTGCCGCACCTCCTGGTGCAGTAGTAGTTACTGCCCAGCAACCCCGTGGCTGTTGTCGCAGCTGCAGGTGCCGAGACGCCGCCGCCGGGCGGGAGCATCAGCAGCAGCGTCGCAACTACAGCAGCAAGTGCTAAAACTGCTTTCCTCGCTACTACTACTACCTTTGTCTTCATGTGTGCACTGCGTATATGCATGGAATCGTATATGCTAAACAACAACAATGGCCGCCTCTTATTTTTGTTGTGGTCCTCATCACTTCATCAGTATAAATAGTGCCTGATATCTCCTCTTATTCCAGTGAAAGTTGCACGATGCCAATGCAAGGACGAAGACGAACTAAGTTAATTAATTTCGTCGTCCATCAAAACAAAAACGCGGCGCACGCGGTGATTTGACTTGACTTGACTTGACTGGTTTGTGGTGCTAATTAAGATATTTTATCCTTGCTGTTTTTGTTCTTCGTCACGAAGCATTAGCTTTGAGCTTTATGAGCTTTGAACCTTGTTTTATGGCCGCAATTTATTGGTTGAGAGGTCAAGAGGTGAACAGCTGAACAATTTTTGCCTTCAGCTCAAGCGTGAGCTGGGCGATCTGTTAATGCCGCTTATGTATATTATTTGGTTTTCAATTTTGTGAAAACAACACTACTACAAAACGACTCTTAGAGACGCCGTGTCGTATTTTGATCCATTTTTTGTTTTGCAATGAAAATTTTGGAACATCGATCTCAGTCAGTTTTAACCTTTTCATTCAGAAAATTTGACTCTAGATGTACACAAACACTAAAGGCAAAACAAAATTACAACAGTTTCAAACAATTTTGACAAAAAACAAAATCTGACAACAACAATAAACTCGTACAAAAATTTAGATAGTAGCTATATATACACTAGCTAGTCACTTAGACAATTAAGCTCTTATCATTGCATCTACTGGGACAGATTATAGGGCATATATACACCCAAACTAAATGATGCGTCGTCCATTCTCTGTTTTATCAAATGGCTAAAATCATGATTTGGTCCTACTGCTAAAGGTGTTTTTAGGCCCGAAACCACCAACTTAACTAGTGCCTGACACACGGCTTGGATGGTGACTTGACTTTGACTTGGACCTGCGTTTATAGTAGGAGTATGCATGCCCTATACTATTTCACTTCAGCCAGTAATGCAGGTAATGCATTCTATGGTTTTAGCCGAAAACATTGTAAGTCTTTTTAAAATGAGTTAAATGCACCAGAGATCCATTAACTTGTGAGGAAATTTCAGTTGAGTCCATTAACTTCCAAAGTGACTTTTTGGGTCCATAAACTTTTAAAATGGTTCACTGCAGTCCGTACCTATTTATTTAACCTTAAATTCAAAGCACATTTGTAGAAAACCCCTTCCCATACGCATGCAGGAGCATGCATGGCTCTCTGCCCACGTGCCACATGCGGGATTTTCACCCGGGTGCATGCATGGCTCTCCGCCGCTCTCTTCTCCGCGCTCGGGTACATGCATGCACAAATTGCAACGACTTTTAATCTGACACAACATTAGCGGATGGATACAAGCAGAGATGCTGGCTACGGAGTAGTAGTAGTACGTACTACACAAGCCTAAGCTGTACGAAATGTTTAGAGATGTACAGTAGTGACCCGTAGCATTGTACAGAGAAACCAGAGACATTTGGCCGTGTACGTCAGCAAGCAATGCCAATCAATCAAAGTCAAACACACAATTCGCAGTCGGAGTACAGTCTAAGGCATGGTGGCGTGCTCTGACTCAGCGGAGCAAATCGTCGACTACTAGTGCAAAATAGCTACGGCTTGCTCTTGTCGATCACCCGCCGGACGACGGAGTTCAGCATCCGTCTCGTCCGCGGCATCCCCAAGATCCGCTCTGCAAGCTGCATCGCCTCCGCCGGCGCCGCTCCGTGCTGCATGGCACGTTCCGCACAGATGAAACGCCAGTCTCAGCTAACGAACGACCGAGCGGCCGGCCGGCGCGGGCCCACTGTTGGCGTGATAGGAAGGATAGGCGAATACTTACGTCTACGCTGGTTTGGAGCAGCGAGCCGAGGACGTGGTAGGCATTGCAGTCCATCGCCAACTCCCGGAGCCGCTCGTCGGGCAGGCGCAAGAACGCTTCGAGCCCGCGCTGCAACGGAGGCACCGGAGACGGACTAGCGCGGGGGCGAAAGCACGCCTGTACCACGAAGTGCCCGTATGTGTCCGTGGACCACGCCACGAGATCGTCCACGATGAACGCCCTGATGCGGTCCTCGAGCTGATCGTGATGGCCTCTCTTGAATAGTTCCTACAAGAAGACGCTGCTGCGGCATGCGAATGCCGGCCAGAAGGAGGTTTCCCGGCCCGCCCGTTAGTTTCTCCAGATTGAGAACGAACGTTAGGAGTGGCGATCGAGAAGAACCACGCAGTGAATGAACTCATGTTGTAATGGTATATGCTCAGCTCTCACCCGTATTGTTTCTTGGAGATCTCAACGGCATGGGTCAAGATGGTGTCCTCGAGATCATGGCCGAGCTCATGCTTCGTCGCGTTCTCCAGGCATAGCATCACGCTCATCCCCCCGAAATAGGACGTGGCCATGTCGCGGAAGCGGGGGACGGCGAGCTCACGGGTGAAAATCTAAACGGAAGTTCATCAGAAAAAAACCCCATCAGTAGCAATACGTATGTCGTCCTCCAGGGCTGTTGTGGGTAGCTACATTACATACCGAGCAACGGCTGTAAGGCAACGTGGCGAAGAAATGCTCAAGCAGTTCCGGGCCCTTGCTCTGTTCCATCATCCATCCCTCGATTAGGCACCTGAATAGCTGCTGCAGTACTTCGGGGAAGTTCCGCGCCGCCACCCTGACGAGCACCCTCAGAGCTGTCTCCCTGCACCGTGCAAAAGCAAAACAACAGCAAAGCAAACACACACAGATGAGCTCTGAGCTCGCCGTTGTCTTGATCGAGCAGGAAGGCCAACCAATCCGACTATCCGAGCTCGCCGGGTTCGTCGCGACATCCTGAAGCGCCTGACGGTTTGGAGCGCCAGCCACTGGGCCCCGACGCGCACCGATCACACCGGCGGAGGTGTTCGGGTCGTTGCTGGTGGCGTTGCCGCCCCGCGCTGCGAAGCCGGGGGCAGCGGCGGGCCGAGCGCAGACTGCCGCCCAGGGACGATAGACGGAGGCGTGCGGGTTGAAGACGCCGTCGTGCCCGAGCGCGGAGAAGAGAGCGGCGGAGAGCCATGCATGCACCCGGGTGAAAATCCCGCCTGGGGCACCTGCGCAGAGAGCCATGCATGCACTTGCATGTGTGTGGGAAGGGGTTTTCTATAAATATGCTTTGAATTTAAGGTTAAATAAATAGGTATGGACTGCAGCGAGCTATTTTAAAAGTTTATGGACCCAAAAAGCCACTTTGGAAGTTGATGGACTCAACTGAAACTTCCTCACAAGTTAATGGATCTCTGGTGCATTTAACTCTTTTAAAATTACTTTGTTCCACCGAGCATGTGTGCTACAAAAAGTTCAGTAAATAGGTCGGGCGGTCGCTTTTTTAATAAACGGACAAGTTCCGACCCTTGTGTTTAAACAAGCTTGTTATTTTGTTTCGTTTGAACAAGTCTGTTCTTTTGTTTCGTTTAAACAAGTCTGATCTTTCTCCCTTTTTATGTGTAAAAAAGGGTTAATGTGTTCCGACCCTTCCTTTTGTTAAGACTGTAGAGCTCAAGGTGCGGGCGAGAAAAACTCTGGTTACTCTGGTAAGCAAGAGTGCCGTAGCCGCTGGGGCATATGTTTCTTACAGTCCGACTAGTTTTACTCGGCGTTCATTTCCGCAAACTTTGCCTCTAGGTTTTTAACGTGAGAAAGAATCAGGCACGACGACTCTTTTAGAAAGGGTATATCTATATGCCCTTATCAGCCCCCGAGTGAGACCCGGCCCCTTGCCGTTGCCGGAGTCAAGTTTCAGTAAAGATCAAGGAGACGATAACGAAACTAGTAGGAGAAAGTGTCTCTCGTTTTAGAAACATTATTCTTAGTTTTTGTTCGTACCCCCACCCTAGGATCCAAGCCATCGTTCTGCGACCGCGCATTCAGTCTCCTCGCGAGTCCAACTTTCCTCGAGCCCCCGCGCGTAGCGGGGGTCCGATCGAGGGTCGGCTCGTCTTTGTGATCGTCACCCCCGTCCACGGTTTCCGCAACCGGAGGGTTTGAGCTAACATCACTTGCCTCGATGGCTCGAGTGTCGCGCTTGGTGAGCTCGCTAACAGGCATGTCCGACAGGAATCCGGGTCCATCGTTCATGACGGGGTCGACATAGCCCTCATGTGGCATTCCACTGCTCCTTAACCCGCCTGCCGGCAGATGCCTAAGTCGTTCCGGAGATCGACTCAGGTGTCCCGCTGGCCTCCCCTCGATGGAGATTCTGTGGGCTTGGCTCGAGATGAGGAGTGAAAGAGAAGGTCGAGATGACCCTGTCCGCTTCTGAGCGGGCCGGACAAAGGCCCCTAGGTCTCATATGCGTTTTCTCCCCTAGCTCTATTTGATGTGAGGCGGCCTCGAGCCCTTCGCGGGCCAACCTTTGAACCTCGGTCGATCGGATTCCCGAGTCGGTGTCGGGCGGCTTGAGCCCCTGAGCCCCATTGGGCTCGGTAGGGGTCGGACGAGTTTTATGCGTCACCCCGTCCATGGTTTCCGCAACCGAAGAGGTTGAGCTAACGACACTTGCCTCGATGGCTCGAGTGTCGCGCTTGGTGAGCTCGCTAATGGGCATATCCGAGTGGAATCCGGGTGTTGATGCAAAAGTGGATCTACAAACACAAAGGGTTAATACCCGAATCGATATCCAAGGCGTGCCAGTCGATTTGACCTGTTAATCGACAAGGATGAAGATACGAGCACTTTGGTCCTGACAACAGCGATACGCCCGGAAGTCACGGCCAAGAGGTACTCACGCGGAACTCGAGGATCGCCGAAGGTCGCACTGAAGCGATGCAGCTCGCCGAATCAATGAGAACTCGTAAAAAGGAAAAATAATGCAAATTGACGAAGTCGCCGAAAAGTAAGTAGATGCAAATAGGAGTAAAAATTGGTTTTGATATTGATTGATATATCCTAATTACATTGCCCCTCACTCCATATTTATACCCTGATCTAAAGAGACACAACCAAACACAACTAGGACACCAAGCCCATATCTAAGGAAACACGTGACTCTTACATGAATCATACTCTAACAAATATAGAAAAGGAAATCAACTCCTATCTATTTCCCTGTCCGCCTCAATTACGATGGAAATCTCACCGTCCTCCTTCCCATCGGCATACTCCCTGTTTCATCGGCAGTAGTCTTTAAGTCTTCCTTCATCGGCATACTCCCTGTTTCATCGGCAGTAGTCTTCAAGCCTCCCTTCATCGGCATCGACAATAACACCTCCAACCTCATCGGCAACGCCCGAGTCTAAATCAACCTTTCCATCGACCACCACCAGCTATCGGCAACCATCTTTATAAGCTGGCTTTCATCGGCTATCAGAGTATACAGTAACTTTCCCCTTGCCGATTAGTCCACTCCGATCATTTTGACACGTGCAAAAAACGGTGTCAACACATGCCCCCTAATTTTGGAGTATAAAACCATTAATGCTCCGAAATTTACTCCAGATAACGCTTGCCTTCGCTCGATTACCATAACTCATTCTCCAAGCCAAAACTTGATCTGTTATCAAATCCAATCAAATCTAATCCTGATTCACGCACTTCAGTAAATATCGCACAATCGCCAACCATTCTTGCCTTGATTATGGTTAAGATACCGAAACAATAACCCATCGGCAAGATCCTAACATGATAATGCTGTCATTTTCAGAATTAAAATATCCTGTACCGATATCTCTTCCAAGTCATGATTACTTGCCATCAACCCATCTGTACAATCCCCTGATTATCGTGCGAACAATTACCATATCCATCTGAACCACTTCGACCTACATGCGCGCGGTATAGAGATAAGTCCAAAATACCCCTACTCCAAGCGGCTTATAAATAGATTCCTCCGGAACACTCGCCTTCTACCCTCAGACTCCAATCTTTGATATTTTCTCTTTCCGGCGGCGACTCCGACGAACAACTGCGCGACCTCAACCAACAAGAACTCTTCTCCAGCGTTAACCTCAAGTTCTCCGGCTCGTGCCCCCATCTTCCTCAAGATAATGGCAATCAACTTCGACGTCCCTGCGGTTCGCTCCACTTCCATTACCTTTTACTTTGATTCCCCTAGTTTTTGCAAATCCATACAGTTGGTGATTTTTCCTTTCTTTTGTTCTCCGGATCCTTTAAACTTAGGAACTACGCAACAAATTAGTTATTCCAACCGATCAGCCGCATGTCCAATGCCTAGGACCAATGGGCAACCCAGATCCAACCGATCTGATTAATGCAGAGGTTAACAGAATCCCTTTTAGAGCCCAAAATTTCTCTCTGAATTTATGGAAAGACACATTCCGATCTTGGCCCAAAACCACCAAAGGGTGGAAAGATTGGTACTTGAGGGTTAATAGATCGATGCAAGTATACTGGGCAGAACGGAAGTTAGACCAATGCATTAGGCTATCTATTGCCGATATGCAGAAGAATGAATCAATGATGATTGCAGCTACTTACTTCTGGTCAGACACAACAAACACTTTTATGTTTGGACATGGCCCAGCTACTCCCACACTTGCCGATGTATACATGCTCACTGGTTTGGATATTTCAACTGCCGATGAAGGCTCTATTTATGGCAGAAAATCTGAGTATAGGGTGAATACCCGCAACATCGGCGGTTGGACAGGATACATCCAAGAATGCTAGAAGACTGGGACAGTTAATCAGAGGGAACATGCCACATTCTTGAATATGTGGTTAGAAAAATTTATCTTCTGTGGTCGATCAGTAGGACCAACTAACGCTTTCCTCCCCGCTGCTGAACTCCTGGCCAATGGCGTAAGATTCCCTCTTGGCCGATATCTTCTAAGCTCCACTTATCATCTTCTTCATCAAGTATCTCAGAAACTTCTGCTTGGCGAACCCATCGGCAACTTAGGAGGCCCGTGGTGGTTCATCAACATGTGGCTGAATACCCATATGCACAAACGGTTGCAATGGGACTTCTTTGCCCAACAATTCCCACGAGAAATTGCTAAAGACCATGTGCTTGGGGATGAGGAATCGGCAACATGCTCACCTCTCAATTTTGGTGAAGCCATAATTGTCCTCCCTGGAACAGAAGCCAATGAAGACCAGATCGGCAGATTCTTTCAAAGCTTCTACAATGGTCTTTCTCGTGATCATAGGGCCTGGGTGCCTTATATTGACGAAGAAAACAGATTCCCCCTTCTTTTCAATTTTGCCGATGACACTCTGAATCAAGATAACGAGCTCATGATGGCTATCATTACTCCCAGGGCGATTCCAGTAAACACATTCGGTAGTGGGAAAAACACCAATATCACATATGAGTTCTACAACCCATCGGCAGTATCTCGTCAATTGGCTTTTGGGCAACTGCCAATCAAACTTTGTTTTGCCGATGTGATCAAACCTAGAGAAACAATCACCTGCGGAACAGATTGGAACAGGGTAGTGCAACTCTCCCCCGATGCCGATACTATGAATGTCGATATATCCATCTGGACGCCAGTATCTTTCATCACCGAATCATATAAGCAATGGTGGCGAGAGTGGAGGGAACAACTGTTTGCAACATCTGTTCACACATATCGGCACATGATCGACCCTGAATACGCCATTCCCGATGACGCAGTAAGTTCCTTTTAGCTCCCTTCCGCTTTTTCCTTTCATATATCGGTAACTAACTCTCTCGTGACAGGTTAACAACCCAGCACCAACTATGAGCAAAAGTGGAAAACCCTTCGATCTTCGGCCTGTTTCCCCGATATCTCCGATCGGCTACAACGCTCCCACCTTAGCCGCTTTGACTCACCAGAAGATCCGTACCAAGACCATCACCTCCAAATCCAAATTGGCTACAGCCAGGGCCACTCCATCGGCCGCTGCTACAACCTTGGTCAAGGCATTCAAGGTAACAACCTTGTTTATTTCTACTTATGCCGATCACAAACTGTATTAACATTAATCTTCAGGGTGTAAGAGCCGCTGCTGGATCATCATCGGCAATTCCTCCGATATCAAGCACCACTTCTTCTGACAAACCTTCAGAGGTATCCCCTTGATTTCATGTTTTATCTGCTAAATATCATACCTTACACTTGTTTTGCAGCAACAAATGGGTACATCGGCAAGCGTACCAGATGTTCAAGCTCCACAACCAACAAGTGCCGATGCCCCCCAGCCAACCGTTGCTGAGGCCCAAGCAAAGCGCAAAGCCTTAACAGATGTCGAGGCACAGCCAAAACGACAGAAGTCCATGCCGATCCCCCCATCTGCCCCAACGTCTGCAAGCCGGCCAGAGTCAATCGATGCAACTGAGCAAGCAGTTAATCCTCCTGTACAGGACATACCATCGGTCATCATACCCCAAGGGCCAACCACTGATGAGGCCACAGAGGATATTCCATCGGCAAGTTCAGCCGATCCTCCACACGGCATACTCCAGGCTGCTTCCTCTAGCCAAGCACAGGAAATTGCCTTGAAACAGGTAAGCCAATTGACCTAGTCGATTTATAATATTCATATTTATCCTCAACTGACCTCTTTTTCTTTTCCTCAGGAACAAGACTCCCCAAACAGCCTATTTTCCTTTGCCATTGACGTTTCTGACGATGATGGAGAGGAAACAAGTTCTTCCCTTGCACTGGGAACAATATCGGCAGAAGTTAAGTCCAAGTTGGAAGCTCTTCTGAACTTGCTACAGCAGGATACCGCCCAACTGGTAGATGACTCGGACCCCGCAAAGGCAATTTTCAAAACAATCCGTGGCCAGGTCCCTGCCGATGTTGAAGAAGTACTCTTCCCAGCAGCCCATTTAGAAAGCCGCCAACTACAATATCAACGGGCTGCTCAACGTATTGCCGATAGAGCAGCTCAGGCTCAACTCAAAAAAGAGATGCTACAACTGAAACAAATTGCCGATGAGAAGCACAAGAGCATCGGCAACTTGCAGACTTCGGGTGCTGAACTTAAGCAGAAAATCTTGGATTTATCGGCAAAAAAGATGGCTTTATTGGCTGAATTGAAAGAAGTCGATGTAGCCTTAACTCATGCTCAACAAGAAGAAAGCCAGCTACCCAATGCCATCAAGGGCCTTTAGCAAGAAAGAGACATCCAGGCTCACAAAGCTTTGGCCATGAAGAAAAAACTCAAGCCTGTGGAGGGTGCTGCCGATGACGACATCAAAGAAATGGAGGAAGCTAACCAGATCCGCCTGCGTGCGATATTAGCTATCCAATCCTTGTTAAACTTGTAATCTTGTTTATTGTATCGGCACTTTATGAGACATTGTCATCCTTGCATAATTCTAGCCGATAGGACTGTTATCGGCACTTATACTTTTATGCATCCATCCAGATACTAGGGTAATATTTCTTTAAATATTTTCCATTTAATGCTCTGGGAAATGCAATCCCTTTGAGGGTTTCTAGAATATATGCGTTACCAGGAACAGACTGATTTATCCGATATGGACCTTCCCAATTAGGAGACCACTTTCCAAACTTTGAACTTTTAGTCCCAATCGGTAAAATCAATTTCCAGACCAGATCTCCATCGGCAAACTCCTTTACCTTCACCTTCTTGTCATACCATCTGGCTACTCTTTTCTTATTTTCCTCGATGCTAACTAAAGCCCTTAACCGATGACCCGCCACATCTTCCAACTCATCCTTCATAAGAGTATTATAATCATCGGCTGTCAGCTGATTTTGAGAACGTATTCGCCTAGAGCCAACTTTAATTTCCCAAGGCAATACTGCATCGTGTCCATATACTAACTGATAAGGCGTTACTTTGGTTGCACCATGACATGACATCCGATATGACCACAAGGCTTCATTTAATACTGTATGCCACCTCCTAGGATTTTCTTCAATTTTGCGCTTAATGAGTTTGATGATCCCTTTGTTAGAAGCCTCAGCTTGACCATTAGCTTGAGCATAATATGGAGAAGAATTTAAAACTTTAATTCCCATACCTACAGCAAACTCATCAAATTCTCCTGATGTAAACATAGTGCCCTGATCGGTAGTGATAGTCTAAGGAATACCAAATCGGTAAACAATATGCTCTTTCACAAAATCAATCATATTAACCGATGTCACCTTTTTTAAAGGAATTGCATCAACCCATTTTGTGAAATAATCGGTAGCAACCAGAATAAATTTATGTCCTTTACTCGATGGCGGATAAATCTGACCAATGAGATCAATAGCCCATCCCCGGAACGGCCAAGATTTGATTATAGGGTTCATAGCCGATGCAGGCGCTCTTTGAATATTACCAAACTTTTGACACCCCTGTCATCCTTTAAAATATTTAAAACAATCTTCAAGAATAGTCGGCCAATAGTATCCATTCCTTTTGATCATCCATTTCATCTTGAAAGCCGATTGATGCGCCCCACACACTCCTTCATGAATTTCACCCATCAAGCTTTTCGATTCATCACTGCTAACACATCTAAGTAAAACTCCATCTATAGTCCGATAATATAATTCATCATCGAGGAGCACATACTTGGTAGCTTGGAACCTTATACATCTCTCAACCTTTCTATATGGATCCTTTAAATAATCAACAATCTCCTTCCTCCAGTCATCGGTATCAACTGCCGATGTTAGCACTTCCTGAATAGGCTGATACCCTGAAGCATGCTGAGCTAGTCGATTAGCTTCCTCATTATGCAATCGAGAGATATGTTCAAGACGAAAATCTCTAAATCCTTTCAACAATTGCAAACATCTTTCATAATACGAAATCAAAGCTTCACTTCGGCATTCATAAATTCCAGCCAATTGATTTATAACTAGCATAGAATCACCAAAGATTTCAACAGCATCGGCACGTATCTCCTTCAGTAATTCTAACCCTTTTATCAAGGCTTGGTATTTAGCCTGATTGTTCGTCGACGTAGCAACAATCGGCAATGAAAACTCATACTTCCTTCCTTGAGGTGAAATTAACACAATACCGATACCTGCTCCTTCACCACATGTGGACCCATCGAAGAAAAGTGTCCAGGGAGCAACCTCCAGAGAGTCCACTGTATTACAATGCTGAGTGACAAAATCAGCCATCACTTGCCCTTTAACTACCTTAGTTGATTCGTAACGTAGTTCAAATTCTGATAATGCTAAAATCCACTTGCCGATTCTACCACTTAATATCGGCATCGACAGCATATACTTGACTACATCGTCTTTGCATATGACCGTACATTCGGTAGATAACAAATAATGCCTTAATTTGACACAAGAAAAGTATAAACACAGACACAATTTTTCGATGGCCGAATACCTCATCTCAGCATCCACTAATCTTCTGCTCAAATAATAAATAACACGTTCTTTCCCTTTAAATTCTTGAATAAGAGCTGAACCGATAACTGTATCATCAGTTGACAAATATAACCTGAAAGGCTTCCCGTGTTGAGGTGGAACTAGCACTGGAGGATTTGTTAAATATTTCTTAATTTCATCGAGGGCTAATTGCTGCTCAGCTCCCCATACAAATTCCTGATCGGCTTTCAATTTAAGTAGTGGACTGAAAGCCTTGATCTTACCCGACAGATTAGATATGAATCTTCTAATGAAATTAATCTTACCGATCAAAGATTGCAATTCAGTCTTATTGATAGGAGCAACCACCTTGTTAATCGCATCAATAGACTTCCTACTGATTTCGATGCTCCGCTGATGTACCATAAAACCCAAGAATTGTCCTGCCGATACACCAAATGCACATTTATTAGGATTCATCTTCAATCCATGCTTCCTTGTGCACTCCAGTATCTTTCGTAGATCGGCTAAATATTTTGTAACATCTCCAGACTTAATCACCACATCATCAATGTAGATCTCCACTAATGTGCCGATGTATTCATGAAAAATAAAGTTCATAGCTCTCTGATAAGTAGCGCCGGCATTTTTCAAACCAAACGTCATAACTATCCACTCAAACAACCCCACATGACCTGGACATCTGAAAGCAGTCTTGGGAATATCTTCTTCAGCCATCGGCATTGGATAGCCATCCATCGGTGTGGCTTTGTTGAGATTCCTGAAATCAATACAAACACGAAGTTTTCCATTTTTCTTATAAACAGGAACCACATTAGAGATCCACTCTGCATATCGACACTGCCGAATAAACTTTGCCTCAATTAATTTAGTTATTTCGGCCTTAATATCAGGAAGTATATTAGGGTTGCATCGGCACACTGGCTGCTGATGTGGCCGAAATCCAGATTTGATAGGTAACCGATGTTCAACTACCGATCGGTCTAATCCAGGCATCTCAGTATAATCCCAAGCAAAACAATCTTTATACTCTTTTAACACATCAATTATTTGCTGCTTACACTTGGAATCTAACTTAGCACTAATAAAAGTAAGGTCTTGGCCTATCGCCATCACCGATATCTACTTCTACTAAATCATCTGCCGATGTGAACCCTTGACCTAATTTTCCATCATCGGCAAACCTATCCATTAAAACTCTTCTTCAGAACCGACTGCTTGGATCGGTGGAATTTCATAATCAGCAACTCTAAGGAACTCTTTTTCCCAAGCTTCTCCTGATATGCATTTAGTTCGCTCATAAGTATCTGATTCTGCCGATGCGATGATATAAGAAGAATCACCAGGGACAACCTCAATCTTATCCCCAATCCACTGTACGAGGCATTGATGCATTGTAGAAGGAACACAACAATTAGCATGAATCCAATCCCTCCCTAGAAGCAGATTATATGCACCCTTGCCGTTAATAACAAAGAACGTCGTCGGCAAGGTTTTGCTGCCGATGGTCAATTCAACGCATACTGCCCCTTTAGCCGGTGACACATTGCCTTCAAAATCTTTCAGCATCATATCGGTTTTGGTTAAGTCTTGATCTCCCTTACCAAGTTTCCGATACATCACATAAGGCATAATATTAATCGCAGCCCCTCCATCAATAAGTACCTTAGACACAGGCTGCCCATCAACTCTGCCCTTCACAAACAAAGCCTTAAGATGCTGTCTCTCGTCATCGGTAGGTTTCTCAAAAACAGCCATCATTGGATCTAGTGTCAACTGAGCTACTTGATCAGAGAGAACAACTTCTTCCTCATTATCAGATAGTGCCAAAAACTCCATCGGTAACATGAATACTATATTAACATCTACCAATGGACCCTTATTTTTGTGTTTTACCTGCCACTGCTGATGACCGGACCTCTCATTGGAGGAATTTTCCTCTTGGTATAAATCCTCCTGACGCTCACGTTGCATCCTCCTTCTCTGCGTCTTTGTCAGACCCTCCGGGCACCATCGAGGAAACTTGGTTTTCCAAACTGGCTAATAACAGGTCCTAGTTGACTCTACACGGCGTATATTAGGGTCCCTGTAGAATATTTCCTTATCGGGAACTCTTGCATTTGCCATTTCCTCAAGCTCCTCTTGATTCCTTGGAAAATATCCAGCGCGTTTACCAAGCCTTTCATGTACACTAAGTCTGCCCCCCAGCCGATCATGCACTGATGCTCTGCCTCTGATCGGCTCATTGATAAATAAACCCTGATTGCCAGGTTGAAACCTCCTTTCTGACCGATTGACCCCATAATAACCATTGCACTCAGGGCAATTTTCAACAGTTGGCAATTTAATACCTTCTTCCTAGCAATGGATAAAAAATGGGCACCTCCAATGATCTTTATGCCGATGCCATTCTTCCCGACGTCTTTCTTCTTGCTGTTATCGATATCGATCATTACGCTGACGCCAACCCTCCTGCTGCCTTCGATGAGTAATCACAATGCCAGGTCGAGGAGGGTTTTTGGAACTACTGCTTTCTCCCAGCAAACCCTTACTTTTTGCATCATCAGTAGTTATCCGATGTTGGGGATCCACTGATGCGTTTTTCTCAGCAGCCTCTGACGTCAATACTTTGGTCTTCCCTTTGGCCTCCAACGTATTTGCTGGAAAAGGGTGTTGATCAATTTTCATCGGCCTCTGGGCATTGGAAGTACCAAACTTAATTCTCCCAGATTCAATAGCCGATTGTAACTGTTGCCTAAACACCTTGCACTCATTTGTACTGTGTGAAGTTGCATTGTGCCATTTGCAGTACAAGATCTTCTTCAACTCTTCTGCCGATGGGATCACATGATTAGGTGACAGCTTAATTTGGCCCTCTTGAAGCAGAAGATCAAATATCTTGTCGGCCTTGGTGATATCAAAGGTAAACTTTTCTGGCTCTTTTTGACCAAAGGGACAAGATATCGGCTTTTTATTCTTAACCCACTCAGCTAAGCCGATAACTGGTTCTTCATCAGAATCAGAATCTCCTACTTCTTCAACAAATGATACCTTTTTACTCCAATTCTTTTTAGGTTCAAAAACCCTAGTATCTTGATCAGAGATCCTTTGCACAAGATGACTGAGACTTTCAAACTCCTGAGAAGCATATCTGTCTTTAAGATGTGGCAATAACCCTTGGAAAGCCAGATCGGCAAGCTGCCGATCATCCAGCACCAGACTGTAGCACTTATTTTTTACATCTCGTAGCCTTTGCACAAAGCTCTCTACCGATTCATCATTGCGTTGTCTCAATTTTACTAAATCAGTAAGCTTCTTTTCATAGATTCCAGCAAAGAAATACTTATGAAATTGTTTTTCTAGATCAGCCCAGGTAATAATAGAATTTGGTGGTAATGAAATGAACCACGTAAATGCCGATCCAGACAAAGATGATGAAAATAATCGAACTCTTAATTCATCTCTGCTAGCTGCCTCTCCACATTGAATAATGAAGCGATTGACATGTTCCATTGTTGATGTGTCATCTTGCCCAGAGAATTTAGTGAAATCTGGTACCTTGTACCGATTTGGGAGAGGAATTAAATCATATGCAGGAGGATATGGAGTCCGATAAGAATAAGTATTGACCTTGGGCTTTATCCCAAACTGATCCTTCATAATTTCTGCTATCCTATCGGCCCAAAAAGCATCCGCCTCCTGATGACGAACTGGCTGAATTTCTACAGGAAGTGCCTGCTGATATCCCTCCACATATCTTTGTGGCCCACGATCTCCAGCAATCGGCATATTCGCCGTTACTTGTGGTCCATTAACCTATTGGAAAGGATTCATCGGCTGTGCTGCCGATGCTTGATTCTGGACACCAGCTTGCATATAACCTTGTTGAATCCCTGCAATCTGTTGATTTTGCTGAACTGTATGTTGAACAGGTAACTGTCCTGACCAACCATTACTAGAACTCATCGGTATAAAACTTGCCGATGGCTGGTAATTTGCTGACATTGTTGGATAATTATAACCAGCTTGAGGCATGAACTAAACCCCAGTTTGACTCATAACAGGGGCTTTCTACTGCATCGGCAGTAAGCTTGCCGATGGATTTGAACTGGGCGTTTGAACCAAAGGCATCTGGAAACCCCCTAGAATTGGTTGCACAGTAGTTGCTGTGGCATATTGAGGCACTTGGGCCATCGGCGAAACAGCCGATGGTATAGGAGCTTTTCCTACTGCGTCAAATACTTGAGGTAACCCAGGATTGAAAGCAGATGACTCCGGAGGCATACCATATCCCCACCAATTAGCAGGAATCTGGCTATTCTGAGACACAGGGCCTGACATAGCTGATGCCGCTAGATCTGTATTAAGCTGAACTCGTCCTACCAGATCTGATCGTATCGGTGTAGATTGAATATTAGGTAAGCCTGTCGATACTGGAGGAGAAGTAACTTCTGTACCCACAACGGCCGAGGGAGCCGATGGAGTATTAACAGATACCGGCTCTGGTTGGTGATAGGCAGGCCCAACATAATGTGATGCCGTTTATCCTTCTTTGAGAGTTCGAACCACAGCATTATGAACAGTATTGGACAACACATTGGAATGATTAATTAAAGCATGATTTACTGCAGAATTAACCATCTCTTGAAGTTTACCAGGATTGGAGTCAAAGGTAACCTGCCGAGGCAACGACAAATCTTGCTTCTGGATGACTTGTCCACTCTTGTTCAGGCTAAACGATTTCAGACAAAGCTGCCTGTATTCTTCTACAGCCTTTTCCATAGCCTGCCTTTGCTCTTCCTTAAGATCTTCTTCTGATACCGCGATAATGTTCCCTGAATCGATCTCGGAATTGAACATATTGATCGGATTGATTGGTCCCACCGGGCATGCCAAAAGATGTGTTGATGCAAAAGTGGATCTGCAAACACAAAGGGCCAATACCCGAATTGATATCCAAGGCGTGCCAGTCGATTTGACCTGTTAATCGACAAGGATGAAGATATGAGCACTTTGGTCCTGACAACAGCGATACGCCCGGAAGTCATGGCCAAGAGATACTCACGCGGAACTCGAGGATCGCCGAAGGTCGCACTGAAGCGATGTAGCTTGCCGAATCAATGAGAACTCGTAAAAAGGAAAAATAATGCAAATTGACGAAGTCGCCGAAAAGTAAGTAGATGCAAATAGGAGTAAAAATTGGTTTTGATATTGATTGATATATCCTAATTACATTGCCCCTCACTCCATATTTATACCCTAATCTAAAGAGACACAACCAAACACAACTAGGACACCAAGCCCATATCTAAGGAAACACGTGACTCTTACATGAATCATACTCTAACAAATATAGAAAAGGAAATCAACTCCTATCTATTTCCCTATCCGCCTCAATTACGATGGAAATCTCACCGTCCTCCTTCCCATCGGCATACTCCCTGTTTCATCGGCAGTAGTCTTCAAGTCTTCCTTCATCGGCATACTCAATGTTTCATCGGTAGTAGTCTTCAAGCCTCCCTTCATCGGCATCGACAATAACACCTCCAACCTCATCGGCAACGCCCGAGTCTAAATCAACCTTTCCATCGACCACCACCAGCTATCGGCAACCATCTTTACAAGCTGGCTTTCATCGGCTATCAGAGTATACAGTAACTTTCCCCTTGCCGATTAGTCCACTCCGATCATTTTGACACGTGCAAAAAACGGTGTCAACACCGGGTCCGTCGTTCGTGATGGGGTCGGCATAGTGGCATTCCACTACTCCTTAACCCGCCTCTCGATAGATGCCAGAGTCATTCCGGAGACCGACTCAGGTGGCTTGCTGGCCTCCCCTCAATGGAGATTCTGTGGGCTTGGCTCGAGGTTAGGAGCGAATGAGAAGGTCGAGATGACCCTATCCGCTTCTAAGCGGGTAGGGCGAAGGCTGCTGGGGCTCATCTATGTTTTCTCCCCTAGCTCTATTCGACGCTAGGCGGCCTTCAAATCTCGGTTGGTCACCACTCATATCGAATGAGACGACTATCGCTTCGTGACACGATGCAAAGCGTTGTGATGCACTAATTGCATATGCGATGCTTGGATGTATGAGAATGGATGAATGAATGCTCATGCACTGGAAAAGTAAAATGGGGTTGGCAAAGTTACCTCGATGGCTCGAGTGATGGGTTCGGGGAGCTCTTACTAGATATGTTTGAGTGGAATCTGGGTCCGTCATTCATGATGGAGTTGGCATAACCCACATGGGGCATCCTGCTGCTCCTTACCCATCTCTCGGCAGTGGCCCGAGCCATCCAATTGACTTGGGTGACCTACTGGCCTCTCCTCGATGAAGATTTCGTCGGTGGGCCCTTCCAAACCCTTCCTGGGAAGGCGGAGGCCAAAGCTCGGGGTGCGGGTAGCAAACTCTAATCATACCAGTGAGCAAAAACCACGTAGCCGCTGGGGCGTAGGTTTCTTGCGGTCTAACCAGTTTTACTCAGTGTTCGTTTCCGCAAACCTTGCCTCTAGGTTTTAACGTGAGAAAGGGGCGGGCATAGAGAATGTCTACTGAATAGACACTCTTACCAACCCCTGAGTGAGGCCTGACCCCTTGTCGTTGCTGGGGTCGGGTGTCACTTAAATATCGAGGAGTCAATAGCAAAACTAATAAGAGGAAATGTGCGTAAATCAAGGGTGACCCGTCTCTCGGCAGCGTCCTGAGCCATCCGATCAACTTGGGTGACCCACTGGCACAAGACTTACCTTTATGACTCGAGTGACGGGTTCAGGGAGCTCTTACCAGATATGTCCAAGTGAAATCTGGGTCCATCGTTCATGATGGAGTCGGCATAACCCGCATGGGGCAACCTACTACTCCTTACCCTGTCTCTCGGCAGCGGCCCGAGCCGTCTGACCAACTTGGGTGACCCACTGGCATAGGACTTTCCTGTGGAGATAGAGGATGAGGTCATCCTCCCCAAGAATTTAGTTAGGTAGATAAGCCAGGCGGCGAACTCATAACAAGTGAACAAGCTCTTAAATTTCGTTATGGCCAAATAGATTTTTAGCCCTTCTCCCCTTTTTGTATAAAAAGGTTAATGCATTTTGACCCTTTCCGTCGTTAAGGCTGTAAAGCTCAGGGTGCGGGTGAACAAACTCTGATCATGCTGGTGAGCAAAAACATCGTAGCCACTGGCGCGTAGGTTTCTTACAGTCCAACCAGTTTTACTCAGCATTTGTTTCCACAACCCTTGCTTCTAGATCTTAACATGAGAGAGGGTCGGGCATAGAGAATGTTTGCTAGGTGGACATACTCTTAGACGTGTACCAACTCTTTCCGTAGTTAAGGCTAAAAAGCTCAGGGTGTGGAAAAAACTCTGATCACACTGGTGAGCAAAAACGTCGTAGGCACTGGGGCATAGGTTTCTTGCAGTCTGACCTAGTTCTAGGGTCGAGATGGCGACTAGAGGGGGGTGAATAGTCATTACTAAAACTTAATCGTGCCGGCTAACTGAAACAAGTGCGGAATTAAAACTATCGATATAGCCAAGACTACACCACTCTATATATGTTCTCTAGCACCTCGCTATGATCCTAATTAAGCAACAAAGATGCCAGGCTAGCTAGAGCTCACCTAACCAATTCTAGGAGCAAGGTCACACAAACCTATGCCACTAGTACTTCAAGCAATGAGGGAGCTCCTACACATGCTAGTAAGCAAAAGCACAAAGCCAACTAAGCTCACTAGCAATGCTCAATAACAAGGCAACCAATGCCAAATTAGAGAGCGCAAATACTTAGCTACACAAACTAAGCAATGTGACTAACAAGGTTACACAAACCAAATTAGCCACGCAAGGGAGCTACTTCTATGCTACACAAGCAAGAAGGTAACTAGTGAGCTACACAAGCTAACTAATTACAAGAGCAACTACACAAGCACACTGTATATAAAAGTAATCACAAGCTTGTGTAAAGGGATTGCAAACCAACAGGAATAACAAGGTTGACACGATGATTTTCTCCCGAGGTTCACGTGCTTGCCAACACGCTACGTCCCCGTTGTGCCGACCGCTCACTTGGTGGTTTAGCGGCTAATTGGCATCACCCACCAAGCCTGCACGTCGAGCACCACAAGAACCTACCCTGAAAGTGAGGGTAGCTCAATGACACGCTCAACTAGAGTTGCTCTTCGTGGCTCCCTTGGGGCGAGCACAATGCCCCTCACAAAGCTCTTCTCCAGAGCACCACACAAGCTTCTTGCGGGCTTCGACAGAGACCACCACCAAGCCGTCTAGGAGGTGGCAACCTCCAAGAGTAATAAGCACCACCGGCTTGCAACTCAATCACCTAGTGCCACTCGATGCAACCTCATGATGCAATTGCACTAGAATCGCTCTCTCACACAATCGAATGATCACTATCAAGCATATGTGAGATGGAGGGCTCCCAAGCACTCTCAAGCATAGACACAAAGTCCCCCGAGGTGCTCAGCACCAGCCATGGCCGAGACCACCTTCTATTTATAGCCCCATAGGCTAAACTAGCCGTTACCCCTTCACTGGGCAAATATTGGGTTGACCAGACGCGCCGGTCAGATCGACCTGAACGCAGGACCTCAGTGTATGGTCAATAGATCCTCGCCTTGTGTTGCTACCAGTTCAAACATAGTCGCTTGATCTCAACGGTCAAGTGATGACCGGACGCAGCTGCTCAAAGTGACCAGACATAGGACCCCAGCATCCGATCGTTTCCTAGTAAGGTCCCAGTCACGACTGGACGCGTTCGGTCGGTCATGATCGGACATAGCATCAGCGTCCGGTCCTTCTCCAACTTCTCTCGTCGCTTACATCACCGTACATTAGCCTAACCGGACGCACCCTGCCAGTGTCCGTTCATTTTCAGTGCCAACATCTAGTCAAAGACCAATGCCTACGCGCTCTCTGCTGCCACTGACCAGACGCAGGACCCTGGCGTCCAGTCACCACTGTGACCAGCGTCTAGGTCCACTCTATGAGACCCTAGTCTTTTTTGTATAGGGCACCGGTGGCACCGTCGGACTATCCGCACACTACATGCGAACACTCCACTGGTGGAGTTATGAACCCTTCTCACCTCTGTTCCATCACCGAGTTGATCTACATCAACTCCAACTTCATCTCCAAGTGTACACCACCATGTGTATGTGTGTTAGCATTTTCACAATCATTTTTCGAAAGGATTAGCCACTCAACTTGCTACGCCACTCAATCCTAGCGATGATGCAAAGTTAGATCACTCGAGTGGCACTAGATGACCGATATGTAAACAAGTTTGCCCCTCTTTATAGTACGGCCATCTATCCTAAACCCAGTCATAAACTTCTCTACACACCTATAACCAGTGAAATGAGATGCCCTAGGTTATACCTTTGCCTTGCGCATTCCATTCCATCTCCTTCAATGTCGATGCAACACATGCACCAACACAATCAACAATGATATGATCCACTTCATATCATCACGTGATCATATTGGTTCATCGATCTTGACTTCACTTGCTTTTCACCGTTGCCTTCGTCCATCAGCGCCAAGTCTTGCTTAAGCTTCACCGCCACACGGTCCATCGCTCCAAAGCCTCCAACTTGCCCTTCACGCTTGCAACCGGTTCATCAAGCCAAGTCTTGTCTTGATCTTCTCTACATTGATCACATGACTCATTGTCATGTCTCATTTGCAATGAGCTCCTTCATCATCACATGTGTGAGCTTTGCAACATCTCCAAGCCATTTTCACCTTCATGGCATATGTTGCTCACACACATGTACCTATGGACTAATCACCTATGTATCTCACATAAACACAATTAGTCCACCTAGGTTGTCACTCAATTACCAAAACCACACAAGGACCTTTCACCAGTTTTACTTAGTGTCTGTTTTCGCAACCCTCGCTTCTGGGTCTTAATGTGAGAAAGGGTCAGGTGCAGAGAATGTCTACCAGATAGATATGCTCATATCAGTCCTCGAGTGAGGCTCGACCCCCTATCATTGTTGGGGTTGGGTGCACTAAAGATCAGGGAGTTGGTAGCGAAACTGATAAGAGAAAGTGTGTGTATATTAAGGGTAAAAACGACGTAGCTATTCGATGTTCCAGGCGTTGACGAAGACTTCGCCGTCGATGGTCTTGAGCTTGTAGGTGCCTAGTCAGAGCACCTCTGCGATGACATATAGTCCCTCCCACGGCGGAGAGAGGTTGTGGTAGTTCTTGTTGCTCTGGACGAGGCAGAGCACTAGGTCTCCGACATTGAAGGCCTGACCCCGCACTCGATGGTTGTGGTACCAGTGCAACGCTTTCTGGTACTTGGTCGAGCGAAGGAGGGCATCATCATGCGCTTCATCTAGTTGGTCCATGGCATCCTCGAGGGATGCCTTGGCTCCCTGTTTATCATATGCCTAAGCCTCAGCACTCCATAATCGAGGTTGGTCAAGAGGATAGCCTCGGAACTGTAGACCATGAAGAATGGTGTGTAGCCGGTGGCCCGGCTAGGGGTCAGTCCTCAGGCTCCAGAGCACCGCGGGAAGCTCCATGACCCATCGTTCGTCAAACTTGTTCAACTAGTTGAAGATCCTAGGTTTGAGACCTTGTAGGACCATGCCATTCGTGCGCTCGACCTGCTCGTTCATGCGAGGGTGCGCCACTGAAGGCCCAATCGATGTGAATGTGGTATTCATCGTAGAATCAGAGGAACTTCTTTTCTAGTGAACTATGTGTCGCTTGTCCATGATGATGGAGTTTAGGACCCCAAAGCGATGGACGATGTCAAGGAAGAATAGCGTGGCTTGCTCGGACTTGATCGCGGAGATCGGTCGAGCCTCTATCCACTTTGTAAACTTGTCTATGGCGACAAGCAAGTGCGTATAGCCCCTAGGCGCCCTCTTGAGAGGTCTGACGAGATCGAGCCCCCAGACCATGAATGGCCACGTGATGGGGATCATTTGGAGTGCTTGGGCCAGCAGGTGGGTCTACCAAGCGTAGTATTGACACCCTTTGTAGGTACACATGATATGTTCAGTGTTGGCTACTAGGGGTTGGCCAGTAAAAGCCTTGTTAGAACACACTTTTGACTAGGGTTCTAGGCATGGCATGGTGACCGTAGACCCCACCATGGATATCGCTCAACAACCGCTTTCCTTGTTCAATGGGGATGCAGCGCTGCAGGATCCCGGTGTGGCTTCGCCTATAGAGCTCGCCCTCAATAAGGACAAAGGACTTGACATGACACGTGAGCCACCGAGCCTCCATTTTGTCCGTTGGTAGCACCTCACATAGGAGGTAGTCAAGGTAAGGCATCCTCCAGTTGGCCAGATGGTCGGGCTCTATTGCTGGATCCTCGTCAAGCTCCATGACTTCAGGGTTGGATGGAGCCGACAGTTGGTTAGCCCTTGAGCCTAGGGTAGGCGGCCCTATCACCGACTTGTTTTGGCTCCTAATAGTGGACCAAGGGCTTGTACTGATCATCGCTGAAGATGCCTGTTGGCACTGGCTCTCGGTCGGATGCTATTTTTGCTAGCGCATTGGCCGCCTCATTGAGACGCCTCAGAATGTGATTGAGCTCAAGACCGTCAAACTTATCCTCTAGCTGGTGGACTTCTCGGCAATACGCAGCCATCTTGGTGTTGTGGTAGCTTGATTCCTTCATGACTTGGTTGATGACTAGCTGGGGGTCGCTCCGGATGCCAAGCCATCGGAAACCCAACTTGATGGCAATGCGTAGGCCATTGATGAGTACCTCATACTTGGCCACATTATTGGAGGAAGGGAAATTGAGGCAAACCATGTACCTCATGCATACCCCGAGGGGCAAAACAAACACCAGCCCTACACTAGTGCCTTTCTTCATCAGCGATCCATCGATGTACATTGTCCAGTACTCTTGGTCGATGATCACTGGTGGCATTTGGATCTTGGTCCACTCTGCAACAAAATTAGCCAGCACTTGGGACGTGATAGCCATCTAGGGGGGCATACGCTATAACACCCCAGGTGTTTGGCTTCCACATTTGCACTTGCATTTCATGAACATGAGCATCATTCATTCATTCACAAGCTTATATCACATGAAACATGTTTTTGGAACATTGCAACGTATCAGTTATGTTTCATGTGTGTTGTTTCCTTTATGAAATGAAAAGTGTGCAACACTTAAGTGCAATATGTGCCACTCACTTTAGTGAAACAAAGTTAGTTAATACTATGCAACAAGATCATGAAACATGTGAAACATGACTATGAAACATTTGTAACATTTCATGTGTTTTTCATTGTTTCAGTACATCCCTTGCTTGATTCTTGTGTGACCAATGTATGGTGTGGCTAAAAATTCTTTGAAGTAACTTAGTTACACCTAGAATGTCATTTGGGACATTGTTCATGTTGATCATTTTGACTAATTAGGTTCCCAAGTCATGGTTTGACCAATTTTGACCCCTAAATCCTTTTGTTTGACTGTTTAAAAAGTGTAGCTTAGGATGTTTGCATGTTTGAGCAACCTAAAACAAAGTTGTAGCAAATTTTATAAGGAACAAACTTTGTTTAGAAGCCAAGTCATGAAAATGTGCACAACATGCTCAAAAAGGACCCATAAGTCAGAAGTGAAAGCTGATTCAACACTTGAAATATTTCTAAGTCCTAAATGCCATTTCAGTTTGATTGAGCCAACTTTGGCTTGATACAACTCTTGATCCATGGAGAACTGGCTATTGATTTCTAAGCAAAGTTGTAGACCTAGCTTAACTCTACAACTTTCATGTTCATTGCTTCCACTAATACAGTCACTGGTTTAGGAGCTAATCCCTGTCGAACATCGCCTGTCAGTCGGGTGATGGAGCACTGAATCAGCGTTTCAGGTAGCTATAGTGTCTATCCCGTTTTTCAGAAAACTGAACGCCGCATGGCGCCAGTCATCGCCGATCACCTGATGCACAGGCCACGTGCCGCGGGCGTCCTAGCATGGCCGGCCACGATGTGAGCACCCCCGCGCGCCTACCTGACGCACTCGCCACTTCAATTTCTCCACTCCAGTCGCCTTCCACCGCGCCGCAAGCAAGCTCAGCCGCTCCGCCATTGCCGATCCAACTGTGCCATCGCAGAGCTTGCTCACCGCTGCAAAAACGCGCACTACGCCTTCACCGTAGCTCCGCCATGTTCTTCTCGACCTTCTCCACCTTCTAGCTGAGCCAACCGTCCTTAGGTGAGGGCCTCCGGCCATTTCTGCCACCGCCCGCCATGGCTGAGCTTCGCCGGAGTTGGCGCTCACCGTGGCCAGCGCACCACCGCACCGCTCCTCCATTCCTAGCCTTCGTCTCGTCTTCTCCATCTTGTGTAGTTGCTCCTGTGAAGACGCTACCGACCACACCGGTCCAGACATGCCGGAACGCGGCTGCACACCGCCGTGCGCCATGGCCGGCGTGCTTAGGGGCCGCTAGGGTCTAGGCATAGGGGGTCAATCGACGCAGGAGACTTTAGGGGAACACGCTGGTAACCGTGGTTTCGCCGAAGGAGTCGCCGTCGGCGAGCTCCACCACTGCCGCGCCATCAGCGTGTGCCTCCCCTGTTTCGCTGTCGCTGACCTATGGGTCCGGCTGACACCTCGGGTCCCACACGTCAGTGACTAGTTGTTCATAGGGCTAGTTCAAAATTGCTGATTTGAATGCTATTTTGTGAATTTTGTAACTCCAAATGTGTAGATCCAAATGATATGATTCAAATTTTGTTAGACTCACTGTGAGGTCTAGTATTTAAGAAAAATATGTCTTGAGCACATTATGTATAAATTTTGGATGAATTAAATAGGAACTTGAAAAGTGTTTTTGAATGCATGCAAACTTGTTTAAATCATATCTTGAGTTTCTTTGATCCAAAAATTGTGAAATTTTGTGGGTAAGCTAGTATTGCTTAGTAGAAGCTCTAGGTTAAAATTTGAGAGTCATTACATGTGTAGTTTTTGAGTTATAGATTTTCCTTTTATCATTGGTGGATACTTGTGTGAATTTTTGTAAATTGTCTAGGAATCCTATGACCATGAAACTTGGTAGGTAGTATCTTAGTACCTTAAGGATGCTTGGAAAAATATGAAATCTATTGCTTGACACTTTTCACTAAGGTTTCCTAATTATGCCATTTTAAGCCATTCTGCCTTACCAATTTTGTGTAGGCTGTTATACTTACTCAAATGGTGTGAACTTTTTATGGTAGTCTACTTAGGGCATGTAGTGTCTACTGTAATTTTTGTAAATTTAATGGTGTAGTTTTCATATATGTTTACTATTTCCTCTAATTAATTAAATAAATTAAGAAAGGTATTAGAGGAAATGTTTTGGTGATGAACACCCTACTTGCTGGTGTTCTTGTGACATGTATGACATGTGAGTTGAGTTAGTTATGTCCAATTGTGTGTTTACATCATAAGTTGTTAATTATTCGTTTGCATTATGTCCCTCTGGACAGATCTGGGGACTTTAGAAAGTTCTCCATGATATTTTGATTTTCTGTGGATGTAGTGAATACAAGAGTTGTAGATAATTTAGGTATCTAGCTCCTGTCAAAATTGGAGGGCATTTGGCCCAGTAGTTTAGAAACTACAAGCTATTTAAAGTTAGGTTTCCAGCTTTTGCTTACTCTCTGCCTTATGAGGATAGAGTTCTGTTGATTTATGAATTCGACCTGGTAAAGCTTTGAATCATGCTTTGAGGTCTGAAAATGAATTGTAGACAATTTCATAAGCTTTCCAGATTGTCTTGTTGTGTGTCAATTGGATTTATAAATCTTCAGTTATGGCTAGTTTACTGTACCAGCTACATAGTCTTCATTTTTGCTGAAATACAAATGCTTGAGTGTATGCTTGATGCAATGTTTCCAGTTGATTGTTAGGGGTTAGCCTAACTTGAGAATATGCTTAGGTGCAGGTGCTAGGTCATTAACTGAAGATGAGCAATTATACATTAGGTTGTATAAACTTAGGTAAGTGAAAGTGATTTGAATAGGGCTTAAGTTGGAATATGCAAACTACAGCGAACATGCGCATTCTCCGAGCATCCCTGACATTCGTTCATATGCATCTATGATATTTATCTTGCGCATTCATGCAATAGGTGTGCCGAAGGGAGTGACGTTGCTAGGAGTTCGAGGGAGCCAACCAGGAGGAGGAACCCGAAGTGTAGGAAGCCTGGCGAAGCAGTCGCCTGCGGAGGAATTGCCCGAGTGCCCTGACCACCAGCCTTCCTCGTTCCTGAAAGGCAAGCCCTGGAGCATATTAAGCCTCCCATAGTTTTTACAAATACATTGAGTATATTTTATTGTTGATGATGCATTAAGTATAAGGAATTGGTTGGAACCAATTGCTACATTATATATCCTTCCTTGTCTAGATATCGCACTGGAATCCTATTTAAGTTAGGACGGGTTAAATGCTTAGCCATGCTTAGTGCGGTAAAAGTCAAGTGATGTCCTATCACCTACGAGCTTTAGGATGAGGTGGATCATGGTTGGCTATATTTGCTATCGTGGAAAAGAACCATGTTAATAATGAATTAAGACCGGGCGGAGTCTTGTGTAGGTTTGGACATAGTGACTCCGTCTAAGTCGTTTAAGGACCGATACGTTGTACGTCCTCATGTCATGTTGAATGCAGCGTAACACTTAGCTGGCTGGACAAGTCGTTCCAACCGTGAAGCCTAGTAGCTCGACTCAGGCTAGGGACGCGAGCAGTGGCGTGCATTCTGGAGGTAGTAAGGATGTGCGGAGAGCCATTGGTATAAGTCCAAGGCGGGTTAGAGTCCCGAACAACCTTGGCAGAGTGGTTCTCAGAGAATGCCGATCTGTTCAGACTCATGACTCCTGAATCATACCAAAGGTGACTTGTTTGCGACCCTGATGGGGGAAGCAGGGTTTGTGTTTAGGAATACCCCTCCAGCTGGATAGGAATCGATTCGAATCGCCGTCTCTCCCGGATAGTGAGAACTTGACTGAGCAGCGGCAACAGTAGATTCAATTAATTTAACTGATATGGTGAAATGGATGATGATGACAAGGTTGCCACAATGAATACCTAATATGGTTATTAATGTTTGCACCCTAATAAAATGATTGCTTAGTACAGGTGCTAATATAGTTGACAGGTTAATGGCTAAAAGTCACTGCTAGTTCAGGTTAAGAGTCGATCATTATTACTTATGCTTTTCTGCAAAAAGAAAGTGTCAGGCAGATCCACTACATTAAGCTATGCATAATCCTTGGTGTCATTTGTTTGGTTTTCGATGGGTAAGTCTAGCTGAGTACATTCCCGTACTCAGGGTTTATTTCCCTCTTGTTGCAGATGACCTTCTATATCAGGGATTCTGTAAGTATTGTCTCCACCCGGCGGGTGACGAAGACTAGATCATGGGCATGATCTCTGTTCTCTTATCTGAATGCTTTTGCGGGCTGTGATCAGTGAACTAGTATGTGTATTTGAACTCGGTGTGTGAGTTAAACTATTTGCTTCCGCATGTTTTACAAGACTTGTTTTGTAATAACGATGACTCTGTGATGATGTAATCTATTTGCAAACGTCTATGAAATGTTGTAAAGTACGATATGTTATGTTGAATTACTGCGATCTTGGTTGTATGCAAGTTGGTTTGAAATCCTTTGAGATTTCAGTTGACTACCGGGTTTATATGGGCTCAAGTTCGAGAATTTGATCGTTTTCGGCGGTTATTTTTGTACTTGTGCTCTTATAAATTGGTCGGTTCTGTGACAGCTGGCATCAGAGCTAGATTCAACATTAAACATGTCTTACGGCTATTTAAAACAAAAGCTTTTGTTGTAAAAACGGTTTTCCAACTTATAGTTATATATAAGTGTTTCAAAAATCAAAATTTTTATGGTATACTGGTGATCACATCCTATATAGCCCACTTAAGGACTTCAAGGTGGCTTATATATAATTACTAACTTGGGGGAATTGATTGTTTCTATTTCGTTGTCCATGCGGCGTGATATTGCATGGATGCCATTCGTTTGAATGGTAATGTATGGATCAATTGCCTCTACGCTAACGGTAAGTGTGAGTTGCGAGAGCATGACCGTCCAACCGTCGGTCTAGGAGAGAGTTAGTTGTGGTTACTGGAGTATTTACATGTTGCATACATGTATATATGAAGGTACTTAATTGTGGGTACATTTGTCGGGTAGTTTGGATACCGAAGTATATATATCGGGGGATGTATATATAGAGAGTATCTTAGTTACTACTTGTGTAATTAGCATTATATCTTGTTGGGTTGGGCTGCAATGAAGTTTTTTCTGCAGGTACGCTAACAACGCACCGTGTAGATCAACTAGTTACCGCTAATTGAGAGAACGTATGTATGCCACCGTATATCCTACTAAAGCTTAAATTTTCTTAGGTTTGTGAGGATGTACAGAACTGAGCATGCATCATATTCACTCATGTCGTTCATATTGCATTACTCCCTCCCTTATAATTGCTTATCCCAAGTGTGAAGTGCAATCTCTCAGCAAAATAATCCTCTCACATGAATTGCATCCCTTTTTGATACAGATAGCCACGCCCATGTTTCCTACTGGTAGCAGCACCTTTTTGGACTAGTTCGGTACTCCCACCTTGCTCTGGAGGGTGCTTAGTTCAGTTGGGTACCCGGAGGCACCCAGCTACACATGGAGGTAGGCGGTACCATTGGGAGATGTACCATGGTACGTCATGACCTTTGTAGTGCCACAAAACCCCACAAGACCGTTGTGGCATGGGTGGAGCATTGAGACTGATGGACGAAGCCCATGGGAAGTCGCTCAGGTTGCTGCCCTAGATGTGCTGATGGATATAGCACAGAGCTTCGGGGATGAGTTAGTGGGTGGACCTGCTTCATCCATTCCCCGAGTGGCTCCTACTGAGGCTGAGTGGACTCAGGACATTGGTCAGGCCTTGGTTCAAGGCCGTGGCGAACATGTGCAGAGCGACAACACTGGAATGAGTGCTATGATGGCAGTCTTGAAGTTTTGTTGAGTCAGGCAAAACACCCTTTCAAGTGCGCTAGATGAAGCTAGCAAGGCAATGGAAGCCCTAGCACAAGTTCAGGTTGTGAGCCCGCAAGTATCACCGTAGGGCGGATGCATGTGGGAGAGCTCAGCAAGAAGTTGAGGAGATTCACGGTATTGCAAATTATCGTCTGCAAAAGTGGGGTCAAACATCACGCGAGAGAGACGAGCTTCATAACCAGCTGATGAACCTCACTATTGAGAGAGATGAGGCTACACAAGAGTTGGATCGTGTGACCCGTCATAGGGATGCAGCTTTAGAGTTAGCAGAAGAAAGACGTCGGGGTTGGATTTTGGCTAACCACAACGCCTTTCAAAGGGAGCAAGCACTACAAGAACAACTTGAAGAGCTTCAGGTTGAGCACCATCAACTGCACAACCATCTATTTCCTATTCCTCGCCCCATACCAAGGTATCCAAATGTGGGTGGACCTTAAGTGATTGAGGCCGATGAGGAAGAAGAGGACGTGCAGATGGATGACAATGCAGCTGAGCTGGTAGATGAATGAAGAAGAGGAAGACCCAGAAGAAGTCCAAGGTGTCTCCGATGTGGACAGCGATCACTTCGACGAGTAGTTCGTTAGCAAGTCTCACTAGTTAAGCTTTTGCAGTCATTGATGTAATGAACTTAAGTACGAAGACTGATGTGGATGTACCCTATTAAATTCGAACTCGGCATGTAATGTACTTTAATTCGCTACCTTCGGGATGCGTATTGTAATGGTTAAGTTTAAAACTTGTCATGTTGGAATGCACTGCGTATGATGCTAGTAATTTACTTGATGATGTGGTGATTGGAGAATGAATTATTGCCTCTGTTTATTGTATGAAGTTTTCATTCTTAGTCAGTAAATTCAATTTGGCACTGATTATATTGTTCCTCTCCAATGTGCTGACATCATCAATAATTACTGGTTGCACATTGTGCAGATGTCCTCATACTCGTTCCATCGGTGCGGGTGATGATGATGATCTTCCACCACCACCATCCCACACCAACAGAATTAATAGCAATGCTTGCGGAAGGGTAGCGCACTATGGCCGAGGCCCTCCGTATGATTGCGAATCGTGATGGCCATGGTCCACTGCCAAGGACCGGAACCAAATCAATACAGTGATTTCAAGGATTTCCTTGACACGAAACCCCCAATCTTCAAGGAGGCTGAGGAGCCTCTACAAGCTGATGAGTGGTTGAATACTCTCGAGCAGAAGTTCCATCTGCTCCTGCTTGACTGAGGTGCTGAAGACTGAGTACGCATCTCACCAACTGCATGGGCCAAGCTGGCAATTGGTGGAGTCATCATCAGGTCCACTATGCCCGCTAATGCCCAAATCACTTGGGATCAGTTCAAGTCTGCTTTCAGGGGAAATTACATTCCTCCTGGTCTCATGGCGATCAAGCATACAGAGTTCATGAAGCTGACCCTAGGGGAATAAGAGCCTGAATGAATACCTGCAAGCTTTCAACAACCTTGCAAGGTATGCTACCGAGTTTGTGGACACCGATGCCAAGAAGATTGCTAGCTTCAAGCAGGGGACTTAGCCCCAAACTGATGAAGACCATGGGAAATTGCAAGTATGCTCATTTTAATGAGTTTGTGAGTAATGCTTTATCGCAAGAGAACAACAATGCTGTGTATGCTGCTTCAAAAAGTCATAAGAGGGCCTATGAGGCGGGTGCCTCACAATCCAAGGTTCCCAGTCACCCAGAGGGCTCCATTCCATCCTTCCAGCAGTCAGCCGCTAAGTTTTGCCCACCGTAGAAGAAGAATCCCGCCAAGACTAGGTTTTGCAAGGCATTTATAGTTGCTCTTCCCAAGGGCACTACCAGTCAGGGCAGTTCTAGGGCTCCTCCAAGCAACATGTCGTGCTAGAACTGCAACAAGATAGGCCACTAGGGCTAGGGAGTACCCTTACCCTAAGAAGAATAACTACCAAGGTGGTCGTTAGGGACAAGTGAACCACACTAATATTACTGAGATTCCTTTAGGAGAGGTAGTGACTGCTGGTAAGTTTCTGATTGATCAACACCCCATAGTTGTACTATTTGATTCAGGTGCTTCGCATTCCTTTATTAGTCCAGCATTTGCATCCAAGTTTATGCAGAAAACATATACTGTTGAGGGTGAGGGTTATTGTATTAGGGCTACCAGTGGTATTATCCCAACCAAGCTGGTAGTTGGGGACGTACAAATTGAGATAGAGGGGTAAAGTTATCAGGTTGATCTGGTAGTTTTACCAGGGCTAGGTATCGATGTGATATTGGGAATGAACTGGAATGAGCCGTCATGGAGTGCTTATTGATACATCGACTAGGGTAGTTATGCTCAGAGATCCTGGTAATCAGGAGGGTTTTCTAGTACAGTTACCCCAAGACATTAATCTTTCTTGCACTGACCAATTCGGTGGCAAGTGAAGTCTCTGGCAGATATCCCTGTCGTGTGTGACTTTCTGGATGTTTTTCCTGATGATTTGCCTGGATTGCCCCTAGATCAGGAAGTGGAGTTTAAGATAGAGTTGCTTCCTAGCATAGCTCCCATCTCTAGAAGGCCATATAGAATGCCTCCCAATGAACTAGCCGAACTTAAGACCTAGTTGAATGAACTTCTAAAGAAAGGCCTTATCCATCCTAGTTCATCTCCGTGGGGGTGCCCAGCTATCTTTGTGAAGAAGAATGATTAATCTCTACGCATGTGTGTAGATTATAGACCCTTGAATGCAGTTACAATCAAGAATAAGTACCCTCTGCCACGCATAGATATCTTATTTGATCAGTTGTCTAAAGCAAAAGTCTTTTCCAAGATTGATTTGAGATCTGGGTATCATCAAATCAAAATTTGGCCTGAGGATGTCCCAAAAACTGCATTCTCTACAAGATATGGTCTATATGAGTACTTAGGTTATGTCTTTTGGATTGACCAATGCCCCTGCACATTTTATGTATCTAATGAATTCAGTGTTTATGCCTGAGTTAGACAAATTTGTGGTGGTATTTATAGATGATATCCTGGTCTATTCTGAGAATGAAGAAGATCATGTTGAACATTTGTGGGTGGTTCTTACTAGATTGCGAGAACACCAGCTGTATGCAAAGTTCAGCAAATGTGAATTCTAGCTTCGTGAGGTACCTTTTCTTGGACACGTGTTGTCCAATGGTGGAATTATGGTCGAGCCCACCAAGGTGCAAGAAGTATTGAACTAGAAGGCTCCCATCTCGGTGCATGAGGTTCGGAGTTTTCTAGGGTTGGCTGGCTATTATCGTCGCTTCATCCCGAATTTCTCTAAAATAGCCAAGCCTATGACTCGGTTGCTGCAAAAAGACATGAAGTTTGTCTAGACTCCTGAGTGTGATGCGGCTTTCCATACCCTGCGAACTCTTCTAACTTCAGCTCCGGTTTTGGCACAACCGGATATCGAGAAACCTTTTGATGTGTTCTACTGATGCATTAGGTATTGGGTTAGGAGGTGTTCTTATGCAAGAGGGTAGAGTCATTGCTTATACCTCTCGCCAACTTAGGAAGCACTGAAGTGAATTATCCAACGCATGACTTGGAACTCGCTGCCGTTGTTCATGCTTTGAAGGCATGGAGACATTATTTGCTTGGCAATGTGTGCAACATCTACACTAATCATAAAAGTCTCAAGTACATCTTCACTCAACCTAGAGTTGAATATGCGTCAGAGAAGATGGCTCGAGTTGATCAAGGATTATAATCCTCCAAGTGCACTATCACCCTGGCAAGGCAAACGTCGTAGCGGATGCCTTAAGCAGAAAGTCTCATTGCCACTCATTGATTGAGAGTGATGTCTAGTTGTCGAAGCTCCTTCATCCTGTAGTCCTTCACAACATCACTATCAGTTGTACTCTACAGAGTCGAATTATCGAGCTACAGAAGATAGATGCCGGTGTGTTTCACTATCAAGCAGCAAGATGAAAGAGCAAGAAACCAAACATTTTCGAGTAGATGAGGAAGGCGTGTTATGGTTCAAGGATAGGTTGGTAGTTCTGAAGGATAGAGAGCTTAGAAATCACATCATATCCGAAGCTCATTCCTCTAAATTATCTATTCATCCTGGTAGTAGTAAAATGTATCATGATTTGAAGCCTCGATTTTGGTGGACCAAAATGAAGAAAGAGATAGCCGCTTATGTGGCTAGGTGTGACACTTGTTGTCGGGTCAAGGCTGTGCACATGAAAGCTGGATTACTTCAGCCACTGTCTATCCTAGGTTGGAAATGGCAGGAGATAAGTATGGATTTTATTGTTGGACTCCCTACTACTCAGAGGAATTTTAACTCAATTTGGGTGATTGTTGATCGACTGACCAAGTCGGCACACTTCATTCCTGTCCTGCATAGACTTTGTCCAACCGACTATGCAGAGTTGTACTTCAATCAGATAGTCCGACTTCATGGGATCCCTCGTACTATTGTCTCGGATAGAGGACCACAGTTCACTGCTCGCTTTTGGGAGCACTTACACGGATTGTTAGGAACTAAGCTAGTAAGAAGTTCTGCCTATCATCCGCAAACCAATGGGCAAACTGAACGAGTGAATCAAATCTTAGGAAGATATGTTGAGAGCATGTGTCATCTCGGCGAAGGGCTCATGGGAAAAATGGTTACCCCTAGCTGAATTCTCATACAATAATAGTTATCAAGAGAGTATAAAGATGGCACCAGTTTGAAGCTTTGTATGGCCGGAAGTGTAGAACCCCGTTGAACTAGGTAGAAGCCGGTGAAAGGAGATATTATGGAATTGATTTTGTTCAAGAAGCCGAAGAACAAGTCCATACTATCCAAACCCACATGGCCGTAGCTCAAGCTAGGTAGAAAAGTTATGTTGATCGACGTAGAAAACCTATTGAGTTCAAAGTTGGAGACTTCGTTTATCTAAAGTCTCACCTATAAAGAGTGTCCAACGCTTTGGTGTGAAGTGAAAGCTTGCGCCGAGATATGTTGGTCCATTTGAAATCATTGGACAAAGTGGTAAAGTGGCATACAAGATTCAATTACCTCTAGAGATGAGTGCTATCTTCAATGTCTTTCATGTATCCCAATTGAAGAAATGTCTTCGCGTCCCTGAAGAGAGAGTTCCATTAGGGGATATCGAGTTAAAATCTGATTTGACCTTTGAAGAAAAGCCTGGTTCGAGTGATTGACACTCGTGAGCGAGTGACTCAGAGTCAGGTGGTCAAGTTCTACAAAGTCATGTGGAGTAATCAGGGTAGTGAACACGATGCAACGTGGGAAAGGAAAGATTATTTGAGGGATGGTTATAAGGAATTCTATCAACAATGGTATGCTTTTCAAATCTTGGGGACGAGATTTTTATAAGGGGGGAGGGCTGTAACAACCCTAGGTGTTTGGCTTCCACATTTGTACTTGCATTTCATGAACATGAGCTTCATTCATTCACAAGCTTATATCACACGAAACATGTTTTTGGAACATTGCAACGTATCGTTATGTTTCATGTGTGTTGTTTCCTTTATGAAATGAAAAGTGTGCAACACTTAAGTGCAACATGTGCCACTCACTTTAGTGAAACAAAGTTAGTTAATACTATGCAACAAGATCATGAAACATGTGAAACATGACTATGAAAGATTTGTAACATTTCATGTGTTTTTCATTGTTTCAATACATCCCTTGCTTGATTCTTGTGTGACCAATGTATGGTGTGGATAAAAATTCTTTTAAGTAACTTAGTTACACCTATAATGTCATTTGGGACATTGTTCATGTTGATCATTTTGACTAATTAGGTTCCCAAGTCATGGTTTGACCAATTTTGACCCCTAAACCCTTTTGTTTGACTGTTTAAAAAGTGTAGCTTAGGATATTTGCATGTCTGAGCAACCTAAAACAAAGTTGTAGAAAATTTTATAAGGAACAAACTTTGTTTAGAAGCCAAGTCATGAAAATGTGCACAACATGTTCAAAAAGGACCCACAAGTCAGAAGTGAAAGCTGATTCAACACTTGAAAATATTTCTAAGTCCTAAATGCCATTTCAGTTTGATTGAGCCAACTTTGGCTTGATACAACTCTTGATCCATGGAGAACTGGCTATTGGTTTCTAAAGCAAAGTTGTAGACCCAGCTTAACTCTACAACTTTCATGTTCACTGCTTCCACTAATACGTCACGGTTTAGGAGCTAATCCCTATCGAACATCGCCTGTCAGTCGGAGTGATGGAGCACTGAATCAACGTTTCAGGCAGCTACAGTGTCTGTCCATTTTCAGAAAACGAACACCACGTGGTGCCACTCATCACCGGTCACCTAACACGCAGGCCACGCGCCGCGGGCGTCCTAGCACGACCGGCCACGATGTGAACACCCCCGCGCGCCTGCTTGACGCACTCGCCACTTCAATTTCTCCACTCTAGTCACCTTCCACCGCGCCGCAAGCAAGCTCAGCCGCTTAGCCATTGCCGATCCAACCGTGCCATCGCAGAGCTTGCTCACCACTGCAAAAATGCGCACTACGCCTTCACCGTAGCTCCGCCATGTTCTTCTCGACCTTCTCCACCTTCTAGCTGAGCCAACCATCCTTAGGTGAGGGCCTCCGGCCGTTTCCGCCACCGCCCGCCATGGCTGAGCTTCGCCGAAGTTGGCGCTCACCGTGGCCAGCGCACCACCGCACCGCTCCTCCATTCCTAGCCTTCGTCTCGTCTTCTCCATCTTGTGTAGTTGCTCCTGTGAAGACGCTACCAACCACGCCGGTCCGGACATGCCGGAACGCGGCCGCGCACCGCCGTGCGCCATGGCCGGCGTGTTTAGGGTCCGCTAGGGTTTAGGCTTAGGGGGTTAATCGATGCGGGAGACTTTGGGGAACACGCTGGTAGCCGTGGTTTCGCCGGAGGAGTCGCCGTCGGTGAGCTCCACCACTGCCGCGCCGTCACGTGTGCCTCCCCTGTTTCGCTGTCGCTGACCTGTGGGTCCGGCTGACACCCGGGTCCCACGCGTCAGTGACTGTTGTTCATAGGGCTAGTTCAAAATTGCTGATTTGAATGCTGTTTTGTGAATTTTGTAACTCGAAATGTGTAGATCCAAATGATATCATTCAAATTTTGTTAGACTCACTGTGAGGTATAGTATTTAAGAAAAATATGTCTTGAGCACATTATGTATAAATTTTGGATGAATTAAATAGGAACTTGAAAAGTGTTTTTGAATGCATGCAAACTTATTTAAATCATATCTTGAGTTTCTCTGATCCAAAAATTGTGAAATTTTGTGAGTAAGCTAGTATTGCTTAGTAGAAGCTCTGGTTAAAATTTGAGAGTCATTGCATGTGTAGTTTTTGGGTTATAGATTTTCCTTTTATCATTGGTGGATACTTGTGTGAATTTTTGTAAATTATCTAGGAATCCTATGACCATGAAACTTGGTAGGTAGTATATTAGTACCTTAAGGATGCTTGGAAAAATATGAAATCTATTGCTTGACACTTTTCACTAAGGTTTCCTAATTATGCCATTTTAAGCCATTCTGCCTTACCAATTTTGTGTAGGCTTGTTATACTTACTCAAATGGTGTGAACTTTTTATGGTAGTCTACTTAGGGCATATAGTATCTACTGTAATTTTTGTAAATTGAATGGTGTAGTTTTCATATATGATTACTATTTCCTCTAATTAATTAAATAAATTAAGAAAGGTATTAGAGGCAAATGTTTTGGTGATGAACACCCTACTTGCTGGTGTTCTTGTGACATGTATGACATGTGAGTTGAGTTAGTTTTGTCCAATTGTGTGTTTACATCATAAGTTGTTAATTATTCGTTTGCATTATGTCCCTCTGGACAGATCTGGGGACTTTAGAAAGTTCCCCATGATATTTTGATTTTCTGTGGATGTAGTGAATACAAGAGTTGTAGATAATTTAGGTATCTAGCTCCTGTCAAAATTGGAGGGCATTTGGCCCAGTAGTTTAGAAACTACAACTGTTTAAAGTTAGGTTCCAGCTTTTGCTTACTCTCTGCCTTGTGAGGACAGAGTTCTGTTGATTTATGAATTCGACCTGGTAAAGGTATGAATCATGCTTTGAGGTCTGAAAATGAATTGTAGACCATTTCATAAGCTTTCCAGATTGTCTTGTTGCGTGTCAATTGGATTTATAAATCTTCAGTTATGGCTAGTTTACTGTACCGCTATATAGTCTTCATTTTTGCTGAAATACAAATGCTTGAGTGTATGCTTGATGCAATGTTTCCGTTGATTGTTAGGGGTTAGCCTAACTTGAGAATATGCTTAGGTGCAGGTGCTAGGTCATTAACTGAAGATGAGCAATTATACATTAGGTTGTATAAACTTGGTAAGTGAAAGTGATTTGAATAGGGCTTAATTTGGAATATGCAAACTACAAGCGAACATGCGCATTCTCCGAGCATCCATGACATTCGTTCATATGCATCCATGATATTTATCTTGCGCATTCATGAAATAGGTGTGCCTGAAGGGAGTGACTGTTGCTGGAGTTCAAGGGTGCCAACCAGGAGGAGGAACCCGAAGTGCAGGAAGCCGATGAAGCAGTCGCCTGCGGAGGAATTGCCCGAGTGCCCTGACCACCAGCCTTCCTCATTCCTAAAAGGCAAGCCCCGGAGCATATTAAGCCTCCCATGTTTTTACAAATACATTGAGTATCTTTTATTGTTGATGATGCATTAAGTATAGGAATTGGTTAGAACCAATTGCTGCATTATATATCCTTCCTTGTCCAGATATCGCACTGGAATCCTATTTAAGTTCAGGACGGGTTAAATGCTTAGCCATGCTTAGTGCGGTAGAAGTCAAGTGATGTCCTATCACCTGCGAGCTTTAGGATGAGGTGGATCACTGGTTGGCTATATTTGCTATCGTGGAAAAGAACCATGTTAATAATGAATTAAGACCGGGTGAAGTCTTGTAGTAGGTTTGGACATAGTGACTCTATCTGGGTCGTTTAAGGACCGATACGCTGTACATCCTCATGTCATGTTGAACGCAGCCTAACACTTAGCTGGCCGGATAAGTTGTTCTGACCGCGAAGCCTAGTAGCTCGACTCAGGCGGGGGACACGAGCAGTGGCGTGCATTCTGGAGGTAGTAAGGATGTGTGGAGAGCCATTGGCATAAGTCCAAGGTGGGTTAGAGTCCTAAACAACCTTGGCAGAGTGGTTCTCTGAGAATGCCGATCTGTTTGGACACATGACTCATGAATCGTACCAAAGGTGACTTGTTTGCGACCCTGACGGGGGAAGCAGGGTTTGTGTTTAGGAATACCCCTCCAGCTAGATAGGAATCGATTCGAATCGCCGTCTCTCCCGGATAGTGAGAACTTGACTGAGCAGCGGCAACGTAGATTCAAATAATTTAATGATATGGTGAAATGGATGATGATGACGAGGTTGCCACAATGAATACCTGATATGGTTATTAATGTTTGCACCCTAATAAAATGATTGCTTAGTACATGTGCTAATATAGTTGATAGGTTAATGGCTAAAAGTCACTGCTAGTTCAGGTTAAGAGTCGATCATTATTACTTATGCTTTTTCTGCAAAAAGAAAGTGTCAGCCAGATCCACTACATTAAGCTATGCATAATCCTTGGTGTCATTTGTTTGGTTTTCGACGAGTAAGTCTAGCTGAGTATATTCCCGTACTCAGGGTTTATTTCCCTCTTGTTGCAGATGACCTTCTATATCAGGGATTCTGTAAGTATTGTCTCCACCCGACTGGGTGACGAAGACTAGATCATGGGCATGATCTCTATTCTCTTATCTGAATGCTTTTGCAGGCCATGATCAAGCGAACCAGTATGTGTATTTGAACTCAGTGTGTGAGTTAAACTATTTACTTCTGCATGTTTTACAAGACTTGTTTTGTAATAACGATGACTCTGTGATGATGTAATGTATTTGCTGAACGTCTACGAAATGGTGTAACGTACGATATGTTATGTTGAATTACTGTGATCTTGGTTGTATACAAGTTGGTTTGAAATCCTTTGAGATTTCAGTTGACTACCAAGTTTATATGGGCTCAAGTTCAAGAATTTGATCGTTTCGGCGATTGTTTTTGTACTTGTGCTCTTATAAATTGGTTGGTTCTAGTGACACGAAATGCCTTGACCCATCAGCTTGAGTGCCCACTTCATGATTCTTCTCATGGCATCCTGGTTTTGGATGACCTCGCTGTGGGGGAAGGACATCTCGACCGTCACCGAATGTGACTCGAAGTAGTGACATAGCTTTATCTTGGTGATAAGGACGGTGTACAGGAGCTTCTCGGATTTGGAGGTAGTGGGTCTTGGAATCGAAACAAGACCTCACTAATGAAGTTCACGGGATGCTGCACTTTGAGGGTGTGTCCCTCTTCTTCTCGCTCTACCACCTAGGGACTGGCGCTGACTACTTGCGTGGTGGCCGCAATATAGAGCAGAAGCGATTCTCCATCGATTGGAGGGACCAGGATCGGGGCCTTCGTCAAGAGCTGCTTGACCTTGTCTAGTGCCTCCTAGGCCTTGGGCATCCATTCGAAACGGTCGACCTTCTTCAGGAGTTGATAGAGGGGGAGACCTTGTTCATCGAGGCATGAGATAAAGTGGCTGAGCGTGGTGAGGCACCCTGTAACTCGTTATACCCCCTTTATGTTCTGAATCAGGGCCCATCCTCATGATGGCTGAGATCTTCTCTAGGTTGGCTTCGATGCCAAGCTCAAAGATGATAAAACCTAGCAGCATACCCCTAGGGACCCCAAAAACACACTTCTCGGGGTTGAGCTTAATGCCGTTTGCTCGGAGTTTTCGCAAAGGTCTGCTCTAGGTCGGCCATGACCTGGTCAGCCCATTTGGACTTCACCACGATGTCATCTACATAGGTCTCAATGGTTCGTCTGATGAGGTCCCTGAAACACTTGAGCATACAATGTTGGTACGTAGCCCCCGTGCTTTTGAGACCAAACGACATTGTGACATAGCAGAACGATCCAAATGGGGTGATGAAAGATGTCACGAGCTAGTCAGGATTCTTTTATCGCGATTTGATGGTACCCAGAGTACACATCAAGGGAAGCAAAGGGTTTCGCACCCTGAGGTCGAGTCGACTACTTGGTCTATGCGTGGCAAATGGATCCTTTGGACATGCTTTGTTGAGACCCATATAGTCAACACATATTCTCCATTTCCCACTCTTTTTTCATACCTAAACGGGATTGGCTAACCACTTAGGGTGGTATACTTCCTTGATGAACCTAGATGCCAAAAGCTTCGTAATCTCCTTACCAATGGCCTTGCACTTCTCCTCGTTGAAGCGATTCAGGTGCTGCTAAACCGGCGTGGAGCCTAGCTTGATCTTTAAGGCATGCTCGGTGACTTCTCTCAGAATGCCTAGCATGTTCGAGGGTCTCCACACAAAGATGTCTTTGTTGGCGCAGAGGAAGTCGACGAGCGTGCTTTCCTATTCAGAGGAAAGCATGGTACTAATGCTCACCATTTGGCCCTTGGAGCCACTGGGTCTATGAGGACCTCCTTGGCACCCTCTACATGCTCAAAAGATCTGGCCGACCGCTTGAGGTCGGGTGCTTCTTCAACGACCTCCTCCCTGATGGCCGTAAGCTCTTTGGAGGTGACAATTACCACGGCATGTTCGTAGCACTCAACCTCACACTCGTAGGCGCGCTAGAAGGAGGTGCTGATGGTGATGACCCTACGTGGACCTGGCATCTTCAACTTCAGATAGGTGTAGTTGTGGATGACCATGAACTTCGTGTAGCATGGATGTCCCAGGATGGCATGGTAGGATCAGTGGAACCCAACCTCCTCAAAGGTAAGGGTCTCTGTCCTGTAATTGGTCGGATCTCTAAAGGTGATGGGCAGATCAATCTACCCAAGCGGCACGGCCTGCTTTCCTGGCACGACACCGTGGAAAGGCACCTCGGTTGGCCGGATGCGCGCTCGGTCGATGCCCATGGCATTGAGCATTTTAGCGTACATGATGTTGAGTCTGCTGCCTCCATCCATCAGCACCTTGGTGAGTCGTGAAAGCATCTAGGCCCCTAGTTGGGTTTTGGTGATTAATGACAATACGAGATTACTATAACTAACATGTGTTTTGTAGAGGCAATTTAAGTTAGGTCATGGTAATAGCAATTGATTGGGCAATCATGGTTGTCATGCCCCTACGATGGAAATCGTTTTGGTTTTCAAAGGATGGACGACAAGGTTAAGGATGGACTAGTTCTAAGTGTCGTTTGGTGTTGAAGAGACGCTTAGAGTAGTTTAGGACTTTGTTTTTCCTTTGGCCATACTATTAAGGGGTGTATGGACTAGTAGCTGACATAGGTGAGTCTAGTGGGTTAGGTGTGGTGCACACTTATCAAATCTAGCACTAGGTAGCTCCGGAGTAGCCCTAAGATCAATTGGAGCAAACTTCATTCACATATGATTTTGAGTTGGAAGTGAATGGAGGGTCAAATGACTGCCCAGACGCTGGTCTGGTTGTGACTGGACATTGAAGGGTGAGTCCGGTCAGTTCATTTGATCAACTAGAGCTGTTTGGTTGCGACCGGACGCTGAGTGAAAAGTGACTAGACGCTGGGTCCCTATGTCTGGTCAACTCTAGAGAGGGTGATTCCTGACCGAACGCATCCGGTTAGTGATGACCGGACACTGGTCAAGATCTGATTACTGACCGGATGCTGGATAGCGAAGTGACTAGACTCTAGGTTCCTACGTCCGGTCAACATCAGTAAGGTTCTAGAGAGCATTTTTCGTGACCAGACGCGTCTGGTCAGTGCTGATCAGATGCAGGTCTAAGTTCGGTCACAACTTAACGGCTCTTTCTAGCACAGTGGCGGGGATAACTAACCAGAGCATCCGGCCACCACGCAGAATGATGACTTAGCCTCCAAACGCTATGTTTTGAATAAGAGGGTATAAATACTTACCCCACTCATCCAAAGGAGATCTCTTGCCCATTTGTTCAGCTGAAAAACACCCTTGTGAGTGCAAAGGAAAGAAGAGACTAGTGAGGTGATTGAGATTTGAGAATCCAAGATTAAGGCCTCATTAGTGCAAGGAGAGTAGCAAGTGTGCATCCACCCTTCTCATTAGGCTTGTTGTGGTCAAGTGAGAGTTTGTGCTTGTTACTCTTGGTGATCGCCATCACCTAGACGGCTTGGTGGTGATTGGGAGTTTGGTGATCATTTGGCGAAGCTTATGGATGACCCAACTCAAGTTGTGAGCGGTTGTGGGTGATTCACCACGACAGAGTGTCAAAGAATCAGCCTATAGAGAGCACTTGATCCTTATGCGAATCAAAGGGAGCTACACCCTTGCGCGGGTGCTCCAACGAGGACTAGTGGGGAGTGGCGACTCTCCGATACCTCGGCAAAACATCGCCACGTTCCTTTCCCTCTCTTTACTTTAAGCATTTACATTTGAGCAATTCATTTCATGTCTTTACATTCCTAGAATTGCCATGCTAGAGTAGGATTGAAACTTAGGTTGCAAATCTTTTGTGCGGTAGAACAATAGAAACACATTCTAGGCACAAAAGGTGAAGTGGGCAAAGTGTAGGGTTTAATTATTGCAAAGAATTTTAGAAGTAGCCCAATTCACCCCCCTCTTGGGCATCTTGATCCTTTCAAGCCACTTTGTATCGATGATCGGGTCGACCACGAGCGGCATCTCCTTGGTTGTGGGACGCTTTCCAGGTGGTGGGTCCAATCAAAGGTTATGGCGGACAATGACCATCGGAGGAAGGTAGGTGTGGTCAGCTTGGCCGTATAGACCTCGCGAGGCGCAAGCTTCTGGCGGTGCTTGGAGTTGTAGGCCACCGACCCTTCGAAGATCATGAGGCAGCCATCCAGCATCGGAAAGCCGCCGTCGTTAGCCTCGGCATCGTCCACGGCCAGCTTGGGGTCCTTCCTATGCTCCCCCTTGTTGGAGCCTCCGAACAAGAACCACTTCATGAGGCCACAGTCCTTGTATAGTTGTTTGATGGGAAAAGCATGGTTCGGGCATGGCCCTTCAAGCAGCTTCTCGAAGTGGTCTAGGCTACCCTCGGTGGTCTTTTGACCACCCTTGCGGTCGGCGGTGGCCACGAGCGAGCCCTCACGCCGCTGCTTGTTCTTCTTCTTGTTGGGACGGTTGGAGGCTCCTTCACCGGCGTCCTTGTCCTACTTTGCCTTGCCCTTGAGGTAGTCGAAGATCGCTCTAACTATGCCCTCGCCCGAGGTGTGGCTGGTGGCGATGTCAAGGAGCTCCTTGGTGGTTCGCGGACCCTTATGTCCTAGCTTATGGACCAAGGACTCGCAGGTGGTCTCAAATAGGAAAGCTCCTATGATGTCGGCATTGGCGACGTTGGGCAGCTCATTGCACTGCCAGGAGAAGCGTCGGATGTACCCACGAAGGGTTTCCCTAGACTTCTATCGATAGTTTTTTAGATCCTAGGGGTTCCCAAGATGCGTATGTGCCCTAGAAGTTTCCCACGAAGATCTCTTTTAGGTCCGCCCAACCTTGGATTCAGTTGGGCGGAAGGTGTTAAAATCATGTTCACGCTGAATTGGCCAGGAACAATGGAAGGTTGCGGATAACGAAATCATCATTATTCGCCCCACCGGCTTGGCTAGTAAGCTAATAATCCTTGAGCCATAGTCCAGGGTTCATTTCTCTAGAGTATTTCGAGATGTTGGGCGGCGGTCGGTACCATGGTGGGAAGGCAGTGTTGAGGATGTGTTGGCCAAAGGCCTGAGGTCCTAGCAAATTGAGGCTCGAGCTTTGGTCCTCGCTGGTATCGTAGCATCCACCACGACGAGGGTGGTAGCTGTGGCTAGCCCCCTCCCTCGCATCGCCGTAGGCACGCCTGCAGGCCTCGAGGGTGTCACGCTTCACGGTTGTGGCCGAGACGCTCATGCACTCGGACCACCACGTGTGGCTTGCCGTCTTGTTGCACCTAGTGGACTGACACGTCCTTGTTGGGTCGCTCTGAGGGCGCGCGCTGGATAGCATCGAGCTCACATTGTTGGGATAGCGAGCTCTCGGCTGGCTAGGCTACCACACTCTCGAGTAGCATGTGAATCTCGTGATGGGCCCGACGATCCTCGAGCGTCGTGGGCCTCGAAAGCCCCTAGAGGGCGGCGATGTTCTGGCTTGCCTGGGTGAAGTGTGGGAGGGCTTCATCTTCCTCGATGATCCTCCGGTTCATGTCACGAGCCACGGTGCATGCACGCCCACTGTCTCCGTGGCACTCGATCTCTCGCTCGAGCTCCACGTGTTCCTACTCAAGCTGGAGTCATGCTTCCTAGAGCTCTTGGTGCCGGGCATTCAGCTGCTCCACCCGCAGGCGAGGTGGGGCCCCTACATCCCTCTCGACCTTGTCGTCGAAGTCATTCATTGGGGTAGCCTCTCCCTCGTGGATGCTTTCGACGTGTCCCTCAGGGGTACCTACCATGAAACATTCACAAGAGGGGTGATGGCTCCCCTATTGGAGTCAGAGCTAGAGGGCGACTCTGATTCTCCTACGTGGAGGTCATGGAACAATTCTGTGACATATTCAGTCATCCCCACAAACTTGTCGTTCATAGGGGATAGGGGTGCGTTGTGCCACAAGGTGGCCAACGGTCTCTACGACGTTGCGCAGACCGAACGGGTGTGTCGTTGGGGCGCTCCAAATGAGGTATTCTGGGGAGAGCGGCTCTCCTCCGGTAAGCTACGTCATGACGTTAGCGAATGAGAAGGTGAGGTGGCGCAGGTTCTCCCAGGACGGTCAGGGTCCTAGGAAGGCGCCAAGCTAGCTCTCTAGCCTCCCGTATTCGAAGCCGAGGAGTTGGTCGCTCCTGGGAGCGCGGGCCTCTGGTGTGAGCAGCTGTAGCTCCTCAAGCGCCTCGGCGATCACGTCAAGGCTGGCGGAGTAGAGAGGTTGGACGGCAGTGGGAGCCTGCGCCAACTCTCCCTCCGTTGTGATGATGAAGTCTAGGTTCCCGAAGCGCACGTGCGCGTCCGAGACCTAGCTGACGCCGTGACTAGCCATTCAAGGCCTGGTGTGGACGTCGAGACATGCAAAAGGCCTCTACCTAGCGTGCCAACTGTCGGTGTTTCGAGTTACCACCGACGAGTAAATTTCTAGTATTGCGCGTCTGGCTCGGATGGTGTGCTTAGAAGACACGAGGTTTATACTGGTTCGGGCAGAAAGTCTCTACGTCCAGTTCATCGCTGCTGCTCGTGTTACTGGCACTGAAAGCTTATAGTAGGGGGTACAAACAGGCGAGAGAGGGAAAGGATCCCAAGTCTCTAGTGGAAGGAGTAAACGGGTGCTGAGAGCTCGATCGCTGCTCAGCCATGTGTTCGTGTCGTGTTCTTGTGTGTTTATCTCATGTTCTGATCTCGTGCGAATCTGGATTGATCGGCTCGGCCCCCTTTCATGGGGTGCCCTACTTCCCCTTTTATAGGCGAAGGAAAAGCGCGGGTTACAGTTGGAGGAAAAGGAGAAGAACCAGAGTAAGAAGAAAGCCTTCAGGATCGCCAGGTCCTTCTTCTTCATGTGAGTCCCGCCGATCCTGTAGATGTCAACAGGGATGGCTCCACGTTGTGACCCTGTTCATCACTGACGCCATGTGCAGGCGTCGTCTGCCAATCATGGCGCTCTATTTCGTGCCGGCGAACGTCGTGGTGAACTGACACGCCTGTCATCGTTCGTATGAGAGTTAGGCAGAACAGCACCGACACGCTCGACACTGTTCTTGATGTGAATCCTCAGGTATGGCCCATCATATCCACGGGTTATATCAAGCCGTGCCAGTCTCTTTCTCGGTGTCAGAGCTTTGACCCAGGCCCATACGCTTGGACTTGGAGTGGTTGGCGGCGGTATGGGTCCCCGTCGAGCGAGACAGAGCACCAACCCAGGGGGTCGGGCGAGACGGTGCCCTCGCACCTGGGGGTCAGGCGAGACGGAGCCCGCACCTAAGGGGTCGGACGAGACGGAGATCGCGGCCTTGAGGTTGGGCGAGGCGGAGCCCGCGCACCTAGGGGCCGGTTGGAGCCGTAGTCGTGCTCTTGACTGCTCGGATAAATCAATGTTGATGACCATTAGCTCCTCCTCTTCGGGTACCCTAGTATTGATCCCCGACAATGATGTTGGATATTGCACCTTTATTTTCTAAATATGGATTTAGAATTGGATAGAGAAAATCATAAAAAACATATTTAAATACATCCATTTAGCATCCATATTAGAATCATATACGCATATGTACATCAATATCGATGCTAAAACACATACATAATTGGATAATTTGGATATTAAGAATCCGAACCCATCCCAAGATAGAGGGAATTCTACAAAGACCACTCGGTATAAAGAGAAATAGAAATCCAACCAAGCGTCCCCACCACCCCTACAAGCGACCTTTGTCCTAAGCAAACTGGTCTATCCAAACCTAGAACACTAGGGAGATCTTGACAGAAAGGAAGGAGAGGACCAAAATCCCATTCTGTACTTGGAGAATGTTGTTTTCTCATTGTAACCAGGATGTCTTTATTTCCTAACATTTTGTAAATCATATTTTAAAACTAACTTTATCTAGATTTTATTCTTGTTTCTAACCATTTTGGTCACGCCAAGACTCATGACATGGCATAATTAGCTTTCTGCGCCACATACATTGGCGTGGCAAGGTGTACCAAGTTGGAGTGCATGGAAGGGGTCTACCAGCACATATTCTACATGAAAAGTTTGCTCCGCCACTCCTATTGACGAGGCAAACTAGAGCTGCCACGCTAACCGAACTAGCATGACAAGACCAAGACTCAAAAAAAATAATATTTTTTATACAACGTCGGATGGAAATGATTTTTTATGCAAAATTTGTAGCTCTCTATGAGATCTACAACTTTCTAATTTTAATTATTTTCATTTAAAGCCATTAAGATTCTTGAAAAATATATAAACTTTCAGCAACATGTTAAGCGCGCACAAATCATAGCTTTCTTATACAAAGTTGGATGGAGATACAATTTATAGCAAAACTGTAGCTCTCGAAGCGATCTACTTTTCATTTGAAGTGGTTAGGCTACAACAATAGAGCATGGTGTTTTGGTATTTTTAAAACAAAAATACCTAAAATTTCTGGACAATTTTCTTTGAATTGAATAGCTTAACACGTTTCCACTGGCATTTCCTGACATGCAATTTCATGATAGCACCAGCAGCAGTAGTAATAGTAATAATAATGATAGTAATAATACTAACAACAGTAGTAGTGGTGGTGGTCGTGGTGGTGATGCTGATCCTGATGCTGATGATAGTAGTAATAGTAATAGAAACAATAGTAGTAGTAGTAGTAAAATCATGACGATGATAGTGACGATAAAGAAAAAAGGTGTGACAGTTGATCGTCATCAAGTTTAGGACTGCAAAGAGTCCATAAACTGTATCTTAGATTCTCAAAGGACATAAAGTTCATCGGTAAAGGAGTCTTGGCAATAGCTGTGGTTACTGAGACATTCGGGGGCGGTAATATATTTGTCAGACATGTCGAATTACTAATTATCCAATCTAGTGTGGCCGGAAGCGCCTTAGGAGTACCGTTGACGAGCATGTCAAGATGGTCGGCATTGAAAATCTGGTCCACTATGTATACAGCAGGTGGAAATAGACCCTGTGGTCCGCCAGAAAGCAAGTTCATCTGAATGGAGTAGAAAGAGTAACCTAGAACGATGCTTGTCTGACAGCAGAAAATGCCCGTGCAGTTACCATTTCGCGCACCCACAATGAGGCATAGATTAGTTGCCGAAAATTTTGGCAAAACGGCACTGTAGCATTTTCGTTGTTATTTGGTAATTAGTGTCCAATCATAGTCTAATTAGACTTAAAAGATTCGTCTCGTAGATTTCGTCTAAACTGTATAATTAGTTTTATTTTTTATTTATATTTAATGCTTCATGCATGTGTCTAAAAATTCGATATGATAAAAAATCTTGAAAAATTTAACATTTTGAAGGGGAACTAAACAGGCCTAAAGGTTGCGGGTTCTATTGACGGGCAGATAGCTGTGCAAAAGCTGACCAAGCTGTTATTGACACCCCCCTGGATGCTGACCTGGATGTCGCCCCCCATCACCTGGAGCATGCTCGTGGATTCCGACAAGTAGGGACCATTCCGTGGGAGCCCGAGCCCCCATGTGCTGGTGCTGCTGTTCGTGTGCGGCCACCACCATCATCATACCGAAACTGCACGGCGGTGCTGTTGCGCACCGTGCTGTTTTCGACAGAGATGTCCAGCACCTGCACCGTGCCGTCGCCGAGGAACAGCTTCGGCTGATCGGAGGAGTCAGTGCGCTAGGTTTGCACAAAACTGTTGGACCTCATCACTGTCAGATTTACGAGAACCGATAGTGATGTATCTTTACTGCCGGTTGTGAGCTTAAAAATAAAAAAAATGATTGGTGCTGGACTAAAACCGGCAGTGAAGGACCACATTACTATCGGTTTTTGGTTTGAACCGGCAGTGTTTTGGCGGGCACTCATCACTGCCGGTTTAAGCCAAGGGCCGACAGTGATCGGGCACTATCACTGTCGGTTCTAGCTAAGAACCGACGGTGATAAGCCTACAACACAAAAAGGCTGCAGCCGTCCTCTTCTTCCTCCTCTCATCATCCCAAGAACAGAGGCGCGTGTTTGGACCCTTCCCTCCATTGTTGCGGCTGCTCTTCACCATGAAGTTAGTGCTTGGATTTTGAAGAATGGTTTGATCTTTTTGCTTTAAGGTTAGTAACAAACATTCACTCCTTTGATTTTGTTGCTTAATTAGCTTCGTTTTGATGGCTACATTGCTTGATTCTTATTCTAGAGAGCACTTTTCCAATTGGACATTTGTGCAAGGCTTAAATTATGGTGAATCCATCATTTAAAAGGTTAGTGTCTATGAACACATTTAAATTCCTAACTAATTATTCCATGGTGGTCAAGATCATCATTGTTAGCATGTGATACTATAATTAGTTCTTAGAAGTAGAGTAGAATAGTTGTTCTTCAATATTGTGTAATAATTATTTTTTACTACGATTTTCAATTTACAGGACCGGGGCTACCAATTTCAATTTTTCAATAATTAGTGTACAATAATGTTTTCCAAAAATGGTACTTTCGAGCTACAATTGTTGTTCATGAAGCTCAATTTCTTATTAATTCTTTGTAATTATTGTCTCAGTATTTTTTGTGCAGAGATGGATCGTGAATGGATGCATCTGTCCCGAACGGACAAGCGGTACATGCATGGCGTCAGCCAGTTTATCACTGATGCCAAAACCCATGCTGGGAATAGGAACCCTGTCTTCTGTCCATGCAAAGATTGCAAGAATCATAGGAACTTTCGTCAAATTGAGTCTATACGATCGCACTTGATTATCAGGGGTTCATGTCAAACTATACGATATGGACTATGCATGGCGAGGTTGGTGTGAATGTTCTGCAGGAAAACGATGATGATGTGGACATGCCTGACGTAGCCATCCACGATGCTGACGAGGAACCTGGTGTCAACACGGAACCTATGGCCACAGTTAATAATATATTTAGGAACACGTTAGCTGACGACACCGAAAATAACGATGACATTTCTCGACTGCTACGTAACGTAGAGATCGAATGTCTTAGTGAAAGACAGCTGAGAAAACTAGTGGTTGCAGGTGAGGTTGAAGCCGATGACGTGGTAGCAGCCGAGCTCGACGCCGAACGGGTACGGGATGCTGATGTTGCCGCAGCTTCTGGTGCAGTTACCCGCCACGCCGGTGGGTGCCGCAGCTGGTGCCACGCCGCCGAACTGCCGGTGCATCAGCAGCGTGGCAACTAGTGGAAAGAACATCATGACTCTCATAACCTTCTCCATATGTGTGTAACTGACTAACTGTGTATGCAGAAGATAAAGCACCACTGCGTTTTTTTTACTCGGCAGGGGAAGTTCTCCACTGTTTGTCCATAAAAAAACATAGCCTTCACTATGTAAAAAAAGGTCATCACAGACGTGCCTTCAGGATCATCACAGACGCGTCTCAGCGCGTCTGTAATAAGCACGTACTACCGACGCTTCTTAGCAACACACGTCTGTAAGAGTCGTATGCTACATACGCGCGTTCAGTACCAAGCGTCTGTGACAGACAGAAGACGCGTAACACTTTCCAGCGACGCCTATCGCGAAGACGCGTCTGCAGTAAGTACCGCTACAGACGCTCGTACACTGAACGCGCGTGTGTACAGATGACTTGCTATAGACGCGTCTACAGCCTGCTTATTTGTGGTGCCCACGTAAGTTTAGTCGTCGTCGTCGTCCACATAGTAACACGGTGCTTTGCACTGACCAAGTGAATTACGTTGACTTGGTGAGTCATGTGGTGCAGGATATCCATCTAGATCGATAAGCCTCTAGCTGGTTTCCACCTATTGGCTGCAGATAAATTATATATTTATATTTGAGCTAGTAGAGTAATTTCTTCGCATCACAATCGTTCGGGTCAGTCGCCTCCCCATCTCCAGAAAAACGTGTCGCTGCCGGCCCTAGAATGTGACAGCTAGCGACGGGCCATATGCAATGCAACGGCGCAGAAATAGTCTGATGAAGCACTAGCTTCGATTCAATGTGGAGGATTATTTTAGTAGCGTACGCCGCTAGCAGTTTGCAACTTTTTTTTTCCGGATTATACAGTACAAATCAGACACTTATAATGCACGTACACTCACCCCTCTAAACGCACGCACACAAACCTTACTCCTACAGTGCCCTTTCTCCACCGCTTGTAATTGTAACACCTCGGGTGTTTAAATACTAAAACTTGCCATGTCATCATATGTATTACACCTCATTTTAGTGTTAGTAAAAATTTTGACATGCATACATTAAAACAAGTTTACATTTATGTATATGTGTTGACTTGTATGGTTTGAATCAAGTTCAAAATCTTTGTATTGCTTTGAAATTTCCGAAAACCCTGATTTTCAGTATTTAAATTCTACCCTAAAAACCTAATTCAAAATCTAAGCACATTTTGGGGTTGAGCCTAAAAGCAAAAGTGTAGAGCTTGTCAAGTTGTACAAAGTTTGTTTTGGAGTTTTCAAAGTTGTTATATAAATTTTGAAGTAATTTGAAAAGGCGAAATGTACTTAAAGTGTCCCCTTTTGATTTTAAACTTGCATTTCAAAATGTAGACATAATTTGGGTATAGTTATTAAAGCAAAGTTGTAGAACTTTGAATTTGGAACAACTTTTATTTTTGGAGATTTTTGAGTTACCATACAAATTTGGGAGTAATTTGTGATTTAAATCGAGTGGCAATTCGGTAATTACTTGGAACAGTACCCGCGGGCGACACCTCACCGCCGGCGACCTTCTTCTGGCTTCCAGTCGCGCCCGTGGCCTTCTTTGGCTTCGCGCTGGCATGAGCAGGTTGCTGTGTGTCATCTCCTTGCTTCCTGGCCGCTCTACAAAGCTTGTGTCGTCGCCGTTCTTCTCTTTTCTTCTCCTCTGCTTTTCTCGTCGCCACCGTCCAACTCCGACGAGCCCATGCCGTCGCCGTAGCTCCTCTCCAGTCGCAGCAAAGCCCGTCATAGCTCCGCTTGCTCCTTGCGCACCCAGCCGACCAGCTCTTGAAGCTTGACTCCACCGAGAAACTGCAGTGCGCGCCTTTCTTCCTCGCGGCCGGCAGCTCCACCGTCGTGTGCGCGTTGCCGTGGCTAGCAGTCCTCAGTGCGTCTTGGCTCTTGCTTAGCGTAGTTCCTGCTTCGCCTTGTTGCCGTGGTGCTTTGTGCCCTGTTGATTGAGTCTTTTGTCCACCGCAGCCACCGGAACACCGCCGTCGATGTTGCTCACGCCGCCGTGGCTGCTGTGATCGTCGACCCGCTTCACCGCTGCTCCTCCAGTCCATCCTTTGGCTCGAGCGTGTTTGGGGTGGGCTTCTGGTGCTTCCTGGGCCTTTTATTTAATCGCTACCGGTCTCCCTTTGCCGGCGTAGCGCAGCCGCGCCGTCATGGCTGCCATGGCCGGCGTCGAGCTCGAACCCCGCTGCAATTAGTCTAGCTAGTACAGTCAATCGATGCGTTGTGATGTGGGGAGTGCGTTGGTACCCTCGCCGTCGCCATTGATCTCACCGGCGGTGAGAAATCGCCGGTCAAAGCACGGTCTTCGCTGTTGAGCGCGGGAGGAAGACGCTGACAGGTGGGGTCACCCTGTCAGTGACCGTTATTTGGAAATGGATTTTTCTATTTTGCAGAATTGAATGAATAGTGCTATGATTTGTTATTTTTGTATAGAATTAATTAGAGCTCCAAAAATTATGAAAATTTTTGTGTGACCTCTCTGTGATGTAAACTATTTAGGAAAAATATTAAATGTTGATTTTCAGTACATTTTGAATGTGATAAAAATTGCTCTAATTAATTAATAAATGAGCTTCCATGATTTTTCTAGGCTTTATTATTTATCCAAAAATTATGAAAATTATTTTGCCACTTAGTTATCATGGGATAAGTCTTCATAAAAATTTTGAGCTCATTTGGAGAAAGTTGATTTATTTCATATCTTTTAATTAAATAATTAATTCATAAAAGCAAATAGTAAAACTTAATAATTTAGGTTTTGTTTGAATTTTTGATTGAGTGATGACCTTGGGTCATTAGTATAGAATAATTCTTGATATTTAAAGTGAGTGTTTGCATTTATGAAATTATTTAATTAATTGTTGATTTGCAACTGTACCGCGAAAGAAAGTTGTATTCAAGTTATTAATTTTTGCATCCATTGTCAAGCATCATGTTTCATATCGCGCATCATATTAAACATGTCATTGTTACTACGTGTAGTGAACGAAAGCGAGAACGTGGTAGTGAATCAGGTTGAGGAGGAGGTTAATCGTCTGTTGAGGCCGGGTTTGATAATTGTGGAACGTCTTCGGAACCTGACCTTTCCGTCAATCAAGGCAAGCCCAGATGCATTTAAACCTACCTTGTGTTTTACAAATTTATATCGCTTTTGCTTTTCTTTACTGCATTAAGTGATTAGGAGTTGAGTGAAAACCTAATTGGTGCATTACCAACCTTGTTTTTTTCCATATCAACCTTGTTACCTGTTTCAATCCGAGGATGTCTATTTATGCTTAGCCATGCTTAGAACGATAAAAGTCGGGTGATTACCGATCACCTGCGAGATATAAATGGTTTCTTAGATACGACTGGTTATTTATGTTATCATAAGATATGAGCATGTAGAGTAATAAATCTAGACCGAGCGGAATCGGTGTATGAGAGCAACAAGACATGGAGGTCTTGTGAGTGGGTTCTTTCCGCCTGTGTCGATTAAGACACGTCCGTTGTTGAATTGCATGAGGTGAGACTTTGTAGTACTGATCACATACTCCGGTAAGCCTTAACTTGACTATTCTATTATGAGAATGGCTACTCAGGCACTGGGAGTGGAGAGATGGCGAGAGTAGCGTGTACCCACGTGACAATGGACTGGATTGGTGGAGTACTGTATTCTCGGGTGGCGCAGACCCGTTCTTGTTTTAGAGGATCTGAGGGTAGGTTGGTATATGTAGGTCAGGGACCTGCATATGTCGTGTGGTTGGGAATCCCCAGCTGGGTTATAATCGGTTCGAATCGTCGTTGCTCCTCGGTTATGGAGACTCAACTCACTGTTCATCATCGTAGTTAATAAATGAAACTTGAGGAAGATTTGAGAAAGGGTTTGATATGAAGTTCATGATCTCAATATGGATCATGGCAGATTCATATGTGATCTTGATGAGAGTTATATGTTGAAAGAAAGAATATTATGATAGAGCTTTTACGCAAAAGGACTTTGATTCTTGCTAAAGCCTTACCTTAAATCCCTGAGCCTGCATACCTGAGTTATACTCCATTTTTATTTCAGTTAAGTCTTGTTGAGTACTTTTGTACTCAGGGTTCGTTAACCCTTGTTGCAGGTGAGCCTCATGGGCAGGTCTGTCTTGGACCATGCTGCATGACTGTTGTTCAAGTCGAGGATGATAAGTAAATGTGTGACCCTTAGGCAGGGTATTTCCTTTGTGTGTTATATTATATGTTACTTATGCCACTCCACTACTATGGTTTGTAATAATCATCGTACTTAGTTTATAAGGTTTGAAATAACTGTTTTGTAAATTAAGTTATTGTAAGACTTTCGCTATTTTACTCTGATGTATATTAATGAATAAACTGTTGTAATACTGCAATGACTCTGTAATGAGATCCTGCTTAGAAAATCGTGGATGATTCGGGGTTCCCTGGGGACACCCGACAGTCTTCTTAAGTTACCAGGAACATATGCATAGTCGTCAGAGGTCATTGGATAATGACAGGTGCATGTGGGCCCTATAATTTAGGAGGTTCTGCCATAGTAATGTTGACATACTCATATTAAGATACTCTAGATCTTTACTACGTGAATTTTTTTTCAAAAGAACCCATATTTTTAAGATATTATTTAATACTAAGACAATAGTATATAAAATTAGTGTAACCATATACTCTTAAGTATACTTGCATACTTGACATACATAGCACACTAGATTGTGTAGTATAATGATATACTCCGTCTACATACACTTCGTCAAGCCATATACGTCCTAAATCTAGAGATATACACATGGGAGTAACTACTCCATGGTAGTAGGAAATAATTTCCCTTTTATATAAAATACATATATATAGTGGCTACAATTATACTATTTAACTACATATATAAGTTGGGAACACTTTGATTGTAATGATATTTTTTCTATCCCTAGAGCTTGTAACTCGGTTGCTCATGAATTAGCAAAGTTTGCTAGGAGTTGGAACCCAGGTGACCTTCATATTTGGGTTCACCCCCTCCCAGAATTTGTACAAACTCTTGTTGCTCGCGATTTGGTCGAGCCTGTATCTTTAATGGAAAGGCCATAGAGCCAAAGTTTCTATTAAAAAAACTACATATATAAGCTACCATATTTTGGTCATATGTGTTAATGCAAGATGGCCATGTTATAGCCTATGCATCTAGACAACTGAAGTCCAATGAAGAGAATTATCCAACTTACCATTTGGAATTAGTTGTTGTGGTGCATGCATTGAATATTTGGATGCATTATCTTTTTTGGAAAACATTGCAACATCTTCATTGACCACAAGAACTTGAAGTACTTTTAAACCAAACTGAGCTTAGTAATATTATGACCCAAAGAAGATGGCTAGATTTAATCAAAGATTATGACTTGAACATCCAATACCACCCGTGTAAGGCTAACAGAGTAGCCAACACCTTGAGTTGCAAATCAAGTTGTGATTGCAGGGTGGCCCAATATGAAGATTCCTTGTGCAAGGAAATGTAGAAGTTGGATTTGCCTCTAGTCTAGCAAAGTTCCTTAGCAATGCTTCAAGTGATATCTCACTTGCTAAGGGAAATCAAGGAAGGGCAACGAGTTGGTGAAGATTTAGCTGAAATTAGGGAGAAGTTGGCTGATCCCAAGTACAAAACGTTTTCATTTGGGTAGATACAAAGAGTAATGATTTGAGACAATGCTTGTAGTACCAAACAAAGAATAGTTGAAGAAGCAAATTTTGGGAGAAGCACGTGAATGGAAAAATTGCACAACTTGTGAAAGACGATTACCATATTTACAACGGTCTTATAATTCCCGAAAAATGATTTCGACGGGAGTGTTTGGCAACCATATCTCTAGAAGTTTTCCCTACTAGTTTATTCTAACTGTTCCTACAAATATTCTCTATAAGTGCTACGAAGCTGAAATAATCTAATTATAAGACAAATGAAAACAGAAGTATAATTAACCTATGATTTTTCATTCATTTTTGCTTTCGCATTGGAATTTTTTAACAGCTCAGTCAGTTTTAACCTTTCAGAAAATTAAACTACGTACACAAAGGCTGACGGTACAAAAAAATTGCAATAGGTTCAAAGATATATATATATATATAGCATCAACAAATTTGATAGAATTCAAAATCGGGCGACAAGAATAAACTAATTACATAAATTTATTATACGGCAGCTACTGGCTAGTTAGACAATAAGGCCTTAACCTTGCAACTAGGACAGATTATTATACTGTACACCCAAACAAATATGAAGCGTCCATTCTCTGTTTTAGCAATTAAGATCGTGATTCAGTCGTAGTGCTAAAGGTGTGATTAGGCCCCGGCTGTGTACTATCTCCGGATGGTAGAGGATAGAACTTTGTTCTATTATCTAAAAAAAAAGTGTGTTTAGGCCCAAAACCACAAGCTTTGTGGCCTCATAGTCTCATACACGACCGGGATGATGACTTGACTTGGACTTACGTGTAGTATATATGTTACTTTAAACCTCCAAGGAACTATTGACATTATTTTTGTTAGAAACTAGATCTTACAGTGGTAAGCTGTTCGCTAATCTTCACGTACGAAAGTGTCAATAATTAGATTTACCGAAAACTATTAAAAAATAATTTTAGGAGACACCTCGTTTTATTTACACAGGTGGGTCAAAACTGTCTACATATCCTAAGCAGTCATCAATTCTTAGAGGTGTTGGATCAATTTACAGAGACAGGTAGCCTAATAGGCAAATGTCTCTAAAAATTAATTAATAGATATGGACATCTTAAAAGGGTTCGGAGTCAAACTTTTAAGTCGCCCGCCTTAGTAAAGTGTGGCCTGTGGTGGCCCAATAAAAAATTTAGTAGAAGAACCATCAGCTTGATAGAACAACCATAAAAATTTGGGAGGACATTTCACGTTACATTGACAAATATTTAGTAGAACAACCATCAGCTTGATAGAGATCATTCATGGAACTATGCAAACTCAGCATTCAAACAAATTTATTGACAAAGAGATTGGGACTATAATTTACAAGATAACAAAGGAAGTGACATTTTTCATTGGCTTCCTATTCATTTGAATTTCTGTATATATGAAGCATCCTAACTTTGAACTGCGTAGTATCACCTGGCATATGTCGCCGACAACAAGATTTCCTCTTCCATAGTGTATTGTCTGCTTGCTTCATTGGTAATCTGCTCAGTCATTGGTTCGTAGCTATTTTTATTTTGATCATATCTCTTTGATGATGTATGTAAGGGACCGTGACGCCTAAGAAAGGGGGGGGGGGGGGTTGTGAATTAGACAACTTAAAATTCTACTTCTAACTAAGGCCTCTAATTTCACATAGTCAAAACCTATGCAAAAGATAAACTATCTAAATGTGCAACTACGATTTTGCTAGTGTGTTGCTATATCTACCGCAAAAAAGGAGTTATACAATCTAGGTTCCAAACCTATCAACTAGCCTATCACTAAGCTAGGAAAGTAAAGCATAAACCAAGATTACAATGTAAATGCGGAAGCTAAAGAGTAAGGTAGAGATATACAAACTCCCGTCGACGACTCCGATATTTTTACTGAGGTATCGAGAAACGCGCAAGGTTTCCCCTAGTCCTCGTTGGTGCCCCTTGAAAGGAATCCCTCACAGGGGCCAATCTCCCGATTAGATAACTCCTTGGATAACCCCGGGCCTTCCCCACACGCAAGTGGGTCTCCGGCGTGCCTTCCGGCAAGCATCTCCCGGACCGCTCCCCGCCGTCTTCACTATCAAGCTTCCGACCGAACCGCCGCGGGCCTTGTTCCCTTCGGTACACGGTGGCAGCCACACCATAAACGCGGTTGGTGTGATCTCACAAGACTACAAGCCCTCCGATGTACAACAATGGTGCGCGCAAGCACCGAGTGATAAGAGGTGTGCAAACCTCACTAAACACTAGGCCTAAACCTAGAGCAAGCGCATAAGCAGTGGTCTAATCAACCTAAGCACTTCGCAAAGCACCTACGCTAATGACCTAATGAATCACTAAGCACTATGCAAGTGGAGATCACTAAAATGGTATATCAACACCCTTGGTATGTTTCCTCAGCTCTCCACCTCTCAAATGGCCGGTTGGAGGGTCTATTTATAAGCCCCATAGAGAAAGTAGCCGTTGGGGATGAAACCTAGCTTTCTGCTACTGACCGGACGCTGCTGTCGTCTTGACCGTTGAGCGCGCGCGTAGAAATCGGACGCACTGCCGAGTCCGATCATCATCCACCGGACGCGTCCGGTCGCATTTGCGTCGCTCTGGAACCTCTCTGGACATGATCGGACGCTGTACTTTGTGCGTCCGATCATCTAGTGCCGCTGCGTCTGGTCCTCACTGAGTTGTTTCCGCGACGATGAACAGTGAAGTTCGTACGTCCGGTCACTGCCTCGCTCAGCGTCCAGTCACTACTGTTGATGCCTGCTGTTGCCGAGCAACTGATCGGATGCGTCCGGTCCTCCTAGGGCAGCGTCCGGTCACCTCTGCCGAGCTCGTTTCTTCACGATCTTGCGTCCGGCTTGGTTCCCATCTTCGTGCTTGGACTATGCTTGATTATCTTGGGTCTTCTATTATGCTTCTAGGGTCTTGCTTATGGTGTTGATCGTGGGATTTTACGATTATGCAACATTTACCTCAACAATGCAGAATTGCAAACACACAACCAATACTCTTGTTTAAGAAATAAGCATATGCAAATTAGTAAATCAAGAATTATAGGATTCTGATACATTAATGGATGGAAAAATACAAACCGAAGCCAACTGAATGTATTCCATGAAAATTTGTCGACATAGTAATTTCGATGAGAACAAATGACATGACAACTTTTTATTGTCTTGATATGCACTATGGTATTAGAAATGAGTATATCAAGTGCACTTCTTCATAATACTAACAAAAGTTCACCGAGGATAACTTGCTGATAACCAAATTTCCTCTTCCATAGTGTATTGCCTGCTAGCTTCATTACAATCTCGACCAGATGCCATGTAATGAGTTGTACCTTCATCCCCACCATTCCTCATTGGTGCTCCATTATATTGAACCTGCCTCTTCTTATTAACAAGCAAGCTTTCAAGGGTCATCTCCACTTCCCTCATTGTAGGCCTATCTTCTCCCTTCAATTTTGTGCACATTGCTGCTAGTGTGGCTACTTCTTGGATTTCTCCACCTTCCTCCTCCACAACTTGAGGATCAATTATGTCAACTAGTTTGCCTTCTACAAGCAGCGAAACAAAATGTGAAACAAGGCCATCATTGTCGACTGACCTATAGACATATGGTTTTTTTCGAGTAAGCAATTCTACAAGAAGAACACCAAAACTGAAAACATCACTCTTGTCTGTTAACCGGCCCGTGTAATAATACATTGGATCCAAATAACCCATTGTTCCTTGAACTGCCGTAGTCACTCCTGTCTGATCAATCGCGATATGTCTAGAAGCTCCAAAATCTGAAACCTTTGCAGTTAAAGCATCATCAAGAAGTATGTTTGTAGACTTAATATCTCTATGAAATATAGGCATTGAAGCAGCTGAATGTAGATAGGATAGAGCTTTGGCAACTTCAGTTGCTATCCTCATTCGATCATCCCATGGTAGTGATGTGGGGCCATCAATGTGAAGGTGATGACAAAGGGTTCCATTTGAAACGAACTCATAAACTAGCAATGGGACTTCTGTCTCAAGGCAACACCCTAAGAGCTTCACCACATTTCTGTGGTTTACTTGAGAAAGAACTACAACTTCATTTATGAATTCGTTGATTTCTCTTTGTACTACTATCTTTGATTTCTTGATTGCCACAACTTGTAGATCTAGAATTCCTTTAAACACCACACCGTGCCCTCCTCCCCCAACGATGTGAGCTCTATCAAAATTATTTGTTGCCTTCTCTATATCACTTAAGGTAATTATCATTCTTTCACCTATATCTGTATTGTTTGATATTAACTGTTGTAAAAGTAGCCCATGATTTTGGTCGAAGAACTGTTGTTTCTTCTTCTTCACCTTTTGGAGCTTGATTTTACGCACTATGTAGGGTCCACCAAAGGCTAGAAGCAGAAGACATGTTCCACCACCAACTCCTAGCCCAATGCTTAAACCTAAGAAAAACAATAATGAAACACATTCATGATTTCATAGAATAATATATCAAGCTATGAAATTATTTGTTTTGCGAGTGAAGTGAGAAAGGTTTAGTCTCTGAGATAATATATATAAAAAAACTCGACCAGGGGGTTAAGACCGCCCCCACAACATTTCAAATAAGAAGAAGGACCTTCTCACCAGGCCGAGAAAACCCTCGAACCCCCGCCCCCACCCTTACACGGTGGCTTTCCATCGCCCAAGTGAGAATTGGGCCGGTGCCCCCCCAGTGATTTGGTTATGGGGACGGACGAGGGGATTTTTTTTAACATCAGCTTGAAATTCGCTCCCACGGGGAGTCGAACCCAGGACCTGAGGAGTGCCGCTGGGTCACCAAACCGTTTGAGCTAGGTGCCCTTTGGCGTCTCTGAGATAATATGTTGCACATATTGAACTATAATAACCTGAGAAGGAGTTCTTGATCGTAACACATCCCCCTTTTATAGAAGAATTTCCATTCGTTCCTTCAGGACATTGGCAGTGAAAACTTCCTGGGAAATTTTGGCATATCCCATAGCATGAGTATGCTTCCTTGTCCTCGCACTCATCAATGTCTAGGAAATTGATAACAGATGGAGTATGTCTTAAGGTCATGTCATAGTGTCCAACACACAGTAGCCTTGTGACCCTATAGCAACTAGTCGTAAGTTATATAACCCAAATGTATTCACGATTTCCATCTTATTATACCTGTGCATCCATTTGGGATGGAAGCATTGCCTGTATAGCCAGTGTTGCATTGGCAAATAGAACTTCCAGGTGTATTCTTGCAAACACCGTAGCAAACATATTGCTCCGGATATTTGCACTCGTCGATATCTGTAGCAAAAAAAAAAAGGTATGTGTTAGGAGCACCAAAGAATGTATGCAGATTCAGGCTGAGGAATGTAATTAAAAAGGATTGATTCACTACGTAGTGTACCTTGGCATCCACCGTGAACATAAGGATTGCCCTGATAACCACCTTCACATTGACACATATACCCACCATGGCCCAAGGAAGAGGTGTCTAGACAATAGCTGTGGGTACTGACACACTCGGGGGCTGTCTTATTTGTTGGACATGTTGATGAATTACTCCTACTAATTATCCAGTCTAGTGTGGCCGGAAGCGCAGGTTGATAGCCAACCCAATTGTTACTCTGCTCGGCTATGTATACATAAGTACTAATTAACTGGGCAGAAATCGGGTCAATCTGGATGGTGTAGAAAGAGTAGCCTACAACGATGCTGGCCTGACAGCAACCAATGCCAGTGCAGCCGCCATCTCCCATCGTGTTGTCAACGCCACCATCTTTGTGTGGAAAAACTGGGCAGATAGCAGTGCAAGAACTCACCAAGCTGTTATTCAGTCCCCCTAGGATGCTGACCTGGGTGCCGCACCCTTGCACCACTAGCATGCTAGCTGACTCCGACAGGAAGTACGGTCCGCTCTTGGGGAGCCCGAGGCCCCATGCCTTAGGCCCCATGTCTGGCTTCGGGCCATCATCCAGAAATTGCACGACGACGTTGCTGTTGATGCGCACGGTGCTGTGTTCAACAGAGATGTCCAGCACCTCCACGGTGCCGTCGCCGAGGAATAGCCTGGGCGGCAGGTAGAGGTGGTCGCAGGTGAGGTTGAACCAGGCGGCGTGGTAGCAGCCGCGCTCTATGCCAAATGGGTAGGGGATGCTCATGTTGCCGCACGTCCTGGTGCAGTAGTTAGTGACCAGCCCGGTGCCTGGTGTCGCAGCTGGTACTACTGCCGCGCCGCCAAACGGCGGGAGCATCAGCAGCGTCGCGACTACAGCAACAAGCAGTGCTAATAGTACAGCTTTTTCACTTGCTACCTTCTTCATGCGTGCGAGCATGCACGTATGCATGGAATGGAAGTAAACAAATGGCTCTTTGATTTGTTTGGCTATGGCGGAAGCACTACTCATGTCTTCACTATAAATAGCCCATGATCCATTGTTTATTCAGTGAAAGTAGCACAAAGCCAAGGACAAAGATGAAAAGTTGATTGCTTGTCTGTGAGAGGCCGGAGGTAGAAGAAGGCTCGGGGAGAAAGAAGAGTACTATAGGAAGGAAGAACGAGATTCAGATCCAGAGATGAATGATTAGGAGTAATAATATCTCCGTACATCCAAAGTTGTTACCCCTCAGTGCGTGCAGGCTTCTTAGGCCTGCTGCTGGTGCGCGTTCCACTCATGGTATTGCCTGGAGTCTGCAACTGAGGAAAGCTGCTAGCACTGTCTAGTGTCCAGTGGCTACCGATCTTTGCTACATCTGTTCTTCGACCTGTTTTTTTTTTATGAGCTAACAACTATTCCCTTCATCCTGTAATAGAAGGATCCAGGTGATTTTTAGACAAACAAAATAAAGAGCCTGGCAAAACATCACATTGCCCCTCGCTAATTAGGATAGCAGATGTAGTTCAATTGTTATTTTCCTTAATTAATACTGGTAATTTTGGATGACGCTAAGTTCAAAATGAATCTCAATATTTCTACCAAAAAGGACAGGAGAGAGAGGGTTGAGGACCTAGAATATCTTTATTTTGATACAAATTTTGAACTCGGCATACCTTACATAGGACCGAGGGAGTAATAATTAAAAATTGGAAAAGTCCTTTTATTTTACCTCCCAAAACTATTGCCTGAATCCGGGATTCCTCCCTAAACAGCAAAAGCGTTCATTCGCACTCCTTCAATGTAACACCTTAAAATTTGACTCTTTTTGAAATAGAGTAAAAATAATTTAATTAAGTATTTTTGTGCTCATGAAATATAGGAAAAAGAATATTTTTCATTATATTAAAATTCATCATAAGGAGTAGCAATATGGATGTGCATACATGCCGGTGCATTTGATTTATTGCAGTGAGTGGTTGAATCCAAAATTCAAAATGCTTTTGAAATTGGTTTTGAAATGAGAAAAACAAAAAGGAAAACTCTCTCTCCCTCTCTCCACTGCGCCGGCCCGCTCAGCTCCGCAGAGGCCCAGCATCATCACTTTCTTCCTCCCCGCTTGGCCCGGCCAGCTCTCTCCCTCCTTTTGGCCTGTTGGCCCAATTGGCCACAGCCCGTTTCCCTCTCCCTCACTCACCCGCGTGGGCCGAGCCGGCCCAGAGCGCTCCCTCCCTTCCTCTCTTATGTCTATTTGGCCGCAGGCCCAGTTCGCCCGAGGCCCGCTCAGCGGCAGCTGCGCCCGTGCGGCCTTCCCTCCTTGGCTCACTGACAGCCTGACCCCGCGCCCTATTTCACTGACCTTCGGGGCCCAGTCATTGGTGTCATCTCCTACCTTGCGTCGTCCTGGGACTCCACCTCGATGCAGACTCCGCCTTCGCCCTGTCCTTGCTTTACCATGCGCCCCAAGCCACGCCAGCCTCATAAATAGCGCCCTAAGCCGCGCCGCAACCCCTGCCCGAACCCTAATCGCAGCAGTCGCACCCCTGAGCTCTCTCGTGCTGCCGCAAAACCCTAGCCGCCGCCACTGTTGCTCGGTCCGCCACAGAGCTACTTCGCCGATGAATCAGAGCCCCTACCCCGCTTCGTAAGACGGTAAGGGAACCTCCGGTACTTTCCTTTCTCTCCCTCTCGCTCTCAGTACCTCGCCGTCGAAGCCGTGCCGCAAGAACGTGCGTGTCGCCGTCACCATTCCTCTCTGACTTCAATCGGTACCCCAGCCGTGTTCGCAAGCTCGAGATCTACCTCCCCGTGTCCTCCGTTGAAGAAACCAAGGCTTGTAGGCCCTTTCCCCCTTCTCTCCAGTGTGGTTACGCTGACGGCGGCAATGGCGCTATACTATTCCGACCAGCCGACCCCCTCTTTCTCTCCCTTCTTTTCTTGGCCGTCCACTCGAAGATCTACGGCTCAGATCTGTTTTTACCGAAGTCAATACCGGTCAACCCCCGCCTTTTTGTTAAAACCCCCTCTATTTCTTGCTAATCAACCCGCAGTCCACCCTCTTTTGAAAATAATTCAGCATATGTCCCTGGATTTTCCGTTTCAGCCCCTGAAGTTTTCCAAAAACGACGCCCGGTCCACAGGACAGTTTTAATTCAGTTTTTAATTATTTTTAATACGAAATTGGTTTCCAAAATTTTACAAAAGTGCCATCTATCTTATCTTATGCGCATTTTCTCCGTTTTAACTTCGATTTGACCTGTTCAAGTTGCGTTAGATACATAACGACTTAATCTACGTATTAGTGGCATTGTTTAACATGCTCGAAGCTTTTGAATAAAATAGTAATTAATCTATATTTAGTTACTTTTCCAACTAAAAGCAATTAGAGTTTTCACCGTAGTTTTTTGTAAATAAAATAAGAATACTCTTATGTTGGTTTTTAATACAAATATAATTTGGTTTAAAACAATTAGATTTTCTCTGAAGTATCTTATATATGTTTTACAATCATTCAAATAAATGGAGTTTATAGTTTTCCTTATTCTCGAATAAAAGCAACTTAGGTTTTTCACTCCAATCTTTTCTAAATAAAGTAAGATTAGTTTCTTTTGGTTTTCTAAATCAAAACTAATTTGACTTAATATGATTCAGATATTTGTATAGAATATTCTATATATACTTTTATACAATAAATAAAGACTATAGTTTTCTTTTCCACGTATAAAGTAAATCTTTCGGTAGTTGTATCTTTTTCGTTATAGCTCCGATTAAAGTGTTTTTTGCGTCTGTGTGTTCGTAGTGAGACGTAGATTCGTTTGATAAACTTTTCATCTTGATTTTATGTTTGGTGTACTATTCTAATTTAGATCTATTGTTTGCTTTGTGTATGATCGCATCGATGCTTGTGTGGTGCTTTATGATAATGTCTAGTCGGTGAGCTTTACGTTGGTGATATAAAAGAAGTGGGTGATCCAGAAGCAATTCATTGAAGGTTTGGACTAGAAGAAGGATCTGAGTTTAAGGCAAGTATAGCATGGGATCTTCCTTGTTGTCCTATTCACTTTAATATCATTTTAATCATATGCATGTGTCTACCTTGGCAACCGTAGTAATTTTTCTAGCTATTTGATGTACTGAATTCCTTGATTCCTATGGCATATTGCATTGGGTAGTATGATGCTAGTGCTTAACTAAAGCCATGATCTTGAAACTTGACTAATGGAATATGCAATAAACATTAAAAGATGCTTTTTAGCAACATGGAATCAGGGACTAGAGCATTGGGCTATTTTTATGGTGCTCTAGATTCCTCTCCCTAAGAACTTATCTGTAAGTGATCATCCGGGACTTACAGTACAACTGTGAGGGCTATATGGCCCTAGCTTTAGCTCAGGATGAGGACCTTTTCTAGCTTGTTAGTGGTTACCTTTGTTGACGTAAGAATGGCTTGCCGAATCAGGTATAGGACAACCTCTACTCTTATGTGTATAGCAGTGATGGAATTGTGCCATTCGACAGGGGGTTCCTATATCTGTTTGCTGAGTAAATCTAATAGCCCTAACTTGTTAGACGAACCTTTGAAAGGTTTCATAGTGAACCCTCCCGACCTTCCTTGATAGTGGGTTAAGAATCTCGTGACCTCAGGCGAAAGGGTAAATCACGACTCACAGTGAAAGTGTACAACCTCTATACAGTGTAAAACTGGTATATCAGCCGTGCTCACGGTCACGAGCGGCCTTGGAACCCTTACGGAATAGATGATGAACACTGATGATAAAGATACTCACTAATGATTACTGTTTATGCTATTCATTATTCATATTTACCTGATCATATGTTTATATGGGCTTGTGAATAAACTTGTTGCCACCCAATTGCTAAAAAATGACTCATTAAAAGCTAATTGCAGTTAAACCAGTGTCAGCCTTTTGAGCCTTATGAACCCCATGTTATATTTGTTGAGTACGACATATACTTACGCTTGCTTTATTTTTCAATTATTTGGATAAAAATCCTGGATGGGTATCATATTGCTAGAGTTTGGAGAAATTAGGCTTGTGATCAACCAGTCAGTTGTCCCTGTGGAATTGGAGTCTTCACCCGAAGATCGGAGTTGTCTTTTCGTTGTTTGCTGTCTAAGGTTATATCCTTTATACTAAGTATGTTATATATTAAGCATTGTCTATTGGTATTACCTTTATTTGTAGCTATATGTGAGATTTGACTTCCTGGACTCACATATGGTGTGTATCTTGTTTTGTTCTTAAAACCGGATGCTACGTTCAACTAACAAAACCGTGCAAGCAGTTACCTTCCTGGCCCTGTTAGATATGTGTAAAGTTTAGTTACGTTACGATTTGAGGACGTCCGTCTCTATAAATCAATTCTCAAAGACAGGCATCTTAAGACGTCCATCTCTAAAAATCGCTATTAACAAGACGAGCGTTTTAAGCATCTGTCTCTAAAAATGAATTTTTAGAAGCATGCACCTTAATATGCCCATCTTGCATCCAAAAATAATTCATAAATTTTCCATATCAATGTAACACCCTAAAATTTGCATCACTTTTAAATAGGTGAATTGGATTTATTTATGCATTAGTGTGTGCACGCAACATAGAAAAATAATAAATTTTATCAAATTAAAATCAAATATAAGGTTTACCTACATATCAATGCATTCATGCTGCTGCATATTATTTTTGAATTGTGTGGTTTGAAATTAAACTTTAAATTGATTTGAATTTGTATTTCAAAATTGGTTTGGAAAAAGATTAGAAAAGAAAAAGAGAAAGGTTTTCTCCCTCCCCTTCTCGTTTCTGACATGTTGGCCTAGTCGGCCTGCTCTCCTCCGCAGGCCCAGCTGCCCTTCTCTCCTGCACTTTGGCCGCCCAGCTCCCCTTGCTTCCTCGCGTGGCCCAGCAAATCAAGCCGCAGCCTAGCCGAGCCGCTCCTTTTCCTCTATCTCTGGCAGCTGGCCCCGCGTCTCTTATCCTGCCAATAGCTCAGGCCCGCATGTCAAGACCTCCCCCTTCGTCCGGTTCGTGTCCGAGCCGGACATTTCTCCATCGCTGGAGTCCACAGCCGCCCCGTTCTCTCCCCGATTGGCGTGCCATGCAAGCTGATCCTCCCCTTAAATAACGACCGACGATGTGTCGTTCTCCCTAACTCGCCCCAACGCAGCCATCATCTCGCCCAGAGCCGCCGTGAAGTCGCCGCCGCCATAGGAGATCCCGCCACTGCTATGTTCATCGTTCCGCTGCTCCTCCGCTATCGCAACTCCCTTGCCGAGCTTCTACGGAGGTAAGAGAGCTTTGGGTAACCTTCTTGGCCTCTCCCTCGTTTTCTACCGCCAGTGCCACACCGCAGATGTTTCTCCGGTGAGCTCGAGCCACCCCATCGAGCACCGTGTCACCGTCGAGCCATCGCCGCCGCCCTAGCCCCTTCATCGTGTTCGCCTCGTTCTCCTCTTGCTCTCCGTTATTTTCTCGAGCCAAACGGTGTCCAGATGATCGACATCGATGGACTCCGGCGAGGTCTTCCGTTATCCGCCCATGGCGCCGCCGTAGTCCAACTCGCCGCCGGCCACTTCCCCCTCCCGAACCAATCTCGGCCGCCCAGTCTAATCCAACGGCCTACAATTGATGATACCGGTTCGGCCGGAATATTTGCAAAAGAGACCCCTTCTATTCCTTAGTCTAATCCACAGTCCAAAGCGCGTTTACTAAATACATCTTCTTTGTTTTAAAGTGTATTTTCTTTCGGTTTAGATTCAAAATACGTTCTCATCTATTTAAAGTTTTGCCACTACCTTCTGTAGGCCATAAAATCTTTGTTTTAACTCCGATTTGATCCGTTCAAGTTGTGTTAGATTCGTAATTGAGTAATCTACATGTTCATACTATTGTTAAGCGTGTTTTTAACTTTTAAAATTCAAGGTTGGATTTAATCTATTATTTTACTAAAGGAAAACTTGTTTAAATCATAACTTCTTCGTTTTAGCTCTGATTTTTTAGATCTTCGCGTCTGTGTGTTCATAGTGAGACGTAGATTCATTTTAAAAACTTTTCAGCTTGATTTTATGCTGATTGGTGTACTATTCTAATCTATTGCTTTTGTTTGCTATGCATGGTTGCTTCTAGATGCTTGTATGTTGCTAAGATTATCGAGTATAGACGGTGAGCAATTCGTGGGTGACCAAGAGTACTACTTTGACGAGCAGGATCAGCAGGAGTACTTTGTTCAAGACAAGTATAGCATGGAATCATCCTTGTTTCCTATCAACTTTAATACATTTAATTCATATTGCATGTGTCACCTTGATAGGGATTCCCTAGAATTGAACTTATACCTTGTCTCCTACGAGATATGTATTGCATGTGCTCAACTAAACTATGATCTTGTGACTTGATTAATGGTATATGCAATAAACATTAAAACATGACTTTTAGCAACGTGGAAATAGGGGGCTGGAGTGTTTAGCTACTTTCTAAATGCTTTAGATTCCTCTCCCTAAGGACTTATCTATAAGTGATCATCCGGGACTTACAGTACAGCTGTGAGGGCTAAATGGCCTTTGGCTTTAGCTCAATATGAGGACCTTTTCTAGCTTGTTAGTGGTTACCTTTATTGCCGTAAGAATGGCTTTACGAATCGGGTATAGGACAGCATCTACTCTTATATGTATAGCCGTGAGGGAATTGTGTCATTCGATAGGGGGTCCTATATCTATTTGCCAAGTGAATCTAATGTCCCTAACTTGTTAGACGAACCTTTGAAAGGCTTCATAGTGAACACTGTCCTGCTCACCTTGGAAGTGTTTTGGGAGTAATTAACCCAGACATATGAGTATCATGACTCATAGTGAAAGTGTACAACCTCTGCAGAGTGTAAAACTGGTATATCAGCCATGTTCACGGTCACGAGCGGCCTTGTAACCCTTATGGAATAGATGATCATTAAGATTTACCTGTTTATGCTATTCATTATTCATGTTTACTATGATCATGTGTTTTATTATGGGATTGAAACAACTTGTTGCTACTTTTATGTTAAAATTGTGACAATTAAAAGCTGAATGCAGTTAAACCTGTGTCAAGCTTTTGAGCCTCATGAACCCCATGTTACACTTGTTGAGTACGACATGTACTTACGCTTATTTATTTTCATTATTTGGATAAAAATCCCGGATTGGTAACATATGGCTATGGTAATAACGACTTTTCTGAGGATTACTAGACTTGTGGTCAAACAGTTGACGTCCCTGTGATATGGAGCTTCCGCGAGAGAATATTCTTTATACTTCCGCTACATTTATATGAAGACTATGTCTTATTATTCGTGATGTAAAAAACAGTTATGATGATACTATTTATAATTTATCGGCTTATGTGTGTGACTGATCTCTGGGCGCACATAAGATTTTGCATCCCATTTTATCCTTAAAATCGGGTGTGACAATCAACTTGGGTGAAGATTAACTCTTTATCAAAATTGTAGCCTGGTTCAAAAGTTTTTTTATTTAAATCTCTTTGGAGTCCCAAAATATAGTTTTAAGTTCATGTATTTTGAAATTTAAAATTTTGAAACAACCTCAGATATTGATATAGTCTATACCAAAGTCTTTTTATTTGAAGTCTCAAATATTTGCTTTAAATTCACTTATTTTGAAATTTTAAAATTTTGAATTTGTAATCGACCTTGAATGTTCACACAATTAATTTTAAAGTTGTAGCGGACGACCTGATCTATATATTTTTAGTTTATAATTTCTTGATTTGAAGTTGTTTAGTGTATCAAATATTTTATTTAAATTCACATATTTTGAGATTCAAAATTTTTAATTTTCCAAATAATATCCAATGAAGACACATTATATATCAAAGTTGTAGTGTTCGACAAGATTTAAAATTTTATAGTTGAAACTTTTCTCATTTGAGTTTGTTTATTAGTAGTCAAAATATTCAATACAAGATTACGAAATATTTGTTAAAAAAGATTGAACATATTTTTGTTAAAAAAGATTGAACATATGTTTGTGTGGTGCGGTAGTAAGGGGGTGTTTGGTTCCTTAGACCAGATTTTAGTCCCTGTCCCATCGAATGTTTGGACATATGCATGGAGTATTAAACATAGACTAAAAAATAACTAATTACACAGATTACGACTAATTTGCGAGACGAATTTTTTAAGCCTAACTAGTCCATGATTTGATAATGTGGTGCTACAGTAAATATGTGCTAGTGATGGATTAATTAGGCTTAATATATTCATCTCATAAATTAGTCTACTCCTATGTAATTAGTTTTTTAATTAGCTCATATTTAGTCCTCCTAGTTAGCATTCGAACGTCCGATGTGACACGGACTAAACTTTAGTCCCTGAATTCAAACACCCCTTAAGTCCTGGGTAGAACATTTTTTTTTGTTTTTGGGTTTTTTAAAACCACTAACGGAGGTAAGGCATTTTAAGAGATGTTTTCCTCCATTAATCGATTTTTGGAGACATACATCTTAAAGTGTCTAACTCCGCTAATTGATTTTCAAAGATGGATATTCTGACCGTCTTTGTAAATATCGATTAACAATAACGGTAAATTAAAAGCGGATGGTCTGTCTGAATCTGAAAATATTTTCCATACTAATTCTGGCGCCCTGACGAGAACAGCGGGAGCATCGGCAGCGTGGCAGCTACTACTGAAACCGTCCCTCTTACTCCTCTCCTAGTAATCTTCTACATGTTTTTGCAAAAGATAAAGCACTTCTTCTCTGGCCAGAGAAAGCACTGTCCATCACTGTAGCAAGCGTTTTTCGCTACGTAGTGTTTTACTCGCTCCATCCTTTTTTTATCTTTCATTCTCGCTTCTCGAGAAGTCAAACATACGTAACTTTGACCCAATACATAGTAGAAAATATTAATTTTTTGTTACATAATTAGTATAATTAGATAGATCGTTGATTCTATTTTCATGAAAAAATTATTTGGAGATAGAAATATTGCATATATTTTGTACAAATCTTAGAAATATTGCATATATTTTGTATAAATCTAGTCAAACTTAAAAAAGATTGACCAACATGAATATCAAAGCGACAGATAATAAAGGACAAAGAGAGTACATGATAATGAGTATTTCATTTGTGATAGGATGTGTTTTTTTCCGCCTTTAATTTATAGGGTTTTCACAACACATCAGTAGCTTTTCCATGCGGCTCACAGCTCACGCAGCTTTTTTCACAGCCCAAAGCTAAATCAAACAATGCGATTGTGCTGTGCGTGTTGCGTGATTGGTTATCTATACTCGCTATTGTCTTTATTGTGGATGTGTGTGCATATAGAGCTTAGTCCATCTGATTTGATTTCTTAGGGTAGAATCTGTCCATCTAAATTTAAATCCTCAACTTTGACACGTGTCCTCACATTTTTTATAAGAGGAGGATGACAACATCGTAATATTTATTAAAATTTGATCGAATTAAAAAATATTAACTTTGAGGGTACTCCTGCACTAGCTCTTCCAATATATAGGCCCCATCATCCATGCACACAACACACGTGGTGGTACTCTCTCACACGTATATTCTTGGTACCCGTACGTATGTGTGAGTGACGGAGCTGTAGTCATCACCGTGGGTGCAGCCGCACTCACACGAAAATAAGAAAACAGAAGAAATAATCAATTTTTCATCATATTTGCACCCTTATATTATATATTCTTGCACCCACAAAGGCAAACACACCCCTTTGAATTTGCTCTAGCTCCACCCTAACGTATCCAATCTCTACACGCGTGATGAACTGGCAGCCACTACTGTGCGGCCGTCGTCGTAGAATCATTTTCGTCCTGATTAGTCGTATCGCTAATAATGGTGTTTTTAGCTAGGCCCGAAACCACAAAACTTAGCACTGCCCAGATACAAAAGTTGGTACGGGATGGTGACTTGACTTCAACAACACTGCTATATCGGTACATGGTAGGGCCCCTGACCTGGAAGGAGCAATGGAGAATGGAGCTCGTGCGCCATGCTCTGGTGCAGTGCTGTGCTCACTACTACTCCTAGTGCTGGTCGTCGTCGTCCTAGCTTGGTGGAGAGACCAAGGATCACTGCCACCACCAGCTAGAACATCTGAGGAGCCTGGCCGCGTGAATGCTGTAGCAAGATTTAGTGGCATTGTTTGCAGAATACCGAAGGACAACAACAATTGGAGTACTCAGCAAACTGTGGATTACAAGTGTTGCAAGCTCTCCTGATTCAGTTAACAATTAACATGCATGAATAATATAATACACAAGGCCGGCTCTCTTTATCTTTTTATTTCTCACCATTGTACATATGAATTTGTATGGAACTAACTTGGCCAAACAAACGCTGCAATTCAAAGGTTAACAGAATCATGTTATTAGGACAACAAAAACTGCATTTCCCTAGCCTTCCCTACCCTTAAAGAAAAAAAATGGAAGGATAAATATTTGTTCTTTGACTAGAAAAAAGTTGATATCACATAATCATTTAGAGCAGAACAAAAACAACATTCACCTCCCCCTCAAGAAAAAGGAAGGAGCAATATTTGTTCTTTCCTTTGACTAGACATACAACAGAAATGACCGTCTCCATATAACCATTCACAAGGATATAGAGCAAAACTTTTCATCTTGATTTTATGCTGATTGGTGTACTGTTCTAATCTATAGCTTTTGTTTACTATGCATGATTGCTTCTGGATGCTTGTATGTTGCTGTGATTATCAAGTATAGACAGTGCGCAATTCGTGGGTGACCAAGAGTACTACTTTGACGAGCAGGATCAGTAGGAGTACTTTGTTCAAGGTAAGTATAGCAAGGGATCATCCTTGTTTCCTATCAACTTTAATACATTTAATTCATATTGCATGTGTCACCTTAATAGGGATTCCCTAGAATTGAACTTATACCTTGTCTCCTATGGATATGCATTGGGTAGCTTTGCAAGTGCTCAACTAAACCATGATCTTATGACTTGATTAATGGTATATGCAATAAACATTAAAACATGACTTTTTAGCAACTTGGAAACAGGGGGCTGGAGTGTTTAGCTACTTTCTAAATGTTTTAGATTTCTCTCCCTAAGGACTTATCTGTAAGTAATCATCGGGACTTACAGTATAGCTGTGAGGGCTATATGGCTCTGGCTTTAGCTCAGTATGAGGACCTTTTCTAGCTTGTTAGTGGTTACCTTTATTGGCGTAAGAATGGCTTGACGAATCGGATATAGGACAACCTCTAATCTTATGTGTATAGCTGTGAGGGAATTGTGTCATTCGACAGAGGGTTCCTATATCTGTTTGCCGAGTGAATCTAATGGCCCTAACTTGTTAGACGAACCTTTGAAAGGCTTCATAGTGAACCCTGCCTGCTCACCTTGAAAGTGTTTTGGGAGTAATTAACCCGGGCATATAGGTATCACGACTCACAGTGAAAGTGTACAACCTCTGTAGAGTGTAAAACTTGTATGTCAGCCGTGCTTATGGTCATGAGCGGCCTTGGAACCCTTATGGAATAGATTATCATTAAGAATTATCCGTTTATGCTATTCATTATTCATGTTTACTTTGATCATGTGTTTTATTATGGGATTGAAACAACTTGTTGCTACTCTTATGCTAAAATTGTGACAATTAAAAGCTGAATGCTTTTAAACCTATGTCAAGCCTTTTAAGCCTCATGAACCCCATGTTACACTTGTTGAGTACGATATGTACTTACGCTTATTTATTTTCATTATTTGGATAAACATCCCGGTTGGGTAACATATGGCTATGGCAATGACGACTTTTCTGATGATTACTAGACTTGTGGTTAACCAGTTGACGTCCCTATGATATGGAGCTTCCACGAGAGAATATTCTTTATACTTCCGTTACATTTATGTGAAGACTATGTCTTATTATTCGTGATGCAATAAACACTTGTGATGATACTATTTATAATTTGTCGGCTTATATGTGCGACTGATCTCTGGACGTACATAAGATTTTGCATCCCATTTTATCCTTAAAATCGGGTGTGACAATCAACTTGGGTGAAGATTAACTCTTTATCAAAATTGTAGCCTCGTTCAAAAGTTCTTTATTCAAATCTATTTGGAGTCCCAAAATATAGTTTTAAGTTCATGTATTTTAAAATTTAAAATTTTGGAACAACCTCAGATATTGATATTGTCTATACCAAAGTTTTTTTATTTGAAGTCGTTTGAAGTCTTAAATATTTGCTTTAAGTTCATAGATTTTGAAATTTTAAAATTTTAAATTTGTAAATGACCTTGAATGTTCACACAATTAATTTTAAAGTTGTAGCGGACGACCTGATCGATATATTTTTATTTTATAATTTCTTGATTTGAAGTTGTTTAGTGTATCAAATATTTGCTTTAAATTCAAATATTTTGAGATTCAAAATTTTTAATTTTCCAAATAATATCCAATGAAGACACATTATATATCAAAGTTGTAGTGTTCGACATGATTTAAAATTTTATAGTTGAAACTTTTCTCATTTGAGTTTGTTTATTAGTAGTCAAAATATTCAATACAAGATTACGAAATATTTGTTAAAAAAGATTGAACATATTTTTGTTAAAAAAGATTGAACATATGTTTGTGTGGTTCGGTAGTAAGTCCTGGGTAGAACATTTTTTTTTGTTTTTGGGTTTTTTTAAACCACTAACGGAGGTAAGGCATTTTAAGAGATGTTTTCCTCCGTTAATCGATTTTTGGAGACATACAGCTTAAAGTGTCTAACTCCGCTAATTGGTTTTCAATGATGGATATTCTGACCGTCTTTGTAAATATCGATTAACAATAACGTTAAATTAAAAGCGGATGGTCTGTCTGGATCTGAAAATATTTTCCATACTAATTCTGGCGCCCTGACGAGAACAGCGGGAGCATCGGCAGCGTGGCAGCTACTACTGAAGCCGTCCCTCTTACTCCTCTCCTAGTAATCTTCTACATGTGTTTGCAAAAGATAAAGCACTTCTTCTCTGGCCGGAGAAAGCACTGTCCATCACTGTAGCAAGCGTTTTTCGCTACGTAGTGTTTTACTCGCTCCATCCTTTTTTTATCTTTGTTCTCGCTTCTCAACAAGTCAAACATACATAACTTTAACCAAATACATAGAAGAAAATATTAATTTTTTTGTTGCATAATTAGTATGTCCATCACTGTAGCATGCGTTTTTCGCTACGTAGTGTTTTACTCGCTCCATCCTTTTTTTTATCTTTCGTTCTCGCTTCTAAACAAGTCAAACATACATAACTTTGACCAAATACATAGAAGAAAATATTAATTTTTTGTTGTATAATTAGTATAATTAGATAGATCGTTGATTCTATTTTTATGAAAAAATTATTTGGAGATAGAAATATTGTATATATTTTGTACAAATCTTAGAAATATTGCATATATTTTGTATAAATCTAGTCGAACTTAAAAAAGATTGACCAACATGAATATCAAAGCGACAGATAATAAAGGACAAAGAGAGTACATGATAATGAGTATTTCATTTGTGATAGGATGTGTTTTTTCCGCCTTTAATTTATAGGGTTTTCACAACACATCAGTAGCTTTTCCATGCGGCTCACAGCTCATGGTAGCTTTTTCACAGCCCAAAGCTAAATCAAACAATGCGATTGTGCTGTGCGTGTTGCATGATTGGTTATCTATACTCGCTATTGTCTTTATTGTGGATGTGTGTGCATATAGAGCTTAGTCCATCTGGTTTGATTTCTTACGGTAGAATTTGTCCATCTAAATTTAAATCCTCGACTTTGATACGTGTCCTCACATTTTTTATAAGAGGAGGATGACAACATCGTAATATTTATTAAAATTTGATCGAATTCAAAAATATTAACTTTGAGGGTACTCCTGCACTAGCTCTTCCAATATAAGGCCCCATCATCCATGCACACAACACACGTGGTGGTACTCTCTCACACGTATATTCTTGGTACCCGTATGTATGTGTGAGTGACAATTTTTCACCATATTTGCACCCTTATATTATATATCCTTGCACCCATAAAGACAAACGTATCTCTTTGAATTTGCTCTAGCTCCACCCCTAACGTACCCAATCTCTACACGCGTGATGAACTGGCAGCCACTACTGTGCGGCCGTCGTCGTAGAATCATTTTTGTCCTGATTAGTCGTATCGCTAATAATGGTGTTTTTAGCTAGGCCCGAAACCACAAAACTTAGCACTGGCCAGATACAAAAGTTGGTACGGGATGGTGACTTGACTTCAACAACGCTGCTATATCGGTACATGGTAGGGCCCCTGACCTGGAAGGAGCAATGGAGAATGGAGCTCGTGCGCCATGCTCTGGCGCAGTGATGTACTCACTACTACTCCTTGTGCTGGTCGCCGTCGTCCTAGCTTGGTGGAGAGACCAAGGATCACTGTCACCACCAGCTAGAACATCTGAGGAAGCCTGGCCGCGTGAATGCTGTAGCAAGATTTAGTGGTATTGTTTGCAGAATACTGAAGGACGACAACAACAATTGGAGTACCCAGCAAACTGTGGATTACAAGTGTTGCAAGCTCTCCAGATTCAGTTAACAATTAACATGCATGAATAATATAATACACAAGGCCGGCTCTCTTTATCTTTTTATTTCTCACCATTGTACATATGAATTTGTATGGAACTAACTTGGCCAAACAAACGCTGCAATTCAAAGGTTAACAGAATCATGTTATTAGGACAACAAAAACTGCATTTCCCTAGCCTTCCCTACCCGTCAAGAAAAAAAGTGGAAGGATAAATATTTGTTCTTTGACTAGAAAAAAGTTGATATCACAGAATCATTTAGAGCAGAACAAAAACAACATTCACCTCCCCCTCAAGAAAAAGGAAGGAGCAATATTTGTTCTTTCCTTTGACTAGACATACAACAGAAATGACCGTCTCCATATCTTGCCGACCATATCTTGCTGACAGTAAGATTTCCTCCTCCATGCTGTACTGTCTACTTGCTCCAATTACAACCGCTCGAACTGGCACGCAACGAGTTGCAATTTCACGCCCATCATATTTCTCTGATGACATCAGATTATGTGGAGTAGTAGGCTTCTTCTTAGCTCGCAAGTTTTCAAGTGCCATCTCCACTTCTCTCGTCGTAGGCCGGCCTTCCCCATTCAGTTCGCTGCATGTTGCCGCTAGCGCAGCTACTTCATGGACTTCACCATCTCCCTCTTCCATGACTTTGAGGATCCAGTATATCAAACAAGTCACCTTCTGTGAGTAGCGAGACAAAATGTGAAACAAGACTGTCACTGCTGTCGGAGTTGTAGAGGGATGGTTTCTTTCTGGTGAGCAGTTCGATAAGGAGAACACAGCAAAGCTAAAAACATCACTCTTGTCTGTCAGCCTACCGGTGTAATAGTACATGGGATCTAAATAACCAAATGTTCCCTGGACAGCTGTAGTCACTCCCGTCTTGTTGATTGGAACGCACCTTGAAGCTCCAAGGTCCGACACTTTCGCTGTTAAACTATCACCAAGCAGTATGTTAGAAGACTTAATATCTCTGTGCAATATTAGCATTGAACTATCTGAATGTAAATAGGCCCGAGCTCTAGCAATTTCAAGTGCAATTCATAGTTGATCGTCCCATGATAATGATAATGGCCCTTCAACATGAAGATTGTGAGAAAGTGTTCCATTTGAAATTAACTCATATACTAATAATGGAACTTCTGTTTTAACTCTCAAGCACCATCCTAGGAGCTTCACCACGTTTCTATTGTCGATTTGAGAAAGAATTGCAACCTCATTTATGAATTGGTTGATTTCTCGTTGCACCACTACTTTTGATTTCTTGATGGCCACTACATGTAGGTCTAATATTCCTTTGTACACAACGCCATGTCCACCACCACCAACCTCATGAGATTTGTCAAAACGAAGTTACTACCGCCTGGACGTCTGGAGGTTTGTTTCCATGGGACGCCCGCGCCTACCCCGCCTGTTGAGCCTGCCCCGTGCGCCTACTATGCCTACTCGCCCTGCGCGTGCCTGCCTGCTCGTTGCTGAGCCCGTGGGGACCGTCTCCGCCTGCACCCGTTTCCCGTGCCTGCTAATGAAAACACTTTGCGACATGAAGCACTTGGTGCAACATAAGTTTGAAACATGTGAAACATTTGGAACATACCCTTGCAACATGTGTATAGCCACTGCAACATATGCAACATCCAAATAAAACACTTGCAGCATACGTCTGAAACAACTGAAACATTTGAAACATACATTTGCAACATACGTCTGAAAACAGCTGAAACATTTGGAACATACAATTGCAACATACGTGTATAGCCATTGCAACATGTGCAACATCCCGATCTATTTTTGCAACGTCCAGATGAAATACATACAACATTCAGATGAAACATCACACTTGAAACATAGACTTGCAACATGCGCTTTCAGCACAATGTCATCTTGCTGCTTGGACAAATGAAGGCTCATCGTTGCGGAGCTCGACGCCACCGTGGGGGTCGACGGTGACGCATGGAGCCTGCTGGTGCAGCAGCGGCGCGAGCAACTCACCGGCGGGTCGACGTCACATGAAGCTCTTCCCCTCACATGCTTGCTAGAGCATCCGTCGTGGAGGCTCGCCAACTCAGTGGAGACGGCCACGGCGAGCGGGTAGCGCGGTGGAGGCAGCCGCGATGGGCGGATGCCGCAGTGCAGGCGAGCAGCGTGGTGGAGCGCGGAGTGAAGGCAGGCAGCGCGGTGGAGGCGGAGCGCAATAGATAGATGTCGGTGTTTCGAGTAAACACCATGGAGTAAATTTCTAATATTGCGTGTCTGGCTAGGATGGTGTGCTTAGAGGACACGAGGTTTATACTGGTCCGGGCAGAATGTCCCTACGTACAGTTCGTTGCTGCTACTCGTGTTACAAGCACTAAAAGTTTATAGTAGGGGTTACAAACGGGCGAGAGAGAGACAGGTCCCAAGTCTCGGGTGAAGGGAGCAAACGGGTGCCGAGAGCTCGGTTGCAGCTCAGCTATGTACTTGTGTTCTGATCGGTTCGAGGTTCGATGGGTTCGTTGGTCAGATGAGTCGATTGGTGATCCGATGACTCGATGCCCTTAATCGGACGCCCTGCTTTCCCTTTTATAGGCCTAGGGAAAGCACGAGGTACAGCGGAGGAAGAGAGGAGAGAGGGAGAGAGAGAGACAGAAGAAGTCCTACAGGATGGCCGGGTCCTTCTTCTCCTTCATGCAGGTCCCACCAACCATGTAGACGTCAATAGGGACGGCCCCACGTCGCGGTCCTGTCCGTCACTGGCGCCATACGTAGGCGTCGTCTATCGGTCATGGCGCTCCACTCCGTCTTAGCGGACGTCGTGGTGAACTAACTCTCCTATCAGTGTTCGTACGGGGGTTAGGCAAAATAGCACCGGTACGCCCGACGCTGTTCCTGATGTGAATTCCTAGGCATGGCCTGTCACGGCCACGGGTTATATCAGGGCATGCCGGCCACTTCCCTGGAGTCAGAGCTTTGACCCAGGCCCATACGCTTGGACATGTAGTGGTTGGCGGTGGTATGGGTCTCCGTCGGGTGAGGCGGAGCCCGCGACCTCGGGGTCGGGCGAGGCAGAGCACAAACCCAAGGGGTAGGCGAGGCGGAGCCCTCACCTAAGGGGTCAGGCGAGGCGGAGTTCACCCCCAGAGGTCGGGCGAGACGGAGGTCGCCCCTGGAGGTCAGACGAGGCGGAGCCCACGGCCTCGGTGTCAGGCGAGGCGAAGTTCGCCCCTAGAGGCCGGGCGAGGCGGAGTTCGTGGCCTCGGTGTCAGGCGAGGCGGAGCTTGCCCCTAGAGGTCGGACGAGGCAGAGCCCACGGCCTTGGGGCCAGGCGAGGCGGAGTTCACTACCAGAGGTTGGGCGAGGCAAAGTCCATGGCATCGGTGTTGGGCGAGGCAGAGCCCGCCCCCAGAGGTCGAACAAGGCAGAGCCCGTGGCCTTGGGGTTAGACGAGGCGGTGCCCACATACCTGGTGGTCGGTTGGAGCCGTAGTCGCGCTCTTGACTGTGCGAATGAATTAATGTTGACGACCATTAGCCCCTTCTCTTCGGGTACCCTAGTATTGGTCCACGACAGTAGCCCCCAAGCCTACGGAGGAATAGAATACTCCTTCGGAGCCTCTTCCGATCAGGACTCCGAGGGCCTTGTCCTTCTTTTGTCGCTCACGGCGTGACGTGGGGACGGTAATTCCCTTTCATCGAGATCAGACCCTTCGGGGGGCATGGCCGTGAGATTTGGTGGGTTGGAAAAGGTCTTTCCTGATTTTGGCCCCTACGAGGATCTTGTTGTTCTGCGATCGTGCGTTCGGTCTTCGTGCGAGTCTAACTTTCCTCAAGCCCCTGTCCGTAGCTAGGGTCCGGCCGAGGATCGACTTGTATTTGCGGTTGTCTTCCCTCAAGCGTTTTTTCGATAAAAACAGAGGGGCCAAACTGTGCCATGATTTTCCTCTATGGACGAATCATGGTGCTTGGTGAGCTGTTAATGGGCTAGTCCGAGTGGGCCCCCGACATCCCGTCGTAGGGATCTGGCTTGGGTTAGCTTGGTGACCGTCCCCAGATTCTTAGCGGTCAATCCATATAGTTCTCGAGTCTGTTCGACCGGTCCTGAGGGCTCTCTGCCTTTCTCCGAGGAAAAACCATGGATCGTATCCGACCGGGACTCGAACGTGGGCCGGGACGCCCGCGGCCCTCGTGCGTCCAGGTTCTGGCCGCTAGCGGGCCCATCCCTTTCCACCCCTTACTTTAAAAGGCGCTCGGAGCGGTTGTCGAACCCATCGGTGGGCCAACCTTCGAACTCCTGAGCCTAGACGGGCCGTAGCAGTGTTTTCAGTTCCATATTCCTCTTACCTATGACAGGTCGTGGCCCGTCCGGAGAGGCGAAATGTCCAGCGAGTTTTCTGAGGGAACGGACAGAGATTGCGTGCACACATCTCGCGGAGAGATGGTGGCAGATCATGGCAAGCGCGGAGATCTAGGCGGGCGGTTGGTTTGCTCGCACCCGTCGCCCCTATAAAACCAAAGGGTTCGCCCCTCGGGTTCCATACCTTGCATCCTTGCCTCCGCAACCACGACCATCGCCGCTGATTGCTTAGGTTTCCTGCCTCCGCATCTCCATCGCCGTTGAGCCCGCATCCATCCACCCCGCCTCCAATGGATCCGTGGCGCCGCTCCGACATCACCTTCCAACGTACGGAAGGCCTCATCCATCGTGGTCTTCTCCACGCGCGGACCTTGGCCAAGGAGTGGCTGCTGCACGGCGAGGAGGATCTGTCGTCATCGCAAGACGGCTATGTGGTGTTGTTTGCCCACTTCCATGAGCGTGGGTTCGTGACCCTCACCCACAAATTTCTTCAGGGGTTGCTGCACTACTACAAGATCGAGCTGCAGCATCTCAACCCCAATGGGGTCCAGCAAATGGTGGCGTTCGTCGCCCTGTGCAAGGGATTCCTGGGGATCAGCCCCCACTTCGATCTGTGGAGGTACTTCTTTGTTGTCACCCTCTAGAAGAGGAGGGAGAAGAGCGGTAGGCAGGAGTTGCACATGCCGATGGGGTGCGCCGGCATCCAACTTCGGAACAATAGGGTCGACGAGTACCCATCGATGTGGCTGTCGACGTCCAACAAGGGGAGGCACTCGCAGTGGTTCTACCTCAAAAACGACGCCACCGCCCCTCTGCCAGAGTTCACCGGGCGCCTGATCGAAGAGGCCCCGAAGTCGTGGAGCAAGTGGGGCGTCTCAAAGGACAAGAAGAAGATCCGGGACCATATCGCCACCATCCACATCCTAAAGGAGAGCGACCTGAAGGGGTTAGGCGTCATTGGGGCCTACCACACAAGGAGGGTGGCACCGTTGATGACGCACGTGCTCCCGCTGTATGTGATAGCGCCCGAGGCGTCATTCAACAAAACGGCGCTCGCCGAGGGAACGCTCCCCAACTCTGAGGTCACGCAACGCATCAAGGAGGCGATGGAGCCTTCACAGGACGACACGGGTGCCCCCTCGATTTTGTCTATCCAGTGCCAGGACATCCCCTGATGCGACCGAAGCCGGGCCACATCATCTTTGTAAGTTTCCTTTCCTCTTGCCTTCTCTTCAATTGATTTCCCGACTCCTTGATACTAACTTTGAGAGGGGTGGGACCAACCAAGGGACCTCATCCTCATAGATCACCCGGCACTGTTGCTGAGGGATTCAGCTATGAGGATGACGAATCACGCTGAGGGTGAGCGACTGAGGAAGGCGAAGGAGGACAAGAAAAGGAAGGAGTGGAAGCTATAGGCGCAGGAGTGGGGGGAGGACACCGATAGTGATGATAACGGTGACGACGATGAGGTAGGCGATGATGTCGAGTGGGACATCCTGGAGAACAAGGATGCGCTGACAGGTATGGGTTTGTCCTTGCAAGCGTCGGGACCCTTCCTGTTCCACAGAGGGGAGGGTACGTCCAGGGAGCCGATGGAGGCGGGCCATACCGTCAACCTACCCCAGGCCCAATAGGGGTGGGCGGCTTTGCCGTCGCGCCCAAGGTGCCAGCGGAGGCGGGCGGCTCCACCGTCATGCCCCAAGAACCAAAGGGAGCGAGCCCCTCTTCCTAGTAGTAGGGGGTGGGCTCGAAACGCCCTCGCTCTGATGAGGCAGAGCAAAGGTCGGAGGGTTCGCCCCCCAAACGCATCTGTCGTTCGATGGCGCTGAGGTGAGTTGTCACTTCCTCTATTTTCCCCTGTTTTAGTCTGATTTCTTCGTGACTTATGCTTTTAGTCCCTTGCAGCGTCGGCTAGCAGCGTAATCCTTTGGCGCTGGCGCTGAAGAAGAGCGTTGCCCTCCAATCGAGGTGGCAGCTGTCGGCTGGCGTCGTGCCTGTTTTGGGCGGGAGCAATGCTAGTGTGACCACGTCATTGACCGGTCGGACGCTGCCCACAGTGGCGCCCGTGCCCTCAGCGAGACAGGCGGACGTAGGGGCTCATGGGGCACCTTTAGAGGTTGCAGAGTAGCCGGCGATGGCAGCGATACCACTGCCGATGGCGGGGAAGACGAAGCTGCTGACCACGCTCGTGGCGCCAACTGTGGTGGGCGCGACATAGCCGATCGTGACCCCGCCAATGCAGGCGGAGATGGCGGCAATCGTGAAAGATGGGTCATAGCCGGGTGCAACCGCAGCAGCGCCTGAGGCACCGGCGCAACACACGCGATCGGTGGCCCGAGCGACGACGCCTGGTGCAGGCTGGACAGAGGGGGATGCGACCGAGGGGTCCCTAGGAGTCGTGGTGTTGGGCGAGAGGTCGGCGGCCGCACCGCTGACCCCTTCCGTCACCAGAGGGGGTGTCCCGGTGGTGACGTCACGGCAAGAGGGACCGGCGACGCTTGGAGCCGGCGGGCAGTCGTCCCTGGCCCTGACATCGGCGGGCAGCGGCTCACCCGCACGAGGCGAGCCCCTACTCTAGTGGGCGAATCTGCGGGATCCGACGTCAGCGCTCTTCACCCTTGATGACACCGTCGAGAGCATGGAGCGGGAGAGCCTCAACATAGGGGTCATGACCGTGCTCGAGGCCTTGGACCACGCTAGGGGTGCCTTGCGCGACATTGTCGTTCCCGCCGACCGGGTATTTGCTTGATCCTACTTCTTGTCCTTTTCTTCCTCTATATACTTTTTGTATCCTGACCGTCGTGTTTCTGTAGTCCCTTATAGCTCATAGCCGAGAAAGTCTCGGTTCCTTCATGAACAGAAGGAAACCTAGGACCGCCTCATCGAGGAGGCGTGGCTATGCGGGGAGGTAATAGATCAGCTTGTTGCCGCCCAGCAAAGGGTGGTCAAGCTGACTCCCCTCGCTGAAGAGGCAGACAATCTTCGATCGCGGCCAGCCAAGGCCCGTAGGGATGTTGACGAGGCTGAAAAGGCATTCGTGGCCCTGTCGGCGAGGTCACGAAAGGACAACGAGGCCACCAAGGTCAGGAAGGAGCGAGATGAGCTACTCTGGAAGGACGCTGAGACCCACTAGCGGATCCTTGACTTTCTGAGCAAGGTTCAGAAGAAAAGGGATCTAACGCTAGGGGCCGAGGAGAAGCTCATGGCCCTAGAGAAGTGGGTGAGCTCGGATGCCAAGGCAGTCGCCCGGCTGCGCAAGGAGCGGGATGAGCTGCTCCAAACCGCGGAGAGGCTCTACTCAGAACACAGTGCGGCTCGCAAGGAGCACGACCAGGCTTTCCAAGAGCATGCCTGGGCCTGCTAAGAGCGCAACGATGCACTGCAGAAGGTCGGCTTCCTCCAGGCCAAGCTTGAAAGTGCTTCATGCACTTCGCCCATCAAAACAATCTTCTAATATTGTGGGCCAGAAATATCCAGTTCTACGAATAATCCATTTCATCTTATAAGCCGATTGATGAGCTCCACATATCCCTTCATGCACTTCGCCCATCAACACCTTGGCCTCTTCTTGATTGAGGCATTTGAGTAAGGCCCCATCGATCGTTTTGTAATACAGCTGATCGTCCAGCAAAACATATTTAGTTGATTTGTACCTTAGCTTTCTGGTAACTTTTTGCGACGGATTTCTAAGGTAGTCGATTATCTCAACTCTCCAATCATTATCCAAGGTTTCATTACTCAAGATTTCCTAAATTACTCGATAACCTGATGCACTTTGAGCCAAACGGTTAGCTTCTTGATTTTGTGCCCTCGGAATGTGTTGGAATGAGACATGAGGAAACTCTTTGAGCAACCTCTAACACTCGTCATAATATCTCCTCAAAGTGTCTTCTTTGCACTCATATAGGCCGATCAACTGATTAATAATTAATAGTAAGTCTCCAAATATTTCAATTGCTTCGGCTTTTACCTCATGAAAAAGTTGAATCCCTCTCAGAACAGCCTCATATTCTGCTTGATTGTTGGTAACCATTGGCTCGGTTCGAAAAGCAAACTCAAAATTTGCCCCCCGAGGCGAAATGATAACAATACCAATGCCACCACCTTGCTTGCAAGATGATCCGTCGAAGAATAGCGTCCAAGGTACCGGCTCTACATAGTTTATGCTTGGTTTACGATGTTGGGTGACAAAATCGGCTATTACCTGTCCTTTGACTGCTTTAGCCGATTCATACCTCAAGTCAAACTCTGATAACGCGAGAATCCATTTTCCCATTCTCCCATTTAGTATTGGCTTAGATAACATGTGCTTAATTACGTCAGCCATGGAAACAACCGTACACTCGGTCGACAATAAGTAATGCCTCAACTTGGTGCAAGAGAAATATAAGCACAAGCACAACTTTTTGGTGGGAGAATATCTTGTTTCTGGATCTAGAAGTCTCCTGCTTAGATAGAAAACCACTCGCTCCTTTCCTTCAAACTCTTGCATTAGGGCCGATCCAATTGTTTTGTCATCGGCCGATATGTACAGCTTGTAAGGCTTACCCTGCTGAGGAGGAACTAGCACGGGTGGATGCTTCATATACTCTTTTATCTCTTCAAACGCTTTCTGTTGTATGTCACCCCATCTGAATTTTTTATCGTTCTTTAATTTCAACAAGGGAGAGAACAGAAGAACCCTTTCCGACAAATTTGAAATAAACCTTCTGATGAAATTAATCTTGCCAAGCAAAGATTGCAACTCTGTTTTAGTAGTTAGAGACACCGCATCATCAATTGCTTTCATGCTCTTCTGACCGACCTCAATCCCTCTCTCATGGACCATAAAACCCAAGAATTACCCAGCTGATACCCCAAAGGCACACTTATTAGGATTCATCTTCAGACTATGTTTTCTTGTGCATTCCAGAGTCTCCCACAAATCAGCTAGATGCTCTTTATATCCTTTTGATTTTATCATCACATCATCAATGTAGATTTCAATAATCCTACCGATCAACTTATGAAAAATATAATTTATTGCACTTTGATAAGTGGCACCAGCATTCTTCAGACCGAAGGTCATCACAACCCACTCAAAGAAGTCGATCGCGCTAGGCACCTAAAAGCGGTCTTCGCTATGTCCTCTTCAGCCATAAAAATTTGGTTATACCCTGCATTGCCGTCCATGAAGCTAATAACCTTGTGCCCGGCTGCTGCATCTACTAACATATCGGCTATCGACATCGGATAACCATCCATGGGTGTGGCTTTGTTCAGATCCCTGAAATCAATGCAAACCCTTAATTTCCCATTTTTCTTGTATACAGGGACAACGTTCGATATCCACTCTACATATCGGCATGGTCGGATGAACTTCGCCTCCGGTAGCCTTTCGGTCTCCTTTTTAATATCATCAAGCATGTTTAGATTGAATCTCCTTGGGGCTTCCTTGAATGGCCGATATCCAGGTTTGATTGGCAACCGATGTTCAACAATTGACCGATCTAAACTAGGCATCTCATAGTATTCCCAAACAAAGCGGTCTTTAAATTCCTTCAATAAATTAATTAATTCCCGCTTATACTCCGGATCTAATTTAGCACTTACGTACGTCGGCCTAGGTCTGTCTCCAGAACCAATATCCACTTCTTCCAATTCATCAGCCGACGTGAAGTCGTGCCCTAGTTTACCATCTGTACCATCTATCGGATTATCCATTAACACAAATTGTTAAAGCCGACTACTTGGATCGACTGTGAGCTTTCACCATTGACTCTAAATTTTGACGGCAACAGAAAAACCGTTTAAATATTAGCCGATAGTTGCTTTCTATCGGCTATTTGCTTGGCACGCCATACTTGAGTTTTACCGGATGCCTGAGCCTGTTCCATCTCTTTATTCCTTAGGCGCTGCACCCTTCTTTTCTGGCTTCTTGTCAATCCTCCAGGGCACCATTGGCCCTCCTGCCAGACATATTCCCTCTGGTTGCTTCCTTCTTCATGATCAGCCCAGTCTTGGTCAACAACTCTTTTTCCCAGCCGATCATGAATACTTTTATTTTTTAAGCACTGATCCATGCTATCATGATGATATGCATCCTGGGCATGGATAGACTGGCAATTGATTTGAGATTGCCTAAACTCCCAATATTGATTGCTGCATTCTGGACAGTTATGTCTGGTAGGCAATTTTAAACCCTCGTTCCAGCAGTATATGAAGAAAGGACAATTCCAGTGCGATTCAGCTTGCTTCCTTTCATACCTTTCTTCTTCTAGTTGACGCTGGTATTCTTGATCCTTTAACCATCGCTGATAATCTTTTTCCTTCTGCCACTGCCACTTATTCAATAGGATCCGAGATGTGACTCGTGGCTTCGTCGCTCCATCCTTTGACGTTTCCCCCTGCTCATATCAGCTCTTCTGCTGATCACGATGTTTTTTAATCTCTCTGTATTCATCAGCCGATATTTGCATCTTGGGGTCAACTGTTCCAGCTTCTCTCGACTTGGTCGATGTTAGGACCTTAGTTTTTCCTTTGAATAACCCAACATCAACCATATTTTGATCTCCTAGGAAAGGATTATCATCAACTTTCATCTTCTGAGACGTATCGAACTTGAGCCTTCCTTGCTGAATAGCTTTCTGTATATGCTACCGAAAAATTCTGCACTCATTAGTGGAATGAGAAGTAGCATTATGGAACTTGCATAATTTCTTATTCTTCAACTGTTCAGGGGGCAACATAACATGATTGTCCGGCAATTTGATCTGGCCCTTCTCAAGTAAGAAGTCAAAAAGCTTGTCTGGTTTCGTGACATCAAAGTCATAGCTCTCCTCGACTCCTCTTCCCCAAGGATTTGGCACCATTACTGTCTTCTTGCCCCCTAATTCCATTCAGCTGCAGCAACCTCCTCTTCTTCATCTTCATAGCCGTCATCTGCTGAGTATGGATCGTAAGCTTCAGCTACGGTGGTACTCTTCTGGAATCGGGTATCTCTGCGCATACTCTGAAATTGGCTATTGAGCGCTGCTACTCATTGAGTCAATTGACCCAAATTGTCAAATTCTTGTCCTGGCAGCTTTTCCTTCCACATTGGCAGCATTCCTTGGACAGCTAAAGCAGCTAGCTGATCATCGGCCAAGCTCAATACAACAACAACAACAACAACAACAAAGCATTTAAGTCCCAAACAAGTTGGGGTAGGCTAGAGTTGAAACCCAGCAGAAGCAATCAAGGTTCAGGCACATGAATAGTTGTCTTCCAAGCACTCCTATCTAAGGCTAAGTCTTTGGGTATATTCCATCCTTTCAAGTCTTCTTTTATTGCCTCTACCCAAGTCAACTTCGGTCTTCCTCTACCTCTCTTCACGTTACTATCCTGGCTTAGGATTCCACTACGCACCGATGCCTCTGGAGGTCTCCGTTGGACATGTCCAAACCATCTGAACCGGTGTTGGACAAGCTTTTCTTCAATTGGTGCTACCCCCTAATCTATCACGTATATCATCGTTCCGAACTCAATCCCTTCTTGTATGACCGCATATCCAACGCAACATACGCATTTCCGCGACACTTATCTGTTGAACATGTCGTCTTTTCGTAAGCCAACATTCTGCACCATACAACATAGCAGGTCTAATTATCGTCCTATAAAACTTGCCTTTTAGCTTCTGTGGTACCCTTTTGTCACAAAGGACACCAGATGCTTGGTGCCACTTCATCCACCCTGCTTTGATTCTATGGCTAACATCTTCATCAATATCCCCGTCTCTCTGTAGCACTGATCCTAAATATCGAAAGGTATCCTTCGTAGGCACAACTTGACCTGCCAAACTAATATCTTCCTCCTCCCGAGTAGTAGTGCCGAAGTCACATCTCATATACTCAGTTTTAGTTCTACTGAGTCTAAAATCTTTGGACTCTAAAGTCTCCCGCCATACCTCCAGTTTCTGATTCACTCCTGTCTGGCTTTCATCAACTAGCACTACATCGTCCGCGAAAAGCATACACCAAGGGACGTCCCCTTGTATGTCCCTTGTGACCCCATCCATCACTAAGGCAAACAAATAAGGGCTTAAAGCTGACCCTTGATGTAGTCATATCCTAATTAGGAAGTCATCCATGTCTCCATCACTTGTTCGAACTCTAATCGGCCAAGCTCAATGAGAAGCACAAATTCTAGTCTCCCGGAATCTCTGAAGAAACTCAGTGCTTGATTCATTAGTCCTCTGTCTCATGGTTGTCAAATCAGTTATTTTCTTCTCTCCAGTCCCAGTGTAAAAATATGTATGAAACTTCTTCTCCAGGTCAGCCCAATTGGCAATAGAGTTGACTGGTAGTGACGAGAACCAAGTGAAGGCCAGCCCTGACAGGGACAAGGAGAAGAAACAAACTTGGTGGGCATCCTCAACTGATGCTTCACCCAATTGTGTAAGATACCGACTGACATGTTCTATTGTGCTTGTACCGTCTTGACTAGTGAACTTGGCGAACTCTGGGAGCCTATAATTTGTAAGAAGAGCGACCAGATCATACCATTCTAGATATGGACGTTTGTATGAAAAGGTCATTCCTTTTGGCTTCAGACCGAACTGATTCTTCATCATCTCAGTCACTTTCAGCAGCAACTCGTCAGCTTGCGGATTTGGATTTCTCGGTACTTGCTGACCCATCTGTGGATTGAAATCCCGCGTGCCTTGATATCTTGGATTCGGTATCATGTGAAGGGTGTTATAATCCGTGCCATAGTGATAGCCTTGTAGAATTTCAATCTGTTGGGTCCTTTGCTGGCTTGTCGCTTGAAGTCTCTGATTATAGACATAATGATCTATATCTCTGCGGATCCTTTGAATTGATGGTGCTATTTTCTAAGCCGACGACAGTATATGGCCTGTATGTGCCAAAATTGATCATCTGATTCTGACTTCGCCCCGCTGGCTGTTGTACACGCTGTATTGATGGTCCAGGGTTGTATTGTATCTGATTTGTAGTAGTACCTAGAGTTTGTTCAGATAAACCTTGAAATGTCTGGACATCATTATTACCAGCTGGTGCTGCTTCTTGATGGCTGGTACTGACTTGATTAGTCCCTTGAGTCGACGGATCTGGAATATTATAACAAGTCGATCCAACCTGATCAACTGGAATTCTATGAATCGCCTCTTTCATGACGTTGTGAAATGCATCAACGAAAGCTTCATTGTGGCTTGATATGGCATCACGAATAGATTTGTCTATGGCTTCCGTAAAGAAACGCCTGTCCTCAGCTTCGACTGTATCTGTCTGCCCGTGTAATAGAACTCTTGGTAGTGGAAATTTCTAAATAATTGTGTTGTCACATGTTTTGGTGTAGGACAACAAACAGTTCTTCTCGAATTCTTTCATAGCTTTGTTGATGGTATCCTTATCTTCATCAGGCAAGTCTTCATAATGTACCATAAGGATGCTATCGTTGTTGTGAACCGCCATGACGATTGTGGTGTCCCACTGGGCATGCCAGAAACGTGTGTCGACACAAAATTTTCGTCTCTGTGCCGAGGACACACGCAGCAAGCCGGAAGGGTCCGCTCGATGGAGCAGATCCGCCTAACTTCAGTGCAAGGGTGGTCGATCCTACGCAATCCTCCCAAGACATGCCAGTTAATTTGACCCTACGATTGACAAGGAGAGAAAGCTCATCAGTAATTAAGGGCGGAACGTGCCGGTGTTGTCAGACAGTCCCGAATATGTGGCTCTGAGAGCCGATATGAGAGGAGATCGACTAAATAGTCGATCCCAGCATATTCGTAAGAATGAATCGGTTAAAGCTCATGGGGTTGTATAAGAAGAATCGGTTATCATTCAGGATAAATGTTATTTAAGCAATTATTAATCAATGGCAATAAGATATCAACAGTGATCGGTTTGTACTGAGCCAATGATTATAAGTAACCAAACTCCTTTTTATATAAAGAAACAATTCAACATCACTTAACCATTTAATAAAGATAAATCTAATGAACATATTAGATCTCATCTATCGCCATGACTAGTGGGGCATGAGACAGAATCATGCAAGCCGTGGAAACAACAATAGACTCGACGACCCTAACTCATTACTAATATCAGTGGGGCATGAGGCAAAATTATACAGGCCATAATACAATAACAAGATCATGGGGCTAACATATCTTTCAACTTATCTCTACTTCAACGACCTCGTAATCCAAACTGTTCGTGAAAGCATTCGATATCGGCTAAACAGCTGATTCAGGCATAGCGCACAGTTAAGGTCATGCCTTCTCAGGAACGGGTCTACCAATTAACGATCCCCACTTCACGGTGCCAACAGTGGGGTGAGAGGCAAAATCCCACAGGCCGTGATGATGGGCCATGGAATGATTTTTGTTAACTAATAGATCTACTCAAGATCGGACATGCCTTAACCGCACGCTATGCACGATTAAGATTGACGCAAAACAGCCGATAAAAACATAACTCATCGCTTAAGATATAGATTAGATCAGTTTTAGATTAGCAAACGATGAGTTAAACAAGATGTAAGGCCGATCCAAATCAATCTCAATCAGGCAGAGTGATATTGCTGTAATTAGGTAAACAATGAAAGCAATAAGCAATATCAGTAACTTAATGAATCTACCAAAGACTGCCATGCTAAGGTAGAGCCGATAACTTGACCTTGATCTAATTCAAGCAGTGGGATGTGAGGCAGAATCATACAGGCCATACTTGAATTAGACAAGAGTCGATAACTAGCCTATACTAGAGTCGCAGTGGGGGTCGACCGGATCGATGCAGCCATACGAACAGAGGTATAAACCATGACGGTACTTACAGACAAGCAGTGGAGGTCGACCGGATCGATGCGGCCGTACTTGCTAAAGAACTCGCCGAGATCTACTCTACTCCTACTCCTAAGGGGTGGCCGGTGCCAAAAAAAAGTAATTGACTTTGTATTTGATTGGTTGATCTTACAAAAGCCGGGGTTTGGTATTTATACCCGGAGTCTAAAAACGAACCTTATTCGAGTATGACTCAATACAATCTTTGGCATAATGAAAACATTCCTAATTTAAGATAACTTAGACTCTAATCTTTCCCTTTTTGTAGAGTCCAGCATGTCTAGTCCCAGCGCCGATCATACCCTTTGTCGTTATCTGCTGGCGCTATCTGAAGAAAGCCGATTCTAGTGCTACATCCGAATCAGCTGGTTTTGATCCGCACGCAATTGATCCCTTGCTGACCTGATCTTGGAAGCGCTGAAGCTTCTAAGATCCTTCTTTCAAATTCTGGTGTAAACAATTTCGGAGAGAGGGGCTCTCCTCCGGCAAGCTGCGCCATGACGTTGGTGAACGAAAAGATGAGGTGGCGCAGGTCCTCCCGGGACGATCGGGGTCCCAGGAAGGCACTGAGCTAGCGCTCTAACCTCTCGTAGTCAAAGCCGAGGAGCTGGTCGCTCCCAGGAGCATGGGCCTCTGGTGCATGCAGCTTGTTACTCTTGGTGGTTGCCGCCACCTAGACGGCTTGGTGCAGCGAGGATCGTCGAGCGGAGGTTGGTGATTGTCTCCGGCTCCGATCGTGGTGATTGTGAGGGGTTCTTGACCTTTTTCCCGACGGAGAGCCAAAAGATACTCTAGTGGATTGCTCGTGGCTTGTGTGATCCTTATCTTATATTGGTTGTGCGGCACCCTATTGAGGGTTTGACGTGTGATACCAATTAGCGCGTGAATCTTCAAGTGAGTGAATCGCCACAACGAGGACTAGCTTACCGACAAGCAAGTGAACCTCGGTAAAGAAATCTAGTGTCATCTTGTCCCGAGGATTTCATTAGTTATCTTGTGATTGATTGATTGGTTCCATCTCATGAGCTCTTTAGTGTAATTAGTTTTGAGAACTAGCTTGTGTCGGGTCTAGTGGTTAGTGAGGCTCTTTAGTTAGTCTTTGAGAGTTCACTAACTTAGTGTAGTGACATAGCCTTTGTGTGCATAGAGACTATAGAAACTAGAATTGTCATAGGTGGCTTGCATTTTTAGTAGGCTAGCGCAACATTCGCTTCACCTTATATTTGTCTAATCGGTTTGTTAAGTGTTGTTAAATAAATTTTCAATAGACTATTCATCTCACCTCTAGCCATTAGGATCTTTCACCCTACCGTTACCCGTAGCTGCAGAAGGAGAGCTTGAGCACCAGTGCTCGACCATGCTTGCCCAAGGTATCATCAGGCCGAGCACGTCCCCATTCTCCGCTCCGGTGCTCTTGGTTTGGAAGGCGGACGCGTCCTGGCGCTTCTGCATCGACTACCGTGCTCTCAACGCCAAGACTTCCAAGGACAAGTTTCCCAACCCAGTAGTCGATGAGCTCCTCGACAAGCTCCATGGGGCGCGCTTCTTTACTAAGCTCAACCTGCGTTCGGCTACCACCAGGTGCGGATGCACCCCGACGACATCCCTAAGACGGCGTTCCGCACACACCATGGCCACTTTGAGTTCCTGGTGATGTCGTTCGGTCTCTCCAATGCCCTGGCGACATTCCAGGCTTTGATGAACGACGTGCTTCATCCCTTCCTACGCAGGTTCGTCCTTGTGTTCTTCGACGATATACTCATCTACAGTTCGTCCTGGGTAGAGCACTTACAGCATGTCCACACCGTCCTCAGCGCCCTCCAGGCACATCAGCTCCACCTCGAGCGCTCCAAGTGTTCGTTCGGGGCGACGTCGATGGCCTATCTTGGCCATGTCATCTCCGCCGATGGCATTGCCATGGACGCTGACAAGGTGGCCGCAGTCGCCTCGTGGCCGGCTCAACGTTCCGCTCGCGGTCTGCACGGCTTCTTGGGCCTCACCGGCTATTATTAGAAGTTCATCTGTGACTTTGGAACAGTCGTAGCCCCACTGACGCGCTTGTTGCGCAAGGATGCCTTCGCCAGGTCCGACGAGGCGGATAAGGCTTTCCAGGCGCTCAAACGCGCCCTGTCCACAGGGCTGGTACTACAATTGCCGGATTTCAACAAGTGCGTCATTGTGGACTGCGATGCCTCTAGTGTAGGTTTCGGGGCGGTCCTCCACCAGGGCGCCGGACCACTCGCCTACTTCGGCCTGGTGCAGGTTGTTCGCCATTGGCGGCCTTACCTATGGGGGTGCCACTTCCTCGTGCGTACGGATCACTACAGCCTCAAGTTCTTGCTAGATCAACACCTATCCACCGTGCCTCAGCATCAATGGATCAGCAAGCTCTTTGGCTTCGACTTCGCCGTGGAGTATTGGCCCGGCTGCCTGAATACGGTGGCTGACGCCCTCTCATGGCACGACACGGTGGATGGTGCGGCTGCTGCTCTCTCTAGACCAATGTTCGCCCTGCTGGACGACATCCGCGCTGCTACCGTAGCTGCGGACAACGCGCGCCAACTACTCCAGCGCATGCAAGCTGGGGAGTTGGCCGACCCATGGCGCCTTGACGACAGCCTCCTCCTCCATGGCTCCCGCATCTTCATCCCGACGCACGGTGACCTGCGCCACCAGGTTCTGCTCTTGGCTCATTCGACGGGCCATGAGGGTGTACAGAAGATGCTACACCGACTGCGGACTGATTTCTTCATTCCTAGCGATCATGCACTCGTCCAAGACTTTGCGCGGACGTGCAGCACGTGCCAGCGGAACAAGACGGAGTCTCTGCAGCCTGCTGGCTTGCTGCAGCCCCTCGACGTGTCGTCCCAAGTTTGGATCGACATCTCTATGGATTTCATCGAGGGCCTGCCCAAGGTTAATGGCAAGTCGGTCATTCTCACGGTGGTCCACCGCTTCTCTAAATATGTGCACTTCGTCGCCCTCAGCCACCCCTACACCGCGGCCTCCATCACCCGCACCTTCTTCGACAGCATTGTCCGCCTACACGGTGTGGAGTGATCTCTTCAAGATGGCTGGTGTTACCTTGCGTATGAGCACTGCCTTCCACCCGCAGACAGATGGCCAGTCTGAGGTGGTCAATAAGGTGATTGCCATGTACCTGCGCTGCATCACTGGGGATCGGCCGCGTGCTTGGGTTGATTGGTTGCCATGGGCGGAATACTGCTACAACATGTCCTTCCACTCCGCCCTACGTGGCACACCATTTGAGGTGGTGTATGGCCGGCCGCCCCCACCCTTGCTGTCGTACAAGGCTGGGATAGCTCGGACAGATACAGTGGATGCTCTCCTTCGTGATCGTGATGAAGTTCTTGCTGAAGTCCGCGAGCGCCTTCTTCAGGCTCAATAGCTGTCCAAGAAGTACTATGACGCCTCCCACCGCGACCTGGAGTATGTTGTGGGCGATTGGGTGTGGTTACGTCTACTCCACCGCACCACACAGTCGCTCGAGCCTCAGAGCCAAAGGCAAGCTTGGCCCTCGCTATGCCGGGCCGTTCTAGGTGCTGGAGCGTATCAACCGTGTTGCTTATCGGCTGCAGCTGCCGGAGGGTGCTCGCCTCCATGATGTCTTCCGTGTGGGGTTACTTAAGCCCCACAAAGGTGACCCACCAACAGCGCCTATGCCTCTACCGCCGACATTGGATGGTCGTCTTCTTCTAGCGCCCGAGCGTGCCCTTCGTGCTCAACTTCGGCGGGGCAATTGGCACATCCTCGTCAAGTGACACGGCCTGCCTGCAGATGAAGCTACATGGGAACCGCTCCAAGCTTTCCGCGACGTCTACCCCAACTTTCAGCTCGAGGACGAGCTGTTTCTCCAGGCGGGGAGAGATGTTATGACCGGCGCCCATTATACCAGGCGTCGGCAGCCAGGTGGCTAGGTGGCGCCATGATTAGATGGACTAATAAGCCCAGTTATCTTTGTTTATCATTACTATTTGCAATTTAGCCCAGATAGGTTATTTACTTGTTAAAATAGGTTGCATAGATGGGATATAAATATTTGTAAACTCTATTGATGGAATCAAGCAGAAGCAACAATTAAAGTTGCCGGCTTTCCTTGGGAGCCCAAACCGCTCCTTCCTCTCGCCCTCAGCCCTAGCGCCGAGACACATCACGGCGCCTTCACGCCGCCGCCGCTTCCCAGGCCCTCGCCCTCCACTCTTCCATCCCTACAACCTCCGCAGCAACTCTGGTAGGACCTCACATCCTATCAATCATGGTTCAATATCTTAAGTTTGATCAATTATAGATAAAAAATATTAATATTTATGATATCAAATAAATACCAATAGATTGATTACGAATTGTATTTTCGTAATAAATTAATTTAGAGTCATAAATATGAATAGTATCACTAGAAATTTGATCAAACATGAACTACTTTTGTCAGCACGTAACCCGTAGTTGCATTCTTTCATGGACAGAGGGAGTACTTTTCAGCATGTTCCAGTTTCTGGTCAACAAAGGAAGCACGTAACTAGGAATTTTAAGAGTCTAACAAAACAAAAGGTGGAAGGTGTCTCACTTGGAACATTGCACAAATCTAAAATAAAAACATTTTTATAGCAAAGGTTTTGTTCCAGATTGATATAGCAGTAATGAGAGGCGATGGGCTGCCCAGGCTATTGTTACAGAAAATTGTCAAACCATGTTTGAGAAAAATGCGGGCAAACAACGAAACCTTATTACCCAATCCAGCAGATGGCAGGATGGCGCCATGGCAGTGATGTACGTTATCTCCACCCCGGCTCCTCCATGGACTGACACGCCAGACAGAGTTCCAGGCACCACAGCAAGGAGCCCCCAGGCATGCCTTCCTGAATCGCTGCGTGTCCTCAGAAACTGGAGAAAATTGTTAAGCCAGTATTAGCATGCCATTAATCATCCTTATGTGACTAAATGGAAGTACTGTCAAAGTTTTCTATTACAAAGCATATATGCACCTTACATGACTTCTTTTATAGTTTAAGCTACCATTTATTTCCATCACTTCCTTGATGTACAATTCCAATTGGATTCCATAAATATTTTCTAGAATGGTGCTTATGTAGTAAAGGCACCTTTGGTTAAGTTGAAGATTATCTTACCATTCCTAAAATGTATACTCTGGTTATATTGATTAAGTTTATCGTTCCCCTTTCCTCCAGAATACATATCCATCACTAGTGTAAAAAAAATGGTGCAATTTAACTTTCAGCTAGGTGTTTCGATGTGGATTAGGAGCATAAATTTTAATAAAAAGTATTACAATGTATCAATGATGTGCAATCTATATAAATCTGAAAAATTATCAAAAACATAATATAGGTCATCAATGCTACATATTGAAGTCAGTGATCACCTGCAGAGTAATTATTCATCTTGACGCATCCTCTCAGTACAGAGGCATTCCTAGATCCCATCTGGGCAATGGCAATGAAATGTTCCAGGAACATTTATGCAGATTCCATGGTGTGAGTGGACATCAGGATTCACACGCTTACCAATATCTAAACAATTCAGAATACAGAGAGAAGATAGTTCAACAAACCATTAGCAGAGAAAATACGACACATAAAGAAAGCTAACTGGTAGAACTGGAAAGTTGCAGTAAAAAGTTGAAGCATGGAAAATTAGAATATTGCTAAGTAGCTAAATCTTTTTCCCCTGGTGCCACTTTTGGGAGTTAACAGACACTTGATGAAAGTGGCACTATGGGGAACAAAAAATTTAAATGTGGTGTAGCGCAATGAAATTTTCGCATATGGGTCAACCGTTTTTGTAGTGGCACACAGGAAATTATCTCTTCTACCTGCCCCAAGAAACAAAGAGGATCAAATCCTGGTTCATGTCATGAAGCATTCACATGAATTCATCTGACTTTGCACAGGTTTCATGTTCTATCAGTTAGGATGCTACCAAAGACAATACACGAGATTAGTTCGATTTGCACAATGCGGGCATCCACAGATTGCTGCAGGATTCCTATAATTGATAGCAAATTAACTTTTCTGGTCAACTAACTTTAGGCTCAAAATCACACGCGGAGCAGGAAGAATATTAATTTCATATGAGAAGTCAAATTAGAATCAAAACAAGTGGGGAGATGTGAGGTGGTGCAATGGGCGGAGGAGGAGGGGTTACCTCCGCTGTTGCCTCACCCGACCGAGCGCCGCCGCCGCTTTGTCTCAACTCAGCTAGTCCGCATCCTCTTCCGATCTCGATCAACAGTCAACACCCTCCTCTCCTCCGGCTGCTCTCGCCACTGCCTGCTACCGTGGATTCGACGCGGCGCTCTGGAGCCGCCTCCATTTTCTTCTGCTTCCGCGGCCTCCATCCGCTGGACACTCATTCGCAGCGGCGAGGCCGCCGTCGCCGGAGCAAAGAGCGTGGATGAGATAGACGGCAGGACTATTTTGTAAACAAAAATAATAGGGTTATTTTGATGCATGTCATTAGGATTCTCCGAGTTTTGAGAAGCGCCGTTATAATTCAACTACTCAGAGATCTATCATTACAATTTATCTCTCCAATATCCATGCTATTTTCTACGGCTACCGCGTATAAGGCCCACTGTCAGGCACGTATGCCTACAGGAAGGCATACGGATGTCAAGTCCCCGTCTCCTCCGTCAGACCGAGCGCGCCCGCGGCGGGCGAGTACGCGCCACGGCGACCTACGCGTGAGCGGAGAGGCGACGTGGCCTACGCGCGAGGGGGAGCATCCGCGCTCGCCCGTGGCGGCATGTACGCGAGAGCGACGGGGCGCTCCTGGTCGTTGGCCCTGCAGGCTGCAGGTTGTCGTCGGGCGTGCAGTCGTGGTGGAGGTAGCATAGCCTGCGTGCGATCTAGGTGCACGTGCGAACAGCTGCCGTGCGGGCGCGTGTGCGAGCAGCCAACGCCACCACCACTGCGGGCGCGTGTGAGCACCTGCAGTCCTAGCACGCCAATGCGGAGAATGAAGAAGAGGGCGCTGATGTCCGTGGGCCTCTAACCCCGTCCCATGCTGATCAGGCTGCGGCACCTGCTCCAACGCACCAAGAGGCCGCTGGAGGAGTTCGCCACCGCCATGGTCCGTGGAGGGCACGTCCAGGCCTATGGAGCTCCCTGTTCGTGCCTGTGGAGCTGGTGGCGTGCTGGCACCTCCGAGCGAGGCCGCGTCCGTCGCGCACACCAACCTGTAGGCCGCCGGTCCTCGTGAGCAGGCTACGTCGAGACTGGCAAGCCGTGGGCGAGTGCTCCTCCTCACGTGCAGGCCGCCGCCGGCGAGCGCGGCCTCTCCGCCTCCTGTAGCCAGAAGTCGTGCGCGGCACACTCTGCGGTGTCGACGGTCTAGAAGAAGAACGGCGCACACGAACAGCAGGGCTGCCAGCAGCCCAGGACGCCTCCCACACTGGACCCGCCACCGTGTTGAAGAAGTCCGCGAGCCGCGTTGGCGCACCAACGTGTCGCTGGGCCACCGTCTATGGAGAGGACGCACACCTCTCCCGTGCTGGCGGCTGCCCGTGGGGGCCGGAGGTGGAGCGACGACGCTCAATCGCTCATCCACAGCAGACTGCGTGTGAAGCGATTGCGGGCTCGGTCGGAGGAGACGGGGACTTGACGTCTGTATACCTTCACGTAGGCATACATGCCTGACAGTGGGCCTTGTACGCGGTAGCCGTAGAAAATGGCATGGATGCAGGAGAGATAAAATTGTAATGGTAGATCTCTGAATAGGTGAATTATAATGGGGTTTCTCAAAACTCGAAGAATTGTAATGGCGTAGATCAAAATAACCCTAATATTACAAAAAAAATGAGGGGTTCTTTTTGCAAATATAGTATTTGGCAGCAATTTTTTCGGAATGGCTACCGGACGTCTAGATGCTAGCCCCCTATCTAGACGCACGTACCGCTGCACCTGCCTCGCCTGCTGTACCCACGCCTTGCCTGCTATGTCTGCCAGCCCATGCCTACTGCTGCTTCATGTCCACCTGCTGATGTTGCATGCTCGCCGGCTGCTGCTTCACATACTTGATGGACCAGGGTCCTTGGGGTTCCCCATAGGGGTGTTACCCGGATGGGCCCTGGGCTGGCCCACGATCTGTTGAAGGACGCGAGACAAGGTGGCGTGGACTTCAAGCTATTCCAGATCGACCTAGTTGGCTTACGATGAAAGCTAGATTCTGTAAAAGAATTAAGACTCTTCTATTGTAACCGACTAGGACTAGATACGCACCCTTGCTCTCTCTCTCCCTATATAAAGAGAGGCATGGTGCACCCCTTGAACACACAATCATACCAACCAATCCAACGCAAAAGGCTACATGCTGACTAGACGTAAAGGCTATTACTCGACAAGAGGGCCCGAACCAGTATAAACCGTTCGTCTCTTTATGTTTACTATCGAGTTCTGCGTACACCAGAGCCCTTCAAACATCGTCCTGGGTACCCCTGTGATGAGTTGCCAGTCATCAAACACCGACAGCTAGCGCGCTAGATAGGGGCTTTCGGTGACTTCGCGATCGAGAGCTCGGCGGACCTCGACGACATGATTTTCTTGGTGGGAACCACCTTCATCTTTGGGTCCTGGATCTACAAGGCATACGACAACGGGAAGCTCCAAAGTCATCTCATGGAGATCTCAGCGCCTCAGGCTTCACTAGACATCTCGATGACCATGCTGGATCAACTCGTCGAGAAGTTTTCGCACCTCTCCATTTCCGATCCAACTCGGATATGGATGGCACCATCAATCAAGACTCCCACTCGAACACGTCGCTTTTGTCTAGGTTGAAGATCCCATCTGAAGTCCAAGACAGAGACCCAGTTCATTTTCTACATGGACTTGTTGATGCAAAAGTGGATCTGCAAACACAAAGGGCTAATACCCGAATCGATATCCAAGGCGTGCCAGTCGATTTGACCTGTTAATCGACAAGAATGAAGATACGAGCACTTTGGTCCTGACAACAGCGATACGCCCGGAAGTCACGGCCAAGAGGTACTCACGCGGAACTCGAGAGTCGCCGAAGGTCGCACTGAAGCGATGCAGCTCGCCGAATCAATGAGAACTCGTAGAAAGGAAAATAATGCAAATTGACGAAGTCGCCGAAAAGTAAGTAGATGCAAATAGGAGTAAAAATTGGTTTTGATATTGATTGATATATCTATTACATTGCCCCTCACTCCATATTTATACCCTGATCTAAAGAGACACAACCAAACACAACTAGGACACCAAGCCCATATCTAAGGAAACACGTGACTCTTACATGAATCATACTCTAACAAATATAGAAAAGGAAATCAACTCCTATCTATTTCCCTGTCCGCCTCAATTACAATGGAAATCTCACCGTCCTCCTTCCCATCAGCATACTCCCTGTTTCATCGGCAGTAGTCTTCAAGTCTTCCTTCATCGGCATACTCCCTGTTTCATCGGCAGTAGTCTTCAAGTCTTCCTTCATTGGCATACTCCCTGTTTCATCGGCAGTCAGAATATACAGTAACTTTCCCCTTGCCGATTAGTCCACTCCGATCATTTTGACACGTGCAAAAAACGGTGTCAACACATGCCCCCCAATTTCGGAGTATAAAACCATTAATGCTCCGAAATTTACTCCAGATAACGTTTGCCTTCGCCCGATTACCGTAACTCATTCTCCAAGCCAAAACTTGATCTGTTGTCAAATCTAATCAAATCTAATCCTAATTCACGCACTTCAGTAAATATCGCACAATCGCCAACCACTCTTGCCTTGATTATGGTTAAGATACCGAAACAATAACCCATCGGCAAGATCCTAACATGATAATGCTGTCATTTTTAGAATTAAAATATCCTGTACCGATATCTCTTCTAAGTCATGATTACTTGCCATCAACTCATCTGTACAATCCCCTGATTATCGTGCGAACAGTTACCATATCCATCTGAACCACCTCGACCTACATGCGCGCGGTATAGAGATAAGTCCAAAATACCCCTACTCCAAGCGGCTTATAAATAGATTCCTCCAGAACACTCGTCTTCTACCCTCAGACTCCAATCTTTGACATTTTCTCTTTCTGGCGGCGACTCCGACGAACAACTGCGCGACCTCAACCAACAAGAATTCTTCTCCAGCGTTAACCTCAAGTCTCCGGCTCGTGCCCCCATCTTCCTCAAGATAATGGCAATCAACTTCGACGTCCCTGCGGTTCGCTCCACTTCCATTACCTTTTACTTTGATTCCCCTAGTTTTTGCAAATCCATACAGTTGGTGATTTTTCCTTTCTTTTGTTCTCCGGACCCTTTAAACTTAGGAACTATGCAACAAATTAGTTATTCCAACCGATCAACCGCATGTCCAATGCTTGGGACCAATGTGCAACCCAGATCCAACTGATCTGATTAATGCAGAAGTTAACAGAATCCCCTTTAGAGCCCAAAATTTCTCTCTGAATTTATGGAAAGACACATTCCGATCTTGGCCCAAAACCACCAAAGGGTGGAAAGATTGGTACTTGAGGGTTAATAGATCGATGCAAGTATACTGGGCAGAACGGAAGCTAGACCAATGCATTAGGCTATCTATTGCCAATATGCAGAAGAATGAATCAATGATGATTGCAGCTGCTTACTTCTGGTCAGACACAACAAACACTTTTATGTTTGGACATGGCCCAGCTACTCCCACACTTGCCGATGTATACATGCTCACTGGTTTGGATATTTCAACTGCCGATGAAGGCTCTATTTATGGCAGAAAATCTGAGTATAGGGTGAATACCCGCAACATCGGCGGTTGGACAGGATACATCCAAGAATGCCAGAAGACTGGGACAGTTAATCAGAGGGAACATGCCACATTCTTGAATATGTGGTTAGAAAAATTTATCTTCTGTGGTCGATCAGTAGGACCAACTAACGCTTTCCTCCCCGCTGCTGAACTCCTGGCCAATGGCGTAAGATTCCCACTTGGCCGATACCTTCTGAGCTCCACTTATCATCTTCTTCATCAAGTATCTCAGAAACTTCTGCTTGGCGAACCCATCGGCAACTTAGGAGGCCCGTGGTGGTTCATCAACATGTGGCTGAATACCCATATGCACAAACGGTTGCAATGGGACTTCTTTGCCCAATAATTCCCACGAGAAATTGCTGAAGACCATGTGCTTGGGGACGAGGAATCGGCAATACGCTCACCTCTTCAATTTTGGTGAAGCCATAATTGTCCTCCCTGGAACAGAAGCCAATGAAGACCAGATCGGCAGATTCTTTCAAAGCTTCTACAATGGTCTTTCTCGTGATCATAGGGCCTGGGTGCCTTATATTGACGAAGAAAACAGATTCCCCCTTCTTTTCAATTTTGCCGATGACACTCTGAATCAAGATAACGAGCTCATGATGGCTATCATTACTCCCAGGGCAATTCCAGTAAACACATTCGGTAGCGGGAAAAACACCAATATCACATATGAGTTTTACAACCCATCAGCAGTATCTCGTCAATTGGCTTTTGGGCAACTGCCAATCAAACTTTGTTTTGCCGATGTGATCAAACCCAGAGAAACAATCACCTGCGGAACAGATTGGAACAGGGTAGTGCAACTCTCCCCCGATGCCGATACTATGAATGTCGATATATCCGTCTGGACGCTAGTATCTTTCATCACCGAATCATATAAGCAATGGTGGCGAGAGTGGAGGGAACAACTGTTTGCAACATCTGTTCACACATATCGACACATGATCGACCCTGAATACGCCATTCCCGATGACGCAGTAAGTTCCTTTTAGCTCCCTTCCGCTTTTTCCTTTCATATATCGGTAACTAACTCTCTCGTGACAGGTTAACAACCCAGCACCAACTATGAGCAAAAGTGGGAAACCCTTCGATCTTCAGCCTGTTTCCCTGGTATCTCCGATCGGCTACAATGCTCCCACCTTAGCCGCTTTGACTCACCAGAAGATCCATACCAAGACCATCACCTCCAAATCCAAATTGGCTATAGCCAGGGCCACTCCATTGGCCGCTGCTACAACCTTGGTCAAGGCATTCAAGGTAACAACCTTGTTTATTTCTACTTATGCCGATCACAAACTGTATTAACATTAATCATCAGGGTGTAAGAGCCGCTGCTGGATCATCATCGGCAATTCCTCTGATATCAAGCACCACTTCTTCTGACAAACCTTCAGAGGTATCCCCTTGATTTCACGTTTTATCTGCTAAATATCATACCTTACACTTGTTTTGCAGCAATAAATGGGTACATCGGCAAGCGTACCAGATGTTCAAGCTCCACAACCAACAAGTGCCGATGCCCCCCAGCCAACCGTTGCTGAGGCCCAAGCAAAGCGCAAAGCCTTAACAGATGCCGAGGCACAGCCAAAACGACAGAAGTCCATGCCGATCCCCCCATCTGCCCCAACATCTACAAGCCGGCCAGAATCAATCGATGCAACTAAGCAAGCAGTTAATCCTCCTGTACAGGACATACCATCGGTCATCATACCCCAAGGGCCAACCACTGATGAGGCCACAGAGGATATTCCATCGGCAAGTTCAGCCGATCCTCCACACGGCATACTCCAGGCTGCTTCCTCCAGCCAAGCATAGGAAATTGCCTTGAAACAGGTAAGCCAATTGACCTAGTCGATTTATAATATTCATATTTATCCTCAACTGACCTCTTTTTCTTTTCCTCAGGAACAAGACTCCCCAAACAGCCTATTTTCCTTTGCCATTGACGTTTCTGACGATGATGGAGAGGAAACAAGTTCTTCCCTTGCACTGGGAACAATATCGGCAGAAGTTAAGTCCAAGTTGGAAGCTCTTCTGAACTTGCTACAGCAGGATACCGCCCAACTGGTAGATGACTCGGACCCCGCAAAGGCAATTTTCAAAACAATCCGTGGCCAGGTCCCTGCCGATGTTGAAGAAGTACTCTTCCCAGCAGCCCATTTAGAAAGCCGCCAACTACAATACCAACGGGCTGCTCAACGTATTGCCGATAGAGCAGCTCAGGCTCAACTCAAAGAAGAGATGCTACAACTGAAACAAATTGCTAATGAGAAGCACAAGGGCATCAGCAACTTGCAGACTTCGGGTGCTGAACTTAAGCAGAAAATCTTGGACTTATCGACAAAGAAGATGGATTTATTGGCTGAATTGAAAGAAGTCGATGCAGCCTTAACTCATGCTCAACAAGAAGAAAGCCAGCTACCCAATGCCATCAAGGCCCTTCAGCAAGAAAGAGACATCCAGGCTCGCAAAGCTTTGGCCATGAAGAAAAAACTCAAGCCTGTGGAGGGTGCTGCCGATGACGACATCAAAGAAATGGAGGAAGCTGACTAGATCCGCCTGCGTGCGATATTAGCTATCCAATCCTTGTTAAACTTGTAATCTTGTTTATTGTATCGGCACTTTATGAGACATTGTCATCCTTGCATAATTCTAGCCGATAGGACTGTTATCGGCACTTATACTTTTATGCATCCATCCAGATACTAGGGTAATATTTCTTTAAATATTTTCCATTTAATGCTCTAGGAAATGCAACCCCTTCAAGGGTTTCTAGAATATATGCGTTACCAGAAACAGACTGATTTATCCGATATGGACCTTCCCAATTAGGAGACCACTTTCCAAACTTTGAACTTTTAGTCCCAATCGGTAAAATCAATTTCCAGACCAGATCTCCATCGGCAAACTCCTTTACCTTCACCTTCTTGTCATACCATCTGGCTACTCTTTTCTTATTTTCTTCGATGCTAACTAAAGCCCTTAACCGATGACCCGCCACATCTTCCAACTCATCCTTCATAAGAGTATTATAATCATCGGCTGTCAGCTGATTTTAAGAACGTATTCGCCTAGAGCCAACTTTAATTTCCCAAGGCAATACTACATCGTGTCCATATACTAACTGATAAGGCGTTACTTTGGTTGCACCATGACATGACATCCGATATGACCACAAGGCTTCATTTAATACTGTATGCCACCTCCTAGGATTTTCTTCAATTTTGCGCTTAATGAGTTTGATGATCCCTTTGTTAGAAGCCTCAGCTTGATCATTAGCTTGAGCATAATATGGAGAAGAATTTAAAACTTTAATTCCCATACCTACAGCAAACTCATCAAATTCTCCTGATGTAAACATAGTGCCCTGATCGATAGTGATAGTTTGAGGAATACCAAATCGGTAAACAATATGCTCTTTCACAAAATCAATCATATTAACCGATGTCACCTTTTTTAAAGGAATTGCCTCAACCCATTTTGTGAAATAATCAGTAGCAACCAGAATAAATTTATGTCCTTTACTCGATGGCGGATAAATCTGACCAATGAGATCAATAGCCCATCCCCGGAATGGCCACGGTTTGATTATAGGGTTCATAGCCGATGCAGGCGCTCTTTGAATATTACCAAACTTTTGACACCCCTGACATCCTTTAAAATATTTAAAACAATCTTCAAGAATAGTCGGCCAATAGTACCTATTCCTTCTGATCATCCACTTCATCTTGAAAGCCGATTGATGCGCCCCACACACTCCTTCATAAATTTCACCCATCAAGCTTTTCGATTCATCACTGCTAACACATCTAAGTAAAACTCCATCTATAGTTCGATAAAATAATTCATCATCGAGGAGCACATACTTGGTAGCTTGGAACCTTATATGTCTCTCAACTTTTCTATATGGATCCTTTAAATAATCGACAATCTCCTTCCTCCAGTCATCGGTATCAACTGCCGATGTTAGCACTTCCTGAATAGGCTGATACCCTGAAGCATGCTGAGCTAGTCGATTAGCTTCCTCATTATGCAATCGAGAGATATGTTCAAGACGAAAATCTCTAAATCCTTTCAACAATTGCAAACATCTTTCATAATACGAAATCAAAGCTTCACTTCGGCATTCATAAATTCCAGCCAATTGATTTATAACTAGCATAGAATCACCAAAGATTTCAATAGCATCGGCACGTATCTCCTTCAGTAATTCTAACCCTTTTATCAAGGCTTGGTATTCAGCCTGATTGTTCGTCGACGTAGCAACAATCGGCAATGAAAACTCATACTTCCTTCCTTGAGGTGAAATTAACACAATGCCGATACCTGCTCCTTCACCACATGTGGACCCATCGAAGAAAAGTGTCCAGGGAGCAACCTCTAGAGAGTCCACTGTATTACAATGCTGAGTGACAAAATCTGCCATCACTTGCCCTTTAACTGCCTTAGTTGATTCGTAACGTAGTTCAAATTCTGATAATGCTAAAATCCACTTGCCGATTCTACCACTTAATATCGGCATCGACAGCATATACTTGACCACATCGTCTTTGCATATGACCGTACATTCGGCAGATAACAAATAATGCCTTAATTTGACACAAGAAAAGTATAAACACAGACATAATTTTTCGATGGCCGAATACCTCGTCTCAGCATCCACTAATCTTCTGCTCAAATAATAAATAACACGTTCTTTCCCTTCAAATTCTTGAATAAGAGCTGAACCGATAACTGTATCATCAGTTGACAAATATAACCTGAAAGGCTTCCCGTGTTGAGGTGGAACTAGCACTAGAGGATTTGTTAAATATTTCTTAATTTCATCGAGGGCTAACTGCTGCTCAGCTCCCCATACAAATTCCTGATTGATTTTCAATTTAAGTAGTGGACTGAAAGCCTTGATCTTACCCGACAGATTAGATATGAATCTTCTAATGAAATTAATTTTACCGATCAAAGATTGCAATTCAGTCTTATTGACAGGAGCAACCACCTTGTTAATCGCATCAATAGACTTCCTACTGATTTCGATGCCCCGCTGATGCACCATAAAACCCAAGAATTGTCCTGCCGATACACCAAATGCACATTTATTAGGATTCATCTTCAATCCATGCTTCCTTGTGCACTCTAGTATCTTTCGTAGATCGGCTAAATGTTTTGTAACATCTCCAGACTTAATCACCACATCATCAATGTAGATCTCCACTAATGTGCCGATGTATTCATGAAAAATAAAGATCATAGCTCTCTGATAAGTAGCGCCGGCATTTTTCAAACCAAACATCATAACTATCCACTCAAACAACCCCACATGACCTGGACATCTGAAAGCAGTCTTGGGAATATCTTCTTTAGCCATGAATATTTGATTGTAACCTTCATTACCATCCATGAAGCTGATAATTTGATGTTCGGCTGCAGCATTAATCAACAAATCAACAATCGGCATTGGATAGCCATCCATCGGTGTGGCTTTGTTGAGATTCCTAAAATCAATACAAACATGAAGTTTTCCATTTTTCTTATAAACAGGAACCACATTAGAGATCCACTCTGCATATCGACACTACCGAATAAACTTTGCCTCAATTAATTTAGTTATTTCGGCCTTAATATCAGGAAGTATATTAGGGTTGCATCGGCGCACTGGCTGCTGATGTGGCCAAAATCCAAATTTGATAGGTAACCGATGTTCAACTATCGATCGGTCTAATCCAGGCATCTCAGTATAATCCCAAGCAAAACAATCTTTATACTCTTTTAACACATCAATTATTTGCTGCTTACACTTGGAATCTAACTTAGCACTAATAAAAGTAGGTCTTGGCCTATCGCCATCACCGATATCTACTTCTACTAAATCATCTACCGATGTGAACCCTTGACCTAATTTTCCATCATCGGCAAACCTATCCATTAAAACTCTTCTTCAGAACCGACTGCTTGGATTGGTGGAATTTCATAATCAGCAACTCTAAGGAACTCTTTTTCCCAAGCTTCTCCTGATATGCATTTAGTTCGCTCATAAGTATCTGATTCTGCCGATGCGATGATATAAGAAGAATCACCAGGGACAACCTCAATCTTATCCCCAATCCACTGTACGAGGCATTGATGCATTGTAGAAGGAACACAACAATTAGCATGAATCCAATCCCTCCCTAGAAGCAGATTATATGCACCCTTGCCGTTAATAACAAAGAACGTCGTCGGCAAGGTTTTGCTGCCGATGGTCAATTCAACGCACACTGCCCCTTTAGCCGGTGACACATTGCCTTCAAAATCTTTCAGCATCATATCGGTTTTGGTCAAGTCTTGATCTCCCTTACCAAGTTTCCGATACATCACATAAGGCATAATATTAATCGCAGCCCCTCCATCAATAAGTACCTTAGACACAGGCTGCCCATCAACTCTGCCCTTCACAAACAAAGCCTTAAGATGCTGTCTCTCGTCATCGGTAGGTTTCTCAAAAATAGCCATCATTGGATCTAGTGTCAGCTGAGCTACTTGATCAGAGAGAACAACTTCTTCCTCATTATCAGACAATGCCAAAAACTCCATCGGCAACATGAATACCATATTAACATCTGCCAATGGACCCGTATTTTTGTGTTTTACCTACCACTACTGATGACTGGACCTCTCATTGGAGGAATTTTCCTCTTGATATAAATCCTCCTGACGCTCACGTTGCATCCTCCTTCTCTGCGTCTTTGTCAGACCCTCCGGGCACCATCGAGGAAACTTGGTTTTCCAAACCAGCTGATAACAGGTCCTAGTTGACTCTACACGGCGTATATTAGGGTCCCTATAGAATATTTCCTCATCGGGAACTCTTGCATTTGCCATTTCCTCAAGCTCCTCTTGATTCCTTGGAAAATATCCGGCGCGTTTACCAAGCCTTTCATGTACACTAAGTCTGCCCCCCAGCCGATCATGCACTGATGCTCTGCCTCTGATCGGCTCATTGATAAATAAACCCTAATTGCCAGGTTGAAACCTCCTTTCTGACCGATTGACCCCATAATAACCATTGCACTCAGGGCAATTTCAACAGTTGGCAATTTAATACCTTCTTCCCAGCAATGGATAAAAAACGGGCACCTCCAATGATCTTTATGCCGATGCCATTCTTCCCGATGTCTTTCTTCTTGCTGTTGTCGATATCGATCATTACGCTGACGCCAACCCTCCTGCTGCCTTCGATGAGTAATCACAATGCCAGGTCGAGAAGGGTTTTTGGAACTACTGCTTTCTCCCAGCAAACCCTTACTTTTTGCATCATCGGTAGTTATCCAATGTTGGGGATCCACTGATGCGTTTTTCTCAGTAGCCTCTGATGTTAATACTTTGGTCTTCCCTTTGGCCTCCAACGTATTTGCTGGAAAAGGGTGTTGATCAATTTTCATCGGCCTCTGGGCATTGGAAGTACCAAACTTAATTCTCCCAGATTCAATAGCCGATTGTAACTATTGCCTGAACACCTTGCACTCATTTGTACTATGTAAAGTTGCATTGTGCCATTTGCAGTACAAGATCTTCTTCAACTCTTCTGCTGATGGGATCACATGATTAGGTGACAGCTTAATTTGGCCCTCTTGAAGCAGAAGATCAAATATCTTGTCGGCCTTGGTGATATCAAAGGTAAACTTTTCTGGCTCTTTTTGACCAAAGGGACAAGATATAAGCCGATAACTGGTTCTTCATCAGAATCAGAATCTCCTACTTCTTCAACAAATGATACCTTTTTACTCTAATTCTTTTTAGGTTCAAAAACCCTAGTATCTTGATCAGAGATCCTTTGCACAAGATGACTGAGACTTTCAAACTCCTGAGAAGCATATCTGTCTTTAAGATGTGGCAATAACCCTTGGAAAGCCAGATCGGCAAGCTGCCGATCATCCAGCACCAGACTGTAGCACTTATTTTTTACATCTCGTAGCCTTTGCACAAAGCTCTCTACCGATTCATCATTGCGCTGTCTCAATTTTACTAAATCGGTAAGCTTCTTTTCATGGATTCCAGCAAAGAAATACTTATGAAATTGTTTTTCTAGATCAGCCCAGGTAATAATAGAATTTGGTGGTAATGAAATGAACCACGTAAATGCCGATCCAGACAAAGATGATGAAAATAATCGAACTCTTAATTCATCTCTGCTAGCTGCCTCTCCACATTGAATAATGAAGCGATTGACGTGTTCCATTGTTGATGTGTCATCTTGCCCAGAGAATTTAGTGAAATCTGGTACCTTGTACTGATTTGGGAGAGGAATTAAATCATATGCAGGAGGATATGGAGTCCGATAAGAATAAGTATTGACCTTGGGCTTTATCCCAAACTGATCCTTCATAATTTCTGCTATCCTATTGGCCCAAAAAGCATCAGCCTCCTGATGACGAACTGGCTGAATTTCTACAGGAAGTGCCTGTTGATATCCCTCCACATATCTTTGTGGCCCATGATCTCCAGCAATCGGCATATTCACCGTTACTTGTGGTCCATTAACCTGTTGGAAAGGATTCATCGGCTGTGCTGCCGATGCTTGATTCTGGACACCAGCTTGCATATAACCTTGTTGAATCCCTGCAATCTGTTGATTTTGCTGAACTGTATGTTGAACAGGTAACTATCCTGACCAACCATTACTAGAACTCATCGGTATAAAACTTGCCGATGGCTGGTAATTTGCTGACATTGTTGGATAATTATAACCAGCTTGAGGCATGAACTGAACCCCAGTTTGACTCATAACAGGGGCTTTCTGCTGCATCAGCAGTAAGCTTGCCGATGGATTTGAACTGGGCGTTTGAACCAAAGGCATCTAGAAACCCCCTAGAGTTGGTTGCATAGTAGTTGCTGTGGCATATTAAGGCACTTGGGCCATCGGCGAAACAGCCGATGGTATAGGAGCTTTTCCTACTGCGTCAAATACTTGAGGTAACCCAGGATTAAAAGCAGATGACTCCGGAGGCATACCATATCCCCACCAATTAGTAGGAATCTGGCTATTCTGAGACACAGGGCCTGACATAGCTAATGCCGCTAGATCTGTATTAAGCTGAACTCGTCCTACCGGATCTGATCGTATCGGTGTAGATTGAATATTAGGTAAGCCTGTCGATACTGGAAGAGAAGTAACTTCTGTACCCACAACGGCCGAGGGAGCCGATGGAGTATTAACAGATACTGGCTCTGGTTGGTGATAGGCAGGCCCAACATAATGTGATGCCGTTTGTCCTTCTTTGAGAGTTCGAACCACAGCATTATGAACAGTATTGGACAACACATTAGAATGATTAATTAAAGCATGATTTACTACAGAATTAACCATCTCTTGAAGTTTACCAGGATTGGAGTCAAAGGTAACCTGCTGAGGCAACGGCAAATCTTGCTTCTGGATGACTTGTCCACTCTTGTTCAGGCTAAACGATTTCAGACAAAGCTGCCTGTATTCTTCTACAGCCTTTTCCATAGCCTGCCTCTGCTCTTCCTTAAGATCTTCTTCTGATACCATGATAATGTTCCCTAAATCGATCTCGGAATTGAACATATTGATCGGATTGATTAGTCCCACTGGGCGTGCCAAAAGATGTGTTGATGCAAAAGTGGATCTGCAAACACAAAGGGCTAATACCCGAATCGATATCCAAGGCGTGCCAGTCGATTTGACCTGTTAATCGACAAGGATGAAGATACGAGCACTTTGGTCCTGACAACAGCGATACGCCCGGAAGTCATGGCCAAGAGGTACTCACACGGAACTTGAGAGTCGCCGAAGGTCGCACTGAAGCGATGCAGCTCGCCGAATCAATGAGAACTCGTAGAAAGGAAAAATAATGCAAATTGACGAAGTCGCCGAAAAGTAAGTAGATGCAAATAGGAGTAAAAATTGGTTTTGATATTGATTGATATATCTATTACATTGCCCCTCACTCCATATTTATACCCTGATCTAAAGAGACACAACCAAACACAACTAGGACACCAAGCCCATATCTAAGGAAACACGTGACTCTTACATGAATCATACTCTAACAAATATAGAAAAGGAAATCAACTCCTATCTATTTCCCTGTCCGCCTCAATTATGATGGAAATCTCACTGTCCTCCTTCCCATCGGCATACTCCCTGTTTCATCGGCAGTAGTCTTCAAGTCTTCCTTCATCGGCATACTCCCTGTTTCATCGGTAGTAGTCTTCAAGTCTTCCTTCATCGGCATACTCCCTGTTTCATCGGCAGTCAGAATATACAGTAACTTTCCCCTTGCCGATTAGTCCACTCCGATCATTTTGACACGTGCAAAAAACGGTGTCAACAGGACTCAAGAATTTAGCTTCAATCTATCAAGATGTGATCAGCTATCTCGTGCAGTCTAAGCAAGAGATCCCTCTGACGGGTGCCTAGGAGGGTTTGGTTCTATCCATCACATCCGAAGGAGGCATCATTCATTGGTCGGGTGCTCGATCCGACACTTCTTCAATAGATCCATCTCGTCTAGTTGGCATGGTGGAACTCTTGCCTTATCAAGATGGTAGAACTCTTCCAGCGGATGACACTACGGAGATCTTGGACAGTGCGACGACTACAGAATCTAGAACCCACTCGGCCACAAGACACTTTCGAGAAGTCTTTATGGCCGGACAACCACCTCAGATCCCTAGGCCTAATCCACCAGATATTCAAGATGGAGAAGAAACCTTGTCCAACATCTCCCTAGATACTCCAGCCCCTAATGGAGAGACGAATGAGCAGAAGGTAGCCAGGGAGAGGAAGAATAAAGCACGATAGGCTCAACACAACTGTTCCCTCCATCACAAGGAAGAGTGGGAATGGTACGAGGCAGCCTGCCGGGAAGTTGAACAATGACGCTTGGCTACAGAGGCAGCATACAAACAACGCCTACGTGATGAAGAAGTAGAACGTCATCACCAAGACCATGATCCTCATAGAGCCTCTACATCATGCAATCTTGACCCTAAGTTCACGGAAGTAGCTGGCCACAAGGTCTTCACCTCACCCTATGCCAACATCTATGCCCTAGCAGAAGAGATGGCGGCCATAGAAAACCCTACCCTAGATTAGCAGCGATTCAAAGTCATCATAGAATCCATAGCCCTTTAGATGCAGGTGACAAAGGAGCCTTCCCATGCTAACCCTTCTTGGGGACCAGAGTAGCGGGTTCTAGTCCACTCTCGCCTGGGACCACCGGATAATCAAGGCAAAGGTCAGCGAGTACTAGCCTAGTCCCGGCTAGGGTCACAGGGTAATCAAAATAGGAATCAGGGTGCCGCGCAGTCATCTCATCGCCATCAAGGGTACCAGTACAACAATAGGGAGGGAGGAGGCGAGTCCAAGTACAGGGAAGCTGGCATCTCGCCGGACAGGTTCCCATGTTTCTCTACCAGACTACACTTCGTCTGCCTTCCCAACAAATTCAAGCCATCCAACCATACTAAATACGACGAGAAGATAGAACCCAACCAATGGTTGCGCATCTACTCTAAGTCTATCGAGTTGGCAGGTGGTGATGACGATATTAAAGTGTTATACTTCCCCATGGCACTCGATATTGTGCCACTAGCCTGGTTTGATAAGCTACGAGCCAGCTCCATTGATACTTGGGGACAACTTCAGCGCAAGTTCTGTGAAAAATTTTGTGGCGTCCTAACCCACCCAAGTACCCAGAATGAGTTGAGAACCTACAAGCAGAAGCCAGACAAGACCTTTCAATAGTACTATCACCGCTTTGCTGAGTTACAAGCCCAAGTCTATGATATCATAGATAGGGAGGTGATAGATCACTTCACTAACGGGATCGAGTACAAGTGGCAGTTTGAAAAGGTCTGTGATGACAACTCGGAGACCGCCGAGGAATTCAAGCATATAGTACAGAAGATGATTGCATCTGAGGAACGTACTCGCGAGCGATTCCCACGTGGACAGTAGGACAATAGATGCTATGACCCAAGAGGTAATCAGGGTGGACAATCTAGCAGAAAGCGAGGACACAACAACATCGTTGCCTCCATGGACAAGTACAAGAAGTCCAACAAGAATAATAAGAAGTTTGATGACCTCAAGAGCTTACCCTGCCCCTTCCACAAGAATGCCAAGCACACGGCGACCGAGTGCATACAACTCCAAGAACTAGGTTTCTATGACAAGAGCAACAAGGGCAAGGGCAAGGCTAACAACAACAAGGATGGAGACGACAACACTAACCTAGACTTTCAACAGTCCAAGGGCCAAATTATAGTCATTTTTGCAGGAGTACCGTCTTTATCGCACAAGCGCATGGGGAAGTTGGCTCTTTGGCACATCATGGCAGGAGAACCCCCAATGCCAAAGTACCTTAACTAGTCCACGTACCTGATCCAATTCTCTAGAAAAGATCAATGGACTAGCATGACTAACGCCAGACATTATCCACTTGTCCTAGGTCCAACAATAGCCGGCATGATAGTCCCCAAGGTCCTGATCGATGGCGGCACATAATTGAACATAATATTTGCAGATACACTAAAGAAGATAGGCTTGGATTTCACCAGCCTACTTACTCCCACTGATGTCCCCTTCTATGGGATAGTACCCAGCAAGGCCGTTATGCCACTTGGATAGATCACACTCCCGATCACATTTGGTACCCCAAACAACTTTCGAATATAGTTCATCAAGTTCGAGGTGGATGATTTTGAATCATCATACCATGCTATCTTTGGTCGACCTACTTTGGCCAAGTTCATGGTTGTTCCACATTACCCGTACCTCTTGCTCAAGATGCTGGGTCCCAATGGCGTACTCTCCTTTTGAGGTGTCCTCAAGCGCTCATACGACTATGACACGAAAGGCATCCAGATTGCAGCCAAAGCACAGCAAGCCTATGAAGCACAGGAGATTGCCAACCTTGAACAGCAGACTAAGCCAGAAGACATGGAAATTCCAACTAAGAAGGCAGGAATGATTGCACCACCCTCTAAGATGGATGCCATAGAGATTGATTTGGGCACTGGTGATCCCTCCAAGATGGCTATCATCAGCGCCCACCTTTCCAAAGAATAGGAACTCGCGCTCACCAACTTTCTCAGAGAAAACAAGAATATCTTCGCGTGGAAGACGACTGATATGCCAGGTGTTCCGAGAGAGTTAGCTGAGCACAAACTGGATTTAAACCCTAGCTCAATGCTAGTAAAGCAACGACTATGACGGTTCTCACCAGATAAGAAGGTTGCAATCAAGAAGGAAATTACTAAGCTAGCCAACCTGATATTCGTTTAGAAGAAGAACTTGAAAGAGTGGCGCATGTGCGTCGACTACATGGATCTCAACAAGCACTGCCCAAAGGATCCCTTTGGCTTACCGTGCTTTGACCAGATCATAGACTCCATGGTCGAGTCAGCTCTTTTATCCTTCCTTGATTGCTATTCAGGCTACCATCAGATTGCCCTCCGTAAAGACATCTTTCATCACTCCGTTCGACTCCTACTACTACACGACCATGTCCTTTGGGTTAAAAAATGCTAGTGCAACCTATCAGCGGGCTATCTAGGCATGCCTAATCAAGCAGATCGGTCATAATGTAGAGGCCTATGTGGATGACATCGTCGTTAAGACCAAGGATCCCTCTACTCTGATCACAGACCTAAAACAAACCTTCGACAGCCTTTGTGAGTACAATTGGAAGCTTAACCCAACAAAGTGTGTGTTTGGAGTACCTTTCGGACAACTATTGGGTTTTCTTGTGAGCCATCGGGGTATCAAAGCTAGTACAAAATAGATTCAAGCAATCACTTAGATGACTTGACCTCACTGTATCAAAGATGTTCAAAAGCTGATAGGGTGCATAGCCACCCTCAATTGATTTATCTTGTGACTCGGGGAGAAAAGTTTGCCCTTCTTCAAATTACTAAAGAAGGCAGGCAAGTTCAAGTGGACAGCTAAAGCTGACAAAGCCTTCCAGAAGCTCAAGGAGTACCTATCCACCTCTCTAATCCTAACTCCACCCGAGAAGCACAAACCACTCTTACTCTACATTACAGCTACTACTTCGGTAGTCACCGCGGCAATAGTCATGGAGCGGGCTGAAGAAGGACACATATATAAGGTACAACGACCTGTCTATTATACTAGTGAGGTGCTATCAGAATTCAAGGCCAAGTACCCACATGTTCAAAAGCTCCTCTACGCCCTCTTGATCACTTTACACAAGCTACGCCACTACTTTGATGAGCACAAGGTAACAGTGGTATCCGACTTCCCACTCGGCGATGTCCTACGCAATCAGGATGCAACAGGACGCATATCCAAGTGGTCAGTCAAACTCATAGCTCAGAACATCGAGTTCATCTCCTGCAAGGCTATCAAATCTCAAATCTTGGCTGATTTCATAGCTGAGTGGGCCAAAGCCCAGCAGCCTACTACGATAGTTATCCTCGACCATTGGAAGGTGTATTTCGATGGCTCCCTCAAGCTAGGAGGCACAGGCGCTGGCGTTCTCTTCATATCTCTAGATGGAAAGCAGCTTAAGTATGTTCTACAAATACTTTGTCCTGCTACCAATAATGAAGCTGAGTACGAGACCCTTGAAAGGTCCTAATGGCTAGAGGTGAGGTGAATAGCCTATTAAAATTTCTACAACAACACTTAACAAATTGGTTAGACAATTATGAGGCGAAGCAAGTATTGCGCTAGCCTACTAAAAATACAAGCCACCTACCTCAATTCTAGTTTATATAGTTTCTATCCACACACTAGCTATGTCACTACACTAAGTTAGTGTGCTCTCAAAGGCTAACTAAAGATCCACACTAACCAAACTAATAAGCTCTCACAACTGGCTACACTAAAGAGCTTGACAACTAGTTTGCGGTAATGTAAAGAGAGTGAACAAGATGGTTATACCGCCATGTTGAGGAATGAGTCAATCAATCACAAGAATGAATACCAATGAAGACCGATCACCTCAGAATCAAATGATGACATAATGATTTTTTATCGAGGTTCACTTGCTTGCTGGCAAGCTAGTCCTCGTTGTGGCGATTCACTCACTTGGAGGTTCACGCGCTAATTGGCATCACATGCCAAACCCTCAATAGGGTGCCGTACAACCAACACAAGATGAGGATCACACAAGCCATGAGCAATTCACTAGAGTACCTTTTGGCTCTCCACCGGGGAAAGGTCAAGAAACCCCTCACAATCACCACGATCGGAGCCAAAGACAATCACCACCCTCTGCTTGACGATCCTCGCTGCTCCAAGCCATCTAGGAGGCGGCAACCACCAAGAGTAACAAGCGAATCCCATAGCAAAACACAAACACCAAGTGCCTCAAGATGCAAACACTCAAGCAATGCACTTGGATTCTCTCCCAATCTCACAAAGATGATGAATCAATGATGGAGATGAGTGGAAGGGCTTTGGCTAAGCTCACAAGGTTGCTATGTCAATGCAAATAGCCAAGAGAGTGAGCTTGAGCTGGCCATGGGGCTTAAATAGAAGCCCCACGAAATAGAGTAGTTGTACCCCTTCACTGGGCACAACGTGGGGTAACCGGACGCTCCGGTCATATTGACTGGACGCTGGACCTCAGCGTCTGGTCACGCGATGCGTGCCACGTGTCCCCTCTCTTCAAATGTCGATCGCTCGATCTCAATGATCAAGTGATGACCGGACGCTGTAGCTCAAAGTGACCGGACACTGAGCCCCAACGTCCGGTCATTTCCAATAAGCATCCAGAGATGACTTTTCATGACCAGACGCGTCCAGTCATTCTCGAACGGACTCACCCAGCGTCCGGTCACATGGTGACTCTTCTGTGCACTACCACATCAGTAGGACCAGACGTAGTCCTCCAGCGTTCAGTCACTAAGTGACCCAGCGTTCGGTCAGAGACCGACGCCAGCGTCTTCATGCTCCACCAGACCGGACACACCGGTCCTATCGAGACCAGCGTTCGGTCACTTATAGTGACCTCCATCCTTTTTGTCTAGGGTGCCGGTGGCACCGTCGGACTGTTCACACTCTACGGGCAAACACTCCACCGGTGAAGTTCCTAACCCTTGCTCAAATGTGCCAACCACCAAGTGTATCACCTTGTGCACATGTGTCAGCATATTTTCACAAACATTTTCAAGGGTGTTAGCACTCCACTAGATCCTAAATGCATATGTAATGAGTTAGAGCATCTAGTGGCACTTTGATAACCACATTTCGATACGAGTTTCACCCCTCTTAATAGTACTACTATTGATCCTAAATGTGATCACACTCACTAAGTGTCTCGATCACCAAAACAAAAATGGCTCCTACAATTTATACCTTTGCCTTAAGCCTTTTGTTTTTCTCTTTCTTTTTTTCAAGTCCAAGCACTTGATCATCACCATGGCATCACCATTGTCATGTCATGATCTTCATTTGCTTTACCACTTGGAATGTGCTACCTGTCTCATAATCACTTGATAAACTAGGTTAGCACTTAGGGTTTCATCAATTCACCAAAACCAAACTAGAGCTTTCAATCTCCCCCTTTTTGGTAATTGATGACAACCCTTTCACAAAGATATAAATTGAAATTCATTTGAATCCATGTTGCTTGTCCAAGCATATTTACCATGTGTAAAAGGATATGGACAAGTTTCATGAATCCCATATGGTAGCAATTACTCCCCCTACATATGTGCTAAGAGTTTGGATTGTAGCTTGCACAGATGCTTAGATAGGAAATATAGGAGTCAATGTCTACCAAATGATGCTAAGGTATAAAAGATTGACCTTTGAAGCGTGATACCAATTGGAGTGCACCATTATACCATCCTTAGCACCATGGTTAGCTCGATACCACTTGGAAACACTTGGAAATGAAATCACTAGATAACCTATGCATGCTAGATTTTCATTTCACCATTCAATCTTATAACTAGCATACACCACACAAGCATGGATGTTGAAATTTGAAACTTGTGTCATGCAAGCAAACATATGAAATGCACCATACAAGTTTATGAGCTTGCTCCCCCTACTTGTGTGCTCAAAATTTTAATTGATCCATTTCCTTTGTCATATCTCTCCCCCTATGTTAAGTTCTCCCCCTATCACCTATATCTTTATTTCTTTCCCCCTTTGTTGTCTTTTCACCATCTTAGTACAATAATATCTTTGTTTTTCTCCCCCTTTGTCATCAATGACCACAAAGGTTCAAAAAAGTAGATAGGTTGATATTATCAATGTCAATCAATGGGGTGAGGATCATTTCCCAAATTTAGTCCAATCTAGATCATTTGCTAAAGATATTTAACTCGGTTTGATCCAAGGAAAAGCTTCTTCACACGTCCAAATAAGGGTTATCTTGTACCATGTTGAGTTAAACACTTAGAGTTCATTTTCTAGATCAAACACTAGGTTTACAAGCCCACAAACATGTCATATGCTACCACTAGATCAAAATAATCATAAAAGCAATAGTGGTACCATACAATCATCAAATTCATTTGATTTTCATGAATGAGCCTATTGAATGTGAAAGATGTCTAGAAGCACTAAACATGTCCTTAGCAAGGATGTTTGCCATGCCAATCAACTTTTACCCTGGATTACTCGAAGGAGAGGCATGTCATATAAGTGGGGGGTGTATCAACACATATTTGAGAAATCCAATATGTTCAACTCATTCCTTAGCTTGCAAAACCTTTTCTCATCTAATGGCTTGGTGAATATATCGGCAAGTTGATCTTCGGTGTCTACACTCTCAATGCAAATGTCCCCTTTTTGTTGGTGATCTCTTATGAAATGGTGGCGGACATTAATATGCTTTGTTCTTGCATGTTGAACTAGATTGTTGGTCAACTTGATTGCACTCTTATTGTCACATAGCAATGGCACTTTCTTGAACTTAATTCCAAAATCACTCAAAGTGGCTTTCATTCAAAGTGGCTTTCATGCTCCACCTGACCGGACACGCCGGCCCTACCGAGACCAGCGTCCGGTCACTTACAGTGACCTCTGTCCTTTTTGTCTAGGGCGCCGGTGGCACCGTCGGACTGTCCGCACTCTACGGGCGAACACTCCACCGGTGAAGTTTCTAACCCTTGCTCAAATGTGCCAACCACCAAGTGTATCACCTTGTGCACATGTGTTAGCATATTTTCACAAACATTTTCAAGGGTGTTAGCACTCCACTAGATCCTAAATGCATATGCAATGAGTTAGAGCATCTAGTGGCACTTTGATAACCGCATTTCGATATGAGTTTCACCCCTCTTAATAGTACAGCTATTGATCATAAATGTGATCACACTCACTAAGTGTCTCGATCACCAAAACAAAATGGCTCCTACAATTTATACCTTTGCCTTGAGCCTTTTGTTTTTCTCTTTCTTTTTTTCAAGTCCAAGCACTTGATCATCACCATGGCATCACCATTGTCATGTCATGATCTTCATTTGCTTCACCACTTGGAATGTGCTACCTGTCTCATAATCACTTGATAAACTAGGTTAGCACATAGGGTTTCATCAATTCACCAAAACCAAACTAGAGCTTTCAACCCTCCTTCACAGCCTCTGAGTAGTAGTCTCACTCGGCATCAAGCATTTACTCATCTATGGCGACTCCTTAGTGGTCATCAATTAGGTCAACAAGGATTGGAACTGCACCAAGGAGACCATGGATGCTTACTTCATAGAAGTCCACAAACTTGAGAAACACTTTCAAGGCCTAGAAATCCTCCATGTTATGCGAGATCTCAACGTTGCAGCTGATGTTTTGGCCAAATTGGGATCAGATAGAGCCCAGGTACCCTCTGATGTGTTTGTTCAGGAACTCCAAGTCCCTTCAATCAACCAAGAAGCTTCCACGTCCACCAGTACTCCGACTCCTGACATCTAGGTACTAGTGGTCAACCCAGCATGGACGCAAGTATTTATTGATTACATCTGAGATCATAAGCTATCTGCTAACAAGGTAGAAGCAAAGCAGATCATGCATAGAAGCAAGAACTACATCTTAGTCAGAGACAGGCTCTACTAGCGAGGTGCATCATCTGGTGTTCTCCTCAAGTGCATTACGCCTGAAGAAGGGTGGCAGATCTTGGAAGAAATTCACTCCTGGTGTTGTGGCAACCATGCAGCCTCTAGGACCTTAGTCAGCAAGGCTTTTAGATCTAGGTACTATTGGCCTACAGCACTAAAAGACATAGAAGAGTTGGTGCAACATTATAAGGGCTGTTAGTTCTTTACCAAGCAAGCCCATGTCCTAGCTCACAACCTCATCTGCATCCCTCCATCATGGCCTTTTTATGCTGGGGGCTCGACATGGTTGGGCCTCTCCAACGTTCACTAGGTGGTTTTGAGTACATCTACGTGGCCATTGAAAAGTTCACCAAGTGGATAGAGTACAAACCACTCATCAAGTTCAATGCTACAAAGGCAGTCGAGTTCATGCAAGACATTATGTATCGGTTTGGCATGCCCAATCGGATCTTCATAGATCTTGGCTCACCTTTCATAGCTATTGAGTTCAGAAGTTGGTCTCAAGGTTGTGGCATCAACATTGACTATGCTTCCATCGCACATCCGTAAGAAAATGGTCAAGTAGAGAGGGCTAACGTTCTATTGCTAGCCGGACTAAAGCCTCGGTTATTTGATGAACTCAAGGATTACGTGGCAAGTGGATCTATGAGTTACCCAAGGTAGTTTGGGGACTATGCACTCAGTAGAGTAGAGCGATGGGGTACTCACCCTTTTCCTAGTCTATGGCTCTAAAGCCATCCTTTCATCAGACTTGATATGGAACTCTCCTAGGGTTGAACAGTACAACGAAGGTGAAGCAGATGAAACTCGGCGGCTAGAAATTGACAGTGCTGAAGAAGACAAGCTTAACGCACTTTTTCAGTCCACCAAATACCTACAAGGCCTATGGCATCACTATGACAAGAACGTGCATGCCCGCACCTTTCAAGTCAGAGATCTAGTCCTCAAGCGTATCTAGTACCTTAGGACAACACAAGCTACTCAACCCCTGGGAAGGCCCCTTCATTGTCTCCAAAGTTACTCTGCCAGGCTCCTTTGTGTTAATCATAGTGGATGGTGATCCCATGCCTAACTCTTGGAACATTGATCAGCTACGGAGATTCTATGCTTAGTATTATTCAAGTAGTTCCCTTGTTTAAGTAATTTCAACTTTCTAGCATATGTACTCACGATTCTTCATTAATAAATACAGAGTCAATGTTCTTTACTAGATGCATCTGTCCTTTTACTTTTAGGCAAGGCACACAATTTTTTAGCTATTTCTACTCTATATAACTTTGAGTACATCATATACAAGATATATAGCTGACTGATTACGCGGCTACACATCTCTAAATATGATAAGTTCACTCAGTATATAGTTTTTACTCTGTACACCAAGTACTATGCTACATCATATGAGATACGCCTCCTACTCAGATGGCTCACATCTCCGTGGCCAGGAGCCAACTATCGACATTTAGTCTGACTATCGCATGTCATCCTGGATAGGGTGATTCCTAGAACAGGGTACCTAATTCATTAGCTACGGGGTGGGATCCCAACAGCAAACAATCGCTACAAGGGTTCCTTGAACAAGTGACTTTGCACACTTAACACCGACGGAAGGGTCTAACATGATTCTAATCATATAGACTATGTTGATTACTTCTTACTTGGCTACTCTGTCTTAAGCACCTTTTTAAAGGACTTCACAAGACAAAACTTATAGCCTAAATGGACTACAATCTTATTCAAAGATTACCATGTCTAAAAGTTAACTCGGATAAACCGTCTTAGGTGTTTTGAGCACCCTAACAAGACGCATCATATTTATAGGCTAAGTTTTCTATTAAAACTAACAGCCCACTCCAGCAAACAAACATTGTTTTTTACAGCGTGCCTATCCGACACACATGCTTAACAAGTTTTGTCAAACTTACATAGCCTATTCGCCAAGCTTCTCTATCCTTAGGTCCAGATCATTTGCTATGGTGGTTGCGAGTCCGTCAAGTTCTTCCTCAGCTCTTTCCATGGCACTAAGATGGCCTTCATCATCGGAGATCCATAGCCAGATATAGCACTCGGAGCATACTGAGTACATTCTAGATGTAGACCTTGGTGGCTCCATGCACATAGCTCTCAAAGCGGTTGGGGATTTCTTTCACTATATCCACCCACCTTCTTTCACCATCTTTTGGCCTACGGAAGAGGAGGGCTAGTGGCTTCATAGCTTCCCAGAGCGTGTTGCACTCCGTCTGCGCCCTCTCTAGTTGGGTCTTCATGTCAGTCACCAACTTCAGAGCCTGCATCAGATCACGATCAGCTCCTCACTTTATTAGCTTAGCTCAAGTGAGTTCTTCACTCGCTCATTCTATTACCTCTTTAGGCTAATTGTGCTAGGTCCTCAGGGCTTCATTGAGAATCTTCACCTCGCCCCCCAGTCGCTGAGTTTTGACCTACTCATTTACAAAGGGGAACACTTACGATCATTATCATGATCACCAAGTACTACATTCAAGAGTTATAGGGAAGCCATACAGTTCTATTACCTTTCAACTTGGTATCATAGAGCTTGGCCTTCTTTGTCATCTTCAATAAAGATTCGAAGGCGTCGCTCTTCCTCTTCTCGACAATCGCTTTCTGACGCTCGGCTTCACCAATCTGAGAATGGAGGATACAGAGGGTCCCTTCATAGCGCTTCTGCGCATATTCCCACTCGGCCTCCTTCTTGGCCTGCTCCTCCTTCAGCTTGGTGAGCTCTACCTAGATGTTTTGGACCTTGACGTAGGCCTTCAGCTCCATGCACTAAGCATACGACTATTTCTAGAATAAGAATTTAGAAGATATCAACAACAGGAAATGATAAGGTGCATTTACTTACCCTCAATTGGCCATCGAAGACAGAAGCTTGGTTCAGCAGCTCGGACCATGACCTCATCAACTGGTGAACTCTAGACTATACACCTAGAGCTGGGTACCTGGCCTAGTAACTAGGACAATGTCATCCTCCTCCACTTGCTAGGGGCTCATCGTTGCCACATCTAGGGCAGGAGCACTCAGCGCAGCAACACTTGGGTCAGCCCTTGTGCTCCATACATCTTCATTAGCAATGGCCTCCATAGGCTCTAGCCCTGGCAGCTAGTGTGCTTCATCATCAACAGGCACCACTACCTATGGCTGTGGCGCCTCCACACCCTCTATAGTACCTAGCTGCGTAGGTTGCTCTGCTTTACCATCAGCGAACATTGGACCCTGCGCTCATGGCATTTCAGTGGACCTGGGTGGAGATATCGACCTGCTTACCTAGCCTTCTTCCAGTCGGTCCCTATCAGTACGTGGGATTTCTTCAGCCCAAGGCTCTTCACTCTGCGCCCAGGTACTCAGTGTATTTTGTACCCTGGTATGAGTAGCAGTCAAGTGATGTCCTAGGAACAAAGTAACATAAAGAGGAAACCTTGACACTTACTTGGCACTGGATCTCTTCTTCAGGGTGGGCTTTCCTAGTGATATACCACTAGATGATCAACCCAGCTCTTGGCTTGAAACTGATGCTGACAGTACTGAGTCCTCTTGATGACTCACAGTGCTAGCATCCTATCCAAGTGCAATCCTGTCACCCTAAGTTGGCACTCCGGTGCTCAACAGGTCTGGTGGCGGCATCCTGCCAAGAGTGATTCAACATCAACAATTATATCTATGTTAGAATTTAGTATAGAATTTTACTTGGAAAGAATACTTACTATTTGAGAGAATATGAGATGTCTTCCTCCTCCTCTTCCGGCTATTCCTCCATAGCGTCATGTGCAGTAGCTGTTCAAGAATTAGATTTAACACAAGGTAAAATTCAGACTACATGGACATAGTTTAGACATCTCTTACCTAATCTCAATGTACAAGATCGACGGGGCCTCTTTGGTACTGACCCACTCACGCTAACGGTGACATCGGCCTCCAGTGACCGCTTCCCACTAGCAGCTACCTTCCTTGCACTCAGATTAACCTGGACTATGAAATCGTCCTTGTTCCCTGAGTCACTGTCACCCTCATGCTCCATAGGGATGTGAAAGGTCCTTGTTTGGTTTTGGTAATTGAGTGACAACCTAGGTGGACTAATATATGGTTGAGTGAGATACATAGGTGATTAGTCCACAAGTACATGTGTGTGAACAACATATGCCTTGGAGGTGAAATGGCTTAGAGATGTTGCAAAGCTCACACATGTGATGAAGGAGTTTATTGCACATGAGACATGACATTAAGTCATGTGATCAAGGTGGAGAAGATCAAGACATGACTTGGCTCGATGAACCGGGTGCAAGTGTGAAGGGCAAGTTGAGTGATGACTTGACGCCGATGGACGAAAGCAGCGATGAAGAGCAAGTGAAGTCAAGATCAATGAACCAATATGGTCATGTGATGATATGGAGTGGATCATATCATTGTCGATCATGTTGGTGCATGTGTTGCATCAACATCGAAGGAGTTGGAATGGAATGCGTAAGGCAAAGGTATAACCTAGGGCATTTCATTTCACCGGTCATAGGTGTGTATAGAAGTTTATGACCGGGTTTAGGATAGATGGCCATACTATCAAGAGGGCAAACTTGTTTGCATATCGGTCATCTAGTGCTACTCGAGTGATCTAACTTCGCATCGTTGCTAGGATCGAGTGGCGTGGCAAGTTGAGTGGCTAACTCCTTTGGAAAAATGTTTGTGAAAAGCTAACACACATGCACAAGGTGTTGTACACTTGGTGGTGTTGGCACATTTGTAAAGGAGAAGTTGGAGTTGAAGTGGATCAACTCGGTGAAGAAACAGAGGCGAAAGGAGGTCACTGGAAGTGACCGGACGCAGGCCTCGGCAAGACCTGCATGTCTAGTCAGTGTAGGCTGAGAGGCACAGTCTCGGTCTTGATGACCGGATGTTGGCACCTGCTGGTGATTGGATGCAACACTCATGCATCCGTTCAATGGTGACGTATGGTGACATGGCGTTGATGGGCTGAACAGAGAGGACCAGACGCTGACCGCATCAGGTCATATTGGACCAGATGCGTTAGGTCATGGTTTTGCCTCTCTAGACCCTCTCTAGAGTCGACATGACTCCATGCGGAGCAATGTCAGAAGGAGGGATCGGACATGATGCTTGCACTATTCATGGTCTTACAAGTGAACGGCTAAAATCGGTGGCGAGCAGAGTTGCTGGAAACTCTGTCCAGGCTATTGGAAATCAATGGTGGACTGTCCGGCCCTTTAAGGGTGGACTGTCCATAGGCTAATTTCTGATGTACAGAGGTTCAAGATAGGTTCTGGACATGTTCTTGGGTTTGAATGGTTGACTGTCTGCCTATAATTCCTAGACTGTCCGTAGTTATCGTTTGAACTCTAACAACTAGTTTCAGGTGAACGGTGGACTGTTCGGGCCCTAAGGGGTGGACTGTCTAGGGTGACCATTGTTGTACCTAATGGCTAGTTTTAGCATAAGGGTAGACTGTCCAGGAGGTCGGTCAGTCTATGATACTAGGGGGCAGTCGGGCAGAGCCTATTAAAGGAAAGGCTAGACAAGTGACACTTACGTGGTGCTCCAGAGAAGTGATTATGAGGGGGATTGTGCTCACCCCGCGGGAGCCACGAAGAGCAACTCTAGTAGAGCGAGACGCGAAGGGCGACAAGTGGTCCGGCCGGGTCAAGTGCTAGAGCTTGTGGTAAGCACTCCACGTGGGAGAGTGTGACTTGCGGGCACCACTATCAAGGGGACCGGCGGCAACCTTTGAGCTTGTCTCAACGGGGACTAGCGTGTTGGCAAGCACGTGAACCTCGGGATAAAAATCACTATGTCATCCTTGTCTTCCCATTGGTTTCCATCCTCGTTACACAAGCTTGTATTTACTTCATTTACATTGTGCTTGTGTAGTTGCTCTTGTAATTAGTTAGCTTGTGTAGCTTGCTAGTTACCTTCTTGCTTGTGTAGCATAGAAGTAGCTCCCTTGCATGACTAATTTGCTTTGAATAACCTTGTTAGTCACATTGCTTAGATTATGTAGCTAAGTAATTTACGCTCTATAATTTGGCTTGTGTAGCCTTGTTATTGAGCATTGCTAGTGAGCTTCGGTGGCTTTGTGCTTTTGCTTACTAGATTATGTAGGAGCTCCCCCGTTACTTGAAATAATAGTTGCATAGGTTTATGTGACCTTGCTACTAAAATTGATTAGGTGAGCTCTAGCTAGCCTGACACCTTTATTGCCTAATTAGGATCTTTATAAGGTGCTTGTGAACTTAGATAGAGGGGTGTACTCCTGGCTAGACCAATAGTTTTAATTCTGTATTTGTTTCAGTAAGCTGGCGCGATTAATTTTAGAAAGGACTATTCACCTCCCCCTCTAGTCCGCCATCTCGACCCTACACGTGGTATTAGAGCTGAGGTCTCTCATTTGTGGTCTTCACCAACCTGAGAGGATGGCGACTTATGGGCTAGATGTTGATTATCCACACATTTTTTAAGTTTATTTGCCCTCAAATGTGGTGAATGGTAGTGTAGGCTTTTCTCATGTGTTGGATGAACAAAATCTAAGCACAAGAGAAATGCCTAGATCTCGACATCTAGCCTACTAACATCATGTATAGATATTTGGATGATTGCATATTTGGTGAGATCATAAACATGAAGACCGCCCATGAGATTTGGATTTATCTCGATGAGAAGTATGGGATGATCTCCCATGATGTTGAGCATAGCCACAATTCAGTGATTGTGGATGATTGCTCCACCTCATGGTCAAGTGATGATGATGATGATCATACCCCAAGATCACTTGACAAGATTGATGATGATGCCACAAGTGATGCAAATGATGATGCTACTCCATGCATACTTGTTGTTGATGATGATGATGGATATGAGAGTGATGTCTCTACAAGCTCATCCGCTACATCACATTACTTCATGTCACAAGGTGACACCAAGGTATCTAATGCAAATGTGATTAATCTTGATTCATATGAAGAGCTTCTAGATAAATTTGGTAGGATGATCAAGGCTTTAGAAAAATAGATGGCTAAAACTGAGAAATTAAAAAATGAAAACTCTTTTCTAAAGACCACATATGAACAACAAAAGCATCTACTTTATATCACTACTTGTTCACATGAGGAGCTAAAATTAGCTCATGAGGAACTTAATGTTGCTCATGATAATTTGGTACAAGACCATGCTTTTCTCACTAAGGAGCTTTCCAATGGAAAAACTAAAACTAGTGAGAGCTCATCACATGGGTCAATTGATCAATCACATATTATTGCTAACCCTTGTGATGTAGGCAAGAAGCATGTATCCACCCCTTGTGATGATTTATTAGATATGCCATGTTCTTCACATATAGATGCTTGTTCTTCTTCTATATCTTGTGAGACTAACCTTTTGAAGGAGAACAATGAGCTTAAAAGTGAAGTAAAGAAATTGAGCAACAAGTTAGAGAGGTGCTACAACACCAAAATCACCTTTGAGCACATGATGAGCAACAAAAGAAGCTATGGTGATATGAGTGGCATTGGATTCAACAAGAGCATGGCCAAGGGGAAAGAAAAAGAGAAAGAAAAATGAAGAAGCAAGAACAAAAGAGGCTATCTCATTTCATGTGCTTCAAGTGCCTTGAAGTGGGACATCTTGCAAATGGTTGCCCCAATGAAGAGAAGCTCAAGTTGAAGAAAGAAGAAGAGAGGCTAAAGCTTGTCAAGTGCTTAAAGTGCCGCACATGAGGTCATCTTACCTCTATGTGCCCAACCAAGCAATTGGTGAAGCAACAAGTGAAGCCTCAACTAAAGCCACAAGTTGAGCAAGTAAAGACACCCCAAGAGCAAATCAAGGTCAACCATAAAGATGGTAGTGACTTGATGATGAAGAAGAAGAAGACAAGAAGGGGTGGAAGAGGAAGGCATCCAATGCTTATTCAAGATGCCAAGATGATGACCAAGAATAAAGATGAGAAGAGAGATTTGGCTCACATCAAGTGCTTCAAGTGTGAAGATGTGGGACACTTTGCCTTGAAGTGTCCTACCAAGCTTGAGAAGAAGGCTCAAGCAACTCATGAGAGGCAAGGCAATGAGAATCAATGCAAGAGCAAGGAAGAAAAGGCTCTAACCAAGAGAAATTGCTACTCATGCCAGAATAGGGGACACATGGCTAATTCATATCTCCTAGGTAACACTCCTAAGCCTATTTCAATTAATGATGATTCTATGCTTATGAAGGATGGCAATGGTACCTCATTGGTTGTAATTGCAAAACATCCCGCTACTCATACTAAGGCTATGCCTAAGTATGTTGCTCCTAACTTGAGAGGACCCAAACTTATTTGGGTATCGTCAAAAAGTGGATGATTGTTTATAGGTACCATGGGCATTGGAGGCTTGATTCAATGGGTTTCTCTTTGTTTATCTTGTGTTGAATCAAGTTATGAAGCTTAGTGCACATCCAAACCCAATGCCAAGTGAAAATTGAGTGAAGTCCAAATGCTATCAACATACAAGTGTCATATTCAAGTTGTGGATGATTTATTGGCTATATTTAATGGCTTGCAAAAATATTTGAGTTGAAGCTTGCTATGGATGATCATGAGCTAACCAAGGTATATCTCTAGTTGATCATTTCATTTGGGTTCTTATGACTGGATTGAATTGGAAATATATGCAATGTTGCTTGGTATGAGATGATTGAATGGATAAATGCTTAGTAATCAAGTTTGGATTGATTTATGTTGGATAAATTCATAAGATGACATTTAGTGAGTGGATTGAATGGATATATGTCTTGTGAAAGTATTCAACTAAGTTAGTTTCAAGTTTGATTCACATTTGATGAAATATAGCCCAAGTGATTGAAATCTGTCCTATAATTGAGAATCTGAGTGAGCTATGATCTTAGCCATGTTTGAGTGATCAAATCTATTTGGATTAGCTTGAAATTTAGTATGCATGCTCTAGACTTATGTTATAAGATGCTGTACAAATTTTATGAGTATTGGATAAGATATACTTCAGTTTTAGAGTAGATCTTGTCAGTTATAGTGCAGCAGTTTTCAGCATATAGCAGTGGTGAAAGAATTGAAATCTGGTAGCAATCTAGAAGTCAAATGAAGCCCAAATTTTTACAGCTGCTAGATGACTTAGTGGGTCACATCTCCACCAAATTTCATGGCATTTGGGTCTGTACATTGGGATATATGCTTTTTTATTGAAGGGTACAGAATCTGCCAGAAAAGTGATAATTATTGGATTGATTTGGAGTCACTTTAATTGAAAGGTCCTCAAGTTGGAAATGTGTTTATAAGTGGTTGAGGTACCTAAGTTTGATTTTGGATTGATCTAGTAGCATGACAAGAAATGAGTATAAGGCCATTTGATTGTGGAGTGTACTTGGCACATATTTGGTACTCAAATTGAAGATCAAGGCCATGCTCAAGATGAAGATGAAGTTTAAGTTCTAGTGATCATTAGAAATCATTTAGCAGAAAGAAAATGACTTAAAGAAGGATTCAAGGTTACTCATCAAATTAAGTCCATCACTTGGATCAACCAATCAAGTTATTTCAAGTGAATATCAAGAATGGTTCTTTGGACAGAGGTCACTTCTCCCTAGTGTAGGGGCTTGTCGCCTTTTGTAGGTAAACCAACTATGAAACTTAGAAGGCTAATATAGAAGTGGCGATCTAAGGAACATTTGAGATGCTTAGTTGAAGCAATCAAAAGGATTGATCATAGAAGCAAGCAACACCCAAAGAGAGCTAGTCATGAAATTCAAGTGGTATTCCAAGTAGTTCTCTCATGCAAGCATTGATCAAAGATAGAAGCAAGCCAACCACATCAATGATAGTGCACTTGATCATTAGTGGTTCTCAATTCATATGGGTGAAGAATGGATCTCTATTATGATGATTGGTCTTCACCAAGCTTATAATTGGACTTCACATTGCTATTGGAGAATGAATTGGAATCTATATGACTATCCTCTACTCCAAGATAGCAAAGGTATCATTGTAATGTGCATGATCATTTTCATCCCTTACTAGTATGCGGTTATAGCATATAGTACATGCTTATAGGATCATGCATAACAAATGAAAATTTTAAATTCATAGCCTACCACTATTGCTTGAATGATTAGTTGATCTAGTGGTAGTAGTATGAGTTTGTTCATGAGCTAGTAAACCCAAAGTACTTGATCTATTTTGGATTGCTAATAAGTGACAAGTACAACATTGACAAGATAACCCTTGCAAGAGGTGTGAAGAAGCTTGTCATTTGATAAAACTGGACTTGGAAGCTTAGGCAAATCACTTTATCTCAAGTCAAAGAGAAAGAAGCTCACGGAAACAATCTAGTTTAAGAAATGGTTATAATTGACAAATCCTACAGGTGGTTCCATGATTGTTCTTACATGTGGTATATCTAGAATTATCACTTTGTTACATAGCATTCATACAAGTGGTATCTAGTACATCAAATGGTGGTTCCACAAGTGATCCTCAACTTTAAGTGATCATCAAATGAAGAATGCTTTCCTCATCTAGAAGAGCTCAAGATCATCAAGTGAATGACCCATGCTTGGACATAGGGGGAGGAGCCCCACCACCAATTGGTATCAAGGTCACAAGATCCTACACATGGTGTCTAAACAGCTATACAAGAGGTGTCCATAAAAAATGCAAGATTCAAGTGTCAACCATCTACCCCAATACAACCCTTTGTATCAATAAGAAGCACACCTTTATGGAAATTGATGACAATGGGGGAGAGATTGTACAAAGATATGAAAGTTTTGGGAAAGATTGAGATAAAGAAGTAGAGGTTGGACATGGACATGGACAAAGAGGGAGCAACATTGAAGAATGTGATGGGATCAAAATTCTTGGACAAGAGAAGCACACAAGTAGAGGGAGCAAGCTCATGAACTTTTGATTGATTGCATTTGATATGTGCATAGTCATGTGCTTGCTTGCATTGCATAAGTTTTTAAATTTAATATGCATGCTTGTGTGGTGTATGCTAGTTGTAGAACTTGAATGATGACTTGATAACTAGCATGCATAGGATGATAACCAAACTTGTATTTCTACACGTGGTATTAGAACCTTGCTTATAATGTTGATCTCACGGGGTTTCTAGTATTTTTGTTGTCTAGCTACTCATGGTGCTAAGGATGGTGTTAAAAGTGCAACTCCGATTGGTATCACGCTTCAAAGGTTTATTCTATACACCTTAGCATCATTTAGTAGTAATTACTCTCCCATAATTACAATCTATGCATATGTACGAGCTTCAAACCAAACACTCTAGCACATATGTAGGGGGAGTTAATACTACCAATTTAGGTTTGTGGTACTTGTCCAAAATCATTTACACATCGTAAAATTGCTTGGGCAAGCAACATGAATCCATTTGAGCTTAATTTCCATATCTTTATAGAGTTGTCATCAATTACCAAAAAGGGGGAGATTCAAAGGTCCTTGTTTGGTTTTGGTAATTGAGTGACAACCTAGGTAGACTAATATGTGGTTGAGTGAGATACATAGGTGATTAGTTTACAAGTATATGTGTGTGAGCAACATATGCTTCGGAGGTGAAATGGCTCGGAGATGTTGTAAAGCTCACACGGTGATGAAGGAGTTTATTGCACATGAGACATGACATTGAGTCATGTGATCAAGGTGGAGAAGATCAAGACATGACTTGGCTCAATAGACCGGTTGCAAGTGTGAAGGGCAAGTTGAGTGATGGCTTGGCGCCGATGGACCGAAGCAACGGTGATGAGCAAGTGAAGTCAAGATTGATGAACCAATATGGTCACATGATGATATGGAGTGGATCATATCATTGTCGATCATGTTGGTGCATGTGTTGTGTCAACATCGAAGGAGTTGGAATGGAATGCGCAAGGCAAAGGTATAACCTAGGGCATTTCATTTCACCGGTCATAGTTGTGTATAGAAGTTTATGACCAGGTTTAGGATAGATGGCCGTACTATCAAGAGGGCAAACTTATTTGCATATCGGTCATCTAGTGCCACTCGAGTGATCTAACTTTGCATTGTTGCTAGGATCGAGTGGCGTGGCAAGTTGAGTGGCTAACTCCTTTGGAAAAATGTTTGTGAAAAGCTAACACACATGCACAAGGTGTTGTACACTTGGTGGTGTTGGCACATTTGCAAAGGAGAAGAAGTTGGAGTTGAAGTGGATCAACTCGGCAAAGAAATAGAGGCGAAAGGAGGTCACTGGAAGTGACCGGACGCAGGCCTCGGCAGGACCTGCACGTCTGGTCAATGTAGGCTGAGAGGCACGGTCTCGGTCTTGATGACCGGACGCTGGCGCCTGCTGGTAATCGGAAGCGATGCTCCTGCGTCCATTCGTTGGTGACATATGGTGATGTGGCATTAGTGGGCTGACCAGAGAGGACCAGACACTGACCGTGTCAAGTCATGTTGGACCGGACGCATTAGGTCACTGTTTGCCCTCTCTGGACCCTCTCTGGAGTCGACCTAACTCCGTGCCGCGCAACGTCAGAAGGAGGGATCGGACGTGACGTTTGCACTATTCATGGTCTAACAAGTGAACGGCAGACTGCCCGTGCCTGGGTGGCGGACTGTCCGCCGGCTAAAATTAGTGGTGAGCAGAGTTGCTGGAAACTATGTATAGGCTATTGGAAATCAACGGCGAACTGTCCGGCCCTTTAAGGGCGGACTATCCGCCGGCTAATTTTCGAGGTACAGAGGTTTGGGACAGGTTTTGGACAAGTTCTCGGGTCTAAACGATGGACAATCCTCCTATAATTCTCGGACTGTCCGAACCTATCATTTGAACTCTAACTGCTAGTTTTAGGTGAACGGCGGACTATCCGGGCCCTAAGGGGTGGCCAGTCCGGGGTGACCATTGCTGCACCTAATGGCTAGTTTCAGCATAAGGGTGGACTTTCTAGGCCTATAAGGGCAGATTGTACACAGTTCATTTTTCAACACGCGTCCAAACGTCTAGTTTGAGGCCTCCCTCTATAAATAGAGGTGGTGGCCAGCCATTTGACGGGTTGATTACCTTGGGGGCTTAGTGTCCTTGTGTGAGAGTGCTTGGGAGCCCTCCAACTCACTTGTGATTAGTGCTAATCATATCCGCTAAGTGAGAGAGCGATTCTAGTGTGGTGCATGAGAGATTGTAAGTGTTGGCACTAGGTGATCGAGTTGCAATCTGGTGGTGCTTGTTACTCTTGGAGATTGCCACCTCCTAGATGGCTTGATGGTGGTCTCCGTTGAAGCACGCAAAGAAGATTGTGCGGTGTTCTAGAGAAGTGATTGTGAGGGGGATTGTGCTCACCCCACAGGAGCCACAAAGAACAACTCTAGTAGAGCGAGACGCGAAGGGCGACAAGTGGTCCGACCGGGTCAAGTGCTAGAAGTGGCAGAACCTCCTAAATTATAGGACCCACAAGCACTTATCACTGTCCAACGACCTTTGACTACTATGCATATGTTCCTAGTAACTTAAGAAGTCTGTCACGTGTCCTCGGGGGAACATTGAATCATCCACGATTTCCGAGCAGGATCACATTACAGAGTCATTGCAGTATTACAACAATTTATTCAAATAGATACACCAGAGTAAAAACAGCGAAAGTCTTACAATAACTTAGTTTACAAACCAGTGGTTTCAAACCTTACAAACTAAGTTCGATAATTATTACAAAATAAAATAGTGGAGTGGCATTATAATATAATACAAAACACACAATAAAACAGTCCTGCCTAAGGGCCACACATTTACTTCTCATCGTCAGATCGAACAATAGTCATGCAGTACGATCCAAAACAGATCTGCTCATGAGGCTCACCTGCAACAAGGGTCAACGAACCCTGAGTACAAAAGTACTCAACAAGACTTAACCGAAATAAGAACTGATAAACTTAGGAATACAGGCTCAGGGATTCAAGGTAGGGCTTTAGCAATAATCAAAGTTCTTTTGCGTAAAAGCTTTTTAACAAAATTCTTTATTTTGACAGTTAAAACTTCATAAAATCATATACAAAGATGACACGGTCTGTATTGAGACCATGAAACTTCATATCCAACACCTTCTCAAATTTCAGTTATTAAACTACGATGATGAATAGAGAAATGAGTCTCCATAACCGAGGAGCAACGATCATTCGAACCAATTAAAAACCTAGCTGGGGATTCTAGACCACACGACATATGCAGGTCCCCGACTTACATAGATCAACCTACTCTCGGATCCTCTAAAACAAGAACGGGTCCACGCCACCCGAGAATACAGTACTCCACCAATCCAGCCCATTGCCACGTGGGTACACGCTATTCCCACAATCTCTCCACTCCCAGTGCGCGAGTAGCCGCTCTCGTGATAGAATAGCCAAGTTAAGGCTTACTAGAGTATGTGGTTAGTATTACAAAGTCTCACCTCATGCAGTTCAACAACGGTACGGGCCTTAATCGACACAGGCGGAAAGAACCGCTCACAAGACCTCCATGTCTTGTGGCTCACACACAACGAGTCCGCCCGGTCTAGATTTCTTACTCCATAGCTCATATCACATGATAACATAAGTAACCAAAGTTACATTTAAAACTTGCAGGTGATAGGTAATCACCCGACTTTGATCTGTCTAAGCATGGCTAAGCATAACTAGACATTTACGACGTAAAAATGGTAACAAGGTAGATATAGAAAAACAAGGTTGGTAATGCACCAATTAGGTTTCCACTTGACTTCTAATCACTTAATGCAGTATATAAAAGCAAAAGCGATAGAAATTTATAAAACATAAGGTAGGTTTAAATGCATCTGGGGCTTGCCTTCGTTGACGGAAAAGTTAGGATCCGAAGTCGTCCCACAATTATCAGATCCGACCTCAATAGACGGATTAGCCTCCTCCACAACTTGATTAACTACCACATGTTCACCTTCGTTCACTACACGTAGTAACAATGCCATGTTTAACATGATGCGGAATACAAAATATGATGCTTGATGATGAATGCAAAAGTTAACAACTAGAATACAACTTTCCTTCGCGGTACAGTTACAAGTTAAACTAACCAAATCTTTTTCGTATTACTTATATCAATTGCCAAAGATCATTACCAACTAATGACCCAACGACATCACTCAATCAAAAATTCAATCAAAACCTAAATCATTAAAAGTTACTATTTGCTTTTATGAATTAATTATTTAATTAAGAATTATGAAATAAATCAACTTGTTCCAATTGACCTCAAAATTTTTATAAATGTTCATCACATGATAACTAAGTGGCAAAACAATGTTCATAATTTTTGGATAAATAAATAAGCCTAGAAAAATCATGGAAATTCATTTATTAATTAATTGAGCAATTTTTATCACATTCAAAAAGTTACTGAAAAACAATATTTCATATTTTTCCTAAATAACATACATCACATAGAAGTCACACAAAAATTTTCATAATTTTTGGAGCTCTAAATAAATCTACACAAAAATAACCAAAACTCATACTATTCATCCATTTCTGAAAATAGAAAAATTCCATTTTGAACGTTGAGTCACTGACAACGGACCCCACATGTCATCTTCAACCTCCGGCTTTGACTCCGGTGACACGCGCGCTGACCGGCGATAACTCGCCGATGGCGAGACCAACGGCGACGGCCAAAGTACCAAAACACCACCCGCGACTAGGCGTATCGATTTGGGGCACAAGCTGGACTAACTACGGACTGGAACGAGCACTACGCCGTCCATGGCGACCACGACGGCATGGCTATGATATGCTGGCGACATGAGACCTGTAAAGCTTAAACAGATGGCCTAGGAAGCACCAGCAGCTCACCCCAAATGTGACTGAGCAGAGCACAAGGCCGGAGGAGCACTGGAGACGCAGTTCGACGGTCACAGAGGTCACGGCAGAGCAAGCAACAGCGACGGTGGCACTCCAGTGGCTGTGGTGGACAAAGTGAGTAATCAATCGGTCATAGAGCATCATAGGATCGAGGCGGAGCTAAAGGCAAGTCAAGCAAGAGCAGGGACAGACCGTGGAACGCTGGCCGCGGTGAGGCAAGGTCAACGGTGGTTCAGTCGGCCATGAGGAAGAAGGGCGTGGACAGTGAGTTCTCGGCGGAGTCAAGCATCAAGGATGGTTTAGTTGAGCGCACAAGGAACCAGTGGAGCTATGACAGGTTTTGCTGAGATGGCAATGGCGCTGGGGAGGTGATGCGAGCTCGCCGGAGCTATGGTGGCGACGACTAGAAAAACAGAGCAAGGGAGCGGGGACAAACGGCGATGGCCAAGGCTAAATAGCGCGGCTCAGAAGCGCAAGGAAGCCACGTAGGAGACTTCTCCGTGCCAGTGCGAAGCCGAGGACGTCCACGCGTGTGCCTGGAACCGAACCGAAGGTCGCCAGCAATGTAGCAAGAGCGGTGAACACTGTTCAACATATTTACAGAATTGCCATCCGTCTAAATTTCCAAATTACTCCCAAATTTGTGTAACAACTCAAAAATCTCCAAAAATAAAAGTTGTTCAAAATTCAAAGTTCTACAACTTTGCTTTATAACCAACCCCTAATTCAGTCTACATTTTGAAATGAACTTTTGAATTCAAATAGGGGACATTTAACGAATTACGCCTTTTCAAATTACTTTAAATTTTTCATAACAACTTTGAAAACTCCAAAAACAAACTTTGTATAACTTGACAAGCTCTACACTTTTGCTTTTAGGCTCAACCCCAAAATATGCTTAGATTTTGAAATGAGTTTTCAGGGTAGGATTTAAATGCTGAAAATCAGGGTTTTCTTGAAAATTCAAATCCAAACCAAATTTTGAACTTGATTCAAACAATTCAATTCAACACTCATAACATAAATGTAAACTTGTTTTAGTGAATGCATATCAAAGTTTGCAATATGACCAATGCCTTGCAATGCATATGATGACATGTCCTGTTTTTACTATTTAAACACTCGGGGTGTTACACTAGAGTTGTGATAAGCACTCCACATGGGAGAGTGTGACTTGCGGGTCACCACAATCAAGAGGACCAGCGGCAACCTTCGAGCTTGTCTCAATGGGGACTAACGTGTTGGCAAGCACGTGAACCTTGGGATAAAAATCACCGTGTCATCCTTGTCTTCCTATTGGTTTCCATCCTCGTTACACAGGCTTGTATTTACTTCATTTACATTGTGCTTGTGTAGTTGCTCTTGTAATTAGTTAGCTTGTGTAGCTTGCTAGTTACCTTCTTGCTTGTGTAGCATAGAAGTAGCTCCCTTGCGTGACTAATTTGGTTTGAGTAACCTTGTTAGTCACATTGCTTAGTTTGTGTAGCTAAGTAATTTGTGCTCTATAATTTATCTTGTATAGCATTGTTATTGAGCATTGCTAGTGAGCTTAGGTGGCTTTATGCTTTTGCATACTAGATTATGTGGGAGCTCCCCGTTACTTGAAATAATAGTTGCATAGGTTTATGTGACCTTGCTACTAGAACTGATTAGGTGAGCTCTAGCTAGCCCGGCATCTTTGTTGCCTATTTAGGATCTTTATAAGGTGCTTGTGAATTTAGATAGAGGGGTGTACTCTTGGCTAGACCGATAGTTTTAATTTCGCATTTGTTTCGGTAAGCCAACATGATTAATTTTAGAAAGGACTATTCATCCCCCTCCAGTCCGCCATCTTGACCCTATAGGATGGCAGAGGCGGCGCTCTCTCTGTCTGCTCTGTCAGATGCTGCTCCACTTCTACCAACTCCTCTAGAGTCAGGACACGAAGGATGGGCGGGCTAATCATTGAAATTTTGCCCCAACTCATGCATCAACACACAGGAGTTAGTTTTCACAGTATTAAGATACTTATAGATCACAATATCAATATACTTACAGCGGCTGAAGGATTTTGATGATCACGCTCTAGATACTGGTATGGTATCACCTCTACTGACCCAAGCACGTTCTGAATTCTCTCTAGAACTTCATCCTCCGTCAGTTCATCAGTGGTTACTCGGGCAGGGTCCTCTAGCCTAGTGTACTCAAACCCATAGTGTACCCTCTCCTACAGAGGCTGTACTCGGCGCCTGATGAAGCTTGCAACCACTCCGACTCCACTAAGGCCTTGATCCCTCATGGCCTGGATTTGCTTGAGGAAAGGATGAATCCCTTCAAGTTTCGTCGCATTTAGCGTCTCTTTCTCCCAGCGGTTGTTGGGTATAGGTGTGGCATTGCTATGCACCTCTAGGGGGGCCACATGTTCCCCGCATAAAACCACTTGGCCCTCTAGTTCTTCATAGAATCAACCAGGGTATAGTGGATATACTCATTCTTCCTCCCCAAGCGAAATTGAATACCGACACCCCCAAAACACTTGGATTTGTGGCGTCTGAGTGTGATTTCAGTTTAAAAAAGTAGCAAAAAAGAGTGATGGATGGGGGATGTCAAGGAAAGTTTCACAGAGATGAACAAAGAACGATAGATGTAGGATGGAGTTAGGGTTCAGATGATTCAGGGTTATGCCATAATAGTGCTAAAAACCATGCAAAAAAGGACATGCTAGCAACCCTAACCCATGCTGGATGAATGGCATAAAGAGAACAATCTCACCCAGCTCAAGATTGGGAATATGATGCTCTCCAGGCGCCTTCCATTCCCTAAGTTTCTGGTCCGGCAGATAGCCCTATTCATGGAGCTTCAGGAGATGCTTTGGCTTCATGGTCGGCGCCGGCCAGATCTAAGTAGCGGCAGCAATCTCTGGCACCTCCAACATCCTCTTCTCAGCGACTTTCTTGGTGGCGGTGCTCGAGTTCTTACTCTGACCCATCACACAAAGCTTTCACAAATCTAGGGTTTTAAGGAGCAAGATTGGGGGCGCTCATAGAGTTGCGGGGGCTTAAGCAGAATGTGAAATAGGGCAGAGGATGATGACGTACAAGGATTAGTTCCCTTTTTATACACCATTCTCACAGTTGTGTGGCCTAATAATCACGCCAATAGGTGTGGCATTTCAGTTTCCCTCCCATTTTAATGTGGCTACATAGTTTGAAACGATGGATGCACACCTTTTCATGGTTTCCAGCGTGTCACACTATGTTCAGACTTATCTATTGGGTTCACACCATCTGGGTACCTGCCTTGATATGACCATCTCCTACATGGCCACATCAGTGAAGTACTCGGACAGTTTATGATGTACTCAGACAGTTGCTCAATAGAATGAATTTAGTAACATGGTACTCGGATGAAGAATTTTTATTCAACAACAGATATACAAATATAGGGTTAGACATTTTACAAGACACTAACTACTCGGATTCAGCGACCTTTTTTACAAACAAAAGCCCCTAGTTACTACTCGGCAGGTCACATCCGACTCATTGCTATAGTTTTCATTGTGACAACATAGTGCATCCAAGATTGGTGTCAGTGGTACAAAACTTCTTGGTCTATTGGGTTTGGGGGGCAACAGCACTTCTTCCAGCATCTATTTACCCAAGTCGACTATGTCTCGACCACTCGAATCAGCAGATGATCGTTAATGGACAGACATCGATAGGCACGCTAGAAGAACTAACATGGGACTGCTGGATGAGGGAATGTGTCTCTCATCACAAGGCTTCTTCTACCTGCCTCCACAGACCATTCTATTTTACACCACTATGAGACTAGCCTGCTTATAGTCTCTATCACAAGACTTGTTTTAACTACAACATGACCTACTACTTTTATCAATGCCCGAGGGCTATTCTACTTCACACACCACCATATTTCTTGGCTACAGACTCAAAGTTGCTTTGTTGTTCTCCAACTGTTATGCAAGAGCTCACTAGGAGGGTTTTTATAGGCCAAACATGGTGTTCATGGACCGGGTTCATGAAGACTGGAGTCGACAGTTCCTGCCAACCAGTACAAGCTTGTTTACTGCACTATAGGGTACAATGGTCTGCAACTACACTTTTATAGTGCATCAGGATGGTGCGCGTGAAGCTACAGTATACTCATATGGCATATTCGGAGCCTATACTACTCCTATGTTAGCTTGCATTTACTTTTTAACGGGCACTGGACATTGACTCACCTACTTTCTAACAAGTAGACAGGCCTTCATTGCTTACACTCTCATCCTCGAGTATATTCTTTTCATATCCTTGTCTCGAGTACAAGTACTCGGACATAGGCTCGGGGGCTATAGGGTACATATTCTCTAAGGATGTTTTTTTCTTTTGGACCCTCAAACTCTTTGTTTCATAAACAGCAAGAGGCTCGGGGGCTACACTCAGTGAGTGCACTCTTTTTAAAAGTGCACATCACCTGAAGGTCTTACAGAGCACTTCTTGGCTTCACTCAAGAAAGCACTCGGACTATGCTTGTTTCTACCCGACAAGACCAGGAGGAACAAAAAGACTTTTGAGTTCAACCATGACATGCTCGGGGGCTTGATGGACCTAGATCCTAGGGGTTCCACAAAGGGGTGTTATCCGGATGGGCCCTGGGCTGGCCCACGATCTGTTGAAGGACGCGAGACAAGGTGGCGTGGACATCAAGCTATTTCAGATCGACCTAGTTGGCTTACGATGAAAGCTAGATTCTGTAAAAGGATTAGGACTCTTCTATCATAACCGACTAGGACTAGATATGCACCCTTGCCCTCTCTCCCTATATAAAGAGAGGCACGGTGCACCCCCTTGTACACACAATCATACCAACCAATCCAACGCAAAAGGCTACATGTTGACTGGATGTAAAGGCTATTACTCGACAAGAGGGCCCAAACTAGTTAAACTATTCGCCTCTTTGCGTTTACTGTCGAGTTCTGCGTACGCTAGAGCCCTTCAAACATCGTCCTGGGTACCCCCGTGACAAGTTGTCAGTCATCAAACACCGACAATATTGCATGCTCTCACGCGCCCCTACATGCACATGGGGACTACCCACGCCAATGAGGACCACCTTCGCCTACCCTCGCTTCCCGTGCCTGACACCGAGGTGAGGCAGAAGAAGGCGAGGGAGATGCAACATCTAATTTAGTTTTGAAACATCCAGATACAATAATTGCAACATACGTGAAAGCAATAAAACATTTGAAACATTTGTCAGAAACACTTGCAAAAACACTTGAAACCATTTCAAACATACGCAACATCAAGATAAAACACTTGCAACATATGTGTGAAAAGGCAACACCGAGGCGAGGCGGCAGAAGACGAGGAGGGAGATGTAACCCCTGATCTAGTTTTGAAACATCCATATGCAACAATTGCAACATACGTCTAAAGACAATGAAATATTTGAAACACTCGTCTGAAACACTTGCAAAAACACATGAAAAACACTTGAAATCATTGCAAACATACACAGCATCCAGATAAAACACTTGTAATATATGTGTGAAAACATATACAACATCCCGATAAACACACTTGCAACAAACATCAGAAAAAAGATGAAACATTGAGAACAGAAACTTACAACATACGTGTACAACCATTGCAATATATGCAATATCCTGATCTATTTTTGCAACATCCATTTGAAATAGTTGCAATATACCTCTGAAACATCTAAAATACTAGAAATATACACTTGCAACATGTGTTTTTCACCCATCTTCCCTGCGACGCAGAGCAGAGTGGGGAACGGTCGGTTCTAGCCACTAGTGGCCGAGGTTGGCGGTGGGCTTACGGCGATGGCGGGCGTGTCACCCCTGAGTCGCCCTTGGGGAGACGACGCGCGGGGGGGGGGGGTGTTTGTGGGGCGTGCTAGAGTCCGTTGTTCGGACAGAACACACCGTCCAGCAGGTGTTTCCCGCCCCCGCGCCAGCCAAGGCTCAACACGCAGCGCACGAGCGCGCGTAGGGAGTGGGGGAGATTATTTTATCTATTTTCTTGATTTGTGTGCAGAACAACCTAAAAAATCATAACTACTAAACCAAGTATCCAAATAAAATTCTAATTACACCATTGTATTTCTTATAATAAATGCTTCAAAACAAGACCCCACATGGATATATTTAGATAAAGTTCATTTTCTATTATTAAGCAGAAATGATGTTCTAGGTTTAGAGAACAATGTTCCGTCTTTGTAAAAAGAATGTTCTCTTTTTAGAAGAATAGTATTCTAGTTTTTAGGTTCATTAAAATTAGTTAGTATTATAATATACATAAAAATAAATACATAACATAAGTAAATAATAATAAAATCTAGAGCAAAGCATAAGGGGAAAAATAAAAAACACATAATAGAAAAAAATTAAAAGAAAATCACATGGATACTTTTTAAAACATTCTAAATATATATTATAGAACATCATATTTGTACTAAGTGAACATCACTAAATACACCATAGAACATCACTGAATACAATATAGAACATCGCATATACATTACGTGAACATCACTAAACATCATAGAACACCATAGGTGTACTAAATGAAGATCACTAAATACACCATAGAACATCAATAAATACATTATAAAATATCACATATATATTACGTGAGCATCATTAAATACATCATAGAACATCACATGCATACTGTGTGAACATAAAAAAACACCATAGACACATCACATGTATACTACGAGAACATCGCATGTATATTACGCAAACATCGTAAAAATATATCATAGAACATTACATGCATACCACGTGAACATAAAAAACATCACATTATAACACTGAACATTAAAAAAACATAGAACATCACAGGTATACACATAAACATCATAAAAAAGAAAAGAAAAGACAAGAAAGATAAAAAATGAAAAAATAATGAACACATAAAATTTTAAAAATGAATATATAAAAATGAATGATGCACGAAAAGAAAAAAGAAAAAGAAAAAAGAAAAAAGAAAAAAGAAAAGAAAAAATAAAGAAAGAAAGATTAAAAAATAAAAAACATGAATTAGAAAGAAACAAAGAAAACAAATGAAAAGAAATAAAAAATAAAAGAAATGAAAAGATGAAAATAGAACATCACATGTACAACACGCGAACATAAAAAATAATAAAGAAAAAAGAAGTAAAAAATAAAAGAAACGTATAAAAAATAAAAGAATAATAAAAAATCACATAAAACAAAAAAGAAAATAAAAATAGAAATGAGGCACAAAAAGACAAAAATAGAAAGAAAAAAGCCTGAAAAGAAAAAAGAGAAAAGAAAAGAAAAGAAAAGAAAAAGAAAAAGAAAAGAAAGAAAAAAGAAAAAGAAAAGAAAACATACGTACCTACCGAGCTGCTCTTGTCCCTGGCCCGTCGCTGCGCTTCAGTAACGTACGCTTCGTGGGCCGCCTCCGTCCCCGGCCCGTTTCTGCCTCACGTACTTGCCAACAGACGGGACGCGCAGGAAATCATCGATGCGGGAAGTCATCGGCGCGCTGCTCCGGTCCACCGGAAGATTTCCGAGTGTTTGTTCGTTGGTCCAGTTTGAGCTAGGGACTTTCAAACAATATAATTCGGTGTTCTGTTTTTTAACCAAAGGTTGGAAACTGAAGTTGATAGGTAAATAACCTTTGAATACATGTTAGGACTCTTATTAAATTTTCAACAAACACTCTGCCAGTGCGACCCGTGTTGTGGTCATATACTCATATGCATGTAAGCAGTAGCACTAACCAAAGTATTTGATATAAAATATATTTACAATAAAATTCACCGGAAGAACACTTCGTATTCTCATCTGCTATCTGGGATGTAATTACAATTCGGTGTATTTCTTTAATCCTGAAACAACATCATCGAGGAAAACTTGCTGGCAGCAATATTTCCTCTTCCATGCTGTATTGCCGGCTTGCTTCCTCCCTCTCCCTGACAGACCCTCCTGCATTTGTCATACTACATGGTCGAGCAATGCGGTGCACCTCACAGCTCCTTGCTGCTGCATTACGTGGAGTGAGCTTCTCTGAACCTTGCAAACTCTCCAGCTCCGTCTCCACCTGCCTCATTGTTGGTCTTTCTTGTTGTTTCAATAGGGTGCACCTCGCTGCAAGCTCAGCGACTTCTTGGACCCTTCTGTCTTCCTCCTCCACGACCTGCGGATCAATTATCTGTACCAGATCTCCCTCCATTAGGAGCGAGTGGAAACGTGTGACAAGGCTGTCGCCATTACAAGTGAAGACGAATGGTTTCTCCCTGGTAAGCAACTCTATAAGAAGAACGCCAAAGCTGAAAACATCGCTCAATTTATTGGTGTAATAGTAGGCAGGGTCTACATAGCCCATGGTTCCTTGAATGCTAGCTGTCACTTCTCTTCGGTTAAGTGAGATGTATCTTGAGGCTCCGAAGTCAGATACTTTTGCAGTTAAACTGTCATCAAGAAGTATGTTTGAAGACTTGATATCTCTATGAAATATCGGTACCGACGTAGCAGAGTGTAAGTAGGCCAGAGCTCTGGCAACTTCAAGCGCAATCCTCAGTCGATCATCCCACGACAGCTTTGATGGGCCTTTACTGTGAAGATGATGACTAAGACTGCCATTTGAAATGAATTCGTAAACCAGTAGCGGCACTTGTGTCTTGAGACAACATCCAAGGAGCCTCACAACGTTCCTATGGTTGATTTGGGAAAGAATGGACACCTCATTGATGAAATCATCAATTTCTTTCTGTATTACAGTCTTCGATTTCTTGACGGTGACGACGTTTAGACCAAGGATTCCTTTGTACACAGTTCCGTGTCCTCCAACACCGACCTCGTTAGTTTTGTCGAAATTGTTTGTTGCCCTCTCTAGCTCTTCCAAGGTAATTAGCCTGTTCGGTTGACTGGTTCGTATCGTTGCTGGTTCGTGAAGAAGTACTGCTGGCTGGTTTGTGTGAGAGAAAAATACTGTTCCGACTGAAAATTTACCATCGTTTACAACAAGCTACAGCCAAACCAACAGGCTAAATAATCATCCTTCCAGCGACGTCTCCATTTTCAGATACTAACTGTTGCAGCAATAGCCCGTGGTATTGTTCGAAGAATTTTTGCTTCATTTTTCTTGCCCTCCGTAGCTTGAGCTTATGTTTCATGACATGAACACTTACAGCCAGAAGTATAAGGGGGTGTTTGGTTCTTTAGTCTTTTCTAAAATTTATGTCACATCGAATGTTTAGATACTAATAAGGAGTATTAAATATGGATTAATTACAAAACCAATTACATAGATAGAGACTAATTTGTGAGACAATTTTTTTAAGCCTAACTAATCCGTCATTAGCACATGTTTACTGTAGCACCACGTTGTCAAATCATGAACTAATTAGGCTTAAAAGATTCGTCTCGCAAATTAGTCGCAAGTTGTGCAATTAGTTTTGTAATTAGTCTATATTTAATACTCCATACATATGTCTAAATATTCGATGTGACAAAAATTTTAGAAGCTTCTGTAGAAACCAAACATGCTCTAAGAGTTGAGCTAACTCCAACCCCTAGACCAACACAAAGTGCTGCAATAAATACATTGGCAGATTAAGAGATGCCCACGATTAATTTGTATTCCTGGTTTCTGCTGAAAAACTAGTAAATCTATGTTGAAAGGATAAGAAATTAGTTGGTACAGCATAAGGCCAGTCTCAGTGGAGGTTTCATAGAGTTTTATGGGCATTAAATATGTTGATGACACTGTACTTATGAAAAGAAAGATGATAAAAGTTTCATAAGAGTAGAGAAAGTTTTATGGGAATAAAACTCTTCTGCACTGTTTTCAACATATGATAATGTTGCAAACTGGGACATGAAACTCCCAGTGAGACTGGCCTAACATCTGCATCTCGTTTCATAAAAAAAGCATCTACATCTATGGTTTGCTACTGAGAAAAGACCATGAATCATCTTACACTAATTTGAAACTGGTTCGTTATAGGCCATTCCTTTAGCAAACTAAAGCATTTTTATTTGAAATGAAACAGATGGCATTATCATAACTATTTGGTTGAGTTCATAGAGAAGTCTAAAATTATATGATATCAATTCTAACTTGTTATTTGTAGCTGTGTAGGATTTCTTCACTCAGATGCATCTTCCCTTTTCCTTGGGATTCCCATATGTCCCAGTTGGGCACAAGCACTCAAATGTTCCAGGCAAATTTATGCATTCACCATAGCACTGGTAGACTTCTGGGTGCGCACATTCATTGACGTCTAAGAAAATCACAGAAAATTCTCGATTATGTTATGTAGAAGTTATGTAAGTTTTAACCAATCATATGCTGGCGTATATACCTTTGTACCCATTTAGGATTGAAGCATTGCCTGTATAGCCAGTAGGGCAATAGCACTGGTACCCACCCTGTGTGTTCTTACATTCACCAAAGCATTTGTAGATTTCCGGAGATAAACACTCATCGATATCTACACAATCAGAGAGCAAGATACTGAAAACTTAGTGCATTCTCCCTCAATTCCAAAATAACCGTCTTTATAGGAAAAGGTATCAACATTTGTATCTCTAAACAATTTAATTATAAAGATATATGTCACGATTAATCTAGTGATATCATAAATATTAGTACTTCTTATTATATATTTAATCAATTTTTTTAATGTTTTCTCGAAAATGAAGATGTGCAGTTATTTCTGAACGGAGAGAATATTTTTGGAACAGTATCCAATGATGATCAGGCATCAAATTTTGGGAGCAAACTGATCATATGGAAGTTGAAGGTTTAATATGATGTATATAGATGGTTTCAGCTATGGTTTGGGCCAAGCGATGGTCTGATGGTGTTTTGCTCTTTTCGCTTTCTTTCTGCTGGGGATGATGGAAGATAACTGGGATGGACTTTTTGGGGGGTTTCCTGTTTTGCTACTTTCAGGATAGCCTGGCTTAACTTTCTGAAGATTCCTGGAAGGAGCCGATGACGTCAGATTTTCCTTTTCAGTTGAAGGTGTGCTGTTTCGTTAAAGAACGTCTGCTGGCTGTGCCCAGTCTTCCAGGTTGTTGCGACTTCATCCATCTGTGATGTATGGATTGCCCTCATACCCGGCCGAGGCAGATGTAGCCTCTGTGTGCCTCGGCGGTGGAGTTCTGGCAGTAGCTTTGGCTGCTGCGGCACTCCGGCGCCGGCGCGTCCACCGGGCACGTCGAGTTAGCGTCGCCGATGACCCAGTCCAGCACGGCCGGGAGCGCCGGCGGCGGCGCGTGCTCGGCCGTGGTCCTGTTGATCGTGTAGTTCACGCCGCGCTCCGCGATGTAGAAGATGTTGGTGCGGCGGGTCGCCGTGCCGTTGAGCTTTTGCACCCGGACGGCGTACCTGGCGTAGCCGACGGGCACGGTCGCCTGGCAGCAGCCGACGCCGGAGCACCCGCCGTTGAAGTAGACGCATCGTTGCGCCGGCGCACCCGCACCCTCATCGACGACCGACGGGCAGAGCGCCGAGCAGGCGCTGACGATGCCGCCGCCGGCGTCTGCCGTGCCCAGGAGGTGCACCTGCATGTTGCAGGCCACCACCACGAGCTTGTTCCGCTCCTCCGAGAGGAAGTACGGGCCGCCGGGACGGAGCCCGGCGCCCCACGACGTGCCGGCGGACCGGAGCACCAGGTCGCTGATGTTCACGTGGCCGCTGCTGATCCGCAGCGTGCCGTTGGAGATGAATATGTCCGTGACCTCGGTGGCGCCGTCGCCGAGGAACAGCTTGGGTGGCTGGAAGGAACGGTCGCAGATGACGTCGAAGCCGCCACGGTAGCAGCCCGGCTCGACGCCGAACGGGTAGGCGATGCTGATGTTGCCGCAGCTGGTAGCGCAGCTGTGCCATGGACCATCTGCCGCTGCCGGCGATGCCGTGGCAACGTGTTGGTGTGTGTCTGCCAAGCCACGCGAGGTGGACTCCACCAAGCAGGCTCAGTGCATGTTCTTGCAGAAGCCGCGAGTCGTAACAAGCTTGCTCAATGTCAACTCTGAGACGGTGCATAGATACAAATCAACATTTCAGGTGCCGTTAGGCAATATAAACGACGAAGAACAGTTGATCAAATATAGAAGACACGAGCCTCCCAAGGTGGAAAGGAAAAACCATGAGCACCAGCCAGCAAATCTTCACTATATCGGGTGAGATTACAAACGCCAGAGATTTACAACTTGGGATACCCTAACCTAGGGGCCTTCCCGTATAAAAGTCTATGATGCCTATGAGGGAGGTGGTCCGTATATATAGGGAGAAAAAACCCCACACTCTCGTCTATTAGCAATACGGAACTAATAGATGGTGTAGTCCCTCTTAACGCTAATGGGCCGTTTTGCTTCGGCCCAAACTTGAATTTGGATCATAGCTCAACAAACTCCACCTTGAGACAAATTCCTTCTTGTAGTATAAAACGAACCTTCATCCTGAAACAATAAAGAAATACTTCCGGTGCCAAATAGCCTCTTGGACTAAACAGTTATACCAACTAAACTTGAGCAAAGCTCAAACTTATCAACAGGAACTGGCTTTGTCAACATATCAGCAGGATTATCATGTGTGCTTATCTTGCATACCTTCAGCTTACCTTGCGCGACCACATCGTGAACATAATGGTATTTGACATCAATGTGCTTCGTTCTCTCATGAAACATCTGATCTTTAGTGAGACATATAGCACTTTGACTGTAACAAAATAAATTAATGCAAGAATCATCTCCACAAAGCTCAGCAAACAAACATTTCAACCAAACTGATTCTTTACATGCTTCAGCAATAGCCATGTATTCTGCTTCAGTGGTAGACAGGGCAATAACGGGCCGCAATGTTGTCCTCCAACTCACAGCACAACCACAAATAGTGAACACATAACCTGTGAGAGATCTCCTCTTATCCAAATCAGCAGCAAAATCTGAATCCACGTAGCCAGTGAGTCCCTTATCAGTCTTACCAAACTTGAAACAGGCATTTGTTGTACCACGAAGGTACCTGAAAATCCACTGAACAGCCTTCCAATATTCTTTACCAGGATTAGCCATGTATCTACTAACCAAACTCATAGCATATGATAAATCAGGACGAAAGCAAACCATGGCATACATCAAAGAACCAACAGCACTAGAATATGGAACTCTTGACATGTACTCAAAATCCTCATCCGTACTAGCACATTGTAAAACTGATAATTTGAAATGAGGAGCAATAGGAGTACTAACAGACTTTGCATCATGCATGTTGAAACGATGAAGAACTTTCTTAATGTAACTTTGCTGACTAAGAAATAACAAACCAGAATTTCTGTCTCTTATAATTTTCATACCTAGAATCTTCTTAGCAGCACCAAGATCCTTCATCTCAAACTCACTACTCAACAATTTCTTCAACGTAGTGATTTCTTTCTTGCTCTTGGCAGCAATTAACATATCATCAACATATAACAACAAGTATATAGGTGATCCCTCAACAAATTTAATATACATATAGCTATCAAATTCAGACCTCTTAAAACCATGTGACATCATAAAAGAATCAAACCTTTTATACCATTGACGAGGAGACTGTTTTAAACCATATAAGGACCTCTTTAATTTGCAAACATGATCCTCCTTACCAGGTACTATGAACCCTTCTGGCTGGTCCATGTATATCTCCTCCTCTAGCTCTCCATGAAGAAACGCAGTCTTTATATCTAACTTCTCAAGCTCAAGATCTCGTATAGCAACAATACCGAAAAATGTATGAATTGAACTATGCTTTACAACTGGAGAGAACACATCATTATAATCAACACCAGGAATCTGACTGAAATCTTTTGCTACTAACCTTGCCTTAAATCTTGGAGGCTCACTAGGAGACAAACCTTCCTTTCTTTTGAAGATCCATTTGCAACGAACGACCTTCTTATGTTTAGGCAAGCGCACAACATCCCATGTGCCATTTTTCTCAAGTGACTGCATCTCTTCTTGCATAGCGGAAATCCACTTCTTGCGGTCACCAGAAACAACAGCTTCAGTGTACGTAGCCGGCTCATGAATGTTCTCAACCTGTTCAGCACAACTAAAGGCATAATGAACAATATCACATTCCTCAATTAAACGTGGACGAGGTCCACAACTCCTCTTTGTTCTGCGATCTGCAATAGACTGATTTTGAGGCTACAAAACAGGAGGTGAGTGCTGAACAATATCATGAACATTGTTATCAACAATTTCAGTTTCCTGATCATCTACGTGCTCCACCTGCACGCTAACATATTCCTGCTCCTCATTAGAACCAACTGGTGAAACATCTGTGGAAGCTGTCATTAAACATAACAGATTCATTGAAAACAACGCTCCTGCTTATGAAAGTCTTTTTAGTTTCAGGATTCCATAACTTATATCCTTTAACTCCAGAACCATAACCAAGAAACAAACACTTAATGGCTCTAGGTTCTAGCTTTCCATTATCAACATGAGCATAAGCAGTGCAACCGAAAACTCTCAACTGTGAATAATCAGCAGGCATACCAGACCATACCTCAATGGGAGTTTTCTTATTAAGTGGGATAGAAGGTGACCGGTTGATCAAGTAACAGGCAGTGTTAGCAGCCTCAGCCCAAAAACGCCTGTTCATATGAGCATTGGATAACATGCAATGAGCCCTCGAGATGATCGTTCGGTTCATGCGCTCAGCCACACCATTCTGCTGAGGAGTGTACGGAATGGTGTGGTGCCTAACAATGCCTTCTTCCCTGCAGTAATCATTAAAAGCATCCAAACAGAATTCACCGTCATTGTCAGTACGAAGCAATTTTACCTTCTTTTCAGTTTGCCTTTCTATCATAACTTTCCACTCTTTAAAAACAGCAAAAGTATCATCTTTACTTTTCAGAAAATAAGGCCACACTTTTCTAGAGTAATCATCAATAATGGTAAGCATGTAACGAGCACCACCATAAGAGGGCTTACGAGACGGCCCCCACAAATCAGCATGTATATAATCAAGTGTACCTTTGGTGGTATGAACAGATGCATTGAATTTTATCCTCTTGTGCTTACCAAAAACACAGTGCTCACAGAACTTCATCTTACCCATAATGCAGCCATCCAGCAGGTCTCTCTTGATCAATTCTGCCATACCAAGTTCACTCATATGCCCAAGACGCATATGTCAGAGATTAGTTTTACTTGGTTCATCATTAGAAACAGCAGCGGCAGTGATGGAACCATGTAAAGTACTTCCTCTAAGAACATATAACTTTGCAGAGTTCATATCACCTATCATATAAATGAGAGAGCCTTTTGATACCTTACACACTCTACCTGAACCAGAGTGTCTATACCCCTCGGCATCAAGTGTGCTGAGGGAGATGAGATTTCTGGTCATCCCTGGTATGTGCCTCACATCTTTCAGTGTGTGTATCATGCCATCATGCATCTTGATCTGAACGGAGCCAATGCCCACAATCTCATGGGGGTTGTTATCTCCCATACGCACAACATCTCCACTCTACACAGACTCATAAGAACTGAACCAATCTCTGTTAGAGCATATATGAAACGAGCATGCAGAATCAAGTATCCATTCATCACGACCAGCAACACAACTAGCAGAAACAACCAGAACATCTCCTGAATCAGAATTATCAACAGCGGAGACAACAGAGGCCTTACCATCACCATCGGATTTATTTTTCGGTTTATATGTACCGTTTCTTTTCTCCTTATTCTACAGCTTCCAACAATCCTCAATGACATGAGTATCTTTCTTACAATACCTGCAGAACTTATCCCTGCCTCTGGACTTCGAACGGCCTTTACCATTCTTACTCTTGTCTCGATTATTGTTGTTGTTGTAGGTTTTCTGCTTGGGCTTGCCTCTAACCTGCAACACTTCACCCTTGGAGGACGACACATCAGACTGAACCATACCTTTCATCTTCTCCCTCGTCTAGAGGGCCTCATATACTTCCGCAAGAGTTAGTTCATCATGGCTTAATAGTATGGTATCTCGAAAATTTGCAAATGAAGTAGGCAGTAAGCATAACAGTAGAAGAGCTAAATCTTCATCATCATATTTTACCTCCATCGACACTAGGTTGGCAACGATCTCCTTAAAGATCGATAAGTGGTTCATCACCGAACCACCTTCTTGCAGCTTGTGCGTGAACAACTTCATCTTCACGTGCATCTTACTGGTTAGATCCTTGGACATACAGATCGATTCCAGCTTGAGCCAAAGTTCTGCGGCAGTTTTCTCCTGCAACACTTCTTGCAAAATATCATTATGTAGATAAAGTTGAATCAGAGACAGAGCCTTACGATCCTTCCGCTTCTCTTCAGCGGTCCATGACTTCTGCCCTTTTCCTCCGAAACCGTCCAGCGCCTCATCAAGATCCGAAGATTGTGCCAGAATCGCCCGCATCTTGACTTGCCACAGTGCAAATCTCGTCTTGTAATCCAGCAGCGGTAGATCAAACTTCATCGATGCCATCGCGAAACCCTAAGGTCAAACCAAGCTCTGGTACCACTTGTTATAAACGATAGGCAATATAAACGACGAAGAACAGTAGATCAAACACAGGAGACACGAGATTTTAACGTGGAAAACCCTCCCAAGGTGGAAGGGAAAAACCACGGGCACCAGCCAGCAAATCTTCACTATATCGGGTGAGGTTACAAACGCTGGAGATTTACAACTTGGGGATACCCTAACCTAGGGGCCTTTCCGTATACAAGTCTATGATGCCTATAAGGGAGGTGGTCCGTATATATAGGGAGAAAAAACCCCACACCCTCGTCTATTAGCAATACGGAACTAATAGATGGTGTAGTCCCTCTTAACGCTAATGGGCCGCTTTGCTTCGGCCCAAACTTGAATTTGGATCATAGCTCAACATATCTTTGTCTTAGTTGCAAAATAGTATCTTGTGTAATCACAACCTCGTGCAAGAAGTGTGAGAGATGTGTGCTGTAGATTTCGGTAATCTTTGGATTATTGTAACTCGACTGTTTTGTAACAATACTTTCTACTCCCGCTTAATAAAAAACATGCCAAGACATAGGGGCTGTTCGGCTGGCTGGCCGGTGGCTGGCTGGCTGGGTAGCCCCCTCACGAATCACTGTTCACAGTGATTTTTTGCTAGAATAATATTTTTCTCTCACAACGATCAGCTGGAACAATATTTTGGTTTATTTTTCAGTCCTGCCGAACAGACCCATAATCTCGAAAAAAGTGTTCGTGTGTCTATTAAATATAGAAAATAGCTAAGGGTTAAAATGTAAAAACAACTAAGAGATAAGGAGTGTCTGAGAAGGATAGAGAGTATCGATCCAGACTTCCCCATTCCTGTCTCATGGCTGTTCTTCCTTTTCTTCCAAAATCTCCAAAATACTCTTTGATCCACTCATTATTCCTCAGCATGGTACCGGAGCAGGTTAATCTGGTGTGATTCCATTCCCTTTTTGGGGGGCATTTGCTGTTGTTGCTGTGATTTGGAAGCCGCAGTGTAAGAGGGAGCCGTAGTTCTCCCATCGTTCTTCTGTTGCTGCGGTGGTGCTTTGGCCACGTTTAGTTTCACTAAATTTCAACTTTGATGCTATGCAAAAAGAAGATTTTCCATCACATCAAATTTGCGGTACATGCATGGAGTACTAAATGTTGACGAAATCAAAAACTAATTGCACAGTTTAGTTGTACCTTGCGAGACGAACGTTTTGAGCCTAATTAATCAACGATTGGACAGTGTAGGTACAGTGAATCTGCCGCCGCCGAATCGGCCCAACTAAACATGGCCCTGGTGTTTGGATTCTGGACTAGTGCTGTCTGCTGCATACGTGAAAGCCAAGAGCTGTTGCTGGTACTTGGTCACTTTCGATTCATCTTTATTAGCTTGCTTATTCCTGAGTCATTGTTGGTCAGAGCTACAGTTCCTTTGAGTTATCAGGTGCTTGTGGTGCTAGGTGCCGAGGCCTTAAATAATTATTATTCAAATCAAGATTGTGTTGGAAAGTAACGTGCTTCTCCAAATTATATTGTTGTTTATTTGCCGCTTGCCGCATTTGTCAATTTGTTAGTAAATTCTTGTTTGGCTGCTGAAGTCAGTTCGTTCTGATAAAGAGCCATGGGAGATACAAATCAACAGCAACCGATGGATGCTAGTGTTGAAAAATTGTGTGAAATATTCAGTAAAGTGCTAGAACAGCAACAACTGAAGGGAGTCCCAACAACTTGAGCCTAATCCGGTGAAGCTGTCAGGTCCGGAGAATTATGTTAGTTGGGTGCGCCATGCCAAACTAATTTTGGGCTCTCATGGATATGAGAGTCTGCTTCTTGCTGTGAATGAAGAAGGTGAAAAAGGAAGTGAAAAAGGGAATAAGCAGATCAATGACAGAGTGCTAGTATGGCTGCTGAGTAGTATGGAACCAACAATCCGAGAACAAGTTGAGACCTTTGCCATAGTTGCAGAAGTGTGGTCAGCTTTGGAGAATCAATTTTCTGGGAAATCAAACAAGATGCAAGCTACTCGAATTATGCATGAGTTAACTCATTTAAAACAAGGGTCAAGGTCTGTGACCGAATATGCTGGTGAAGTGAAGAAGTTGTACAGAGACTTGCATTATTACCACCCATTTGAACCAATTGATAAGAAAGACATGGCTATTCATCATACTTGGTTCCAGTCATTTGTGAGTAAACTCTTTCTTGATGGTTTGAATCAAGAATTTGATATTCGTCATCAACTTATATTCTCTAAGTCTGATTGGCCTAGTTTGGATGATACAATCTCTAGCATCATAGAAGAAGAAACTAGGCTGTCTCATTCCAAGGTAGATGATTATAAAGGAATTGATGTTCTTGCTGCTTTATCTATTAAGAATAACGGCACACTCAATTCCCAAGGAGTCAAGAACAAGACAGACACATTGTGTGATCATTGTGGCCGTGAAGGGCATACAATAGAGAAGTGCTTTAAGTTACATGGTTTTCCATCTGGGTGGAAAAAGGGGAGAACTCCCGAGGTGGTAAATGGAATCAAGCAAATCACACTCAACCTGAAGGGGAGCTTCCAGTCAGCGGCGGATCTAGGAAATATTTCAGAGGGGCTGAACAACACTGCTGCTCGCTCTTAAGTCTCAATACCCCTACACTATAGAACTTTACTTAAAAATTCATAGGGACTCCATAGGAGGTTCCACTGTTCCGGTATGGGTAGGGGGGGTTTGAGCCCCCCGCCCCACCGTTGGATCCGCCCTTGCTTCCAGTGGTAGATGTGCAAGCTCTTAAGGAGTACAAGTCCAAGCTCAAAGTCTCAGAAGGCTCAACTTCCTCCCAAGGGTCTTCTACCACTGCTTCTAGTTTCCATGCTACATCCCAAGGTATAAAACCATATCACGTGCACTTATCCAAAGTTCAGCCTAAACCTTGGATTATTGATTCAGGACCACTAACCACATGACAGGAGCATCAAATCTTTTTACTTCGTACACCCCTTGTTCAGGTAAGGATAAGGTGCGTGTAGCTGATGGATCCATGGCTCCTATAACAGGACATGGATCAGTTCAGTGCACCAAAACCTTATCCCTATCACCAGTTTTGCATGTTCCTAATTTCCCTGTTAACCTATTGTCTGTTAGCTCTATCACAAAATCACTCAATTGTAGAGGTTGGTTTGATCCTTCTCATTGTGCTTTTCAGGAGCTTGGGACAGGGAGAATTCTTGGGACTGGGACCATGCATAATGGACTCTATTATCTTGATGAAGGAAGTGATGAAGTGGCTTTTGCATCCAAGATGTCTCCTTGTCAAGAATTATTATTACTTCATCGCAGGCTTGGACACCCCTCTTTTGTTTCTTTGTCTCGAAGTTATCCATCTCTTTTTAATGCATGCCCTAGGGAATCTCTTATATGTGATGCTTGTGAGTTTGCCAAACATACAAGGGTTCCCTATCTAAGTTTAGGTTTAAGAAGCAACAAACCATTTGATATTATTCACTCTGATGTTTGGGGACCATGTGAGGTGAACTCTATACTAGGGCACATGTGGTTTGTGACTTTTATTGATGGTTTTAGTCGATATACTTGGCTTTACTTGTTGAAACATAAAAGTGAAGTCTTTGCAGTTTTCAAAGACTTCTATGCTTTTATAAAAAATAAGTTTGGCAACACTGTTAAAGTCTTACGTTCTGACAATGGTACGGAGTATGTTAATCAGGAGTTTGAACAGTTTCTTGACTCGAATGGTATTGAGCATCAAACAACCTATGTTAACACTCCACAGCAAAATGGTGTTGCCGAACGGAAAAATAGGCATTTCCTTGAGGTTGCTCGTTCGCTTATGTTTACAATGAATGTTCCTAAGTTTCTTTGGGGGGAAGCTATAAAGACTGCGGCAAATTTAATTAATCGAATGCCTCTACGAGTTCTTGATTATAAATCTCCAGCTGAGTTACTTTTGAAATAAAATGATTTTGTTGTTTCTCCTAAGGTTTTTGGATGTGTATGCTTTGTTCATGATTATAGAAATAATGTTGGGAAACTTGATCCTCATGCTGTTAAATGTGTGTTTGTTGGTTATTCTCCTACTCAAAAGGGTTATAGGTGTTGGTGTCCTTCTGAGCGTCGCTTCTTTGTTAGTATGGATGTGACTTTTCATGAAAATGAACCTTATTATGGCCCAACCAATGATACTGAAATAGTGAAATTACTATCCCCATTTGAAGTGCAACAAGAGGGGGAGAGTAATGGTGGAGGCATTCTTGTGGGCTCTATTTGTATCCCTAATTCAAATGTGTTACCTTTGAGTGATAGGCAAAGTTTAAGTCAGGGGGAGATAACATATAACCATAATGATAATCCTTGTCATGGAGACATGCAGCATAATCTGCCTTCTTAGAATATAGAGTCTATTATGCATGAGGACCCACATAATGGCACTCAATCTCCCGATCCTATTGCTCCATCAAGCACTTTAGAGCAAGGTGAGAATCAACCATCTACTCAACCTTCTTCTCACAATGACTTACCCATTGCCTTGAGAAAACCACATAGATCCTCAAACATTCCTGCTCACCTCAAAGATTATGTTGGGTACAAACATGATATTGCCAACTTCATGTCCTATAAAAATTGTAGTTCATCCTTCCAAAGTTTTATTGCCTCACTAGATTCTGTATCCATTCCTACCAATTGGAAATTGGCCAAAGAGGACCCTGAGTGGAAGGAAGCAATGCTAGAAGAGATGAGAGCTTTGGAGAAGAACAAAGCTTGGGAGCTTGTGGATCTACCTCAAGGTAAGCAACTCGTAGGATGTAAGTGGGTTTTTACTATTAAACATACACCAGAAGGAAAGGTGGATAGGTACAAAGCCCGTTTAGTTGCAAAGGGGTACACTCAGACTTATGGGATTGATTATGATGAGACCTTTGCACCTGTGGCTAAGATGAATTCGGTAAGAACACTTATATCTTGTGCTGTTAATTTGGATTGGGAGGTATACCAGATGGATGTAAAAAATACATTCCTTCATGGTGATCTTCATGAAGAAGTATATATGCACATTCCACCTGGAATTGAAACAGATCAAACTAATGGGAAGGTGCTTCGTTTGCATCGATCTTTATATGGGCTGAAACAATCACCCAGGGCTTGGTTTGATCGCTTTAGGCAATCCATGCTAAAGAGAGGTTATCTCCAAAGTAATGCTGATCATACACTATTCTATAAGCATGTTGTAGGCAAGGTAACAATTCTAATAGTGTATGTGGATGATATTGTGATTACTGGGGATGACTCTACTGAAATTTCTAATCTAAAGAAATACCTTGCACAAGAATTTGAAGTAAAAGATTTGGGGCACTTAAGATATTTTCTCGGAATTGAAATTTCTCAAAGAAAATATGTCCTAGATCTACTAAAGGAAACTGGAATGCTTGGATGTCGTCCTGCAACCACTCCAATTGAACAAAATCATCGCTTAAGTAAAGATGCAGGGACTCTGGTGAACCGTGAGTGTTACCGAAGGCTTGTTGGAAGACTTATATATCTCTCACACTCGACCAGATATTGCCTTTGTTGTAAGTGTGGTGAGTCAATTTATGCATGATCCTAGATCTTCCCATATGGATGTTGTTTATCGGATCTTGTGGTATCTTAAGAGTTGCCCAGGGAAGGGTCTTTTATACACTCGTCAAGGAAATTTACAAATTGAGTGCTACACTGATGCTGACTGGGCAGGCTCTTTGGATGATAGGCGATCAACTTCTGGATATTGTACATTTGTAGGAGGTAACCTGGTTGCATGGAGAAGTAAGAAGCAAAGTATTGTAGCACGGGTTTCTGAAGGCTATTGATAAGAAAAGGAGAGGCTTCCTTTGGAAAGGCCAGGAGCAGGCTAATGGTGGTAATTGTTTGGTCGCTTGGGAAAGGGTGCAGCGGCCTCTTGAATATGGTGGCCTTGGGATCCATAACTTAGAACTCCTTGGCTGCACTTTAAGGATTCGATGGCTGTGTGCTGAGAAAACTGATCCATCAAGACCATGGGCTGGTCTTCCAGTACAAGTCCCCCGCAAGGCTCAGGCCCTCTTCAATATTGTAGTAGATGCCATAGTAGGGAATGGTGAGAAAATTCGGTTCTGGACAGATAGATGGTTAAATGGTCACACCTTGGCTGAGTTGGCCCCCAACCTGTTTAATGTTGTCCCCAAGCGTACAGCCAAGAGACGTACTGTTGCTTAGGCACTCCAGAACAGAAAATGGGTAGATGACATCAGGGGAGCTCACACTGTATCAGTCCTCGTCGAGTACCTACAGCTCTGGGACTTGGTGGATGGAATTTTTCTGCAGCAACAGGTTCCAGATCAATTTACTTGGAAGCTAACCCAATCTGGTTTATACACAAGTAAATCAGCTTATGCTGCCTTCTTTGTGGGAGCCATCAGGTTTGGTCCTTGGAGAAGAATTTGGAAAAGCTGGGCGCCTCCTCGTTGCAAATTTTTTATCTGGTTGGTTTTCCACAATCGGTGTTGGACGGCCGATCGCCTTGCGAAGAGGGGATTGCCCCATCCTGAGGCTTGCCCTTTGTGTGATCAAGCTGAGGAGACTATTCATCATATCCTGGTTGGTTGTGTATTCACTCGTCAATTATGGGCTCAAATCTTCCAATACTTGGGTCTCAGTTCTCTATCGCCAGAACCTACAGCATCTCGTTTCTCTAAATGGTGGTGGAAGGCAATATCGTCAGTGCCCAAGGCGGAACGGAAGGGTCTCAACTCCCTGATAATTTTGATAGCTTGGGAGGTGTGGAAGCACCGTAACTCATGTGTGTTTGAAAATGCCACGCCAAGCATCCAGGAGGTTCTTAGGGCTGTCAGCACTGAGGGTAATCTTTGATGCAGGGCTGGAGCAAGAAAGCTCCAGGAACTCTTGGTCAGGGAGCCGGCCGTGGGGGTATAAGGCAGGCGGTTTTTGTCTGGTCGACAAGAATTTAGTTTGTGGCGCGCCTGTTTTAGTTAAGTGAATGGGTGTGTGTTGGTGGTGTTTTGTACTTGAGTAGGGTCTATTTAGACTCGTGTATTTTATTTCTACCTTAATGAAATGACGCGCAGCTCTCCTGCGTAGTTCGAAAAAAAACACGGTCTACCGCTGAGGCTGAGTTTCGTGCTATGGCTCATGGTGTGTGTGAACTGTTATGGCTGCAAATTCTTCCAATGGAATTGAAATTGTTTAAGGGCAAGCCTTTGATGTTATATTGTGACAACAAAGCAGCCATTGATATAGCCAACAATCATGTTCATCATGATAGAACCAAGCACATTGAGATCGATCGTCACTTTATCAAGGAGAAGTTGGATAGAGGGATAATTTGTCTACCTTATGTAAAATCAGCTAGTCAAGTTGCTGATGTCCTAACCAAAGGATTACCCGAAAAATTATTTTCTGCCTTTTGTAGCAAGATGGGTCTGTATAATTTTTTTTGCCCCATCTTGAGGGGGAGTGTTGGTGTGTGTTGTAAATATAGAAAATAGCTAAGGGTTAAAATGTACAAACAACTAAGAGATAAGGAGGAGTATCTGAGAAGGATCGAGAGTATCGATCCAAACTTCCCCATGCCTCTGTCTCATGTCTGTTCTTCCCTTTCTTCCAAAATCTCCAAAATACTCTTTGATCCACTCATTATTCCTCAACACAACGCAACAGCTGCTGCTGCTGCCACCGCAAGGGAAATTAGCAGAGAAGCCATTGATGGATCGATGTAGCTTGGTCGTATGCATGTGTACATTGTGTACAGCTATTTATGCTTCCCTGCTTCAGTATCCTACACGTACGATGTATGCAGCCAAGCTGTAATTTTTTTTACTGTCTTTCGTGAGCCGGTTCGTCATTGTAGGCAGGCGATATATGTTATGGTCGTAGAGTAACACTATTCGTGTTGGGCAGGCAGTAGTTTAGTGCTCCATGTCACAGTAACAAGTGGTTTGAAACCTCTTGTCTCTGTGGACTGCGTTGTGTGGTTGTCTGAAGTGTGAACAATTGTTGGATGACAATTGCAAGCGTCATGGAATAGAGCAGCACTGACGATTGAGTGATGTTAATACTGGAGGCAATGCAATGCAAGTAGCCTAAATCCACATCATCAATCTTCTCTTAGTCTTAGCAAGTTTTTTTTTAAGAATCTCTTAACAAGTTGCACTGCAGGCCTCAAGAATCATGAAATTCTGAAGTTATATATACTGATAGTTTTTTCTCTTATAATTGGATTGAAGATTCCTACCATCTGTCTGATAGTTTGCATAGGCAATTTTCTGAGTGCTAGTGTCAAATGCCTTGATAAATGAATGGATCCTTCTACAAACTGCAACTTTTTCACTTATTATTAGGAAAATTCCAGTGTTTGATAATTTGCACATGACAATGCTACTTTGGAGAATGGCTTTAATGAACTGAAACCAACAGTGTGATTATTGACTATCCAATCTAAGGTAAAGTACTGGATAACCGTTTGTCACTGAATGTGAATATTCGATCATCGTTACAAGCTCGCTGATAACAAGATCTCTTCCTCCATACTGTACTGCCTACTGCTATAGTTGTTGCCAACGCCGGCGTTGCCTCCTTGAAATGTTGACCCATTCAGATCACCCAGCTGCTCTTCCATCCCAGAGCTGTAACTGTAAACGTCTAAACCCTGCAGTCCTTGAAGCCTCATCTCCACGTACCGCATCTTTGGCCTATCCTCACCCTTCAACCTCAAGCACATTGCTGCTATGGCCGCCACTTGTTTAGCCTCATCTTTGTCTTCTTCTTTCATGACCTGCTCATCGAGCATCTCATCGAGCTTATCTTGATTCAACAGCATAGCGAAGTGTGCACCTAAACTGACTCCTTCAGGCAACATGCCGACATGTACATGCTTGGCTTCTTGCTCGTTAGCAGCTCATTAGCTCAACAAGCATGACACTTATCATCTGCATATTGCTTTCGTCAATACCGATATTAGTTTCAATAACCAAACTATACTAAATAGCTGAAGGAAATATCAGTTGCATTAGCTCAAGATTCTAGATCCAAGGCCAATCCTCTGCTTTTAACTCCTTTGTGTTGACATGCTTACAACAAACTAGAAAGCAAACTAATATCTTCAGATGACCAATGAATAAATACAAAGCACATAACTATACTGTTTATAATATTCATGCAAAGTAACAAAAGATATACAAAATCGGTAATATGACAGCAAATGAAGTTCATCGTTGCTCATGATTGCACGAGTTCATCGGGGGTAGTTTGCCAACAATAGTATTTCCTCTTCCATACTGTATTGTCTACTTGCTTCATTGGATATCCGTTGAGTTGGCATGTATCGGACTAGGTTTTCATCATCATTGGCCCTTTCTGGCATAATGTATGGAACATGCTTCTTCTTAGTCAAGTTTTCAAGTGTCATCTCCACTTCTCTCATTGTAGGCCGCTCTTCTCCCCTTAGTTTAGTACACGCTGATGCTAGTATAGCAACTTCTTGGACTTCTCCATCTTCCTCTTCCGTGGCTTGAGGATCTATTATGTCACATAGGTTGCCTTGTGCTAGCAATTTTATAAAATGTGAAATAAGACTATCATCATCATTGGACCTGTAAAGGAACGGTTCTTCCTCGTAAGCAATTCTATAAGGAGAACACCAAAACTAAAGACATCACTCTTGTCTGTTAATCGGGCTGTATAATAGTACATTGGATCTAAGTAACCAAATGCTCCTTGAACAGCTGTAGTTATTCCTGTTTGATCAGTTGTGATGTACCTTGAAGCTCCAAAGTCTGATACCTTTGCTGTTAACCTATCATCAAGAAGTACGTTGGAGGACTTAATATCTCTATGGAATATTGGCATTGAAGTCGCTGAATGTAGATAGGATAGAGCTTAGCAACTTCAAGCGCAATCCTTATCCGATCAACCCATGGTAGTGATATTGATCCTTCAACATGTAGATGTTGGTAAAGGGTTCCATTTGAGATGAACTCATAAATTAGAAGCGGGACTTCTACCTCAAGGCAACATCCTAATAGTTTCACCACATTTCTATGGTTGACTTGAGAAGGAATAGCTACTTCATTGATGAATTCTCCTATTTCTCTCTGGACCACTATCCTTGATTTCTTGATTGCCACGACTTGTAGGTCTATAATTCTTTTGAATACAGTACCATGCCCTCCTCCACCGATCACACGTGCTCTGTCAAAATTGTTAGTAGCCTTCTCTAGCTCCTTTAACGTAATGATCATCCTTTCCCCAATGTCGGTATTATGTGACATCCGATATGACACACCTAAATTTTACCCCTATATATATATATATATATATATATATATATATATATATATATATATATATATATATATATATATATATATATATATATATATATATACAGGGAGAGTATATTCAGTAGCCAGCTACAAAATAAGTTATTATGTAGCCAACTTCATTTACGATAATGTCAATACATATTTACGATAGTTGAGTTACTATAACACATGAGGATATTTACCATAACGTTATAGTAAACCACTTAGTAAGGAGTTACTATAATCTCGTAAATTAACATAATAATTATCATAACTCAAACTGGGTACAAAATAAGTTATTTTGTAGCCAGCTACAGGGTAGTAGTTATATATATATATATATATATATATATATATATATATATATATATATATATATATATATATATATATATATATATATATATATATATATATATATATATATATATATATAACTACTGTTCTGCAGCTGGCCATAGAATAACCTTATTCTGTGGCCACTTTGAGTTACGATAGTTACTATGCTAATTTACGATACTACAGTAACTCCTTACTAAGTGATTTACTATAACATTATGGTAAATATCATCGTGAGTTGTAGTAACACGAGTATCATAAATACATATTCATGTTATTGTAAATTGGTACAAACATTATTGTAAATCAAGGTGGCTATAGAATAAGTTATTCTATGGTCGGCTGCAGAATAGCCTTACCATATATATATATATATATATACACACACACACACACATGGGACGGCACGGTACTTTAGCCACCGAACGCCATTTGGAAAATCCACACTCAACTCCATTAATTTGTCTATCTTAGATTATCAGAATATATCATGATTAGGTTAGCACCCTGATCGCTTGATTGTTTTTGTGGCTTATAAGCCAGCTGATGTTGTTTTGTTGTGAGAGAAAAACACTGTATCATAGCTGATAAGCATGGCTGATATATACGAAGCGGTGTAGAGCTAGCCATATTCATGCATTAATCTAATCCCCAACTGAGTTACTATACCTTTTTTTTTAATCAAGTTACTATATATCAGTTTATCCTGCACCACCAGCCGCTAGCTCCAACAATGGAGCAGTTGCCGTACACACGGAAGCTAGCTAGCAAAGCTTTGGAGGTGTAGCCGGCCGGCCCGCTGGCCGGGCAGGTGCCCCGAGCCTGCATCATGCGTGTGCTGTTGACAAACCGTTGAGTCACTCACAGAAAAGGATGGCAAGCAGACGGGTTCACTACCACAGCAAGTAGAGGCCGGCGTCTGGGTCAACCGTCTCTACCTATAATTAAGTTCAACGATTTTTAGAGACGGCTGTCCAGAGCTGTCCTTACAAATTGATTTCTAGAGAAGGCTACAAATCCGATCATCTCCAAAGATCGTTTCCAGAATTTGTAAGCCGGCTCTATAAGTAGAAAAAAAAAATCACTCCCGGTGAAGCACTCGGCGCGCACTGCAAGTCACAAAGTCAGGTGTTTTGCGCACATCTCGCGCGCGTGCGGCTGCGGGAGATCGAACACGCGACGACCTGTGGCCTCACGCGAGCCTCCTCTAACTACTCCACCCTAAAGTCAATGATGACTAAGTACATGATATTTCCTTTTGTATTATATTGAATAGATATTATAATGAATATTTTGAGGCCCTAAAAAAATTAAATGAAAACAGTTTCAACTATAAAATGGTATATCGTTTAGAGATCTACAACTTCACATTTGGTCGTTTCTCTACCCGAGATCATTTGAAATTTCAAAAAAATGAATTTCGAAATGCAAGAACTTTAAACAGAATTTGCAGACCCTAAATGATTTCAAATCAAAAAGTTGCCAACTATAATGTTATAAATCTCTTCAAGAGCTACAATTTGTTATAAAGTTTGTCTTTATCCGACTTTATTTGAAAAAGTTATGAATTTTATTGTATTGCACATATTTTTGGAGACGGGTCAAATTGTCAACTGCCTCTAAAAATATAATTGATTTTTAGAGACGGCTGGGATTTCCGGCCACCTCTAAAAATATTTCTATTATTTAGAGGCACCTATAAATACCAATAGCCTCTAGAAATATGATTTTTAGAGGTGCATGTGCTTTCCCGTGTCTCTAACAATAGAGGACATTTCTAGAGGCGGTTGTAAAGCCCAACCACCTCTAAAATTCAATTTTTAGAGCCAGGTCCGTTCGGAAACCATTTTTAGAGATGGTTTTATATAGAGTTGTCTCTACTTAACGTGAAAATTTAAAAATTATAGAGAAATTTATAGTCAGCAGTGCATCCATGCCTCAGCGGAGAAATTTAAAAATCATGAAAATGATAGACAACAAGATTAGCGTGAAAATGCATAATTAACGGATTTATGCATGATAGACATGAAGGATACTTTAGCGAACTTCTATCGAACAAACGGGTTTACTCCTATTTGGTATGCATATGTACAGAATTTCAGGAAAAGTTTTAGTACAGTTTTGAATTATAAAAATGCACCAGTACCATATATGTGTTGAATTCTAGAAATCATTTCCATTGAAAAACAAAATTATTTAATTTCGTTGTCTAGTAAAATGGCTTTATTTTTCACAAGAATTTTTTAATAAAAATATTGAAGGGCAAATGAAAACCCAGAAGTCGTCCACAACGCAAAAACATTTCGAAGGCACGTTTCTTTTCTTAATTACTTTTTATCTATATATGAGGATAAGGAACCCTAAAAAATCTTGTAATTTTCTAAATAGAAGATAAAAATCTAGCACGGGTCATTTAATCTATGTTAAATCCAAAAACACAGCAGAAGAAAACCAATCGACTGAGCGACACTCAGCTGGCTACATTTAACCAACATTTGGCATCATAGTTTTTGTAGTTTTGAAATTAAAATTCTTTCTAGAATGATACATCTGAGTTTTTGTTAGCCCAAAATGTTTTCTCAAAATCTAGAAAAATAATTTAAATTTATAGTTCAAAAGGTAGTACTTTGTCATGTAATTTCTCAGCATACGTGCTCAAATAAAATAAAATCTTTTTAACAAAGCGCATGCTCAAAATAAGAGCATCTCCAAAGTTTCCAATAAAGCATCCTAATCTATGATTTTTGGCAAGAATGAGAAAAAAAAATCATCTCCAACTGTTCCCAATTCCACATCCCAATCTTTTCGCTCTTAAAAAAATAAACCGATTGGGCAGATATATCCGCGTGTCAACCACGCGCGTATTCATCCGCCAATCTATGGGTGGAAGGGCATGGGAAAGAATAAAGAGTAGGAAAGGGTACCTAATGTAAATGTGCTAGAGAGAAAGAATATATAAAAGTGGTTAGGATAATTTATAAATAGCGTAGGGTTCTTGATGTAAAATTGTCTTCTATATTTTAGGAGTGAATTATTGAAAACTGTTAGGAGATGGTTTTATTTATTTCTTCCAATAATTTTTGATGAGTTAGAAAATTCTATGGATTTAGAAAGAAATTGTTGGGAACTCTTGGAGATACTTTTAGGTTCTATTTTGAAATTAAATTTGAAGGTATTTAAATTACCCCAAAGTTTCCATGCATCCTTTATTGTCCTTGTGATATCACAAACTAAACACATGCCTAAGGAATGCAAAATTTGAGGGGAGGGGGCATCGGCCCCTGTGGGTCTTAATTATGATATGCCCTGATTTCTTCTTTTACAGAGGAACTATGTTGAAATATGCCATGGTTCAGTTTGAGATGATAGATAATGGACATATGTGTTAGTTTGGATCCAATTGACCATTTTATGCCGGATCAAGCTACAGCCGCCTATCGGTTGCTACCAATATAAGAAAAGAGATGAAGCTGATATAGATGGTGTTGATCAAGGCAAGGCAAGCTTCTTTAAACTCAAGGAGCATAGGGCGCATTTGGTTCTGGGGACCGGCTCGCCTGGTGATAGGGACAGGGTTCATGATCTTCCGTCAGGTTCAAGATAAACGATGATTTGGTCGGAGAGTGATGCACCGATCCGACTGCAGATCACAAAGACCTGGACCCTACAACCTTAGCACCATGTCTCCTCTGGTTATCAACTGTGTCACAATCCAATTGACCTCATCAAGAAAGCTAATCCCTACTGCGAATCGAAGAACACAAGCAAGAACAAGATAACATGCAACTCAAGTATAGTGACAATTGCAGATATATGATTAAGATCTTGAATGTGGGCTTTCACAAACCAATAACGGCGACTAATCAAAGACAGATTGATCTAAAGCAAAACCCAAACCCTAACGTAGGTGGCGGCTACAGATTATATAGCCTAAGGGGCGTCCAAGGACCCCCTATTTGCGTCCCTAAGGAGTCATGACTTGTTACAAGGCCCAAATGGCCAAAAAAGATGGCAACGCAGCGCCCTAATAGATTCTGGATGTCAAATTATTTCGATGATTCCTATTGATTCTGAAGGAATTTTGACGTGATACCACTTTCATTGGTTGCCTTATCAAATGATCTTTCCATCTATATATGGATCATTGAAAATGGAATCCGTATGCGACCTAGGCGTCTGTTTTAGTACAGACTGCTCCTGGAGCCCGAGATGGACTCGAACTTGACATGGATTGGGCCTCCAACTTGGCTTGGATGCCCTTGTTAACCTCCTAAGGTGATGACCAAGGGGGAGGACGTCCAAGGGATTCCTTCTTATGTTCTTCATCTCCTTGGGGCGTGCTCCAACTTGGGCCAGGGTCCCAGGGGTGAATAACAAGCACATGATGATGACGTAGCTCCTGACAGAAACAACGACATATTTTGATGATTTGGAGGTCTTGCCGACATGATATTGAAGTGAGACCAAATCTATTTGAAAGCTTATCAAACTAGCTTTCCATCAAGTGCTCATTGAACTCAATCACAGTCCGGATGAATGAGTTACGACCTTCCCAATCAAGCACTGTCGTGCTGCCGACGAACCGAACGTTGGACTTTGATGAGCTTGCACTCCATACTCTATCATCATCACCATTGTTCCTATGCACATTTGAAATACCGATATTAGATAGTAGCAAATTCTTAGTTTTATCATTATGCAAACATAGGAATGAGCTCGACTTATAATCAAAGGTCATATCCGAAGATGTCATGTCCTTATCATCTGGCCTCGCTTCGCCCAGCTGGCGCGAGCATCGAGGCGCTCACCCAGGCCGGCGAGCCATTTTGGCTCTCTTACACAAGGTAGCGAAATCTTGCCGGCACAGGCAAATAAACCAAACGCCCAACCTTGGTCGCTACCCTTGCTTGGCTAAGCGGTATAGTGCCAGGCAAAAGGATCCAAACATGCCAATAAGCACTTGATGGTGCCAAGGACCAAGACAAGGTCGGATATATATCGATGTCGAGCAATTTTCTTAGAAGTTACCCAAGAGTTAGGAGCCATGCTTCAAAAGGCATGTATGACAATTCTGTAGTTTCTCTTCAAAACTAGGAGTTGCGACCCTCAGAACGTGCGATGTCATCATAAAGATTGTGTCATGACCATTCGATAAAAAAAAATAGCAGAGTATTTTTGCACCCTTAAAGGTAAGTAAGTTAGTATTATCAATTTTAAACTCGTAGATCACATCAAAAACTATGACTTTGCATTAGACCATGTCAACATCTGAGTTTGTTTGCTGGCCCTCTTTTTAAACCAGGTGGCTCACCACAAAAGTTTCGTCTCGACAACAATGAACTCCATTACACAAAGTCCTAACCAAGTTAGAAAGCAAAAATCTGTCGACGTGTGCTCTCCTGCTATACACCGTGGGATGCGCATGGAGATATATGAACAGTAGGACCATAAGTGCAAGCACATGCCGTTAAGCTATTTACAGTTCATTAATTGCATTATTGTTTACAAGAGTGCCACGTCAGCTAAAGAGATATGGATATGGGCTGATAAAATGAAACAAGACTCACCGTGTACAGTTCATTTCGCAATTTCATAGGCCTACTATAGCATGGTATTATAAAATAAAGCACTTATGTTGGAACAAAATGCTTCTAGTGAAGCCGCACTTAGTTTCCAATGCGTTGAAAACGGTGTGCAACGAGCTTCATGTAGATGGGACCTGTCTCCTCTCCCCCTCATCATAATTTTTGTACCACGTTATCATTTTTGCGGATATGTCACGTTATTAAATAAGAACGAAACTCTCATTGATACTGGTTTTTGTTGATATGTCACGTTATTAAATAAGAACAAAACTCTCATTGATATTGACATGCAAGGAAAAAAAAACTGCATTTCAAAGTAACCAGGCAACGGCGGCATTGAGCAATGGCTGCAGCCCTTCTTAAAGCTGTCCTGTTTTGTTTTGTTGTTTTGTACTTTAGCTTAAACTCTGTTTTTTTTTCCAATAAAATTCTGTAGGGGCCTCGGCCCCTCCAGTTCTAAAAAAAAATGGCTGCAGCCCAAGGATGAAGAACAGTTGGGGAGGGGCGGCCCCACCTGGCAGTCACGGGCAGCGCAAGTGACTTCCAGTTGCATTCGAACACACGTGACATTCGGCAGGGCAGGATGACTTGATGAGGCCGGAAAAACTACATTGGCGCCAACGGCCAAGTAGGTGGACTGTGGATAGGACCATGCCCAGTGGTCTGTAGGGTCTGGACAAATTTTAGGCGCTGCATCACGGCCGCTTGCCAATTCAAAGTCACCCAGCAGTTCTTTGTTTCTGCGCGCGTAGAATGGAACCATCTTTGTGTCCATGCATACACAGACACACAGCTCTTCTTGAACTGATTTGGTAACCATAAATCAAGAGAAATTAAACATTGAAAAATCCGGTCAAATTTCTGATCGTGCTTGAAGAACTATACTATAATATAATGCTTCGCCATCGTCTTATCTGTTTGTCAGAGTTTTTTTTTGTTTTGTATTTTTTAGAAACTGGAGGGGCCAAAGCCGGCCAAAGCCCTACAGATAAACTTTAGGGCCTGTTCGGTTAGGACTTTTTTTAGCAGAAATGGTTCCCGTTGAAGATCTGGCTATACAAATTACACGGTCATTTCCGGTAGGATTGATTCCCAGCCTTAATCCCCTTGACCGAACGGAGCCTTATTTGAAAAAACAGAGCAGGAACAGTTACGGGGGCCTCCTACCGTCCGGCCGTACGGACGCGATTCTCACGCCGGCCGCAGCGCGCGCAAAATAATTTTCGCGGGCAGGAACGGGGAGCTGCGGTGGGCAGGCCGCGCGCGAATCGAAGTTAATTCGCGCAGATAATGAAGCCGGAAATCATTAGCACAGATAAGGGTCCACGTCGCTAGGCTCATGCATGCACGACCTAAAAAAAGCCATAACTACAAAACAAAACATTCAAATTAAAATTCTGATTACACCATCAGATTTCTTGCACTAAATCCTTCGAAACAAGATCTCACATGAATATATTTAGGTAATTTTTTGTTAACAAACATTTATCTCGTGAAGATAGAATATTTTCTTTTATTGACCAGAGATGGTGTTCTAGCTTTAGAGAATAATGCCCCGTCTTCGTAAGAAAAATATTCTCAGTTTAGAAGAACAATATTCTAGTTTTAGGTGCATGATATTGATATTATAATATACATAAAAATAAATAAATAAATACATAACATAAAAAAAATCTAGAGCAAAGCATAAGAAAAAAATAAAAAAAGTAATAGACAAAAAATTAAAAAGAATATCACATGGATACTTTTCAAACATCTAAAAAAGACTATAGAATATCACATGTATACTAAGTGAACATCATTAAATACACCATGGAACATCACTAAATATATTATAGAACATCACATATATGTTACGTGAACATTAGTAAATACATCATAGAACATCACATATATACTTTGTGAATATCACAAAAAAGCATCATAGAACATCACATGTATACTACGAGAACATAACATATATATTACGCGAACATCGCAAAATATATCATAAAACATTACATGCATACCACGTGAACATTAAAAACATCATAGATTATCACATGTATACTACGTGAACATCACATGTATACTACGCGAACATCACAAAAATACATCATAGAACATTACATGTATACCATGTGAACATCGCAAAAAATATCATAGAACACATCTATACTATAGAACATAGCATCTCATGAAAATATAGAAAATAAAAAATTAAACATGAAAAAATAATTAAGTAAGGTAAAATAAAAAAATAGAAAATAAAAATCTATAGAAAACATAAAGATAAAACAGCAAAGGAAAAAGAAAGAAATACAAAAAAGAATAAAACATAAAAAATATATTAAAAACAAACAAAATAATTAATTATAGTAAAAACAAAAATAAATATATAAAATATATAAAAAGAAAAGAATAATAAAAAATCACATGAAAAGAAAAAATAAGCAAAAATTAAAAAAATAAATTAAAGAAAGGAAATAAAAAATAATAAGAAAAGTTAAGAAAAGAAAATAAAACAAAAAAGAAAATAAAAGAAAAATAAAAAATGAAAAGAATAATAAAAATGACATAAAACAAAAAAAATAAAATAAAAATAAAAATAAAGCATGAAAGAAAAAATAAAAATAAAAGGGAAGAAAAGAAAAGAAAAGAAATGAGAAGAATAAGAAAAAAAGAAAAAAAAAGAAACTACCGTACCTTACCTAGGCGCGTCGTCGCTTCCGTATGAATTCCCGTGAGCCGCCGATTCCAGCGAGACTTGCGATGGGAAAGATTGGGGGCGGGAACGCTGTTCGACGCGGGTATCCTGTCCGGCCATTTGGACCGGAAGGTTTCCGACAGTTACAGGAGGGTCAGTCAGAGTTCAGCCTCGATGACCCTACGAAACCTGAAATGTGGGAGAATTAGCATGGGTGACGGTGCCCGACAATGGGAAAGCGAAGCGGTGGTGCGGCAACGGCAAGAGCGCTGCCATCCACAGGGCTTCGTGGTTGCAGAAGCACTCACTGCCAAGGACATCTGGTTCGTCGTTCAGAAAAAAAAAATGGAACGACTAGCGCTCGGACGTCCAACGCGAGGACATGCCCGGACACCCACGCCTGCCCCGTCTGCTTTGCCCGTCCCGCTCACTCGCCTGTCACGCCTATTCCAAAAAAAGGCCAGCCCCATCTGCTCTGCATGCAACTGCATGCTGCCCGCATGAAACTCTGCGCCTACACATCTCGCATGCAACTGTTGTGCCTATAAACCCGCCCCCGCATGCTAGTGCGCCTACGCATGCAATTGTGCATGCATCGTGTTTGCTGATGCTCACCTCGTGCTTGTTGATGCATGCCTCGTGCCTACTGATGTGCATGCAAGCGGGGACCGCTACGCACGCTTTGCATGCGCCCGCTTCCTACGACGGCTAATGTTGCAACATGAAAAGCACTGTGCAACATATATCTGAAACATGTGAAACATTTATAAACATACATTTGAAACATGTCTATAGCAACTACAACATCAATATCAACACATTTGCAACATACGTATGAAACAGACAAAACATTTTGAATAGACGCTTGCAACATACATCTAAAACCTATGCAACATTGCAACATATGCAACATCCAGATGAAACACTTGCAACATAGGTATGAAACAGGTGAAACATTTAGAACATTCACTTGCAACATACATGTATATCCACTGCAACATATGCAATATCCAGATAAAACGCTTGCAACGTACATTTGAAACAGCTGAAATATTTAAAACACACACTTGCAACATACGTGTATAGCCATTGCAACATATGCAACACTAGATCTACTTTTACAACATATAGATGAAACAAATGCAATATACATCTGAAACAAATGAAACATACGGTTGCAATATGTGCTCATCTACTTGCTGACGTCCCATGGAGGCTAGTTGATACGGCACGGGAAGCGCAGCGCAAGGCGCGGGCGGCGCGGATGGCACGAGGCACGAGCGAGGTATGTGGCACGAGGCGCGAGGTGTGGGGCACATGCGGCGTGAGGCAGGCCAGGGGCGACCGTGCGAGGCGCGAGGTAGGAAGGCACAGGGGCGCGCGGCGTGAGAGGCACGAGTTTTTTTTTTGAGAAAAGTGTGAGTCGTGAGGTGCAGGGGCGCAAGGCGTAAGGCGGGAGGCATAGGGGCACGCACGAGGCGGGTCCGACCCGTCCGTCCGTCTGGACGGGCGTCAAGCATTACTGGAAAAAATCATATAGGAAGCACAACAATATTATTGTTGGAATCCGACGCAAGAAAGAGGTATCATCCGTTGCGAACTTGCCTTGCCGTCATGATAAGATTACAGAATTGCTTCCTGATGTCTGTGCTCCCAGTGTTAGTTCAGTTGCTCAGAGTTTGTTCTAAAGGCCCTGCAGCTTACATTACATGCATATCGAATGACTCGCTTTTGAAACTTCTGAAACTTTAGTATCGTATTCTTTGGAAGTACTAGAAGTAGTTCTGCCAAATGCCATTCTCACTACAAACAGAATTTTTTTTAAAATGCACATATTCTACGGTTGTGCAAGCGGGATGAAGTTTTGAAATCTATTGAGTGAGTACTAGTGCATATAAGCAACCAAGTGTAGAAACAATGTACTAGAGAGCAGGGAGACGACTTTGCTGCTGGATGGGAACATGGTGTAACCATTAGCGCTCCAAGCTCGCAGACAACAAGATCTCTTCCTCGATGCTGTAATGTCTACTGCAATAGTTGTCCCCGGCATTACCGTTGTTTCCTCCTCGAATTGTTAGGCCGTTTAGTTCATTCAGCTGGTCCTCTTCAACTAATGAAATGTCGATCTCCGGACGACACTGCAGTCCTTGAAGTCTCATCTCCACGTTCCGCATACTAGGCCTGTCTTCTCCCTTCGTCCTCAAGCACATTGCTGCGATTTCTGCCACTTGTTTGCCTTCCTCTTCTCCTTCTTGGATGACCTGCTCTTCTAGTATCTCACTGACCTTGCCTTGATTCAGTAACGTGACAAAGTGTTCCACGAGACCGACATCATTAGGCGAAATGTACACGATCGGCTTCTTTCTTGTTAGAAGTTCAACAAGCATGACACCGTAGCTGTAGACATCACTTTTGTCAGTCAATCGCCTTGTGTAGTAGTACTCAGGATCCATATATCCAAATGTTCCTTGTATGCTAGCCGTCACTCCTGATTGATCGATTTCGATGCCTCTAGAGGCACCAAAGTCCGACACTTTCGCCGTCAACCGATCGTCAAGCAGTATGTTGGATGTCTTGATGTCCCTGTGCACCACTGACGTTGAAGCGGCTGCGTGAAGATAGGCCAGAGAACTAGCAATTTCAGAGGCGATACGCAGCCGATCTTTCCATGCCAATGGGTTTTGATCAGGGCTGTCGACATGAAGGTGGGCATAAAGTGTCCCATTTGGAATGAACTCATAGACCAACAACGGAACTTCTGTCTCAAGACAACATCCGAAAAGCTTCACTACGTTTCTGTGGTTTATTTGCGAGAGGATGGCAACTTCATTGATGAATTCTTCAATCTCCTTTTGAATCACAAGTCTTGACTTTTTAATGGCAACGACACGTTGATTGGAGAGTATGCCTTTATAGACCGTGCCATGCCCTCCGCCGCCGAGGATGCGCGACTCATCAAACTTATTTGTTGCCTTCTCAAGCTCCTCCAAGCTGAAGATCATCCCTTGGGCGATGTCTTTATCAACCAGTTGCTGAAGCAGCAACCCGCGGTTTTGCCTGAAGAATTTCTGCCTCATTTTCCTGGCTTTATGAATCTTGAGCCTTTTTGTTGCAAAGATGGCACCAAGAACCAGAAGCAAAAGGAACATACCAATGCCAACCCCCATAGCCAAAAATGCGCCTGCGGAAACATATCATGTCACACCCTCGGATGTCATCAATCCTTGATTTTTTTTTCAGAAGAGAAGGTAGTTGGATCAAGCTTACCAGCTGCGAGATGCCTTCGAGCTCCCCGGCAGCCACCTCGCACGTAAGGGTTGCCGTTGTAGCCGTCCTTGCACTGGCAGAAATAGCCGTCGGCGCTGCCCGTGGCGTTGAGGCACTCGCTGTTTCTGCTGACGCAGCCAAAGCCGGGCATCTTCGCCGCCGCCGCGCATGACGACGACGTGTTCAGCGCCCAGTCCAGGAGGGCCGGGATGACGAACCCGGTGGCATTGCCGCCGGCGGAGAGGAGCGACAGCTTGACCGGAACCACGTTCTCCCTGTCGCGCCACCACTCGTGCTCCACCATGAACACGTTCGCGCCGGGCGCCACCCACGCCGGCCGCCGAGCCGTGGCGTTCTCCTGCAGCCAGGAGAACCGGACGCCGAAAGACGACGACGTGAGGCCGCCGCCCGTCGTCGGGATGGGCGCTTCGCAGCAGCCGGCGCCGTCGCACGGCCCGTGCCGGAGCTTCCGCTGCGCGGCGCCCGGACAGGACGGCGCGCACGAGGTGAACGTGCGGGCCGCGTTTCCTTGCCGCGCGGGCGCGGTGGCCTGGAACTGGAAGCCGCAGCCGACGAGGACGAGGCTGTTCCGCGCGGCGGAGAGCGCGTACTGGGAGGACTGGCGGAGGTCGGCGGGGAGGGCGTCGACCCTCGCGTCGCTCGTAGTGCCGGCGGCGGCGGCAGGGAAGGACCACACCGTGCTGCGGACGCGCACGGTGCTGTTCCGCAGCGATATCTCCAGCACCTCCGGACCCCCGCCGCCGCTGCCCAGGGAGAGCTTCGGTGGGCGGTACGCGCGGTCGCAGGTGACCTCGAAGCCCGCCCGATGGCAGCCGTTGCTGGTGCCGAAGCCGAACGGGTAGGGCACCTCCACGTCGCCGCACTTGCTCTCGCAGCCGGCCATGTTCGCCGCAGCAACCGCCGTCCACGTGGTTCCGGCCGTCGTCGCGAGCTGCAGCAGCAGCAGCTGGACGGCGGCGCCGGCGAGGCTACACATCGCCGCCATGTCATGTCACTGCGGGGACTGCAGTGCACCAGTGCGTGAGCTGCGCAGCAGGTACGTACGTACGGTAGGTAATCCGTGCATGACCTGGTCTCCGTTTCTGGCGCGTCAGGAGAAACTTTGGCCTATTCAAAGTACACCACCAGCACTCCAGCAGCAATTGGTGGTTTATTTGCCTTGAAAAGCAAGCAGGTGAGACCGTAACTTCGTGCAAAATATAAGTTACAGTGCTGGTGACCTGCAGGTCAAGCTCGAAATGCTTATCTACTATCTCTGACATTGATGCATGCGTAGACATGAACGAGCGCTTTTCGTATGCATGCGCGACTTCTACATGTAAATAACAAATGGACTGGGTGTGCGTAGAGTGACACGAGATTTTTTGGATCTCTCGGACATTGGATAGTCTTTGGATTTCGTGTGTCGCTCAACTACTAGTGATGTAGTGTCATAGACTTGAATGTCAGCATGTCATTACTATATAGACGGCGTGCCATATTTTTTTACGGTAATACTTGATTGTGGGCGTTCGGACGAACGGATGGATCGACCCCGTGCGTGTGACGTCCAAGAAAAAAAAGGGGACGTTGCATTAATAGTCAGCAGACTCGCACACGTCCTTTCTGCGGGGCAGCGTATGGGAGCATGTGTGGCCACTCGTTCGGGGTGCAGTTTAGGGTGCATGCGGCGCTTGGGTTTCCGTGCATGTGCGTGACCTCGGAGAGAGGATCCCTGTCTGTTGCTGGCTAGACCAGCCGGCCATACCCCTAGCCGCACGCGTCCAGGGCCATAGGCCTCCCTGTCGCGCCAGCCCTTTGCTGCCAAGCGCCTAGGCCTACTGTTGTTTGTCGTCCTACTCTTTTCTCCTCTGTGTTGTCTGCGCCCAGGCCAAGCTGCCCGTGTCGCGTCTGCCCTCTGCTGCCAAATGCCTAGGTCTACTGCTGCTTGTCGTCCTGCTCTTTTCTCCTCTGTGTTATCTGCGCCTAGGGCAAGCTGCCCCTGTCGCATGCTGCCTGCAGCATTGCTGCCGACCGGATTAGCCAGGCCGCTTGCCTATTTGTGAGAGGAGGGCGGGCCCACATATGCACGCCGTTTGATGCTTCCATGACGGTTGACCATTGACAGCTAAGTGCTGGCCCAAACTTTTCCACCCACTCCATGGCATCGAGCTCCATATGTTTTCAAGCGTTTCAGATGTATGTTTCATCTGGTGTTGCATGTGTTTCATCTGGATATTGCATAGTGCATTGGCTATAAACGTATGTTGCAAGTGTATGTTTTAAATGTTTCAACTATTCAGACATATGTTGCAAGTGTTTTATTTGTATGTTTCAATGTTGCAATGGCTATACACATATGTTGCAAGTGTATATTTTCTGTTTCAAACATATGTTGCAAGTGTTTTATCTGAATGTTGCATATGTTGTAGTGGCTATACACAAATGTTGCAACTGCATGTTTCAAATGTTTCACCTGTTTTCAGACATATGTTGCAGCAAAAATGTTTTAATATTGCAAGTGTTTTAATTAGCATGCGCAGTATGTTTCATGCGTTTTCATAGGTATGTTTCATACGTTTCATCTGAATGTTGCATGTGTTTTATCTGAATGTTGCAAAAGTAGATCTGGTGTTGCAAATGTAGATCTAGTTCCTACCTGCATGCAGGTCCACGGGCGCCCAGCACCAAAGCAAAGCTAGGGGCACAACAGCATGCACGGGCGCACAACACGGAACAAAGCGAAACACACAGTAGCAGGCATGGGGTTGCGTGCGTACATGCAACACCATGTGGGGGTGGGCAGGCATGCGCACAGTTGCAACCGCGGTCTGACTCATCAGGCATGCGGGGTGGGTGCAACAAGTGGTGCAGGCGCGAGTGTCCGGACGGGGGCTAGGGTCCGAACATCCGGGCACTAGCCACGCTCTATTTTTTATTTGGATTGTAAAGATTTCGAGAGTTATGAGATTAGATGTCCGATAATTACTACCATTGTGGAAAAAAGGTTTATAACTGAGTTGGTTAGATGACTTGAGTACCATTCTTCAAAACCTGAGTTCGACTCCCGGTTGCTAGGGTAAAAATATTCTCCTCTTCTCTCCCACGCCAAGCATCCCCGTTCTTCAGCTCCCACCCAAGTGAGATACTATTTTGACAAATAGTAATTTCAAATGTCAGTAAAGAGACGATGGAGAAATTTTTTTGTACTTGTAAAGTTTTGTTGAGGCCAATGTGGGCCTTTGCCCCTTGGCCCAATAAAACTTCAATAGAATTATAGCATGCTTTTTTTTGTTATTTATGCTTTGCACTCTACAGGGGGCTAATTAGCTTCACTAGTCCCTCCTAACAAGATGTACATGAGCTTAGGGACTCAAACATCGATGCTCATAGAATAACTCATAGCACGATTCATGCCGAGGTAGGGCAGCGTGTGTGATTCTTGAATCCACCCAGGGGCGGATCCAGGGCCCGGGCTGCCCGGGCTGCAGCCCGGGCTGCCCGGGCTGCAGCCCGGGGCGAGTCCAGGTAGCCCCTTTAACATATGTGGTGTTTAGCCTAAAAATTATGATCTTAATTAGAAAAAGGAGGTCTAGGAAGCAAGATCAGACTATTTTGAACGTGAATCAACAGCTCAGCTCGGGGTGCAGCCCCGTTTTGAATCCGCCCCTGAATCCACCTAATGGCAGTGGCGAATCTAGGTTTTTAGTTTAGGGTATGCCGCTCAAAAATTTTGATATACAATTCGGTAAATCCATTTTAGCAATTTGGTAATAATTGTAAACTTTACAATGTGATTTGATAAATTCAAGGATTAGATTCAGACCATCCACTAAATACAATATAAAAAGTTCAAATATAGGCATAAAAGAGTACCAGAGACTTACAATGTTATTTTTCTCAATGGTTTATTCGACGCTTACAAAGTGACATGAATGTTTTGACTATATCATTTTCATCAACTTAAAAAATATCTCGCTCAACGAAAATGACTAGACAATCATTCAAAAGGCTAAACAATAATTTTCTATAAAAACCTGAAGAGCAAAGATTAAATTACCGTAAATATTGCAGACAAGACTTGCGAGAAATAGACGGCGATCCTCCAATTCAGAGCAGGGCGGAGGGCGGCAACCGACAGGCACCAGGGGCCAAGGCGGCAGGGCGGCACTGACTCGACTCACCCGGTCAGGGCGTCAGGCGCAGGCGGTGTGTTCCTCCGTGGCTTCGTACTCAAATTAGGAAACTGAAACGTCGTGTACAAAGTCGGAGACTCAGAGCGCACATACCGTATGGGTTCACTTGCCAAGTGGGCCGCGTTACATGGGCCTCCCGTCATCAAGCGATGGTGTCCAAGTATGCTTTTTCATTTTTCTTTTTTATAAATACAACGTATACACTATATTATATAGTATATATATACTACTTGCATCTGGTTTTGTAGGGTATGCCGGTGCATACCCGGCATACCCTGTGGCTTCGCCTTCGCCACTGCCTAATGGTGTGCGTAATATGTACACTCCTAGCTATTTAAATAAAGAGGGTGGTGTTGGTAAAAATAGCCAAGCCATTAAGCTATTCCAACAATAATCATTATAAGAACAATATGACAATATTATCCCAATCTCACCTTTTCAATGCCTAAGGTTGGTTGGTATAGAAATCAGAAGCATTTATAGCTGTTTGCGCTGTTGGATAAAAAGGTTATGCAAGCGTTATGTTCTTTCAAACTGGCTAAGATGTGCCCATCGATGATGATGAATAGATTAGCAACATCAGACTACATTAAAATATCACAAACCGACTGATTAATGAACAAATACAATATATTTTTTTAATTAACTGGAGGGGCTCGCGCCCCTACAGGAACAACAAATACAATATTTGAAAACCATATACTTAATTTTTTTTATTCTGGTCTCTGCATTAGTTATGCACCAATCTCCAGTTTTTGAATAAGCTCACAAAAGCACACAAAACACAGGGACTGTCTGAACACCAAGTCTATTAAACGATAACCATCCGTTGAAGGATTTCATAAGCACGCCCCAAAAAATGACCACGAAAATAATATGCAAATACGAATATAAACTTTTTTGGTTAAAAACCATGTTATTTCTACACAGCCAAATAGACCAAAAATAGCACTCACGCGCACACACACAATGATATCTTGTTTCTCAATCTACTTGCTAGAGCCAGATTCTGAGGACATTCGTTACATTATTTGGCAGTGGTTATATATTTGAATGTTTCCTTGTGGACTTTGACAGATTGGCATCTTTCTCGTTTTGCAACACTTATACAATTATACAAAATAACTGAAACACAGCAAACCAATCCTCCATCTTCAGATCCCTGGCGTCACAGAACACAAAGGCGATGTGGGGGTGCACCATCAACAGCATCCGCACAATCAATCCCCCATCATCTATCCATGCCATCTCATCAAACACAGCAAAAACTTCACCAGTGCCTGAATCAAATCAACTGGTGTGTCTGTATAGATGCAAAACGTGTAAAAACAGAGTGGCTATAGTCCCATGCTTGGCATCTTCCAAGAAGGCAATCCTGCATGCTGCAGAACGCGTGACGCCTTCCTATACATTTCGCCGAGCACATTGTGCACGATGATGGCAGCGGCGATGTCCTCGCCTCACCGGCCGGAGCACGGAGCGGTGGGCATCGACCGACCGCGGCGAAGTGGCGGCGCGGACGCTCGAGTCGTCGTACATAGAAAGTTCCCAGCCAGCGTATCGCCATTTGCCAGATGACAGCGGTCCATGGTCAACTGCATCCAGACCGCTCAGTTTGACTGGACGGCTATCCGGAGCCCACAACTCTTCTGCCAAATATTCCTCTTCCTGCCTCTGCCTGCAAGCAATTGGCACACACATGCGGCGCCGGGGCACCGCCGACTCGTCGCCGGCGGGCGGCGCGCGGCGGGCCGCACTTCTCGGCCGTCAGACCTCCACATAGGTACGCCCTGGTCCACCCGTTGTTACTTGTGAGTAGTTCAGCAACCCAAAATAAATCTGGAGTAGGTTATTGCTCGTTAGCCGGATTTAGAAGAGAAATTTGTGGGTTATTATTGTAAGTAGTACCTAGCTAGGTTACCTGTATTTTGCATGCGTTGTTCTGTTGAGGTAGTTCGACAGTCGATTCTCCGGCGACGATGAGCCCGTGAATGATTTTGATGCCATGGCCTAGCCGGTTTCCCCCTAGGATTGCATATCCATATTAACCTACTACCAATAGATAAACTAAATTCTGGTTTTTATCTTCTTTTTTTAAGTCTCCTGTGCTCTTGTGCTTATTTATTTTTGAGGTGGCCAGTTCGTAACAATCTCCTGCGCTATTTTACTCATCCCATCGACCCATCCGGGTCTGTGCTGGAAATGCTTTTGGCGAGACATAATAAATGTTTCAAGACAGATGAAAAGAGGCATCCCCAGCTACTGCTTTCTGCAAATCAGGAGTGGGAATTTTGGCATGCTTGAACTGTTCCTAAGCTGTGTTGCACTCTCACGGCGCAAGGGTGAAGACACGGGCGAAGGGCGTGTCCCAGACAGGAAAACGTATTTGCATCATTTATGTAATAGATAGTTGATGACATGTGGGGTCATTTGAGACCAGCGGCTTGAGCCATATATGCTGAACACTTGCTGTAATAAGACAACGACAAATACATTACTGAATACAGTAAACGCGAGACAGAGGTTCCTCTGCTCCGTTGGCCGATTCCGGCGTGCTACCCTATCTCTCTCACATCGCCGGCGATCGTCGGCGGCCACGGGTCTTACAGGTGGTATCAGAGGCGGTCCTTCCTTGGCAACAACCCACCCACCCTATCCCCTGCTCGATGCCACGTCGCTCTTCACCTCCACCGCGCTGTCATCGTCACCAACCATCATCACCACCACCACCGAGGCGCGCAGCTCGCACCGGTATGTCCTGACACCGTCTGCTTCGATCTGCAGTTCCTAATTCCGGTCGGCAGGTGACCACCGTCCACGCCCCAGTGGTGTTCGATGTGCGGTCCCGTAGGTCTTTCCTTAGGTTGAACTGGGTCAGCGATGGCAAAGGCATTCCCTTAGCTTGCGCACTTCAATATCCACCTCTACCAAACCCCAATCCACCACCCGCCTTCCCGATCTCCTTCATCTACGGCTCGACAAACGACTAGGGGACTACACCGACAACATTTGGTTCAGTGGCGTGAACCACTGTGAGCTCAACCCTTCCGCTCACATCCTTTTCTCTTAGCACAACTTGACGACGAACAAGGGTTGCGCGGCATCTGTCCACACGTAAAATTCCGGCGTTTGGTCGTTCAAGTGTGGTGCGGTGGCGTTGGCGAGGAAGTATCCGTGGATTTGGGTTGTAGAGTGCTGATCTCTGTGTAAAATCCCTCGATCCCGCCTTACTTCTGGGAGTTGGGTACTGGTGAAGCACGCAGTAGGGGAGGTTTTGACCAAGCCTGTTGCTTCACAGTGGAGTCCACAAGCGTTCAACAGTTTGCCGCAACGGCTCCACCAAAACCTTCGAAGCAAACTCAGATCTTGCTAGACCACATGTCGAAGAGCGCCGATGATGAGAAGTCCCGCTGGGACCAGATGCTGGAGAGCGTTGATTTGCTTTTCCACAGAATGAATGATATTGGCGTCATCCAGCAGGAGCTGAAGACTCAAATGCAAGAGAACAACAAGAAAGTCGATAAGTGTGCAGCTGAGCAACAATTCATAGCACAACAGGTCAGACCAAATGGGCAAGCTGTTGCACAGTTCACTGTCCAGCAATTTGATAAAGAACCACAAGAATTTAGTGATGGTTCAGTGTCTGTCATCTTTGAGGAAGAGGAGGACTTCTAGAATGTGTTTGCCCACACCAATGAAACCCACAAACCATCCACTTCCAAACAACCTCGACACACCCAGTACCACACAAAGAAATAGGACCTCCCACATCACACCCTTCCCAAGATGCAATTCCCAACCTTTGATGGTGAAAATCTCAAGATATGGATTGATAAGTGTGAGAACTACTTCACCATATACACTATTCCAGAGAGGCTTTGGGTAACTACAGCATCTATGCATTTGCAAGGCAATGCAGCTATGTGGTGGTAGGCTTACAAGCAGACTCACAGAAAGATCTCATGGAAAGACTTCTGCTCAACTGCGCAATCAAAATTTGGCTCTGATGATTACAAATCAGCTGTCCATGAGATGTTGAATCTGAAGCAGACTGAGACAGTGGAAGAATACACCACTCAATTCCAAAAACTCCAATTTCAGGTGTCAATGCACAGTGGCAACTTTGATGAGCTGTTCTTTGCAACCACTTATGTGACTGGCCTCAAGGAAGACATTAGAGCAATTGTGGAACCCCAGGTTCCAACCACAGTCGAAAGGGCTGTTATTATAGCAAAGATACAACAAAGGGTCCTAGAGAGGAGCAAACTGAAATATCAGCGAGCCAACAATCCAGCTAGACAACAGCAACACAAACCTAACCAAGTCAATACTGGCAGATATGGTAACTTATGGATGGACAAGCAACTGAGAGATTATAGAAAGGCCAACAATTTGTGCTATCACTGTGGAGAAAAAATTGAGCCTGGCCATGCTGAGGTCTGTATAAAGAAGACAAAACCACAAATCAATGCTATAGTGGTCAATGATCTAGATAAAGAGATCAATGAGGATCTTCTCAATGAAATGGCAATAGATGAATTGTTGACTAAAGACTTCTGTCAATTGTCATTGAATGCTATGGCTAGTACTGAATCCAAAGATTGCATCAAGCTGAAGACTACTGTCAAGAACAAGACAATGCTGACTTTAGTGGACACTGGGAGTTCCCATAGCTTTGTTAGTTCCCATTTTGTGTAGCTGACCAAACTACAAACAATTCCAATGGACAAGCAAAAAGTGAAACTTGCTAATGGAGAGTGGATGACAGCTGCAACCATGGTACCAAATCTCACCTGGTATATTCAAGGCCATACATTTACATCAGACATGATTGTCTTGAACCTTTTGCCATATGATGCTATTTTGGGATATGACTGGCTGGAGAGCCACAGCCCAATGCAGTGTGACTGGATAGGCAAAACTTTAACATTCTAGCATAAGGGCAGCAGTGTTACTCTAAGAGGCATCAAGCCCCACCCATTGCAATTGAGTACAATCTCAGCTAAGCAGCTCTACAAATCAACATAGGGCAATGATATTTGGGCATATGTTGTGCTGGACATCATCAAGGAACAACCAGCAGCAACCAACTCAGCACCAATGGTTCCCAATGAGGATGTCCAGCTATTGTTGCATCAATATGTTGATGTCTTCAAGGATCCTCAAACCCTTCCACCACCAAGAAGTTATGACCGTGCCATTCCTCTTATGCCTAATGCTGTCCCCATCAATTCCAAGCCTTACCATTATTCACCTCACCATAAAACTAAAATAGAGAACCAAGTGAAACAACTGTTGGATCATGGACTCATCACACACAGCCATAGTCCATTTGCATCCCCAGTGCTCTTGGTCAAGAAGAAAGATGGTAGTTGGAGGTTTTGCATAGACTATAGAAAGCTTAATTCAATCACTATCAAGAACAAATTTCCAATGCCCATTATTGAAGAAATATTGGATGAGTTACAAGGCTTCAAGGAGTTCACCAAGTTAGATATGAGATATGGATATCACCAAGTGAGGATGTTGCCTGCAAATGAACACAAGACAGCATTCAAAACCCATCAGGGCCATTATCAGTTTAAGGTCATGCCCTTTGGGTTGACTAATGCACCAGCAACTTTTCAATGCATTATGAATCAAGTGTTGCAACCCTTCCTCTGGTAGTTTGTCTTGGTGTTCTTAGATGATATTCTCATATACAGCAAATCCATAGAAGAACATATCCAGCATCTGCAACAAGTGTTGGAGACACTAAGGGCTAATAAGCTATACCTCAAAGCATCTAAGTGCTCATTTGCTTAGCAGAGTCTAGAATACTTGGGCCACATTATTTTTGATCAGGGGGTGTCTACAGACCCAGCCAAGACTCAAGCAATGCTCCAATGGCCAATGCCAACATCCTTCACAGAGCTTAGGGCATTTTTGGGGTTAACTGGCTACTACAGGAAATTTGTGAAAACTATGGAATTATAACAAAACCCCTCACACTACTTCTCAGGAACAAATAATTTCAATGGACTGATCAAGCCAACACAACATTTCACAATCTAAAAATGGCCATGACAACAACACCTGTCCTTGCACTTCCAAATTTTCAAGCTCAGTTCACAGTTGAAACAGATGCTTGCATAGATGGAGTAGGGGCAATGTTGATGCAGAATGGGCAGCCTATTGCTTATCTCAGTAAAGCTCTAGGAGAAAAACATAAACAACTTTCAATCTATGAGAAAGAATTCTTAGCATTGATAATAGCAGTGGAAAAGTGGAGACACTATCTGCAAAGGCAGGAATTCATCATCATGATTGATCACAGATCCTTGGCATATCTTTCAGAACAAAATCTTCACTCTGACGTGCAAAGAAAAGCAATGACAAGACTAATAGGCCTTCAGTTCAAAATCAAATACAAAAAAGCAAAGAGAACATGGCTGCAGATGCTTTGTCCAGGGTGGCTCATATGCTAGCTATACAGGCAGTATCAGTGGTGCAACCACAATGGGTATAGGAAGTGTTGAACTCTTATACAACAGACCCTCATGCCCAATAGCTTATCACACAACTTTCTATCAGCAGCCCAGATGCAAATGGGTATAGCCTTCACCAAGGTTTGATCAAGCATAAGGACCTCATTTGGATTGGCAACAAGTCTACCTTCCAAACAAAACTGATTGCTACATGTCACTCTAGTGCCATTGGTGGCCATTCTGGAGTCAATGCAACTTATCACAGGCTCAAAAGACACTTTGTGTGGAAAGGGATGAAAACTAATGTGGATTACTACATCAAATAGTGCAAGATCTGCCAGCATGCAAAACACTCACATACTCACCTAGCTGGATTGTTGCAACCCCTACCAATCCTAGCTGGTGTCTAGAAGGATTTGTCTATGGACTTCATTGAGGGCTTACCAAAATCTAAACAGTACTCTGTCATCATGGTAATAGTGGATAGACTTACAAAGTTTGCACATTTCATTCCTACCAGACACCCCTACACTGTCATCTCTATTGCCAAACTATTCCTAGACAATATTGTGAAACTTCATGGTATGCCTCAATCCATAGTCTCAGATACTTCGATTCCTCGGCGTCGTCGCTCCCAAACCTCCTAGCGCCGCCGCCACCTCCTCAGAGCCTCCTCCACTCCGCCGCTTCCTGGACACCTCCTCCCCTCCCAGTGCCTCCGCTCTGGCCTGCGCAACCCCTAGATCCGCTGCCCCAAGTGGCCCGCTGTCTCTGCATGTTCGCCTATGAGCTACAGCGGGTAAGCTCCTTATGAGTTCCCCTTGCTATGGATCGGAGGAAGGAGGTTGGGACTAGGGAGATCTTGTTGCTGGTTCTAGTCCCTATTGCCAGGAAGCTGCCATCACCGCCTACGGAGCCCCAACAGATCTCTAGCATGTAGGGCCTACACCCCTCCATCGAGGTGCCCTCACGGGCAATACTCGTCGACCAGACTGCACGTGGGGAAACTCGTCGCATCCCAATAGCTGACTGCGGGCGAGGAGCTCCATCAAGTAGTTGTCCGCCTACCTCACCACCGACGCTAGACCCAACCCTGGCAAGTTCGCTGCCAAGCTGATGACAGCTATGGCCACCAAGCTCGCCACCAAGCCCAAGAATGGAGATGAAGACCGCGTCGCTCAAGCCTCCATCCCTATCATGCCTGAGCCACCGCTGCCGGAAGCCTCCGTCTCCACATTCAGCTATAGCGATTCTGACGATGAGGATGTGGATGAGGTCCTATTGGTGGACTCGCCACCACCGCTTCCTCGTCCTGGTGGATCGCGGGCGCATTCATCGTCGTCGCCTCGTTCCGCGCCACTGCTGGAGCAGTCACCTCCTAGCCGCTGCAACTCCAACAACGGGCGCTCCATTCCTAACTTGTCGATGGATGATCTACACAACTCCATGGACACTCCGCCACCATTGCCGTCGCTCAATCAACGTCGGCCATAGCCTGACGACGACATGGTAGTGCCACCAACACCTGAGTTAGAGCCCAAGACAAGCCGTACCTACACTAATATCGTGAAGCATTCTTCGTCGGGCAAAAATCATCACCAGCAGCCGTAGGACCACAAGCTTAAATCAATTATCATAGATCCTGCTCGTCATGAAGTTCGTCACCGTTGTGCACGTCTTCGAGTTCATTTCGCTAATAGCCCTTCATGCTCTGCTACTTCAAGCATCGATTCACCCAGGAACACCTTGTGAAGAAAGGTTGAGTATCCACGGGAGGAGTTGCACCACTCGCCAACCCATCCTAGTAGTAATGATGGGAGCATGACTCATCTCTCTCCCCGCATTCGAAAGATCATTGAAGGCCGCTGCTTCATTTGCCTTGCATGGGGCCACTAGGCTGTGGATTACTGAGATCCCATCACCTGCTTCCGGTGCCGCCGCTTGGGCCATCGTGAGTGGGATTATCATCAGCGTCACCGACATCCCCGTCAATTGGCCATGCCTTGTCGTCTACCTCTGCCGCAACGTCTTCCACAGGAGGAACAATCACAAGGTCACTAGAATGATTGTCGCACTGAGCGTCTGCACCTAAGGAGCGATGATCCTGCAGCTCAGCATTTCTTCACCAAATATGCTAACTATTTTTAGCATGAAATCAAGAAGATGTTTGATGTAGAGATATAAAGCTTATGTAGTGAGTTCTCACTGCTGCTCAGTGCACAGCTGCAAAAGTTGCAAGATTCCAACGAAAAATGGATGAAGCTTGCAGAAAATCTTATGCTTCAGATACATGCCGTGTCAAAAAAGCTGAAGATAGCTTCGACATTGAATCAAGATTGGTTAGGCATGAACCAGGCGACGACAGCTGCGGTGGCCACTTCACCATGCCAGGAACCAAGGAGCCGAGGAGACCAACTTCATAGGCCCAAGGAGATTGCCCCTAGTGGCTCCCCAGTGAAAGTGGCGACAACATCCAACAAGATCAATTCTTCTTCATTTAACAGGTCAGCAATATCGGAGGTTACAATCCAAGATGTCAAAGATGCCCTTCTCCAACTAGAGATTGCTATAGCTAAGGAACCCCCATTGAATTTTGTTTCATGTTGCTCACCTACCCATGCTGCCGGTGGGTAATCTGACCCACTTCTACTCTCCCCGGCCTCAACAAATGCTGAGCCCTCCTGTCCTGTTATACAACTAGAGAAGTAGACAATAGGTTCGTCTGCTCAAATGCTAAGGTTAGAGACTGTTGAGTCTGCCATCCCCACACTAGAGATCGATGCATCGTCCAGTGTGCTAACAAGCCATCAGCTCGAGGAAACACTGGCAAAGGCGACCTTAGAGGGGACGACTAGGTTCAGGTTGAGGAGGTGTCATTTTCATCTGGGCTACGTGTACACCAGGCATCCACGCTATGAGTCTGCATGCCCCCGTCATGGCTTTGGAGCTACTTCTAGTGCCGACCCTTGCATGGACATTGTAGGGCAGGGACACACTTCGCCACCTTTGCTAGAGGATGATGGCCAGACTACACATGAGGTAGCATTGGCAAACTTCATTCAGTCAATAACCAAGCCTATCCAACAATCCATGCTTCCTCCACAACAACATGGCCTAGTGAAGCCACGGAAGGAAAAGAATAGGCCGAGCAAGCCGTCTCGGCGCAGTGCATGCCTAGCAGCCATTGCTTGGCTGTGTGGTGACGCATAGAGCAAAGCAAGGTAAGTGCTCATGAAGTGGCTGGGCGTCACACAAGAAGAAGGCAAAACCATGGAGATGGCCTTGCTGTGCTACCTCAACCTCTTCAAAGGTCTGATGTCTGACTTTGTCATCAAGGCGCTAGTGGCACTCAGTGGCCTTGATGGACTAGCCATGCTGGGGCAGATTGCCACGTAATGCTTCCTTACTGCTCTAGGACTCGTTCATGCCATGCCAGGCCAAGCTGCTATAGAGGGCACTAAATGATGGCACAAGGTGAGACTCGGTACATGATCTTGTCGAAGATACCGGATGATGGGAGGAGGTCAAAGTGTTTGGTTGTTGTCGGGTTCATAAACTCGGGGTCCCTCGGGGACCGACTTCCACGCCAGGGCTCAGCCCAAGGAAATAGCATATAGTTCATGGGCCGGCCCAAGAGTCTAAAACACGACAGGCCGGAAGGACAGTCCGGTCGCCGACCGGAAGGTCTGCCTGAAAGAACAAGTGCCTGCTCGTCAACTTCTTCGGCCCACCTCTCCGACCGGAGCACTCGCTTCGAGCACCAGCCGCCTCTAGATGGTCTCTCAGATCGAAAAGGCCTAGCCCAAAATGCTGCTTCCTACTCCGACCCTACGTCTCCGACCGGGGACCCCATAGGAAGCCTGCTTACCGCTCTTCTCCGACTGGCGCAGCCAGGGCTGACTGGGGCCATCCGACCGGGGACGTCCACTCAGAAGGGACCAGGGGCGAACAGAGAAGGCAGTGCACAAGTCAAACCACGATACCAGGACCATACCCTATATGCCTGCGGGAACAGTGCTCCACAACCGCCCTAACACAAATAGTATTGTAGGCGCCAACATTTGTGTCTACAGTATTGTAGGCGGCATTGGGCTCCCATACGACAAAAAGCCCCCCATGCCTCTGGGCATCGATAGTGGGCGCCAGGATTCACCATACCTGGTACACATGGTAAGGGCTCCTCACATAACAATAGTATTTTGCAGGTACCGACATCCACCCTTCCTAAAGAAGCCAACGCAACCTCCCATGTGCACCTGACATTCTACAGTGACGTCAATAGTATTATGGGCGCCTACCATCATCACTGTCCTCATCGGTGTGGGCAACAAGGCTTAGTAACATCCGTACTCTCCCCCTCTCACCTGTAAAGCCATCACCTTCATCTATAAAAGGGGATATGCTCCCTCCAACGAAGGAGGTCGACTTCTTCAAGTTTAGACTCACTAGATCGATAGCTCACAACCCCTCAAGCACACGCTTGGACTTCTAGGTCATAGCGGAGTTCCGGTCGCCCTCGGCCCTTTCGGTCGGACCCGATCGGGCCTCTTCAACACCCCTCCTTTCTCCTTCTTGTTTGTAACCCCACTACAGACTTCGAGCACCTGGGCTCAGGAATAAAGTCACCAACCGACCCAAACTAGACGTAGGGCGCGTTGCCTAAACCAGTAAAAATCCTATATCATTGAGTGCTAGGCCACCTCCGATCACAACGTACAGCAAAACTACAAATATTCACTAGTTGGTCACTTTCTGTACCGACAATTGGCGTCGTCCATGGGGAAGACGTTGTACGTTCAACACTTCTTGGTCTTCGGATGGCCCATTTTTCCACCTCCCCCACCATGGCGGGCTCGGGCAATACGATTCGCTTCAGCTCGCTGGAGTATCCCGCACTCTCACCCGCTGGGATGTGGGTTCCACCCGTCCTCGAGCCATCCCTGGCCTTCCTCTTCAGAAGCCTAGACTTCATCACCGACCGGCTCGGTGTACTCCACCTCTGCGAGGAGACTCACGACCCAGCACCCGTCGGAGATACGTCCTCCATTGACTCCGGGACACGCAACCTCGACGGCGTGGCATCTGCGCTTCATTCTGAGCAAACTCTCTGCTCAAACCCCACTGTAAGTAATACGCGTACCTTTATTCGCCCTTTATTTACTATCTCCCACCGATCACCTAGAGGGATTGCACCGCCCATACCACAAACACCGTACGGTCGGTTCGCCTACGGCCTCGCATCCTCCGTGGATGCCTACGCTCGGGGTCTCCAAAGGGCGCTGGCACCATCCCCACTCACGTCTGAATTCGTAGGAATGGCAGGCTTCGCTCCTATCATTTCCCATGAACTCCCAGATAACGATGGCGAGAGCGATGGTTCTAGCATCGGTGATGTGGCGCCCCTCCACCATCTGTCCCGAGAATGCGCTATGGCGGACGGTCCAGGGCAACCGCCGGTGGTTGCGGAGTCTGCGCTAACTCACGCCCCTCTAGACCTGCGTGTGGAGGCCCTCGTGGCTGCGCAAGGGCACACTGAGGAAATACGACAACGGCGGCAGAGCCAGCCGCCGCCTGCGCCGGCATGGTCAGTGCGACACATTGCACCCCATGCGCATGGCCCGGTGGGTGGCGCCCAGGGTCACGCTCATCAGGTCTAGCATGACATCGTGAACGAGGGGAACGATGTCCCACAATTTGCCCAGGCCGGCCAGAATATCGATGCTGCTGCAATGCTTCTCCGTAGTGTTCCCAAGCCCGTCGACCCTCAGGAGCGGGCAGTCTACCGGAACCTCCGGGTTCTAGTAGAGGCCGCCGCTGTCCAATAGGCAGGAAGCTCCACATCACGACTCTAACCCACGCCCTCTCTCCCCACCGAGGGGATGGGGACACGCTAGCCAGATTGATCCGATCGGCTTAGGGTGCGGCAGCCGTGCCATGGTCCGATCGGGCACCTGCTCCACACCGACCACACCAGGATGCTCGTAGCGTCATCAGCAACCGGCATCGAGCCCAACACGGCAACGACGTCTGCCATACGGCAGCAGGCGACACAGATCCCGACCAAACCATCGAGGGAAGCGGTGAAACGCGCCCCAGGTGCAATCGCCGGCCGGACGACCGGAGCCCTAGCCCTAAGGGCCTGGGGCATAGGCCTTCAGCCGGCGCATCCGGAGAGCACCATTCCCATAGCGTTTCCGACCTCCCTCCAACATCACCAAATACACCGGGGAGACAAACCTAGGCATTTGGCTCGAAGACTTCTGGCTCGCTTATCGAGCTGGAGGAGTGGATGATGACTATTTCATCATCCAATATCTTCCCATTTGCATGGGGGAACATGTTCGGGCATGGCTTGAATTCCTTTCACATGACAGCATCTGTGACTAGGCGGACCTCAAGAGGGTCTTCCTCGGGAATTTCTAGGGGACGTACGTCCGCCCGGGGAACTCCTGGGACCTCAAAAGCTGTCAGTAGGAGCCCAGCGAGTCCCTGTAGGATTACATCCATAGGTTCTCTCAATGATGCAACTCCCTTCCTAATGTCGTCGATGCAGACGTCATCAGCGCATTCCTTTCTGGGACAAACTGCGAGTCCCTGATCCACAAGCTTGGCTGCCTAAAACCCCGCACCACCCACGATCTGCTCGATCTTGCCACCAATCATGCCTCTGGCAAGGAGCCAGTTGAAGCGGTCTTCAGCGGAGGCTGGGACCAAGGCAAGCCCAAGCATGCGGATCCAGACAAAGGCCCCTCCACTCAGAGGGGCAAGAAGAACAAGAAGGATTGGCGCCGATTGGACAACACCACGTTGGTCGTCGCGGCTGATCACACGCCCAGGCAGCCCTAATAGGGACTACCTGACCACTTCAACAAACTCATGGATGGTCCGTGCCCCAACCACGCCTACCCTGTCAAACACCTCTACAAGGAGTGTGAGCTCCTCAAACATTTCCTCCGATAGACCAGCGGGTCAAAGGAGGGAGACGGCAAGGAGCCGGTAGCCAAGAGGGGAGGCACGGCAGGCAAGGACAGAGATGGTTTCCCCAAACCTGAGGAGTGCATCATGATCTTCGGCGGGTTCGACGCCATCTGGACTAAAGGCCGGCATAAGGTACGCTATAGGGAGGCATGCGCTGCCGAGACGACCATCCTCTCCTTTCTTAGCTGGTCAGAGTCCTCGATCACCTTTGATCATAGGGACCATCCCTCCTGCGTCACAAGACCGGGACGCTACCCGCTCGTCGTCGACCCCATCATCTGCAAGAAGCACCACACCAAGGTGCTGATGGATGGGGGGAGTGGCCTCAACATCCTGTACATCGACACCCTCGATGCCATGCACATCCCCCGATCGAAGCTCCACCCAGTGGGCTCCCCCTTCCACGGGGTAATCCCAGGAGCGCAGGCATACTTGCTCGAACAGATCGATCTGCCCGTCATATTCGATAGCCGGGCCAACTTCCACTCGGAGGTCCTCACCTTTGAAGTGGTGGACTTTCCAGGGTCCTACCACGCCATCTTAGGATGGTCATGCTACACAAGATTCATGGTGATCCCCAACTATACCTACCTCAAGCTGAAGATGCCGGGTCCAAATGGCGTCGTCACCATGAGTAGCGCCTTCTCGCACGCCTTCGCGTGCGACCGCGAGCACTACGAGCTCGCCACCGCGGTCATCAACTCCTCTGAGCTCCTGCAGCTCGGGGAGTCGTCAACCCCAGCAGTCCCAGACTGCAACAAACCGACCTCCTCAATGGCCTTTCGCCCACTCGAGGAAACCAAGGCGGTGGGTGTCCACCCCACCGACCCGGCCAAAATGGTGCGAATCGGGACCCAGCTCCTGGCCAAATAGGAATGTGAGCTCATCGACTTCCTACGTGACAATCGCGATGTCTTTGCATGGCAGCCCTCTGACATGCCGGGGATACCATGGGGGGTCACCGAGCACGCACTATGCCTTATCCCGGGCTCAAAGCCTGCCAAGCAACGCCTGCGTCATTTCGACGACGAGAGGCGTAGGGCCATAGGCGAAGAGATCGCCAAGCTCCTGGCAGCCGGATTCACCAGGGAGGTTTTCCACTTCGATTGGCTCGCCAATCCCATCCTTGTTAGAAAAAAGACCAGGGAGTGGATAATGTGCGTCGATTACACCGAACTTAATAAAGCATGTCCGAAGGATCACTTTCCTTTACCATGCATAGACCAGATAATTGACTCCACCTCGGGTTGCGAGATCCTCTCCTTTCTGGATGCCTACTCAGGCTATCACCAGATCGCGATGAAAGATTCCGATCAGCTCATGACCTCGTTTATCACCCCGTATGGTTTGTACTGCTACGTGACCATGCCTTTTGGTTTGAAGAACGCTAGCGCCACCTACTAGAGGTGCATGCAGCAATGCTTCACCGACCAAATCGACCTGCCTGATCAGGTTGAACGGTCGAAACCAACAATTGCTGTCTATGTTGATGACATAGTGGTCAAAACGGCTCGAGCTTGCGACCTGATCGCAAACTTGGCCGCAACGTTCGTGAACCTCCGAAGGTTCAACATCAAGCTAAATCCTGAAAAATGTGTTTTCGGGGTTCCAAAGGGAAAGCTGCTTGGATACATCATATCCGAGCGCAGCATCGAGGCCAACCCCAAAAAGATCGCAGCCATCTCCAACATGGGCCCCATACGCAACGTAAAAGGCGTACAAAGGCTCACCGGTTGCCTAGTGGCCCTTAGTCGCTTCATCTCCCAGCTCGACGAATGGGGGATGCCACTCTATAAGCTCCTCAAAAAGACGGATGCCTTCGTCTGGACTAAGGAAGCCCAACAGACTCTCGAATGCCTTAAAACATCCCTGACATTAGCCCCGATCCTCATCGCTCCCGAATGGGGAGAACCCCTCCTCCTTTACGTCGTGGCAAGTAACCATGTGGTGAGTGCCGCCCTGGTCGTCAAAAGGGAGGAACCGGGACACTAGCTCAAGGTACAACAACCCATATACTTCGTCAGAGAAGTACTTACTGACCCCAAGGTCTGGTACCCACAGGTGCAGAAACTCCTATACGCCGTGCTAATGGCCACTAGGAAGCTCCTACACTACTTCACCGACCAAGAAGTAACAGTCGTCACTTCATACCCACTCGGAGACATCATCCGCAGCCGTGATGCCATGGGACAAATCTCTAAGTGGGCCCTTGAACTCATGGGCCATGACATCAGGTATACCCCTCGCACCGCAATTAAGTCTTAGGCTCTCACGGATTTTGTCACCGAATGGACGGAGGTCCAGCTACCGGCCCTGGACGTCTCCCACGAGTACTGTACAATGTACTTCGACGGGTCATAATGGCGCCTGGCTCGAGGGTTGGAGTGGTTCTGATCTCCCCAGACGAGAGTAGGCTCCGCTACGCCATCCGCCTCCACTTTTTGGCTTCAAACAATGCCGTAGAATATGAGGCCCTTATCAATGGACTACGCATCGCCATCGAGCTCGGTGCTACGCGACTCTACGTCCGCGGCGACTCAGAACATCGCCGTATTGGCACTATAATGATGTCACCCACGGACATCGCCGTATTGGCACTCGATCAAATCGACTGGCGAGTACCACTACTCGCCTACCTCCTCGAGGAGGTTCTCCCACCTGAAAGAACTGAAGCCCGACAAATTGCTCAACATGCCAAGACCTTCGTCGTGCTTGGTAACGAACTCTACAAATGGAGTCCATCAGGAGTGCTCATGAAGTGCGTCCCCGCCAGCCGAGGGAAGCAGATCCTCCTTGAGGTCCATGCCGGGATCTACGGGCATCATGCGGCCCCAAGGTCCCTGGTCGGAAAAACCCTTTGCCAAGGTTTTTACTGGCCCACCGCGCTACGAGATGCAGAGGAGGTCATCCGCAGGTGCAAAGGATGCCAGTTCAATGCTAGGCAAACCCATTTACCGACGCAAGAGCTCCAAACCATCCCAATCACCTGGCCATTCACGGTCTGGGGCCTCAACATGGTAGGACCCCTCAAAAAGGGCCCAGGTGGTTTCACTCACCTACTCGTAGCAGTCGACAAGTTTACCAAATGGATAGAAGCCAAGCCCATCACCAATCTTCGCTCGGAAGAGGCGGTCAAATTCTTCCTCGACATCATCTACCGATTCAGCGTTCCTAATTGTATCATCACTGACCACGGGACTAACTTCACTGGGAAGAAGTTCCTAGACTTCAGCAATGGATACGGCATCAGAATTGACTGGGCTTTGGTCGGACATCCATGAACTAATGGTCAGGTCGAACGCGCCAATGGCATGGTCCTCTAAGGACTCAAGTCACGCATCTTCGACCAACTCAACAAACACGCCGAGCGATGGGTTGCAGAGGTCCTAGCGATCCTCTGAAGCCTAAGAATGACCCCAAACTGATCCACGGGATTCATACCTTTCTTCCTGGCTTACGGAATAGAAGCCGTGTTGCCCTCTGACCTCGACCATGGCGCACCAAGAGTAAAAGCTTTCGACCGCAATCATCTCGTGAAAGGAAGAGGCCTGCGAGACAACCATCATCTGCTCTGCTCTCTATCAACAAACCCTCTGCAGGTACCATGAAAGGAAGATCAGAGGAAGGATACTCGAAGTCAGCGATCTCGTGCTCCGAAGGACCCAATCGACGAAGGAAAAACACAAGCTCTCTCCACCCTGGGAAGGGCCCTATACGGTAACCAAAGTAATCCGACCGGGCACCTACTGACTGGAGGACAACGGCAATGTTCTCAACAACACTTGGAACATTGAACAGCTATGTCGGTTTTTCCCTTAGATTTGATCTAAACACTTTTGCTTAAAACACATGCTCCTGTAAGAGCACCCCCGCCCGAACACTTTCAACCCGAGTCGCTCGGGGGCTCCATAAGTGTACAAATATTGAGTATTACCTCCCTTTCTCTTTACTATCACATGGTATACAACCTTCTCCCTGAACGGAAACACATTCCATTCCTTTGATTACCCTACGTAACCCTGTTCTTACCCTCAAACCAGACGCACCCCGCCTTTCCCTACGGATACGAGCAGCCGAGCCTCGCGGGCCATGCCCCGGGCTCCCAAGATCGCACCCTACGGGACAAACGGGTAGGTACGAGAAAGAAAGGATAAAAACAAAGGTTATGCTAGGACAAAAACAAGGAAACAGATATGGTGCTTTCGTCAAAAGGGCAGTGCGGTTGTATTCATTGATACAAAGAAACTATTTACATGGGGACTTACCCACAAAACTTAACTATTACATTTTCTACTACTACAAATACTACTGCGGCCACTCGACGACTTGAATGCCAGAAATCGCTCGGTTCTGCTCCTTCAAAACTTCAGCAAAACACAACGAGTACCTCAAGGGCGTCGCACCTTTACTTGCTCAGCAGAAGAACATGGAGCTCTTGACCTTCTCATGCAGTCGAGGCAGCTCCTGGGTGGGGGTGCCGCTACCAAGGTATGGTCGCCATGGCTGGAAGAAATATCATCAAACTTTATGAACTGGCCGACTTGAGCAGCTGTAGGCACGGAACCCTCCACCGGCACGATCGTGAGTAACCTCCCCTCCGACAAGGCTCGCTCGGTAAAGATCCACTGGAGAGAGCCTACACATGGCTCCATCTCGAAGAAGGCCTCGCAAATCAGCATCACCTCTAGTCCGACATCACATTCTAGGTTCACAAAAGGATCTGTAAGTCCTCCCCCTCTCTCACTCTCTCTCTCACTTAGGAACTGCCACGGCATACAGGCACTCTCGGTGAGAAGGAAGAAGGAAGAGAGACAATAGTTGGAGAATAGGCAAAGGACTATGACGGAGAGCCCTCTCCCTCCCCCTATTTAAAGAAAAAAGGTAAACGATCAGAGCACAAAACTCTCCACCTACCCCCATTCAATACGAATGGGAAATGATGGGACACGCACTGACCGACGGAGCAACGCCGGGTCAGACAGAACACCACCTGGCAAGACAAAGCATGGCCGAGGTATGCCCCACCACTATCGCATGACCGGGCGAGAAACCAAAGCATCACCACGAGCAGGCAGCTCCCCGCTTCCCCAGGCCAGGTCTGGGGATACCGAAAAACGAAATCTCCGCCGGGAGACCAACCGATCTCCTAAGCCGATCGAATCGCTCAGGATAAACACCGAGACAGGTAGGAAGCGAAGGGACACCCCATGTAGGCCATGTCGACTCCATCACGAACAACGAGCATGGGTCTCGGTCGAACGTTTCCGACTGAAGCTTTCTGAGCCCCGTTACTCCAGTCATCAAGGTAAACACTACCAAAAACCCCTCTATTTCTTTATAAATCATTCATACATCCATACGCGCATTCATTTCATATGCCCGCGCCTCTTGGACGATTCGGGCCCTGAACCGCTCGGGGGCTCGGGAACTAAGCATCGCACATGCAGTAAGATGCACCAGAACGCTCCATGTTGCGTCATGAAGCGGCGGTTGTCTCATTCGACATGGGCAACCAACAAAGCCAGGGGAGAAAACCGTAGATGAGCACCGTGCGGCCCTCGCTTGGTCTAGCTGACCGGGTCATCTCAACCTTCTTGTTCGATCCTAAACCTCTTGCCAGGCCTACAGAATCTCCATCGAGGGGAGGCCGTTAGGCCACCCGGGCCGGTCTCTAGAACAACCTAGGCATCTGTCGGGTTGCAGGTAAAGGAGTAGTGGAATGTCACAAGAGGGCTATGCTGACCCCATCACGAACGACAGACCCGGATTCCACTCGATCACACCCATTAGCGAACTCACCGAGCTAGTCTTCGGGCCTGAGCGATCAGGACAGGCGATGAAACTCAGCCCCTCTGGTTGTGAGGAACCGAGGATGGGGTAACGCACAATACTCACATCGACCCCCACGAAGGCCCGATAAGGCTCGGGGGTGAAGGGACCGTGACACCTAAGAGGGGGGGGTGAATTAGGTAACTTAAAATTCTAACTCTAAACTATGGCCTCTTTTTCTAACCCAAGCAAAACCTATGCAATAGATAAACTATTTAGATGTGCAACTATGGTTTTGCTAGTGTGTTGCTATCTCTACCGCAAACGTAGTAAAGTAATCAATGTAAATGCGGAAGCTAAAGAGCAAGGTAGAGATATGCAAACTCCCGTCGACGACTCCGGTATTTTTACCGAGGTATCGAGAAGCGCGCAAGCTTCCCCCTAGTCCTCGTTGGAGCCCCTCGCAAGGAATCCCTCGCAAGGGCCAAGCTCCCGGTCGGGTGACTCCGTGGATAGCCTCGGGCCTTCCCCACGTGCAAGTGGGTCTCCGATGTGCCTCTCGGCAAGCCTCTCCTGGATGCTCCCCGCTGTCTTCACTATCAAGCTTTCGGTCGAAACACCGTGGGCCTTGTTTCCTCTGGTACATGGTGGCGGCCATACCACAAACGCGGTTGGTGTGATCTCGCAAGACTTCAAGCCCCTCCGATGTACAACACTTGTGCTCGCAAGCACAGGGTGGCAAGAGGTATGCAAACCTCACTAAACACTAGGCATACACCTAGAGCAAGCGCATAAGCGGTGGTCTAATCAACCTAAGCACTTCGCAAAGCACTTATGCTAATCACCTAATAAAACACTAAGCACTATGCATGTAGAGATCACTAAAATGGTGTATCAACACCCTTGGTATGTTTCCTCAGCTCCACACTACTCAAATGGCCGGTTGGGGGGTCTATTTATAAGCCCCACTGAGAAAATAGCCGTTGGGGACGAATTCCCGCTTTTCTGCTACTGACTGGACTCTGACCAACATCCTGTCAGTACTGACCGGACGCGTCCGGTCACGAAAACGGCTCTCTAGAACCTTACTGATGTTGACCGGACTCTGGCACTCAGCGTCCTGTGCAGCGTCCGGTGCAGCGTCCTGTGCATCGGAGCGTCCGGTGCAGCGTCCTGTGCAGCATCCGGTCGCTGCTGTTGACTCTATTGTTGCTTGATCGGAGCGTCCTATGCAGCGTCCTGTGCAGCGTCCGGTGCAGCATCCTGTGCATCAGAGCATCCTATGCAGCGTCATGTGCCTTCTGTGAGCTCGTTTCTTCGTGATCTTGCGTCTGGCTTGGTTCCTATCTTCGTGCTTGGACTTTGCTTGATCTCTTGGGTCTTCTCTTATGCTCCTAAGGTCTTGCTTGAGGTGTTGATCATCGGATCATCATGTTGCCTTCGTCCAAGTCACGTCTTGCACCCTATTGAACTACAAAATAAACACTTGCAAATTCATTAATCCAATTTGGTTGTGTTGGTCATCAAACACCAGAATCCAAAGTAAATGGGCCAATGGTCCATTTTCCTTACAATCTCCCCCTTTTTGGTGATTGATGCCAACACGACCAAAGCAAGCAAATAATAAGAATTCAGAAGTTAAAAAAACTACCTACTTGCTAGGATGCAATGCAAAGGGCAAGGTTATATGATACTAATTGAAACTTTACTTAAAAACTTGTCTTGCCCTTGCAAATGTCCCCATATGATATTATGGATTAAAGCCTAGCTTTCTAAAAAAGATTCTCCCATTACTTAGACTAATCCATAATTCACTTTCCTCCCTTTCTCGGACCATTTCCACTTGTAGACATCAACTTGATGCTTGCCTTTGGTCCTTCAAATTCTCCTCCTTTGGCATCAAACAACGAAAAGGAAGACATTAGTAGCACAAGGGAGGGTCAAATTTCATGATCCTTTGTGTATAGAGTGAAATGGATCACAAAATTTGACTCTCACATTATATAGACTAAGCTCCCCCTAAATATATGCATACATACGGTAGAAAGCAAAGCATATGCATAATTAGCAATTTATTGTACAAGAGAGTTTAATCTATATAATGCATGGAGAAAGCATATAAATATGAAATGAAATCAACATGATGATGCCAATTGAAGAATGATGCTTAACTCCGGGGACTCCAATTTCCTTACAATGAGACTACTACACATGTGATAGGTTTGAAAAAATTGATACCATTTGAACAAGTGTTAGTCTCAAAGCATCCAAGTTGTAGATTAAGCTCCCCCTAAATTTATGCACACAAGTGTTGAATACTTGTAAAATTTGTGCACATTGATTTAAGTATCAAAATACCACTTGAAAGATGATATTTGGGAGAGATTATCTACAATTTGGACTTTGGCACATATTAGATAATTAATTGTAAAACAAGCTATGTGCCGTGCTCCTAAACAATTTCAAACCATGTAGGTTTGCTCCAAGGGTTGATAATGAAACTGAGCAAGCCTACCATATGATATACCTATTGAATGCATAACAAAAGATGTAAGCATGTAAATGCAAACATAGGCATAAAAGATAACTAGATGCTTTAATAGAATATCAATTGAAAAACAAAACCAATTGAAATGAATACTAATTGGAAGTAATGACATCTAGTTACCTAACATGGGAAGGGGAATTTGGGTCAATAGTATTCACTAACCTACTTGGCAATGACTTTATCCAACTTGATGCACCCCATGAAATGCACCCAAACTTTGCCAAGTCTCCAAATTCCCCGAAGTCCGACAGACTTCTTACTTCCCTTTTGGGATCCAAACCTTCTTGGTGCTCTTCATGTTGGAAATGATTTCCTTTGGCACCCAAAAGCGTTTGACCCCATTGTTGGCTTGCTTGTTCACCTTGATGGCCACCACCTTGTCATTTTTCTTCTTCTTCAAGAGATAAGGTGTGGAGGCCTTCTTGTCCACCTTGTTGGTGTAGGTGTTGGAGAGCTTGCTTGTTTGCTTTTTCTCCTTCTTCTTTGCTCCTCCCCCATTCTTCACCTTGCACTCATAGGACTTGTGACCTTCCTTGTGGCATACGTAACAAACCACGGTTTGTCCTTCATCAAGCTTCTTCACTCCCTTGACGGTGTTATCTTGATGAAGTTGGGTTTGCTTCGCCTTGCCTTTCACTTGAGTCAAGTCCTTGGTGAGGCGAGCTACTTCTTGCTTGAGTTGCTCATTCTCCTTTGCAACCTCTTGTGTGCATGTATCTACAATAACTTTCTCAACACAAACTTGGTTGCACAAAGGTGAGTCTAAACATAAATCATTACAAGAAGTAGAGGCATCCTTTTTAGACATGTTAAAGATAGGACTTTTCTTTTTAGATGCCTTGGTGGGGTTTGTGCTAACGGCTTCAAGATTAGCAACTTTATTAGTTAGCTCATCACAATGTTTGCACATGGTTTCCATTTTAGCAAGCAAACTATTATATGCTTCTTGTGAGCTAGCTAACTTTTCTTTTAATTTTTCATTTTTCTTTAAAAGTTGCTCATCATTGATTGTGCATGCATTTGTTGTTGCACTAGCCTCAAGTTGCTCAATTTTAGTAGATAGTTCAACATTGAGATTTGCAAAGTTTTCATATTGTTCAAGCAAATTTTTGTATGCTTCTTATGAACTACCTAGCTCTTCTTTTAAATTTTTGAGCTTCTTTTGTTGACTAGTGCAAACTTTAGCATATTTAAGATTTTGTTGCACAATTGTATTATAAGAAGGCAAATCATCATCACTATCGCTCTCACTAGAGGATGAGCTTTCATTACCTTGTGCCATAAGGCACACACAAGAAGAGCTTGATGATGAGTGCTTGCGCCCTCGCCTCTTGTGATGATCTTCTTCACTTGAGGAATCATCCCATGACCTTATTGATGTGAGGGCTTTGTTCTTGCACGCCTTCTTCTTTGCCTTGGGTGTGGGCTTGTTTGGACAAACTTCCACAAAGTGCCCCAACTCACCGCATCCATAGCATCCTTTCTTTCTTTGCTTGTCTCTTTGATTAGTGAAAATGAGGTCTTGAATTTGGATGGGCACACCCTTGACATTGAGCCTTACGATCATCTTCTCCACCTTTTTGATAAGTTTGATTGATTCTTCATCAAGGTCGGAGGTGGAGGAGGAAGATTGATCATCATCACTTGATTCTTGTTCATCATCATCCTCATCTTCTTCTTCTTCACTTGAGGAGCTTGAGCTTGAGCTTGACTCAACTTTCTTACCCTTCATCTTTTTCTTCTTGCTACAAGCGAGAGCTTTGCCTTTGCTTGATGAAGAAGCTTCTTCTTGCCCCATCTTACGTGACATTTCAAATGCCACTAACTTGCCAATGGCTATGCTCGGGGTCATATTGCTCAAGTCCTCCATGTTGTGAAGGATGGTGATGATGCTTGCATATTTCTTTTGTGGTAGCACGAAGATGATCTTCCTCACGATGTCCGCATCATCTAGCTTTAATAATCCGATAGAATGGAGCTCATTGATAATTAGATTCAAACGAGAATACATATCACGAACAAGCTCATCATCATTCATAGTAAAGGAATCATAGTTTTGCTTTGCTAGACAATGTTTTTGCTCACAGACATTGCTTGTGCCGTCATGGAGCTCTTGGAGTTTTAACCAAATTTCATGTGCCGTATTTAAAGTGAATACTTGGTTAAAAACATCCATACTAAGTGATTCAAACAAGCATTTTTTAGCTCTAGCATTGAAGTGCATTTCTTTTTCATCACTCTTTGTGGGTTTTTCGGGATTCTTGATGGGTTTCATCCCGTCACGAGTGACTCTCCATACACCCAAATCAACCACCTCAGGTGGCAAGCCATTCTATCTTTATAGTATGGGAAGTTAGTGCCGTCAAAGTGCGGAGGCCTAGCAGTATCCATCCCAACCACTCTAAATAGCGTCGGCTCAACGACGGTTAAGCCAAAGGTCCAAAATGAGCCAACCGGCTCTGATACCAATTGAAGGGACCATGATGCCTAAGAGGGGGGTGAATTAGGCAACTTAAAATTCTAACTCTAAACTATGGCCTCTTGTTCTAACCCAAGCAAAACCTATGCAATAGATAAACTATCTAGATGTGCAACTATGGTTTTGCTAGTGTGTTGTTATCTCTACCGCAAACGTAGTAAAGTAATCAATGTAAATGCGGAAGCTAAACAGCAAGGTAGAGATATGCAAACTCCCGTCGATGACTCTAGTATTTTTACCGAGGTATCGAGAAGCGCGCAAGCTTCCCCCTAGTCCTCATTGGAGCCCCTCGCAAGGAATCTCTCGCAAGGGCCAAGCTCCTGGTCAGGTGACTCCGCGGATAGCCTTGGGCCTTCCCCACGCGCAAGTGGGTCTCCGATGTGCCTCTCGGCAAGCCTCTCCCAGATGCTCCCCGCCGTCTTCACTATCAAGCTTCCGGCCGAAACGCCACGGGCCTTGTTCCCTCCGGTACACGGTGGTGGCCACACCACAAACGCGGTTGGTGTGATCTCGCAAGACTTCAAGCCCCTCCGATGTACAACACTTGTGCTCGCAAGCATGGGGTGGCAAGAGGTATACAAACCTCACTAAACACTAGGCATACACCTAGAGCAAGCGCATAAGCGGTGGTCTAATCAACCTAAGCACTTCACAAAGCACTTATGCTAATCACCTAATAAAACACTAAGCACTATGCATGTGGAGATCACTAAAATGGTGTATCAACACCCTTGATATGTTTCCTCAGCTCCACACTACTCAAATGGCCGGTTGGGGGTCTATTTATAAGCCCCACTAAGAAAATAGCCGTTGGGGACAAAATCCTGCTTTTCTGCTACTGACCAGACTCTGACCAGCGTCCTATCAGTACTGACCGGACGCGTCCGGTCACGAAAACGGCTCTATGGAACCTTACTGATGTTGACCAGACTCTGGCACTCAACGTCCTGTGCAGCGTCCGGTGCAGCGTCCTGTGCATTGGAGTGTCCGGTGCAGCGTCCTGTGCAGTGTCCGGTCGCTGCTGTCGACTCTACTGTTGCTTGATCGGAGCGTCCTGTGCAGCATCCGGTGCAGCGTCCTATGCATCGGAGCATCCTGTGCAGTGTCCTGTGCCTTCTGTGAGCTCATTTCTTTGCGATCTTGCGTCCGGCTTGGTTCCTATCTTCGTGCTTGGACTTTGCTTGATCTCTTGGGTCTTCTCTTGTGCTCCTAAGGTCTTGCTTGAGGTGTTGATCATTGGATCATCACGTCGCCTTCGTCCAAGTCATGTCTTGCACCCTATTGAACTACAAAACAAATACTTGCAAATTCATTAGTCCAATTTGGTTGTGTTGGTCATCAAACACCAGAATCCAAAGTAAATGGGCCAAGGGTCCATTTTCCTTACAGGGGGCTCAAGACAAATGCCATGGACAGTGACCTCGAACTCGCCAGATCCATGACTCTAACTCGCCCGGTCCCATGGCGCACACCGACGCTAGGATCCACGAGCATCGCCTCGTCCGATCTTTAACCAAACTAACTACGCTTCGGCTTCAAAACGGCTTCACTTCCGACTGCGCTCCAAAAAACCTTGGGACCACGACTCCGAACTCGCATCGACAGGATCTGTGACATCTGGCTACGGCTCTTGGGACCACGACCCTGAACTCACGTCGATAGGATCTATGACATCCGGCTATGGCTCTTGAGACCGCGACCCCGAACTCGCGTCTACAGGATCTATGACATCCGGCTATGGCTCTTGGGACCGCGACCCCGAACTCGCGTCGATAGGATCTATGACATCTGGCTACGGCTCTTGGGACCGCAACCCTGAACTCATGTCGATAGGATCTATGACATTCGGCTACGGCTCTTGGGACTGCGACCCCGAACTCACGTCGATAGGATCTATGACATCCGGCTACGCTTGGGACCGTGACTCTGAACTCACGTAACGGCTTCACTAACTAAAACTAACTCTCTCGAATCCCACGGCGCACACCGATGCCTGGGTCTACTCGCAACTCTGCCTCACTCGATCCCACGCCACACATCGATGCCAAAGATCAGTGAGCTCTGTCTCATCCAAACTAAACTTCCTCGCTCGATCCCCGGCGCACACCGACGCCGGGATCAGTAGGTTCTGTCTCAATCCAATCCCCACGCCTAACCACCTCGACTGCGCAACGACACTGTGGTTAAACAAAGTTCCATCTCAAACTAAAAAACACACACGCCCGCTAAAACAACACTCCCACACAGTTCTACCCGAACCACCTAGGGGCTCGGGGGCTACACCCGCAAGTGCGCTCGCGCGCACCCGCCGACACGACGCAAAAAACCTCTCCCACTGACAACACAAAAAAACCCCCCAACTGGTTCTACCCGAACCGCCCGGGGGCTCAGGGGCTACACCCGCGGGTGCGCTCGCGCGCACCCGCCGGCAAGACAAAAATCCCCCGGACGATTCTGCTCAAATCGCTCAGGGGCTCCTGTCGGGTTCATAAACCCGGGGTCCCTTGGGGACCGGCTTCCACGCCAGGGCTCGGCCCAAGGAAACATCATATAGTTCATGGGCCGGCCCAAGAGTCTAAAACACGACGGGCCAGAAGGACAGTCCGGTCGTCGACCGGAAGGTCTGCCCGAAAGAACAAGCGCCCGCTCATCAACTTCTTCGGCCCACCTCTCTGACCGGAGCACTCGCTTCGGGCACCAGCCGCCTCTGGATGGTCTCTCCGATCGAAAAGGCCTAGCCCAAAACGCTGCTTCCTACTCTGACCCCGCGTCTCCGACCGGGGACCCCGTTGGAAGCCTGCTTACCGCTCTTCTCCGACTGGCGCGGCCAAGGCTGACTGGGGCCATCCGACCGGGGACGTCCACTCGGAAGGGACCAGGGGAGAACGGAGAAGGCAGCGCAAAGTCAAACCATGATACCGGGACCATACCCTGTACGCCTGCGGGAACAGTGCTTCACAACCGCCCTGACACAAATAGTATTGTAGGCACCGACATTTGTGTCTACAGTATTGTAGGCGCCATTGGGCTCCCATACGGCAAAAAGGCCCCCATGCCTCTGGGCATCGATAGTGGGTGCTAGGATTCACCATACCTGGTACACGTGGTAAGGGCTCCTCACATAACAATAGTATTTTACAGGTACCGACATCCACCCTTCCTGAAGAAGCCAACGCAACCTCCCATGTGCACCTGACATTCTACAGTGACGTCAACAATATTGTGGGCGCCTACCATCATCACTGTCCTCATCGGTGTAGGCAACAAGGCTTAGTAACATCCGTACTCTCCCCCTCTCACCTATAAAGCCATCCCCTTCATCTATAAAAGGGGATGCGCTCCCTCCAACGAAGGAGGTCGACTTCTTCAAGTTCAGACTCACTAGATCGATAGCTCACAACCCCTCAAGCACACGCTTGGACTTCTAGCTCATAGCGGAGTTTCGGTCGCCCTCGGCCCTTCCGGTCGGACCCGACCGGGCCTCTTGAACACCCCTCCTTTCTCCTTCTCGTTTGTAACCCCACTACAGACTTCGAGCACATGGGCTCAGGAATAAAGTCACTGAACGACCCAAACTGGACGTAGGGCACATTGTCTGAACCAGTATAAATCCTGTATCATTGAGTGCTAGGCCACCTCCGAATCACAACGTACAACAAAACTAAAAATATTCACTAGTTGGTCACTTTCTGTACCGACAGTTGTTCTTCACCATGGGAAGCCGGAGCTGCTTTTTGCTGCTTGTGGTCAGTTCGGACACTGAGGACACGCGGTGGGCGTCATTGGCATTTGTGGTACCTTTGTGTGTTAGTCGTCAGGGCTATGATATTATGGTGTTGTGGGTATTTTCTGTGTTTTAATCTGTGCCTATGTAAGGTTTTCAGGCCCGGTTGCCCTTATAAACTAGGCCAATTCTATTCTTCTTAATTGAAAGGCAGAGCTCCTGCTATTACTTTCAAAAAAGAATAGTCTCAGATAGAGATACTATCTTTGTGAGCTCTTTTTGGAGGGAGTTGTTCAAGCTTTACAAGGTCAACCTCAACTTGAGTACAACATACCACCCTCAAACAGATGGGCAGACTGAAAGGGATCAATCAATGCCTTGAAATGTACTTAAGATGCTCAGTACAAGATTCTCCAAAGACCTAGAAGTCATGGCTGCCTCTAGCTGAGCTCTGGTACAACTCCTCATATCATAGTTCAATTGGATGTTCCCCTTTCAAGGCACTATATGGGTATGACCTTGATCTGAGTGGGAATCCCTCTCCAACACCAGAAGCATCACCATCAGTAACTCAACTCATTGAGGATCGTGATCTCCATCTATAGAATCTCAAGCAATGGCTTCAACAGGCTCAGAATAGGATGAAAATTTTTGCAGACAGAAACAGAACTGATCAGCAATTCTCAGTCGGGGATTCAGTCTTAGTGCGCCTTCAACCTTATACTCAATCCTCAGTAGCAAACAGACCATTTCCCAAATTGTCATACAAGTTTTTCGGACCATACACGGTCCTAGAGAAGATTGGAGCAGTGGCTTATCGTTTGCAATTACCTGATGACAGTTCTATGCACCCAGTGTTTCACATCTCACAGTTGAAGGCTTTTCATCTGGACTACACTCCAGTGTACACAACACTACCTACACTTACAGACCTGGAAGCCACAGAAGCTCTACCTGAGAAGATCCTCGAACGCAGACTCGTCAAGAAGGTAACAACGCTGTTCCACAGGTACTGATCACTTGGACAGGGTTACCAAAGGAATCAGCAACTTGGGAGGACTATCACGTCAGTCAAGAAGCATTTTCCAGCAGCACCTGCTTGGGGACAAGCAGAACCTTCAGCGGGGGGAGATGTCACGGATGCAAGGGTGAAGACACAGGCGAAGGGCGTGTCCCAAATAGGAAAACGTATTCGCATCATTTATGTAATAGATAGTTGATGACATGTGGGGTCATTTGAGACCAGCGGCTTGAGCCATATATGCTGAACACTTACTGTAATAAGGCATCGACAATTACATTACTGAATACAGCAAACGCGAGACAGAGGTTCCTCTGCTCCGTTGGCCGATTCCGGCGTGCTACCCTGTCTCTCTCACATCACCGGCGATCGTCGGCAGCCACGGGTCTTACATGCACTGAAATTTCGTCTTAGACTTTAGAGACTACATGGCATACCTTTCGTGTTTTTAATTTGATTCGATACATGGAAGCAATATTAGAAGTTTTGTCCTCAGCTCTTGTGAGATTGACTAGCTTTATTTTATTGATTAACTCTATGGCCCATTCGGCTTATCCAGAAACTGGCTTGTTCGGCTTGTTTTTTCAGCGGGAACAATGTTTTTCTCTCACAACAATTCAGTCAGAACAGTGTTTTTCAGCCAGTTTCAGCCAAGTTTCAGCCATGTCTCTCTGCTGGTCCATCTTTTTCTGTCCTTTCCCTATGTCCCTGCTTAGGCTTGTTTACTGTTAACCCTTTTCACTTTCTTAAACCCAAGTGATTCAAAAAAAACTCAGGGCGGATCACCCACTAATATGAACCAATAGAGGTGGCTTTCTGTTCTTATTTCATAATGCAGCCTGTCTGTCCTTGTCGGGTCGCTGTCTTTTAGTCTCGCTCATTCTGTCACCTAATGGCATCTCCAACAGTGTTATCTAGCCAAGGAATTTCAAATTCTTGATTACGGCTTGTTTGCATAGACCAGGTCACCAAAGACTTATGGTCATCATTTGTTTACACTAGGTCTTCAAATCGTATGTAACCTAACCCCACAGGCACCAAATCACATCGATTACTGCACCCTGTCCTTGTCCTTGTGCAACGATGTACACGCTTGCCACCGGTGGCAGATTCAGAACAGGATTGAAGAGGAGCTGGTCTTTTCTTCTTCCTCTCTCTCTATTTTTCTTCTTTCCTACACCTCTACTTCTCCCTCACCCTCCTCATATTTTCATTGATGCACCAGCTGCCCCCCCCCCCCCCCCCCCCCCCCCCTACTTGCAATTTCTGTTTTGAGGCCTCAGATGATTACCTTTCCATTAATCTGCATTCTGCAACAACTCTGTACTAGCCTGTTGCAATATGGCAACAATTTGCTTCTTGGCTTTGACTATTTGTGTCTCAGTGGTGCCTCCTTGTGTTTTAAGGTTAATATAACCTACTGACAGATAATAACTTCCCTCAATACAATATGAATATTATCACGCCTTACTTGAAATGTCAAAAAATGTCACCTAATGACATCAGTAACAGTGTAGCTAGCAGAGACTTTCCAACTCTTCATCTGATTTGCATTGAACAGGTCCGCAAAAGCTCTATGAGGGCTCATTGCTTATATATGCAGCATGAACTGATGCATCCCATTCCCAGCCACTAAGCCTTATCTGCTACTCGACTACTTCTTTTTCCTTGTGCCTTAGGCAACAATGCACACACTTGCCATAGCAGCTCTGCACTTGTTGCAGTTTCTAGCAACAATACCAACACTATCTTCACAGGACATGGGGGCAATTCCTGGTTGCACATCCAAATGCCACAACATAAGCATACCTTACCCCTTCGGCATCGGCGACGAGCGATGCTACTTCCATGAGGGGTTCAAACTCGCGTGCAAAACGGAAGAAGACCCTCCCGTGCTGTACATGAACAGCGCTGGATATCGAGTTGTCAAATAAAGTTGAATCCTAGAGTTGTGTACCTTGACACTCTTTTCCATCCGTTGTTAGGGAAAAGCAGATATGACGAGAACTGGAATCTCAGCTCATTAGATGACAGGCTCTATCGCGTATCAGCAGCCCAAAATGTGTTCGTTGCCTTGGGGTGTGGTTTCAGGTTTTCGGTCAGTCTCCCCGGAGCAGGAGTCAACGCCAGCACCTGTAATTCCAGCTGCCAGACTGGTTATCCCAAGGTGCCCATCGATGGCACATGCTCTGGTATTGGCTGCTGTTATACGGAGGTTTCAGAAGACAGCAATATCTACGCAATCAAGCTCGTTCCCCTCGATGAAGCAGCGAACTCAACCATGTCTGGCCCAAGGGATCCGTTCAACGCCACATATATTGTGGAGAAGGGGGAATACTGGAGGAGGACAGGATTTGCCATACAGTTGCAGAAGCATGCGGCCTCTCCAGAATCTGTCCCAGAAGTGCCAACCAACACTGTGGTTAACTTGGATGTTTGGTAACTCATCTTGTTCAGAAGCTGAGAAAGTCCAGGTGACTATGGTTGCCGCAGTGACAAGAGTGACTGCTATGATGACCCTCCACGAGGGTATAAATGCCATGTGTCAATCAAGGCTATGTTGGGAACCCGTACATGCCTAATGGGTGCCAAGGTATGCATCTTTCCAGTTCAGGTCCAACTTCTACCATGTGATTACTTTCCACTAATTAGTAATTACTTGTTTATTCATGATTGAACTTGTAATAGATGTTGACGAGTGCACACAGCCATATCCACCCCCATGCTTTGGGCGATGCATAAATACAATAGGATCATATGATTGTATCTGCCCATCTGGCACCTCCGGCAACCCCAGAGTAAAAGATGGGTGTAGTCCAAGCAAATTGAAATTTGCAGGTAACATGAAAAAAAATCATTCAATATCCTGATCACTAGATCTGTTGTTTATATTCTAAGGAACTAAGCCTAGCCTAGTTGGTCATGAGTGTGGATGTACACCATAAGTTCTCATCGAGGTGAATTTTGGTGCCTAATTCTTCTTAATTAAAAGCCACCTAGTTTCTCCTAGGTTGGTCGATTTTTTTACCAACACTCTTGTAGTGTAGCAGTAGACTCTCCATGGGAGGGAGCTATGGAACAAGGTTCAAATTTTGGTGGCACCAAAAAAATATCTCTAGCAAACCAAAAAGTAGTGGTAGGGTGCTAACCTGTGGCGACTGGCGACTATGGTTGGTCTAGTCCCTCCTACCAGGAGTAGTTGCAACGGTTGTTAGCCCAAGAGGTCATGGTTGGACTCGGTTATGATGTGGCCCTTAAGGATGAAGCCAGAGTTCTGAGGTTTTCTCAGCCCATGTGGTTGAATCTTCATCTTGACTATAATGCCTCGGGAGGTGTTAGTTCCCTAGGATCGTGTTTTTCTACATTCAAACCCTTTTGGTGTCGGGATCAGCTTGAACCTGTTTTGTTGTTTGTTCCTTTCTTATTATATAATGATGGGTAGATCTCATACCACTTCGATTATAAAAAGGTTTGTCGAAGTACATAATTCAGAATTTCATTTTTCATGTATATCCAGGGTTGGTCATTGCAATCGGACTTGGAAGTGGCATTGTCATTCTTCTATTTATTCTTGCTATTGTTGTCATAAGGAGAAAGGCCAAAGCTCGAAAAGTTAAAATAATGAAAGAATTTTACTTCAAGCAAAACAGAGGTCTTTTACTGCAGCAACTGGTAGACAGGGATATTGCTGAAAGGATGATCTTCAGCTTAGAAGAGCTTGAACGGGCCACAAACAGTTTTGATGAAACTCGAAAACTCGGTGGCGGAGGCCATGGAACTGTGTACAAAGGTATTTTGTCTGACCAACGGGTCGTCGCTATAAAAAGGTCAAGACATGCAATCAAGAGAGAAATCAATGATTTTATCAATGAGGTTGCCATACTTTCTCAAGTAAATCACAGAAATGTAGTGAATCTTTTTGGATGTTGCCTCGAGACAGAAGTACCGTTGCTAGTCTATGAATTCATTTCAAATGGGACGCTTCACGAACATCTTCATGTCAGTGCTCCACTATCATTGCCATGGAAGGAGCGCAAGAGGATAGCCCTTGAAATTGCGAGAGCTCTCGCTTATCTGCATTCTTCTGCTTCGGTGTCGGTAATCCATAGAGACATAAAGACAACCAACATACTGCTAGATGATCGGTTAACAGCAAAAGTGTCGGACTTTGGAGCATCTCGAGGTATCCCCATTTATCAAACTTCTGTCACAACAACCATTCAAGGAACTTTTGGATATCTGGATCCTGAGTACTACCAAACAAGCAGGCTCACTGAGAAAAGTGATGTGTACAGCTTCGGTGTGATACTTGTGGAGCTGTTGACGCGTAGGAAACCGTCATCTTACGTCTCACCTGAAGGCTTCAATCTAGTTTCACAATTTTCTTTGTCGGTGAGCGAGGACAAGCTCTGGGAGATTCTGGACCCTCAAGTCACTGAGGAGGCGGAAGAAGAAGAAACCAGGGAAGTGGCAGCCATTACCATGATGTGCTTAAACTCGAAGGGCGAGGACAGGCCCACGATGAGGCAAGTTGAGATGAGATTACAAGCGTTGCAGAGTTCGGCAGACAATACTGGAAGGAATCAAAGGACCGAAGAATATGCAGTTGGGCTGAACGGTCCACCAGTTCAAGGCCGTGATTCCTATGCTGGTGATTACAACTTGAGCAGGCGGTATAGCATGGAACAGGAGTTTTTGTCGTCGATGAGCTTTCCTCGTTGATCATCTGCTCCCGTCCAACTTAAAAATTGTTTCTCCTTTTATATTTTTTCTATTTTTTTCATCCTTTGAAGCTTCTTTTGAAGCATCTGCAGTGAACTTTTCCACACTAGATCTGTATAGGGCTATCCTATGGTCACTGTTGTTTCAATACTTGAGAGGTTGCACTTCCTGTCATATGCATGTTGTAACTCGTAATACAGGCTGAATGCCATTGTGATTTGAATTCATGCTACAACTCTTACTGTCAACGTGTTATTGCGTCACTAAACGCAACCAGAATTGTACTCCAGTTTCTTGTGCTTTTCTTCTGAATAAGAATGGAGGCAGTTAGACCGTCCCCACCAATGGCTTCCCTGCCGGCCCGAGCCTTTTAACATTTGTTTACTGTGCATTTTTCTTGACTTTTTTCACGACGGCGTATATGCATAATAGCTAGTGTATATAAACTATATGTACGCTCCGAGCTTTTTAACATTTGTTGCTTGTGCATTTCTTGACTCTTTTTTACGAAGTCTCAAGTTCTACCCAAAATTATATGTATATTTAGGGATGAAAACGGTCGAAAAAACTCTCAACCGTTTTCTACTTCTACATTTTGAATACGAAAACGAAAACGGTAAAGCCGGACACGAAAACGAACACGAACTTACGGAATATCAAAAATTTCGAAAACGAACTAATTCGAGCGAAATTATGTCGAACACGGTCGGTATACGAAAAATCAATACGGAACATTGACCCGTAGGACCAAGTGCATAACAATTAACAAGTACATAATAATTAACAAGTCCTACAACTTTCTTAAAAAGTATCTCCATTCGACACGACGTAAGGAAGATATGATTTTTTTAAGGCAACAAGCGTTTGTACGCGATTAATATATCGCTGACTTTGTTTAATTTTTTTGAACATCTTCAAGACATCAAATGAAAAAACTAAGAACTAGAAAGTTGTAGATCTCGTTGAGAGCTACAATTTTCATATAAAAATCATCTTCATCCGAGATCGTATGAAAAAGATATAATTTTTCTAAGGTTGGACTTGTAGTGGGCCAAATTTGGTTTAAACCGAATTTCGAAACCGAATTTCGAATTCGAAATATTCCGAATTAAAAGTAGAAAAGTAGAAATCGGTCGAACAAAGCCTAAACCGAATTCGATCCGATTTCGAATTTGGTGTTCTGAATTTCGAATTCGAATTTAGTATTCCGTATTTTGTCCGAAAATACGAATTCGCTCGGGTCAAATGTAGAAAACGGTGCGGTTCGGTTCGGGATATTTCCTTTCCGTTTTCATCCTTATGTATATTTGCAATAACTAGCCCATCAACCTGTGGTTCAATAAGATATCTAGTCTTATGTTATATAAGTATTTAAAAGTTCATAGGTGAATTTATCAATTACTCTATATGTGGTTTATCCTTTTGCATTGCACATGTTTGGGTTTTTAAATTTGTATTTAAATTGAAACATTGGCTTGTTATACCACCTCACTTGCATCCATCTTGTAACATCATAAATCTATATTTCGACTTTCAACTTTTAATCTTATTAGTTGTTACAATTTTTAATTCATGTCTTAAGTTCAAACTCTAAGCGTAGTGTCTAATTGGTCACGGTAGGGGTTTGAATAGGCGTGTTCAAAACAAACTTGAACCGAAATCAAATTCCAGTTGCGGCACTGCCGCTTTCAACCTGTGGCACTGCTACGTGAAACAGCAGCACTACTGTACCTGAAGACAACTTCGCTTCACAATTCCCAAAAAATCAATGGAAATTTAGATCGGGAAAATTACTAAGCTTCCTGATGCATGGTAGATCCTAGATCATCAGCTAGAAGTAGTAGAAGATGCTCAAATGAGTAGATCAGGACCAAACCCTAAAATCATCACACAAACAATGATTGCAAGTAATAAAGCAAGAACACAAGTGACACAAGAATTTATCCCGTGGTTCAACTCGCCACTAAGGCTTGTCTACATCTACGTTGTTGAGGCTTGCCACTAAGGCTTAGGCTTTGCAACCCTACCTTGTTCTCAAGTCAAGGAAGTGAATCCTTGAGATGAGGGGGTTCTTACTGGATGCTTGGGTGATTACAAACGTCCCGGAGCAGCCACACAAGGGTTGAAAGCTTCCGGGCGACGCCTAGCCGGCTAGGAGCAAGCTCCAAGAGTAACAAACACAATCCACCGGCTAAAACGCGAGCCAAGTGCTCTAAGAGTTGAGAATCAGTTGGATCCACTCTCTAATCACTTTTGGAGGCTTAATCTCACATGAATTTGCAAGGAAATCAAGGGAGAAAGCTTTGGGGAGCTTGGAGTCTCCAATGGAGGTCAGAGAGAACTGGGAGCGCATTGTAATTGATTTGGTCGAGATCTAGAAGCAGGTGACCGTTGTGGGGAAGAAGAAGAGGTATAAATACCCCTTCACCCAACGGTCAGATAAGTCATGGCTAAGGTGCGGCAGTGCCGCACTACGGCCATCGCTGCACCCCCTTGCGCGACAAGTGCTGCGCCTGCCAGGACACAAGAGTAGGAAATGGTGGACTTGTTGCCTTGGCTAAAGATTTGAGGATGTATTTGATGGAAAAATTGAGCACTTAGTTACACATTCAAGCTTGTGCATTATGTCTGTCGATGCGGGACCCACAGAATACCCCACAAGGGAGAGAGAAGATCTAGTTCAACTAGGATTCTTCCCATGTAATCTTAGTAGTAGAACTATTAAGTAATCCTATTAGGAAATCTCATTATAAACCGACTAGGACTCTGGCCTCCTGACTATATAAAGGAGGGCAGGGCTCCTGAGAGGACAACAATGGTACAACACAGCATATCACAATCAATCCAATGCAAAGGCTAAGGCCGACTGGACGTAAGGTTATTACTCGATCTACGATCGAGGGCCTGAACCAGGATAAATCGGCTGTCTCTTGCGTTAACCATCGAGTTCAGCATACGTCGAAGCCCGAACATACTGCCCCGGGTACCCCCGTGGTAGGCTATCGGTGGTGAAACATCGACAGCTGGCGCGCCAGGTAGGGGCCTTTTGGCGACTTTGCATCCGAGAGCTCGATGGACCTCGACAACATAATCTTCCCGACGGGATCAACTTTCATCTTCGGCTCATGGATCTGTGAGGCAGACAACAACGGCAAGCTTCAGGGCCATCTCCTCAAAGATCCAGATCATCATAAAGAATTTCCTATTTCAACAACTACAACGGATCAGCTCACCAGAAGATTCGCGCAGCTCATAGTATTCGATTCAAATCAGATTTCACGACCACTCGTATCCGATTCGAATTCAAGCTCCAAGGCGAAGTTTTATCTGAGAGCTTTCAAGAAACCGAGTTCTTTTTTGGCAAGATTCCAGAGCACAACCCAAAACAACTCGGATTATCCTCAGAGTTCTCTCAAGAAGTCGAGTTCTTTTTCATTTGGGCTCGACAACATGGCAAAATCCTATCAAGGACAGTTCGAAAGATCTATCAATCCAAGATTCGGGATACCACTGATAGGAGCTCAGGAGGGTCTCGTGCTAACGATAACATCGCAAGACTGTATCATCCACTGGCCAGGTTCCGTTCCTGAAGGTAGCGGAACCCAACTAGTCGGCACAACAACAACGGCTATTCTACCTTACCAAGAAGGAGACTCGATCTACGACACCGAGGCATCTACTAAAGTTATCAGCGACTCCGACAGCATGAAAACTAATGCCAATAATAGAACGACTCACGCATGAGAAGTGCTCATGGTTCGACGTCCGCGGTCACCATTAAATCCCCCGGAAGCACCCGATGTCAGATCATCAGATGAATCAGAATCCAACATATCACCCTTTGCCCAGGGCTACGATGGAGAAACCGAAAGTCAGAAACAAGCTAGAGAAAGAAAAAACAAGTTGAAGCAAGGGCGCCAACACCGTGCTAGGCAGCGCAGGGAAGCTTGGATCAGATATGAGTCAGAATTGGTTGAGTACGACAAAAGAAAATCGCAACGAGAAGTCGAAGGAAGACGCACAGCAAATACGCCTTACGATAAGATTCGAGAAGCATTAGAAGAACTCGGAGCAACTTCACATCCTGGTGAGAAGTATGAACAGCTCCAGGACTTGCTCCGATCGACGATCCCGAGAACGCATGAAGAGAGAGCTCGATCAAGACTACCCGCCAGATCAACAACCCACAGGCAAGAAGATCAAAATCAAAGGAAATCCGCTTTCGAAAGACTTGGACCGGGTGGAAGCCATGACGGAGGAAGTAGGAAGGAACATAATTAGGGCCACCGATTTGAACAACCAAGGAAGACTAGGAGTAGGGTACCTACCCAGACAACCTCGCAAGATTATTCCCATCAGAACAACAGTTGGCCAGAAGAAGGTGCTGAATCTGAATTCAAAGAAACCAAGGCACACGACAGGTTCCCCTGTTTCGCGAACAGGCTTGCATTGGTACGATTACCTCACAAATTCAAACCGTCTAACCACTCCAAGTATGATGGCAAAACTGAACCAAGGCAATGGCTCAGAATATATTCACAATCAATTGAACTAGCCGGAGGAGACGACGATATCAAAACCCTTTTCTTTCCCATGTCACTAGAGGCCATGCCCCTCCAATGGTTCGACAAACTGAACCCAGGATCTATCAGAAATTGGGAGGATTTGCAAAGAGCTTTTTGTGAGAATTTCGCAGGAATCATTACACACCCAATTACTCATGCAGAACTAAAAGGACTCAAGCAAAAGGGAGGTGAAAGTCTCAGAAATTACTATCGATGATTCGGCGAACTACGAGCTCAAGTGCATGACATAACCGAACGAGAAGTAAGTGAAGCTTTCTCTCACGGAATCATGGCTAGGTGGCAATTTCAAGACTTCTACAAAGAAAATCCGAGAAACAATGAAGAATTCAGACGAACAGTAGAAAAGATGATTACTGCAGAAGAAAAAACACGAGAGAGGTTCCCGGACAGAAGCAACCAGGACAACTCGGACAAGCAAAATCACCGAAATAGCAGACATCAAGAAAGAAAACGTAGACCAGACAATATTGTGGCAATGGCTGACAAATCAAAGAAGTTTTCCAAACCCAGAAGATATGATGACATTGAAAACATACGTTGCCCATTGCACCCTAGTGGGAGGCACACCATCGGAAATTGCTACACTTTCAATGATCGATACACAAGAAAAGATAGTAAGGAAAACACCAAAGAGGACAATCAGAAAAGAGAAGAAGACAACCACGAGGACAAAGGATTCCAAAAACCCAGGGGAACGGTAGCAGTGATCTTCTCAGGGGCTCCGGATTGCAGAAGCAAACATCAAGAAAAACTAGCACTGCGGACCATTATGATAGCAGAACCGGCTACACCAAGATACCTCAATTGGTCACAGTATCCTATCCAATTTACCAGAGAAGACCAATGGACTAGCGTGGGAAACGCAGGCCATTATCCACTGGTTCTAGATCCGACTATTGCTGGTATGACCGTCACCAAAGTACTAATCGATGGAGGAGCTGGACTCAACATCATCTTTTCAGAAACTCTAAGGAAAATGGGACTACAACTCGCCGGGATAATTACGCCAACAAGCACACCTTTTTACGGAATAGTACCCGGCAAAGCAGCCATGCCACTCGGACAAATTACTTTACCTGTTACCTTTGGAACTTCTTCAAACTACCGAACAGAGTTTATCAAATTTGAGGTCGCCGACTTCGATTCGTCATATCATGCAATCCTCGGACGTCCAGCACTGGCCAAATTCATGGCAATACCACATTATCCGTACTTACTGCTTAAGATGCCAGGACCCAACGGTATCCTTTCTCTTCGAAGCGATTTGAAGCGTGCTTTTGACTGCGACGTTCAGGCAATCCAAATTGCAGCTAAAGCGCAAGCCGACAATGGAAGAAAAGAAATAGCCGCAATCGCTATAGAGACAAGCCAAGAAGAATTAGAAATACCGGCTAAAAAGCCTAGCATCATCGCACCACCAAAAGAAGCCGACGTCAAGCAAATTGACTTAGGCACAGGCGATACCTCCAAGACAGCAACCATCAGTGCTCACCTCTCGGCAAAATAGGAACTCGCGCTCACCAACTTTCTTCGGGACAACAAAGATATCTTCGCTTGGAAGCCGGCCGACATGCCAGGAGTCTCAAGGGAGTTGGCTGAGCACAGAATTGATGTTAATAAAAGCTCCAAGCCTGTAAAGCAACGGCTACGATGATTCTCACCCGGCAAAAAGGCAGCAATTAAAAAGGAAATAACAAAACTGATGGCAGCCAGATTCATCAAGGAGATCCTTCATCCAGATTGGCTAGCAAACCCGGTCCTTGTGCAGAAGAAAAACACAGACGAGTGGCGCATGTTCGTCGATTACACAGATCTCAACAAACATTGCCCAAAAGATCCGTTCGGGCTACCACGCATTGACTAGATAGTTGACTCAACAGCAGGATCTGCACTATTATCTTTTCTCGATTGCTATTCAGGGTATCACCAGATCGCACTAAAAGAACAAGACCAGAGCAAGACATCTTTCATCACCCCGTTTGGTGCCTACTGCTATAAGACCATGTCGTTTGGACTAAAGAACGCTGGCGCCACGTACCAAAGAGCTATCCAGACTTGCCTTGGGAATCAAATCGGTGAAAATGTGGAGGCATACGTGGACGATGTGGTGGTAAAAACAAAGAACCCAGACACTCTAATTGAAGATTTAAAGCAAACCTTCAAAAACTTGAAGAGATGGAGATGGAAATTGAACCCAAATAAATGTGTATTTGGAGTTCCCTCAGGACAACTACTCGGATTTTTGGTCAGTCAGCGCGGGATCGAAGCCAGCACCAAGCAAATTCGAGCTATAACAGAAATGGGCCCACCTAGAAGTGTCAAAGATGTGCAGAAACTAACAGGATGCATGGCGGCCCTCAACCGCTTCATATCAAGACTCGGCGAAAACGGGTTACCTTTCTTTAAACTACTAAAGAAGACAGACAAGTTCGAGTGGACAATAGAGGCCGACGAAGCTTTCAAAAAACTTAAAGAATACCTCACCTCATCGCCTATCCTGACACCTCCAAAGAAAGATGAAGATATGATGCTATATATTACGGCAACTCCTACCGTAATCAGCACAGCAATAGTCATAGAAAGAGAAGAACAAGGGCGTGTGTATAAAGTGCAACGTCCCGTATAGTACATCAGCGAAGTACTATCAGAATCCAAAATCCGGTACCCACATGTACAAAAACTACTCTACGCTCTACTCATCACCTCACGGAAGCTTCGCCACTATTTCGAAAGCCACAAGATTACCGTGGTGACAGATTTTCCACTCGGAGACATCCTACACAATAAAGATGCCACGGGGCGCATATCCAAGTGGGCAGTTGAAATTGGAGCTCTTGACATCAATTTCACCCCACGGAAAGCAATCAAATCTCAAGCCCTCGCCGATTTTGTGGCCGAATGGACAGAGATTCAACAGCCTTTATCAGATACAATCCTTAACCACTGGAAGATGTACTTTGACGGATCACTCAAACTAGGCGGGGCCGGTGCAGGCGTTCTCCTCATTTCTCCAGAAGGAAAACAACTCAAGTACGTCCTTCAGATATTATGGCAAGCTACAAATAACGAAGCAGAATATGAAGCCCTCATCCACGGGCTACGAGTGGCAATTACCCTCGGAATAAAAAGATTACTCGTATACGGCGATTCAGCAGTAGTCATCAACCACGTCAACAAAGATTGGGATTGCACCAAAGAAAACATGGGTGCTTACTGTGCTGAAATACGGAAACTTGAAAAACATTTCCAAGGATTAGAAATTTTACACGTCCTACGCGATTCCAACATTGCAGTAGATGTCCTTGCCAAGCTCGGATCAGATAGAGCAAAGGTTCCACCCGGAGTATTCATAGAAGAGCTATCAGTTCCCTCTATCAAACAACCCGGTGAAACAACACATGAAATTCAGGCTAAAAGCGTTCAGATCTTAGTAATCAACACTTCATGGAGCCAAGTTTTCACCGACTATATCGAAGAAAACAAATTGCCAGCAGATAAGGTAGAAGCCACCCAAGTTGTTCGCAGAAGCAAAAAATACGTTCTAGTAGGAGATAAACTTTACAAAAGAGCAGCATCATCAGGAGTACTCCTAAAATGTGTCTCATTTGAAGAAGGTAAAGAGATCCTAGACGAAATACACTCAGGTTGCTGTGGAAATCATACCTCCTCAAGGACACTGGTTGGCAAAGCATTTCGCACAGGATTCTACTGGCCAACCGCTTTGAAAGACGCAGAAGAGCTTGTCAGAAAATGCAAAGGTTGCCAAATGTTTGCAAGACAAGCCCACGTACCAGCTCATAATCTTATCTGCATCCCACCCGCTTGGCCTTTTTCCTGCTGGGGGCTAGATCAAGTAGGACCCCTGAAAAAAGCAAAAGGCGGCTTCGAGTACATCTTTGTAGCAATCGACAAGTTCACCAAGTGGATTGAATACAAACCACTCACGAAATACAGCGCAACCAAAGCAGTCGAGTTCATCCAAGACATTATGCACCGCTTCGGCATGCCTAATCGAATCATCACAGATCTAGGCTCCCCCTTCACAGCTATAGAATTCAAGAGCTGGGCACAAGACTGTGGTTTTAGTATAGACTATGCGTCTGTTGCACATCCAGAAGCCAACGGACAAGTAGAAAGGGCTAATGGACTCATACTAGCCGGATTAAAGCCAAGGTTATACGAAGAACTAGTAGACTATGGGTCCAAATGGATTGAAGAATTACCGAAAGTAGTATGGGGGCTACGAACTCAAATAAGCAGAGCAACAGGCTACTCACCCTTCTTCCTAGTTTCTAGGTCAGAGGCCGTAATACCCGCCGACTTGATCTAGACATCCCCAAAGATAGAACAATACGATGAAGGAGAAGCAGAACACATAAGAAGATTAGAACTCGACAGCTCAGAAGAAGTCAGAGTAAACGCTACCCTCCAATCAGCCAGATACCTACAAGGTTTAAGACGGCATTACAACAAGAGTACCCAACCTCGATCACTACAAGTCGGAGACTTAGTACTAAGAAGGATATAGAAAACTGACGGACGACATAAGCTACTCAGTCCATGGGAAGGTTCGTTCATTGTAACAAAAGTCACCGGACCAGGCACATACAAGTTAATAACCAAAGATGGAAAAGAAGTCAGCAATACATGGCACATCAGCCAGCTAAGAAGATTCTACGCGTAAAAACAACTCAAGAAAAAATAGATATGCAAGCCACAAGGGACCAACGTTCACAATCGATGAAAAACAATACTCTTCAACAACATATGTAGTAGTTTATGCTCATGATCAATAAAGATGATATTCATCCACAGCATGTCTTGTCATGACTTCCAACGAGTTGTTTTCACGAAACAAAAAGCAAAATGGCTGAAAACATGCCTGAGCATCCCGGTCGAGAGCAAAATAGCTGAAAAGACGCTTGAGCCCGCCGATGAGGGTAGCTAAAAGCTAACACCCGAAACAAAAAGCAAAATGGCTGAAAACATGCCTGAGCATCCCAGCCGAGAGCAAAATAGCTGAAAAGACGCTTGAGCCCACCGATGAGGGTAGCTAAAAGCTAACACCCGAAACAAAAAGCAAAATGGCTGAAAACATGCCTGAGCATCTCGGCCGAGAGCAAAATAGCTGAAAAGACGCTTGAGCCCGCCGATGAGGGTAGCTAAAAGCTAACACCCGAAACAAAAAGCAAAATGGCTGAAAACATGCCTGAGCATCCCGACCAAGAGCAAAATAGCTGAAAAGATGCTTGAGCCCACCGATGAGGGTAGCTAAAAGCTAACACCCGAAACAAAAAGCAAAATGGCTGAAAACATGCCAAAGCTAAAACTAGTCAACGGAAACTGAACTTCAAAAGACCCTCCAGCTCTTCGTTCCGAAAAGCAAGAAGCTCGGGGGCTACATCCAGATAGGAATACTTTTTCCTCAGAAAAGCACAAGCGCCAAGTTCGTCAAGGCAACATTCTATGCCGAGTCATTTTTACATAGCGTGGACGAAAGGTTATCAACACAAAGATTTACATCTAACAAGTCATAGTGTGGACAAAGCACTCGACGGATCACAAAAGAGGAAGAAAAGAAAAGTACTCGACAAATCGAGGGGTCTCGTCAGAATAAACGCACAGAGTTGTTTTGCGGAGCAGAGACGGAAACAGGACAAAGTACTCAGCAAGTCAAGTAACTTCAACCGCACCCAGGCAAAGAATACATCAACAAAAATAAAGAATCTTCATTTAAAGAGGAGTGTAATATTACAAGGGGATGCTCAATCGAATCAGGCGTTGTCATCAGAAAGGGAAATGTCAATATTTAGACTATCTACAACCCTACTAGCTAGACCTTCGACCTCAGACTCCATCCTCTCAACGGCGTCAAGGTATTCTTGGCTTTCAGCTTCCTCTGCTATCTTGGACAGAGGTGCCTCTGGAGCAAGGACCCGGACCTGGGCCAGCACATTCTTGGTACATACTTGGGCACACTTCTTCGCGAACTCTTGGAAACGAGTCAGAATCCGGGGAATGAACTACGCCCAAGATTGCCCGTCATCCGCTGGAGTCCGGAGGACATCGGCTACTGAACGAAAAGATTTCCACAAAACGTTCCAATTTTCAGTAGCCGTCGCCAGCTTCCCGGACAAGCCTTCAATAGTTTTTTGGGCCTGCACAAGATCTCTGTCAGCTCCGCGCCTAATCAGCTTAGCAAGGGCGAGTTCTTCCTCAGCATGAGTAATTACCTCCTCAGCTTTATTATGACTAGAACGGACAAGAGCCTTCATTTCATCGATACTCTCCGAGAGCTTCTGCTTCTCAACTCGGAGAGCTAGACAAGACACCCAAGAATAAGTCAGTGGAAAAAGAAGTCAAAATACAAGACGAAACAGGCAGAACCCGCGGCACCTTTGCATTCATTCTTCGCAGACTCCACCGCAGCATCTCTCTGCTTCTCCGTCTCCACTACCCGGGCACGAAGGGTCTTCTCCTCCTTTCGGTGCATTTGACGCTCTGTCTCCAACTCAGCCTGGAGAAGGTCGAGATTGGCTTTCAGAGCGTCCACCTCAGAAGACAGCTTTCTCTCATTTTCAGATGAGAAAAAGAAGCTAGAATGATCACGAGAGAAAGACTGAGAGAAAAGAGACAAAAAGAAACAAGGCGTAAGGACAGAAGAAAAACAAGCATGTAAAAAAGAGTGGCAGTAAAACCTACCTGAAGCTTTTCACCAAAAGAAGTCGCGAGGGTCGACAAGCTCCCCTAGGCTGTGGTCAGCTCCGATAACCGATGAGTGGCATCGAACTGTTGCACCACGCCACCGGAAAAAGAGGGACCGCCGGAAGCAAGAGAAGGGGAAGGAGAGGCCGGCTGGGGCGAAGAAGGAGCAACCAAAGCAACCTCTAGAGAAGCCAGAGCCAAACCCTCAGAAGGACCCGGCACGACGGCCACAGTCACCTCCGGAGCGGCCAAATCCACAACTTCGCTAGGTAGCTCCGAAGCCCCCGCAGCAACTTCAGCAACAGAATGTTGTGAGTCCTGAGGCTCGGAACTCGTTGGCGCGGCGGGAGGCATAGAAGAAGTCGATGAAGAAACGAGAGAAGACGAAACACTAAAAGTGATAAAAGGAAGCACCGATAAGAACCAGAAGAAGGAAGAAAGAAGCCAAAAAGATAAAAGCTAGGATTTACTCACCCGACTACTTTCTTCTTCGCGAAGCCAAAAGAAGGCCTCGCAGGGGGAACCACGACGGCAAAAACGTCCCCACCACCCAGCGACGGAAGCGGGATAGCCGACAACGGAGCCGCAGAAGAAGCCAGGGCTGGAACCGTGAAAGAACTCCACACCAGAGGAGCGTTAGAGCTCAGGACAGAGGCAACCAAAGAACTCGACACCGGAGCTTCAGAAGAAGTCGGCGCGGGAACCTCGGAAGAACTCACAACCGACCTCCGATTACTTCAAAAAGTTCAAGACTAAAACTCAAGACAAAGAAGAGAAATTCAATGCAGCAGGAACATGAAAAACAACTCACCGCCGCATGATGAGGGGTACTTCATCATCCTCTTCTTCCTCAGCCAAGGAAACCAGAGCACCTGCTGAAAAGAGAACAAAAAGTACTCGGATCAAGAGAGAAACATGAAAATAAAGGAACAAAGAGTATTAAATGTGCTCACCTAAGAGCATGCTAGCAACGACTGGAGTACCTGAGGGAGTACTTGGTTTGCGAGGCTTCTTGGAGACAGGCAGGCCAGATGAAGACCCATCCGTTTGTCCCCTCTTCGGGACACTGCGAGGACCGCGAGGGACTAGACGAGGAACATATTCTTCATATACATCAACAAATCCGGAAGAAACCCCAGGAAGGGCTGTAGAGGTTTGGGACTTACTAATTGCAAAAGTCCCAGCTAGACGATCCCCAGTCTCCGCCATGGCAGGGAGAACATCAAGGGGGATCGGATCGACAAAGTTTCGCCCAAGCTCCTGTGAAAAAAGATAAAACACCGAGACAAGGAAAAACTAAGCAAGAATGGATGTAGCAAGAGTACATAAAGTACTCAAACAAAAAGATAGACAACTCACAGCTGGGGGCGGGTTGATGGCTGAGAACTCAGAGACAGCGGGAGGAATGACGCTCACTCCTTTCAGCATCTTCTGGAGGCGCTCGAGTACCTCCTCACCGGTCAGCTCAAGAGCTGGGACCATGCGTGAAGGATCCTCGGCCCCAGAATACTCAAAGCCAAGATGCTCCCGCTCCTTCAAAGGCTGAACCCAGCGACGGAGAAAGCTCGAAACGATACCGAAGCCGGTCAAACCCTGCTATTTCAGCATGCTAATCCTATCAAGGAGCAGCTGGATCACTTGAATCTCAGCAGGTGACTCAAGCTTCTTGTCTCATCGGTCATTCGCCACAGGACCAGATCCAGAGTGGACTACGAGGGAAGGGATCAAATTGGCAGCGTAAAACCACTCGGCATGCCAATCTTTTATGGAATCGACCAGGTCATAGTCAAAAAATTTAATCTTGAGACCCTGGCGAAACTGAATCCCGCAACCACCAAGAACGCTGGTTTCTTCACAGCGAGGTTGGGGTTTCAGACGAAAGAAAAAGCGAAAAAGAGATAGAGAAGGAGGGATCCCAAGGAAGGCTTCACAAAGGTGAACAAAAACAGAAAGATGGAGAACGGCATTGGGGGTTAGATGGTTCAGACTATCCCCGAAATAACCAAGAAACTGATGAAGGAAGGCAGAAGCAGGAAGACAAAGTCCGGCGCGGACAAAGGAAACAAAAAGGACAATCTCACCAGGACCCGGAGCCGGAACCCGATGCTCGCCTGGAACTCTCCATTCAGCGATGACTTTGCTTTGGATCAAGCCATCGCTAACGAGCTCGCGCAGCTGGTCTTCGCTTGTTGTTGGAGCCGGCCAAACCTTCTGAGCAGCCCTCATGGCCACGAACTCCTGGTTTTCGATCAAAGAAAGGGACGACTCCTCATCCACGAAGGTCGCCTAAGACTTGCTTGCGGTTTTCTTCTTTCCCATGAACTGGCGAAAGCAAAGAAGGCACTAGGGAAGAGGAAGCTAGGATGAAGGTGCTCGAGTGACAGCGATGATGACGGCGGCGGATTTCTGAAAGCTAGGGTTTAAAGGCAAGAGCTAGGCAGCAAGGGAAAGGAAGATAAAAGGTCTTTAAATAGATTTTTTTCAGTAACAAAAATGGCCCACAAGGCCCGTTAAAACACAGTGTGGGAACGCAACGGTCCATTTACCAACGCAGCTAAAACGACAGAGGGCACGAATCCACACAACGGTACAAACCAACGGGCAGATTTCAGACTTATCCGCACAGCACCACGGTAGGGTTATCAGATAACTACAAAAACAACTCGTCAAACCAAGAAGAAAGAAAAGACTACCTCGCAAGGAACAAAGTAACCCGGTTATTTAAGAAAGAACTCGGTAATCTCATGAACGACAGGGATCACAGCAAGAAAGTAAAAGACAGCTCAGAAGACAAGATTCGTTACATTACAAGCAACTTCAAAAATATAAGACTACAAATCTTACAAGACCCAACGAACTCGGTGCCACGAAAAGCAAAGTAGCAAAAAGGAACACGGACACGACTAGGCTCTGGAACGACTAGGTGTCCCAAATTGCTACTCAGAAGGACAGACCGCCATCAGCTACACTGTTTTCTTCAAAGGACGGACGTAGTGCATCCAAGGCGGAAATCGGCAGCACGGCAGGGCAACATGGAGCAGAGAAGGCCGGTAGGCATCTGTCTACCCAAGACCGATGTGATGCTGGATATGGTATTGATCTGCACCGGACAGTCTCAAGATAGGCGACGAGGATCAACCCAGAACTGCCGGATAAAGGAACAAAGCCCACATCACAAGACTTCCTCCAACTACCACCACGTACATCCTGGCACAATGCTATCGCGGGATTAGCCTACCTCTAATCCCTATCACAAGACTTCCTCCAGCTACGACAAGACACACAGGAACTACAAAATATGCCCGGGGGCTGCTCTACTTCACAAACTACCATGTTCACAACCGCGAAGGTTTCAACAGAATGTCCAATGGATGAAAACAAGCACTCTAGGATAGTATTTATAGACCAAAGGAACGGCGCACATGGACTAGGAGTACCAACGAAATAAGCCTAACAAAGGACACAGTGAAAAGACAGGACTCAATAATGGATGACTCAGGCGAGAGGAAGCAGTACTCGAAGACGGGCATATTCGGAAGAATATACCAGCACAGTACAACCCATGAACAAAAGGCATTTACATCCAACCACCACCATACAACTACATCTGACGACAGCAGACTATCAAAGAATACGCCAAGACCTTGCATCATAGCTTAATCAACACTAAGCTAGGGAACCCGGCCCTCATTTCAACTACTCCCGGAGGCTCGGAACCAAAGACAAAGGACCAAGAATACAAGAAACTCAAGACTACAACGACGATGATACATCAAGACTCTTCGTCCGACTTCTTTTCTAAAGAGAAGAACTCAGAGAAAGCACGGGGCTGCAGGATAGACCCAAGAGGCTCAGGGGGCTACACTCAGTGAGTGTAATTTCACCCAAAAAGAACCCGGACATAAGCTCGGAGGCTGCATGCCACGAAACTACTTGGATGATGGTTTAATCCAAGTAAAGGGCCGCTTAGGAAAGATGCCGCGAAACTACTCGGATGATGACATAATCCAAGTCTTGGGGACTACTTCAGAACACAAATTTTCAAACAACATAAAGGATCAAGACCCTCCAACTTTTTGTTCCAAATAGCAAGAGGCTCGGGGGCTACACTCAGTGAGTGCACTTTTTCTTCGAAAAAGCGCATGTCACCAAAAGACTTCCTCAACCCAGACCATTTCAAGACATTACGACAAAAAGAACCCGGAATGAGCCATATTCGAGTTCTTTTTGATAAAACTTCAACGAACAATCAGAACAACTTCAAGACAAGATCCTCCAGCTCCTTGTTCCAAATAGCAAGAGGCTCGAGGGCTACAACTAGATGGATGTATTTTTCTTCAGAAAAGCACTCACCACTCAAAGATCCCAAGAAGCGCTACAAGGTTTCACTCCAGAAAGCACTCGGATGACATCTTGTTCCTACTCAACAAGACTTGAAGGAGCAGAGCGAGACTTTCAGAGCTCAACCATGAAGTGCTCGGGGGCTTGTCGATGCGGGACCCATAGGATACCTCACAAGGGAGAGAGAAGATCTAGTTCAACTAGGATTCTTCCCATGTAATCTTAGTAGTAGAACTATTAAGTAATCCTATTAGGAAATCTCATTGTAAACCGACTAGGACTCTGGCCTCCTGACTATATAAAGGAGGGCAGGGCTCCTGAGAGGACAACAATGGTACAACACAGCATATCACAATCAATCCAACGCAAAGGCTAAGGCCGACTGGACGTAAGGTTATTACTCGATCTACGATCGAGGGCCTAAATCAGGATAAATCGGTTGTCTCTTGCGTTAACCATCGAGTTCAGCATACGCCGAAGCCCAAACATACTGCCCCGGGTACCCCTGTGGTAGGCTATCGGTGGTGAAACATCGACAGTGTCCCTCTTTGCAGTACTGTTTTTCCTATGCTCAAATTCAAAATAAAAAATGAATAGATGCCTTTGAGTTCATCGCCGTGATCAATTGTAAATGGGGACTCCACAATCATATGTAACATCCTCCAATGCGCATTTCCTGCTTGTCAACTTCATAAATCTTATTAGCTCTCTAATTATATGGTCATTAACACTAAAACCCACATTAGGGCTTGATTGTACTTACAATCACTTTGGTTGATCTACTTCTTTGTGCTGCTTTTTGAGAGCGTGCTTTTAATAGTCAGAGGCTGTAAGTGTAATGCTAATGCTCTATCACGGGCGCCCGTTCCACGTCGGTCAGTTCAGACGTGGCTAGCTGGGCTATGGACCAGCCCACGGGACTACTCCCCTCATCGGTATACACGATTTCTCCAAAAAAAGAAAAGGGAGCGACATTTTATCTTCTCCATTCGCATCGGCTCCACTACACCGCCCGCCCTTCAGTCACGTACAGATGAGCTCTGCTAGCGCCCCCGTCCGCATGAGCGCCGTCGCTCGCCACGTACGCAAGAGCTCCACCGACCGCGCTGCACCGCCCGCCCATGGTGAGGGAGACCGCTGCCGCCTCCACCATGGAGGCCGAACGCCTGGTCAACATCCAAGAAGACCTCGGCCTCCGCCTACCTAGCTTGCTGTGGCTGGGTGTGGAGCTCGCCCGCTTACAGCTCACGGCAACCTAGGCGGAGCTCGCCCATGCACATCTTGCGCCCGCCTACCTAGTTCGCCATGGCCAGGACGGAATTCGCCTGCATGCAGCCCACGACGGCTGGGATAGAACTCCACACACCAACGAGAATTCATTCTCCCAAGCAGCAAGGAGATGTTTGCGCTGAAACAGCATGTTGCAAGCACCTATTTTAAGTGTTTGAAATATTTCAAAGGTATGTTGCAAGTGTTTTATATCGATGTTGCAAAAGTAGATCGGAATGTTGCACAAATTGCAATGGTGTTTTCAAGTGTATGTCCCAAATATTTCATATGTTTCAAACGTATGTTGCAAGTGTTTTATCTAGATGTTGCAAAAGTAGATCTGTATGTTGCATATACATGCATGTTGCGAGCGTATGTTTCAAGTGCTTCAGGTGTTTCATACGTATGTTATAAGTATTTTATCTAGATGTTGCATATGTTTTGCAATGGCTACAAATGTGTTTTTCTAGTGTTTTAGACGTATGTTGCAAGTGTTTCAATTCATTCTGACGTATGTTGCAAGTGTTTTATCCAGATGTTGCAAAAGTAGATCTTGGTGTTGCACATGTTGTAGTGGGACCCATCTGCAAGCAGCCGCCTGCTGCAACTGATGGGCCCACCTGCATGCGCATGGGTGTGGAGGGGGGCGCCACGGTCCAGGCGCGGGGCATGAAGCGCGTGTGGGCCACGATGCGGGCGCAAGACAAGAAGCGGCATGGACCACGGTGCGGGCGCAGGACATGGAGCGGCGTGGGCCCCCATGTGAAGTAGGCGCAGTAGGCGCGGGCGTCCGAACGCCCGAGCGCTAGACGTTCCGTAAATGTAATGATGAATTGTTGTATCCATGACATATGTAGAGATCAGATTAAAATTGTTTGTTTCCTAAAAAATGCTCAATTTACCTTTTTATTCAAAATTTCCTTTTATTGTTAAAAAGGTTCTATACTCCATTTTTAGTTACTATAATGGCATAAACATTTGTTTCCATCTGCACCACTGCACTCGAAGTGTTGAACTTACCTACCAAAGAAATTATATGTAGTAGTATTGTTCTTTAAAAAAGAATTGGGTTTTGGCCTTAGGAGGAAGAGGAGCGAAGGCCATCCTTGATCTTCGTGACATTGCCCTATCTATCCATCGAGAAGTGTAATAGGAATTGTTGTCTTACATCCATCTTGTGTTGTTCTACCCGTTGCTTATCATCTTCATCAATCTTCCGCATATGCTCCTCAAGAGACTTCTATTCATTGACCATATCTTTTCAAGATCATGCTGATGATGTTTGTCGGTGTCGATCTCACCAGGTACCTTGCTGCCAGACATGGTTGTCGACTTGTCGTCTATTGATATATCTTAATCTTCAATCCTTAGCGGAGTCGTCGAAAAATATGTTTTCATTTTGATGAACCAAATACTTGAGCATGTTGTGTACATGGCACAGGGACGCACTTTGCAGCAATAGACGACAACCTTTGCCAGTATGAAGAGCATTGGTGATACTAGATTTGGTAACTAGAGTGCCAAGGGATTGGCTAAGATTTTCCCCATTATTTTAGTGACACTATGCATAAGTCTTATTATTGATCTATAGTCCGCCACGGTATTCGCCCCCTACTAACTGACCTTCCATCGAGTTATCATGGCGTCCCACGCTCCAAGAGTATTATGCCAAGGCAAGAGATGTATAAACAACAAGAACGTTTCTCAATTGCAACCATAAAAATCAAGATACTTGTGCAAGATGGTGGTGTAAACAACAAGATGATGCATGGTCAATGAAGACATGTTTCTTCCAAGTTTCCTCCTAATGACCCGTTCGGCTGGTAGAATTTTGGCTGAAACTGGCTGAAAAACACTGTTCCGACTGGATTATTGTGAGAGAAAAATATTGTTCCGGCTGAAAAAAGAAGTCGAACAAGCCGAATATGGGGTAAGCCGAACGAGGCCAATATAATCGTCCATGATGTCAGTGGGTATATCCCTATCTGTATAGAATTAGATAGCTTTTTAACATAAAAAAACTCCATAATTACATCATATTTTTTGTTGGCCCACACAGGATCACCGACTCAGGTGAGTCAACCACTCACTAGTCTTGCCGAGCACGGCTGACCACGATGAATGTTGTTCGACCAGAAGGGAGGGAGAACAGAGCATGCACACATAGTAGAGACACCAGCGTTGGCCGGAGCTCTGTATAGGAGATGGCAAATCTGAACTCTCTTTACTGAGTTGCAGTGGAAAACTATATATACAACTCTATCCATCTAGTCCTAGTACAGCTGCCATACTGCTACAGTTACTAGATGTGACAGCAGGACTGACTTTGGCGCCTGCCCCTACTATGGCTATAGTGCGGTAGGTGAGCCGTTCGATGCCTGCCCCTGCAGCTGCTACAGTGCAACAGCAGGGAGCCCTTTTCGGCGCCGCCTTCACCTGCTGCGCATTCACACAAGGGATGTAAAAGATTATCTAACAATTCTTTCCATAATCCTTCTGCTACCCTTAAACTCCTTCCATGCCGATCATCTTCTTCAGCTCCGTGAGTCGAAGACGGCCGAGCGGCTTGGTGAGGACGTCCGTGAGTTGCCGACTAGTTTCGACGAACTCGATGATGATCTGCCGTCCATCGACACAGTCCCTAAGGAAGTGGAACTCGATGTCGATGTGTTTGCTCTAGTCATGGAGAACCGGATTCTTCACGAGGGCGATGGTAGGCTGGTTGTCCACCATCAGTGCCAGTGAGTGAGCTTTCGTACCGGTCAGCTCACCCAGTGCCAGCGCAGCCACACAACTTGGTATGCCGCTACGTACTCTGCCTCGCACATAGATAGCGCTACCACCTTCTGTTTCAGCGATAGCTATGAGATTGGAGCCAACCCGAGGAAGAAGAGCATGCCAGAGGTGCTCCGTCGTCCGTCGATGTCCCCCGCCATGTCTGCATCGCTGAACACAGTGAGCTGCAGCCTACTCCCACCGGTCTTGGGAAAGATGATTCCCTGATCCACCGTCCCCTTGACATAGCGTAGTAGCCGCTTGACCATAGCCTAGTGATCCTCTTTAGGATCCTCCATGAAGCAACTGACGTAGCCCACGATGAATGCAATGTTCGGCCTCGTGTGGACTAGGTAGCATAGACCGCCGACGATGCTTCGGTAGAGTATTGCATCTACCTTTGCCGTGGTACTAGCCTTCGTCAGCTTTAGCCGCTCCTCCATCAGAGTCACGCATGGCTTGCACTCAGCCATGCCGCTCTACTCCAATAGCTTCAAGGCATACACGCTCTGACCGAGCATGAGTGCCCCCTTCCCCTGTCTCACCTCAATGCCGAGGTAGTAGGAGAGCGTGTTGAGATCGCTCATTCAAAAATGAGCCGCCATCTCGCGCTTAAAGCTATTGATGTCCTCCGCATGCGCGTCGGTGATGATCAAGTCATCCACATACATGCCGACGATGAGCTCCTCCTTCCCCCATCGAAACATGTAGAGCGCGTGCTTGGTTGCACACCTCGTGAACCTAAGCTTGCCCAGCATGGCGTCAAGCTTGGCGTTTCATGCTCATGGGGCCTGCCACAGCCCGTAGAGCGCCTTGCGCAGTTGGAGCACTCTATGCTCCGCTCTCTTGATGGCAAAACCCAGAGGTTGCCTGACGAAGACCGTCTCCACCAGCTTGCCATTGAGGAAGGCTAATTTTACATCCAGGTGATGGACGCGCCAGTCCTTTGCTACTGCCAAGGCTAGTAGCAAATAGATAGACTCCATGCGTGCTACTGGCGCAAAGACTTCCTCGAAGTCGATGCCCTCGCGCTGAACAAAGCCTCGGGCGACGAGGCATGCCTTGTGCTTGACAATGACGCTATGCTCGTCCCACTTGACCTTGTACACCCACTTTAGGCTTATCGGACGACATCCTGGAGGTGGATCTACGAGCTCTCAAGTCTCATTTTCCTCGATCACCTTCATCTCCTCCAGCATCGCCCGTCACCAATCTCCATCACGCTCGGCTAGCGCGAACATGGGTGGCTCCTCTACACTAACGAGCAGTAGCTCTAGGTCATTGAGCAGCTGACCTACCATGCCTGAGGGCCCTATGCCACTGACGATGTCGTCTAGCCTATGGAACTGCACCTCCTCACCGTTGTGGAAGGCATCCACGAACTCAATAATGTCACTTGGAGGTGAGGCAAACTCGATCAGTGTTGATGGAGTTCCCTGTTCTGTCGGAGTGCTCGGCACAGCACCTGGAGTGCTTAGCACCCCGGATGCAGTGCTCGGCACTACTCCTAGACCATTCGTCACCACTCCTAGAGTGGTCTGCACCCCTCCCAGAGTGCTTGGCACATGTCTTGCAGTGGTCAACACCATTGCAAGCCCCCTTGGCTCTGCTACGGGAGTGCTCGGTACCCGTCCTGGAGTGGTCGCCACCACTGCAGGACCTCCCAGCTCCACTCCTGAAGTGCTTGGCATCCCTCTTGGAGTGCTTGGCATCCCTCCTGGAGTGCTCGGCTCTGTCGCTGGAGTGCTTGGCACCACTTCCCCAGCGTCTCCACCATCGTGGATGACCAAGTGCTCGATGACAAAGGTGTTGGTGAAGCCGCCAGCTTCCCCCCTGCTCAGACTATTCTAGTCCCAGGCCGCCTTCTCGTCAAACACGACGTTGCGCGAGACAAGCACCTTGTCTCCGCGTGGGTTGTAGAGCCGGTACGCCTTTGTACCCTCCGCGTAGCCCAGGAACACCATCGGTGTGCTCCTGTCCTCCAACTTGGTTAGGACCAGCTTCATCTTCTTGACATGGCCGATACAGTCGAATGTCCGGAGGAAGGACACGCTCGGCTTGCGTCTATGCCAAGCCTCGAATGACGTCTTACCCTTCAGGGCCTTGGTGGGAGCACGGTTGAGGATGAACACCGCCGTGGTCACCGCCTCACCCCAGAACCTTGTCGGCATGCCCTTGGCCTTCATCATGGATCAAGCCATGCCGACCACCGTATGGTTTTGTCGCTCCACCACACCATTTCTGTTGTGGCGAGTACGGCGTGGTGTGGTGTCGCACCACACCCTGATCCACACAGTACGTAGCGAACTCCACCGAAGTGAATTCGCCGCCATGATCAGTTCTCAGCACGTGGAGCTTCTTGCCGCTCTTAGCCTCCATGCGCATCTTGAACTTCTTGATCGCTGCTGCCGCTTTGTCCTTGCTCATCAGGAGTTGTAGCCACATGTAGCGGCTGCAATCATCCACGAGCAGGAGGAAGTACCGCCGACCACCGTTTATGGCTGGCATGATTGGCCCACAAAGATCGCCGTGGACGAGCTCGAGAGCGTCCACCGCGTGATACTTGGCCGCCTTTAGGAACAGTAGCCTCCTCTGCTTCCCGGCCAAGCAGCTATCACACAACTCACCTCCGTGCTCAATGTGGGGTAGCCCTCGGACCATCTTTTCTAGCCGATGAAGCGCATTGAAGCAGAGATGTCCGAACCAGGCATGCCACAACCATGGCTCCTCGGTGTGCCTTGCCGCCAAGCACACCGGCTGCTCTACCTTTAGGTCGAGCAGGTACAACTGGTTCAGGGACCTCTTTACCTTAGCAAGAAGTCGTTGCTCCAGGTCCCTGATCCTGAGGACTCCGTCCTTGATCAGTACCTCGCTACCACGCTCATCCAGCTGGCCAATGCTGATGATGCTTGAACGTAGCTATGGTATGTAATATACATCCGTTAGCGCACGGTGCTCGCTGTTCTAGCACCAGAAGATGATGGTGCCATGCCCTCAGATTGCCACCCTTGAACCGTCATAAAACTTCACCGTACCAGTAACATCATCGTCGAGCTCGGAGAAGGCTGCCTAAGAGCCCATCATGTGGTTGCTGGCACCAGAATCTAGATACCACCGCTGCTCCTGCTCACCGCCCACACGTCCGAGGTGGACTTGGGCACATGGTTCATCGAGGTTGATAGCTTTCAGGGCCTTCCTAGGTCCTTCAACCGTCGTCACCTCTCCCTTCTCCTCAGCCTCGACATCGTGCAGTGCACAGAATGTCGCCATCAGGATAGTGGCCTCATCATCATCATCGGTTTGCGCTAGATGAGCCTTAGCCTTCTTCTCCTGCTTGTGATTTGGGCACTCCCGTGCCCAATGGCCTGTCTTCTAGCAGCACCGGTAGGCATTGGGGTCAACCTGCTTCTTCCTCTCTGAAGAAGCCTTGCCATGGCGCTTGCCATCGCCACCGCGGCTGGAGGAGGCTACTCTAGAGTTCCTCTAAGCAGCCCACTCCTCCTCTGTCAGTAGCAGCTTGTCGCTGTCCTTCGTTGCTGTCGCCAGCTCCAGGCGCTCATCCACCGCCCGCAGATGGCCTGTCACATCCTCAATGGTGAGGGTGGATAAGTCCAGCATCGTCTCTATGGAGAGAGCGATCTGGATGTACTTTGTCGGCATCGAGTGGAGGTACTTGGAGACCGCCTCCTTTTCATCAATGGTGATGCCGTGGCTCTTCAGCTTGTTGATGAGCGTCTATAGACGGAGGGAGAAGTCCTCCACCGATTCACCTTCTTTGAACTTGAGGTTGGCGTACTCCTGCTTCAGAAGCTAGTCCGTCGCCTTCTTTGTGCGGTCGAAACCGACGCGCATCGCCGCAACAGCCTCCCACGCCTCCTTAGCAGAGCTTTTCGCCCCCAACGGCTCCCTGTACTCTGCTGGTACAGCAGCGAGGATAGCCTCCAACGCTGACATATCATCTTCTTTATTGTCGGTGCCCTTATCAACAGCATTCCAGAGCCATCGGGCTCTGAGCTTGACCTTCATGGTCACCGACCACTAGTCATAGTTGGTGCGAGTCAACGTCGGCCAACTGGTGCTGCTGACCTTCTGCACTGTGCGAACAACGATCTCTTATCGTGGCTGGGCAGCCACAGCAGTGCCACTGCTGTCGTCCATCTTCGAACCGTGCATCATCGCCAGCGGTTATTCCGGCGACGGCGTTTGTACGGCTCCGATACCACTTGTTGGCTCACATAGGATCACCGGCTCAGGTGAGTCGATCACTCACCAGCCTTGCCGAGCACGGTCGACCACGACGAACGTTGTCCGACCACACACTATGGCTAGAGGTAGAAGAAGGGAGGGAGAACAAAGCATACACACGCAGCAGAGACACCAGCGTTGGCCGGAGCTCTGTATAGGAGATAGCAAATCTGAACTCTCTTTACTGAGTTGCAGTGGCAAACTATATATACAACTCTATCCATCTAGTCCTTATACAGCTGTCATGCTCCTACAGTTACTAGATGTGACAACATGGCTAACTTTAGCGCCTGCCCCTGCAGCCGCTACAGCGCAACAACAAGGAGCCATTTACGACGTCGCCTTCACCTGCTGCGCATTCACACAAGGGATGCAAAAGATTATCTAACATTTTTGTCCTCTTCTTCTTTATCAAAACTGGCCCCGTTCGCTTCGCTGAAAAACTAGCCGAAACACTGTTCCGACTGATTTGTTGTGAGAGAAAAATATTATTCCAGCTGAAAAAAATATAAACTGAAAAAAAACGTATTACAAGAGAAGCGAACAGGGCCATTCGCAGACTTTTCAAAATTATGACTAGGAACTAGCTTTCTCTTTCCCACAGGTGGTGCAATGGTCTGCCAGTATTGCAGGACACGCTGTGGTCACCTTCTACGAGCTCATGGCGATAAGGATTAAGGAAGGCCCTGCTGCTGACGTAGAACATTGTGTAATTCCCCAGTACAAGAACACTAGCCTAGTTCCAAAGTCCAATGTTTGTCCCTTTTTGACCCTTGCTATAATCACCACGGCCTGTCCGATGTTACGCCGTAACAAAATTTAGGCCTGGTTTAGTTCCACCCCAAAATCCAAAAAGTTGCTACAGTACCTGTCACATCGAATGTTTGCGGCCTGTGCATGGAGCATTAAATGTAGACGAAAAGAAAAACTAATTGCACAGTTTGGTGGGAAATTGCGAGACGAACGTTTTAAGCCTAATTAGTCAATATTTGGACACTATTTGCCAAATAAAAACGAAGGTGCTACAGTAGTCCCAAAATCCAAATTTCGCGAACTAAACAAGGCCTTATACAGCACAATCATCTTAGTTTCCAAGGCTGATCCATCATCCATCCATATGGAGTATATGCATGCTCTCTTGGCCACATCCATATATACATGTCACCACACCAAGAACAGGTGTGAATTTTCTTTCATCACCATCCCAGATCACCACCTCCAAGCTCTAGAGGAGATCAGAGGAGTAATAATAAATAAAGAGAAGAAGAAAAAAAATGTGCCTTTTACAGTGCTGTTACTCTTGCCATCTCAAGGTGATCTTAGACAGGATGGTGCCGAGCTGCCTGCAGCAGGACCCAAGGCAGAGCGAGAGGCTGCCCCTGGCGGCGGCGGCCGGGGCGGAGGCGAGGCACGTCACCCTGGAGGAGATGCTGTACCCGCCGCCGAGGTGGGAGACGGAGGCTGCTGCGACGCCGTCGCGGCGCAGCTCCCCGAAGGTGTGCCCGGTGAACCTGGCCGACTTGTTCTCGGACGAGGAGGAAGGAGCACACTCCGGGAGAGGCGGTGGTTACTCCCCGCCGGACGTCGTCAACGAGAGCGTGTCCATGTCCATCGTCAGCCGGGCGTCGCTCCGGAGCCTGCACAGCGTGTCCCGGAGGGTGAGCTTCAGGTCCCCCGATGAGTCCGACGTGTTCATCATCCCGGCGAGAAGCCACTCATCGGACGACGACGACGATGAGTGGAGTAGTGACGGCAAGCCAAGCAGGACGTGACGTGACGTGAAAGGAGAGCTCTGGATCGAGAGGAGAGGAATTCAGGCGTGAGTGCGTGCCAGTGGCATGCATGACACGTCCAGGATTGTTGTTTGTTTCTTGGCATGGATGTTCATGTTGCATTCTTGGCTTGTTTTGCCGTGACAATGTACGCACCTGTAGACTGCATCGATATCTCCGGCGTTTCAGGGTGGTTTTGAGTAGTGGCAGGCCACAAATTCCGGCAGATTTCCGAGAGTGGAGGAGGAGGTGGCAGTCGCTCCGTCGATGGGCTGCCCTCTTCACTCTCCTGCCGTCCGTCTTGTTCGGATCCTGAACAAACCACCACGCCTCGTCCTCTCCTCTCCTCTCCTCTCCTCTCCATCGGCGTACTTGCGCATGTCCTGAGTAGTCCTGAGCGAGGGAGGGTGGACAAGATGGAGAGCTACCTGAACGAGAACTTCGGGGGCGTGAAGGCGAAGCACTCGTCGGACGAGGCGCTGGGGCGATGGCGGAGCGTCGTCGGCGTCGTCAAGAACCCCACCAGGCGGTTCCGCTTCACCGCCAACCTGGGCAAGCGCTCCGAGGCCGCTGCCATGAAGCGGTCCAACCAGGAGAAGCTGCGTGTCGCCGTGCTCGTCTCCAAGGCCGCGCTCCAGTTCATCCACGGCCTCCCACCGCAGGGCGACTACGCCGTCCCCGCCGACGTCAAGGCGGCGGGCTTCGGCATCTGCGCCGAGGAGCTGAGCTCCATCGTGGAGAGCCACGACGTGAAGAAGCTCAAGTCCCACGGCGGCGTCGACGGCCTCGTGTCCAGGCTGTCCACCTCAGCGTCCGACGGCCTCGCCGCCGATAACAACAAGCTGATGGCGGCGCGGCGGGAGGTCTTCGGCGTCAACCGATTCGCCGAGGCGGAGCAACGCAGCTTCTGGGTCTTCGTGTGGGAAGCGCTCCAGGACATGACGCTCATGATCCTCGCCTGCCTGCGCGCTCGTCTCCCTCCTCGTCGGCATCGCCACCGAAGGGTGGCCCCACGGCGCGCACGACGGGCTCGGCATCGTCGCCAGCATCCTGCTCGTCGTCTTCGTCACCGCCACCAGCGACTACCGCCAGTCGCTGCAGTTCAAGGACCTCGACAAGGAGAAGAAGAAGATCACCGTGCAGGTCACGCGGAGCGGGTACCGCCAGAAGCTATCCATCTACGACCTGCTCGCCGGCGACATCGTCCACCTCTCCATCGGCGACCAGGTGCCCGCGGACGGGCTCTTCGTGTCCGGGTTCTCCCTGCTCATCAACGAGTCCAGCCTCACCGGCGAGAGCGAGCCCGTCGCGGTGAGCGCCGAGAATCCGTTCCTGCTGTCGGGGACCAAGGTGCAGGACGGCGCGTGCAAGATGCTCGTCACCACCGTCGGCATGCGGACGCAGTGGGGCAAGCTGATGGCCACGCTCAGCGAGGGCGGCGACGACGAGACGCCGCTGCAGGTCAAGCTCAACGGCGTCGCCACCATCATCGGCAAGATCGGGCTCGCCTTCGCCGTCGTCACGTTCGCGGTGCTCACTCAGGGCCTCTTCTGGCGCAAGCTCGCTGACGGCTCCTACTTCAGCTGGACCGGCGACGACGCGCTGGAGCTGCTCGAGTTCTTCGCCATCGCTGTCACCATCGTTGTCGTGGCCGTCCCCGAGGGCCTCCCTCTCGCCGTGACGCTCAGCCTCGCGTTCGCCATGAAGAAGATGATGAACGACAAGGCGCTCGTCCGGCACCTCGCGGCCTGCGAAACCATGGGCTCCGCCACCACCATCTGCAGCGACAAGACCGGCACGCTCACCACCAACCACATGACCGTCGTCAAGGCCTGCATCTGCGGCAAGATCAAGGACGTGAACAGCTCCGCGGAGACCAAGACACTGCCCTCCGACCTGCCGGCGTCCGTCGTGGCGATGCTCCTGCAGTCCATCTTCAACAACACCGGCGGCGACGTCGTGCTCAACCAGGACGGCAAGCGCGAGATCCTGGGCACGCCCACCGAGGCCGCCATCCTGGAGTTCGGGCTCTCCCTCTGCGGCGACTTCTCGGCGGTGCGCAAGGCGAGCACGCTCCTCAAGGTGGAGCCCTTCAACTCGGCAAAGAAGAGGATGGGGGTGGTCATCCAGCTCCCCGGCGGCGCGCTGCGGGCGCACTGCAAGGGCGCGTCGGAGATCATCCTGGCGTCCTGCACCAGGTACCTGGACGAGCACGGCAACGTCGTCGCCCTCGACGGCGCCACCGCGGACCACCTCAGGGCCACCATCGACAGCTTCGCCAACGAGGCGCTCCGGACGCTGTGCCTCGCCTACGTCGACGTCGGCGACGGGTTCTCGGCGAACGATCAGATTCCGATGGACGGGTACACGTGCATCGGCGTCGTGGGGATCAAGGACCCCGTCCGTCCCGGCGTGAAGGAGTCGGTGGCGATCTGCAGGTCTGCAGGCATCACCGTCAGGATGGTTACTGGTGACAACATCAACACGGCCAAGGCGATTGCGCGGGAATGCGGCATTTTGACTGAAGGTGGCGTCGCCATTGAAGGCCCGGACTTCAGAGTCAAGACTGAAGAAGAACTGCAAGAACTGATACCAAAAATACAGGTGGGTTGACGTTGATAGATAAACTACTTATTACCTTCCATAGCTACATTTCTGGAGTTCATTTGTCTGGTTTCACGATGCGATTCAGGTGATGGCAAGATCTTCGCCGCTTGACAAGCACACCTTGGTTAAGCATCTACGAACTACATTTGATGAAGTCGTTGCGGTGACCGGCGATGGCACAAATGATGCACCTGCGCTACATGAAGCCGATATTGGGCTTGCTATGGGCATTGCTGGCACTGAGGTACTATTTACTTCATTTTCACTAAATTAGATACTGGAATTACTTTTACAAGACTATGATCAGTATTAAGTGTACATCAAACTTACAATGTACTAATTGGTAGTCATATTTGTTCAGCATGTTTTCTCCTCTGCTGTTATTTGACATCAATGTAATATCTAACTAGCAATTTTATTAGTTGAATGAGCTCATTCACCATTTCCTTTTTAATGTTTGAAGGTGGCAAAAGAGAGTGCCGATGTTATTATTCTCGATGACAACTTCTCCACCATAGTTACTGTTGCCAAATGGGGTCGATCAGTGTACATCAACATTCAGAAGTTTGTACAGTTTCAGCTGACAGTCAATGTCGTTGCTCTCATTGTGAACTTCTCTTCAGCTTGCTTGATAGGTAAATCTCACATTGGTGCATTCATCTAAGGTGAATAGGTGATTGCAATCTGCAACTGAAATAGACTGACTCTGAAACACCAAAACAATTTGTCGCCATAAAACTATGTATTGTTTCACTAAGCCCATTGCTATGTTGCATTGCATCAGCTACTGCTGCATACTCATCAACATGCTATTCCAACTATGATACAAACATCAGAATCTGCACCTTAACAGATGTATTAATACTAAAAAGGATCTAAATTTGGCCATTCTTATAGTACTGATGTAACAGATCTTAAACTTCTTAGCTAGCTTCTTTCGTAACACTATCGCTTATTCTTGTGGTTCTGCTTGTCAATTCAGGTAGTGCTCCCCTGACTGCTGTGCAGTTGCTCTGGGTCAACATGATCATGGACACACTAGGAGCACTGGCACTGGCCACAGAACCTCCAAACGATGAGCTCATGAAGAGAACTCCTGTTGGAAGGAAAGGAAACTTCATCAGCAACATCATGTGGAGGAACATCATGGGACAGGCCTTCTACCAGTTCCTTGTGATTTGGTATCTGCAGTCTCAAGGGAAATGGCTCTTTGGAATCGAGGGCGCCAACTCTGATCTAGTCCTGAACACAATCATCTTCAACTGCTTTGTATTCTGCCAGGTAATTTGGAGGTTCTTCTTGCACTTATGGCAATCTGACAAAGTATGATTACTGAGAATTTCAAATGTTTGTGAATACTGAACAAACAACCTACCGTAAACAATTTTTTACTAGATTTTATCATGTGAAGCTGCACTGAATTCCTTCTCGATCATGCAGGTTTTCAATGAGGTGAGCTCAAGAGAGATGGAGAGGATAAATGTGTACCAAGGCATTCTAGACAACAACGTGTTCGCCATGGTCCTCGGCAGCACCGTCGTCTTCCAGTTCATAATCATACAGTGCCTCGGCAGCTTCGCCAACACGACCCCTCTCAGCTTCACGCAGTGGATGTCCTGCATCGCCATCGGATTCGTAGGCATGCCTATCGCTGTGGCGGTGAAGATGGTTCCGGTGGAGTAGGCCTCTCTCAGAATTCAGAACTGAAGCCAGGCAGGCAGGCAGTTTTGGCCATTATATTGCTTGCCCTCATATCACAGCTATGTTTGTTTTCCTGTGTAATGCATGCAGCTAGGTGAGTCACTGCACATCTTCCTTGCTTATGATCTAGGCTTCTAGAAATCGAATGCCAACTGCCAAGGCAATGGGCTCGATTCTGAAAAGTGTTGTAGAATCTTGTAGCTCTGGATGCTTCAGTTTTTCCCCACGCTCCGCCCCCCCCCCCCCCCCCCCCCCCCCCCCCAGATGTTTCTTCCTTTGGAAGTAGTAACTGTTGGCTTGAAATGTTTACAGCAGCACCGTTTTTTTTTTCTTTTTACAAAGAACAGAACAGGCTTTATTCATTTGTTATTCTACAAAGGGTTCCTGCCTCTTGAGATATTGTGCTGTAATCTCGTGCCACGGGTCGGAGAGCATAAGCATGCTGCTGTTTCTCTTGTAACATGCTGCTTGCTACATTAGTATGCTATATAAGCAAGCACTGAGGGGTGTCCATCAACACGAGGCTGTTTAGAACCTAGAACTAAAATATAGCCTATCTTGTGATAATAGGCTAAAACATATGTAAGCAAATAAAAGCTAAGCGATCTCTAACCACCAATTAGAGCTAGTTTAGCAGAGCTCCAGCTACTCGTAAAAAGGCTTTGGATTTAGTTTCTCTTGAAGTTGGAGCATCTTATCTAGTCGAGTGGAACGGTTTGGAAAATGTTTGGCAAAAACTACTCCAGTGAGTCAGTGACAGTTTTATAATTATTTGTGTCTAGGGTTGGGCACATTTTCTCTGAAAACCGGATCCCGAACCGAACCCAAACTGATCCAAAACTGTCGGTTTTCAACTCAGCTTCAGTTTTCGATTCTGGGAGTTTTAGTTGTCATCTCAGTGTTCGGTGAAACTGAATCGTAAACCAATCCAACGGAAGAAAACAACGCTACATTGAACACCTCCGTGCGCCTGTCCTCCTTCCCGCTTCCACCAAGGCTCAGAGTGGCGCTAGCCCATTGGGCCCACAACCACCCCCGGGCCCACAAACTCCCACATCCACCACACCACCCCAGACCAGCTCACCCACTCCATCCTCCCGCGCCCCATGCCCCCAAGCCAAATCCTAGCAAGCATCCGAGGGAGGCAGGGACCAGGGCACGGCGGCGCCGTGAACGCCGAGCGGGGAGCAAGGTGCCGGGGCGGTGGCGCAGCGTGAGCAGGGTGCGCAGGGTGGCTGCGAGGAGATGAGGCAGATGCTCAAGCAGAAGTGGTGGATGGCCGTCCCAATAATTTCTAGGGTCCTTGGGCAAAAGACAATGAAGTTCAGACAATCTAATATTTTAATATCACGAGATTGAACTATGTAGTACTACTGGTAATAAGAGTTAACTCGCAAAATATAGTTCATTAAAAAACGACAATACATCCAAGAAGCTTAAAGAACGGTAAAATCACAGTAACATAAAATGACTTAAAATTTAAAACAAATTATGGGCAGCCTGCTGCCTTTGGCATGTCCATAAGTTCCTTGATGAATTAAATAATTAAACTAATAGATCAACAATTCGCTGCACTATCGCTTGATGCATGTATGTATTGGATTGCAAGGTAAAAAAGAAACTGAAGTTTTCAGATCGAACAAACAATAAATACTGATGAACTGAAACCATAATCACTTACCGCAGAGAGTCGGGGACAAAGATGAAGGGACTGCAGCGCAGCTGGGTTAGTGGGCGCCTGCTGGGATCACGGGATTCCAGATTACGGAAATCGGGATTTCAGGATTTGGGAACGCCGGAACAGCCGCCGCGGCGCAACAGCACGCATGCTTTGACGCGGAGTCGCGAATAGGAAAGGGTTGCCACGCAGAGCCGCAGACTGAACTGGACGTGACCGTATGGAGCCAAATACATGTACTACATATACGTATACTCATGGGCCCCTAGTGCCATGGGCCCCCGGACGTCGCACTGCCTGCCCTCCCCCATGGGACGGGCCTGTGGTGGAGGCGCGATTGCGAGGCATGGCGGCGGCGGCACGGCACGGCTAGGAGGCACGGAGACGGGCAGGCGGCGGTGCAACATGGCTAGAAGGCGCAAGGGCGATGGTGGCTCGACTTGAGGCAATGAGACGAACAAAAGAAGTTGCAAGGGTGGTGGTAGACTCGGATTCTCGGTTTAAACAGAAAAAACAATGGAAAAAACCACAGACAAACCAGTCGATTTTAGTTTCTAAAATGTACCGATCGGCTACGGTTTCCTTAAAAACCAAAATTTTTAAGAACCGAAAAAACAAAACCGAACTATCGGTTGCTATTTGTGTCAAAGTTTTTGAAGAGGGTCCATGACAAGCTACGTTTCTGTGGCTCTGGCTCATTGTAAGGAGACATGTTTCGTAAGGCTATTTGGCATGGCTCCACGACAAGAGCCGCAAGAAGCCGGAGGTCGTGCCAAAGGAGACAGCTCCTAGGGCCTGTGCGCTGTCAGGCTGTTACTCGCTGTTGTGCTCACGGGCGATGCCTTGTACGGTCGGTTTTATTTAGTTCATACAAAGGTTGGGCTCGCTGTAGCTTATTTGGGCTACGACTGCTGCAGCTACAGCTCAACAATAGTATTCTATTGTAGCTAAGACGTGCAGCTGCAGCAGCCTCAATAATCTCAAACAATCAGACCCAAAGTCGATTATTATAAGAACACTTTGGTTGCACCCCAATTCATATAAGTTGGACCCATGTGAATCAGGATGGATTATTAAAATGTGCTAAACAAGTCCTTAGGTGGATCCGATTTGTTGAGAATCGGCGTATCCATAGATCGTCAGATCCGTTTTCCCATTCCTGATCCCAAGAAAAAGACGTGTAGAAGTCGTAGATAGATTCCTTCTCCCTCTCCCATCCTCAAGAACAACATAGAAGAACACACATGACACAAGTATATGAGAGGGAGTCATCTCTTCTTTAGTTCGTATAGGCGTACGTGTAGTCCCTTTATATAGATGTCTTCAGGGCACATATGGTAGCCACCGTGGCCTACATGGTAGGAGCCCATTATGGCATATACGGTATGAGCCCATCAATCCTCTAATTGAGGAATTCTTAACGCTTCCCCTTGAGCGAATACCATGACAGATACTTGCCCCATTAAAACTCCAAAAAAAACCCAAGGGGGAAAATATGGAGAAAGAGTACATTATTATCGCTTAATGCATTTGCACATTGTTGCCTCATTAAAAACCTTGCATGAGAAATTTCATAAAAAACTCATCAAGGAAAAAAGAGTACAACATATGTCTTCAGGACAAATTGTGACCTTCTAGATCATATCATTTTGAATTCTCTAGAATTCTGATAGAGGGTTAATATTCTAGGGAAGTTCTCCCCCGGAACCTTGCAACATTGTCCCACTATGCCAAAAACGCTTTCTACACGAAGAATATGCACATAGAGACTTAACAAGTATATCACATACATTACAAGGATCATTTCATAATCTTAACCTTATCCTACTTTTGGAACTCGTGAAGTAAAAATATGAAGTGCACATAAACAATAGACCCACTTTCATAAATGGTGTCACGATAGAGCCTTCAATAGAGGTTAGGAAGTCACAATTAGGATAACACATTCTAGGTATCGTTTGAGACTTTCAAAGTCTCGTGAATGACAATCAATATCTTGTAAATACTCCCCATGGTGATAACATCTATTGAAGTCATTCATTCCAATGACATTAACCATTATTTGGAAATAAACATAGACATGGATAGTGCAAGTGAGATTACAAGATTTCCACAATATTCAGTCTTATGGCATTTGTCTCGCTATTCTTCAAGAACATTGAGATAGAGAATAATGCAGAGGAATTTATTATATTCTAGCATGTATACATCAGAATGCATATTTGTGCACTTTAAAGCAGCAATGACACGCATCGTCGAGATGTGATTAATAATCATTATTCTTTATATCATTATAATTTTCACGATTCATAATAGTCGTGACTCCTTCTGGGATTGATTACCGATTCTTCAAGTCGAGAATCTTTAATACATAGTAAGATATCACAAGTCTGTATTTCTAGTATGACGGGGAAAGTATTGCTAGTAACACCAAATATATCATATCGGTTTACAGAGGATACTTCAACTCCAAAACTTCAGGTGAAGAACACATTATATCACAAGTATATATACACTCATAGTAAAAGCTCATGAAAATGCGCATGTGCTTATATGGTATACCTTTGTTCCTTTCGGTTCCTCTTTTCATTCTTATCTCTCGGGTCTTATGTGGGTCTTTATTTCTTCCAAGGAATTCACTTATTTTTGGTGCATTTAGACTTATAACCATATATTCCTTCAAGGAAGATCCTTCAGGGAGTTGTTATCTACTCATAGAAGACAATATTGGTATGAGATTCCGATGTTGCTTTTCATGGATTTTTAGAATCCCATAACTACATATTTTAATTCATGCCATTAGCTAGATTCATTATATAGCGGAACATTTTTTTTGTAAAACTTATGTCGGAACTGGTCTCTACTAGGATCTTTTGAACCATCGCTTTTCACCACCCATTATTCAACGATGACCCATAATTATCCGAACATTAGGTTCAAGATATTCACTTAGCGATTTTTGATTCAGCCTCAATTGCATGTTTCATTTGATCCGATATAAGAGCTTCAAGCACTCTTGGCATGGACTTTGTTCTGGATCTAGATTCTCACAAAGAGATTCATTTAGCAATTATAGAGGCAAACAAGTGTCGACACATATTTTTTCGACTTAATAACGATCTTCGTTATTTCCCAAAACGATAGATCTACTGTTGTTCCGTTTTCCTAGCTTTATAGTACGCTCGCATTGCTAGGATTTTCATCTCCCAGGGTGATTTCTCTATAGGAGTAAGAGAGGAGTTTTATCACACATAATGTGAGATTGCTTCATGAGCATATGCTTTTGACTTAGGCCAATAGATCTTATTTACAGGCGTCCCATATAATTTGATCAAAATGCCAATTAGTCACGTGGATACAAAATTAATCCCGGGTATATCCACATCTACTTTAGGTAAAAGCATTCATTTAGACTTTAACCAATCTGGTTGCTCCTCATCAATATAAATAGCTATCTGGCATAACTCCATACTATAGAATAGAGGAGTCTAACCAAACAACTAGTTTAGTTTGGATTTGTGCGTTTTGATTTATAAATATCAAGGCATTCCATAAAATGGGCATTCATCTCCCTCTAATGCCAAGATATTTAATAGCATACTAAAATTCCCCATTCACCAACTTCTAGTGGTGTATATGTATGCTTTAGTGATGATTTATTTGGGAAATATTATGCACTTTATTAGGAGGGTCTATTATAATCTTTGTATGCAATGAGTTCGGACTTTATTAATACGAATATTGTGTGTATTTCCTACTACAGGAGGAGTATCTTCAACTTCTTGTTGAGTCCACAACTTCTGGTGGATTATAAACTATTGCTCTACATGTTCTCGTTTCAACAAATACATATGCAGCCTTCTAGACTTAACATATGTAGTTACTGACGTAACCCATAGTCTAGCCATAACAATTCTTGAGGGGCTAATGCTCACCAATTATTGTATAATTGACAATCAACCTATCCATTACGTATATTGACCTTCTAGGTCATATGCATGTAACACCTCCAGTATTACATGAGCTCCTTAGCACTAAATATGTAATTATTAACTTATTAATAATAAATTAGAGCAAGATTAGAGTAGAAGAGAACTCAAAAATAGAATGAAATAAAATACATTATTAAATAGAACGTTATATATATATAGCTTTTGAATCTAAATTAAATTCGAGCTTTGTTGAAATTTTTCTTGTGCTCAGATGTTGCTATTGTCTGAATAGTAAATCAATATATATATATATATATATATATATATATATATATATATATATATATATATATATATATATACACACTCACGTATTTTGTTTTGATAAGCATGTTGCTATATTAATTAAAGTAGTGTACAAACTTATTTCTTCCCGAGTATATCTCTATAGACAAGTATACATTTAAACATACAATAAATATATGCATGTGTGTAGGGATATTAGTGATAAAGAAATAATGACATATTTGTAATTACATAATTATTTATATGTTTTGGTAAAAGAAAAATAAAGAAAATGGCAAAACACACGCACGCCACACACGTATACAATACACTCAGGGACGTCAGTGTGCACGCCTAGCCTCTGTGGCCGGACTGCCGACGTTGCTTCTCGGCTGGCTGTTCCGCTACCGCTACCGCGTTCGTCTCCTCGCCGTGCCGCCGAGTCGAGTGCCATCAATACGCATGGCCGCTGCGATATCGCCATTGGTGGTCGTGGCGTGTTCCTCGCCGCTGAATCCATCTACCCCATCGTGCATCCGTGCCGCTTAGCAGTCTTCGCGTAGTGGCCATCGGTTCCGGCTCCTGGGGCGACAAGACACCTCACTACAGTCCTGACCGCTAGATGACAGTGGTGCGTCCCCGCTCGGAATGAATCATCCGCTTTACCCGCGTCGCGCCGTGTTGTCGAGCCGTTGCTTGCTCTTTTCTCTCTCCCTGCTTGCCTCTACCATTTTCTCTCCCGCAGCAACCGCAGTGACCACGCCCGCCATCGTCGGCCCTTCACGTGAGCACGGCCACGCTAGACCGTAGCCCCACTACGTTGCGCCTCCACGTGTAGCACTGGCGTCCCCTTCTCTTCCTCCCCCTGTTGTGCGCCCTCACGCCGCCTGGCCGTCCCGCGCCCTCCTCCTCGCGTACGCGCGCCACTGCTGTGCAGCCACCCGAGCCCCGGAGTGCCGCCGCCGTGGCCACGCCATCCGCCGCCGGTCCCTCGTGAAAAAGTGTGAACTTTTATGGTCCTGCGCTGGAGCCGCAGCCCCACCGCGTTGTCCCGCGCCGCATCCCGCTGTCATTCGCGCTGGGCCGCCCCTGCTGTGGCCGCGCATGGCTGCCGTGCTGTGCCCGCCTCGGTCTGCGCCGTGGCCAGGCCCGGGTCCGGTCGTGGTCCGCGCACCTTCCCGCGCCGTTCCATCTCTGCGCCCGAGCCCGTAGCACCCCCACCGTGGCCGCGCCATCGCCACCGATGCGGCTGCCGCGTGCGTGCGTGGCTAGGGTGCCTCGGGCTGCCTCTGGCCATCCCACCGGTGCCCGTGAGCACGGCTAGGTCTGATGCTGCTCCTGTGCCGCCTAGCCGCCGTTCCACCGGCGGGAATCGGCCGGAGCCAGCCCTCCTCTGCTCCTCTGCTTCACCCATGGAAGGAGAAGGGTGAGAATTGGAATAGAACTTTTCCCAAGGTTCTCATTGCAAAATATGTGACTCATGTTAATAGTATTGAATAGTGTAGAGTACTATGGGTTAATTTGAGGAAAACTCGGGGGCCTCTTGCCAAATGTACCGCCGTCGCCTTGCCCTGGCCGTGTGGGCCGGCTTGTTGGGCCGCGCTCGCCGTATGCGTGGGCCGCCGGCGTCCTCTATGGCCACGCACGCGCCCTGCCCCCGCCTGGGCCGCCGTGTCCCTTTACCGCGCCGCTGGGCCACGTCTGGCCAGCAGGCCGCGCGCGCGTCTGCGGGCCGAGCCAAGCCGTGTAGGCCCTTTCTTTTTGTGTTGATTTTTGTTTTGTTAATTCAGTGTTCTTCAAAAATTGAAAATAAATCGTAGAAAAATCACAAAAATATCAAACCAATTTTGTTAAGTTCCTAAAATCATGATCTATCTATTAGCGTAATTGGTTCATCTAGTTTTAAAATGTTTCTAGGGTTGCTCTAATTATATTAAAATATTTAATATTGTTAAAATATGAAATTGTGGGAATTTTTGTGGGAAAATGGTGATAGTTTTGACTCTAAAAATTTTACAGTAACTTCCTAATATTATTAGGTGCTCACTATAATTTTTGTAGCTCTAGGATAATTAGTTGCTAGATAGATAATGATGTCCTATTTTGAATAAAGATTAAGTCGATAGAATGGGATAAAAACACTTTGGAATTTTATAACTAAAACACTTGTTGGGAAATGACACCTTTCTCGACGATGTTGGTACGTAGCTTAGTACGTTAGTCATTAGAGCTAGCTTGTTAGTTCGCAGTATGTACTCTGTGTTAAGAGTTGTTGTTGCCTTGTTAATTAACTGTTGCATCATCTCTGCATCCTATTGCATACCAAAATAGGGACGATGATGGATCGCGGAGTCGTCGGGAGTTGCCGGTGAGATGGTACTTTTGGAGATCGTGTCACCAAGATGGAATACTAACTTTTGGTTATATGTTACCCAGGCAAGTCCCGGTGCATAACCTCTATTATTCTGTACTTTAAATTATATTTGTGCATTAAGTTTTAAGGAGTTGATTGAAACCCACTTGCATATATATATCTTTATCCTATGAGTCTTACTAGTATGACAGGATCGTGTAGATTGCTATGCTATAGGACTCCGATAGAAGTCGAGTGATTGTCTGTCACTCGTGAGAGATAGGAAATATATTATTGTTGTTACTATATTATTTTCACTCATGATAAAATGGTAAAAGGAAAATAGAGACCGGGCAGGGATATGGTTTGGGTATTGGTGGGTGTAAGAGGTTCTGTCCTGCGGCCAATAGGGCATAGCTTGGTTATATTGTTTCCCTGTCCGTGTCGGTTAAGGACCGGTCGTTGCATTGTGCAGTGGCCAGTGGCCACACTGCATCAGTGATGTAGGCGGCGGCTGCTGCTGCTGCGCTTGCACGGTCCAGCAAGCTAGCAGCTGTGCCGCATCCGCGAACGACGTGGCTTGTTTTAATTGCAGCGGGGCTGGCACACACTGCGCGGCACGTCGTCTGTCTGGTTCATGCAGGTGCGCGCACGCCACACGCAGCCGCGGTGCCCATGCCCTGCGCGGCACAGGGACGGGAGAAGCGGAGCGCGGCGGTGCCAGAGCTAGACGGCAGGCATCAGGCGCGTCTCTCGCGTCTTTGGGCGCCGCAGTTACCAAGGAGCAGCGCATAGAGCCCCGCACGGGCAGGCCAGCGCCAGACGAGGTCGGTATAGCCGTGGTTGGCGCCAGACCTCACAGCGCCGAGCTATGCCATGTCGGAGCCACATCAGCGTCATGTTATCATCTGGTCTTTGACGTCGGCACCAAGATCTGTGGCGCCGAGACGTGTTACCTCGGCGCCATGAGTGTGGCGCCGACCCCCAGGGTCTAAAGATGAATTTAAGTCTGTCAGGAGGCTAAACGTAAATTTTCTTAAAAAAAAGGTCAAATTATAAAAAATTAGGTCGCGTAGCGGACTATGTGGCAGGCTGGCAGCGGGGCAACGCCCAACATCCAAGGTGCCCAAGGCCCAAGCCACTGTGGCCAGCAGCTGCAGCACGGCATGGCCGCATGGGCCAGCAGCCAGCACGGCACCTGGGCCCTGCCAGCGGCAGCATTTGGTGAGGCAAGGTACTCCTACGTGCTGATGTTAATTAATGTAGAATAGATACTCTACATGGAGCTTTGAACAATGAAAAACAAACGAGTGATCGAAACCTCTGTGGAACTAGTTCACTCTATATGCTTTTTTTTTTGGTAAGACATCACTGGAGGAGTGAGAGCCCCACGCATGAATGATTTTCCATTGATACCAGCAAGCCGAATTTTGCTGGAATAACCACCGGTCTTGGCATCTCCGAAAGGCGACTGACCTCCGGCATAGTTAGGTCTCCCCATCCAATGTGCTGCCAGAATTGTGCCGCTACTGAGCACTGGAATGTTCCAGATGAAGGAGTAGATGTTGCTTTCTGTTTCTATGCTGGTTGCTGATATGTAAAGAGCAGAGGTCTGGAGGATGTTGAGAGGGCCAGCAAAGTTAGAAGACCTGGTATCTGGTTGATGTAGAAGGTCAATGCTGCCGAGCAACTCTTCAACCTCGGCCAATTCCGTATTGGCTTGCTGGGATATATAGTCGGGGAACGAGCATAGTTGAGAGGCCCCTGTCAAGAACTTCGGATACTGAGGTGTTGGGTTGGTTGCAGTGGCTGAGAAGGCAGGGGAATCTGCAAGCCATAGATGTGTCACCCAACCATGAGTCCCACCAGAAAGCCGTGGATGTACCATCGCCGATTTGAACTTTGGTGATCATCTGTATGCCGGGAGGAGAGCTCTGAGAGCCGCCCAATGGTTGCCGTCTCCATTTCCCTCCATGGTGATCAGGTCCTTGTGCCGTCGGGCCCAGGCTGCCCAACCTGAATCCTGCGGGTGATGGAGGCGGTGAAGGAGCTTGAGGAGGAGGCACGCATTCTGTGCAGCCAGGTCGCGCACTCCTAAACCTCCTTCCTTCTTGGGGCGCTGAGCCTCATCCCAGTTGACAAGGCATTTAGCACCGGAGGTTTTGTCAGTACCAGACCGGAGGAAGGCCTGGCGCCTACTGTCAATGACCTCGATGATACCAGGAGGGAGCGCCATTGCCTGCATTGTGTAGGTAACCAGGCCATCGAGGACCGAATTGATTAGGACCAGTCTGCCCTGGTGGTTGAGTAGAGCCGCCTGCCATCCAGAAAGTCTGCGATCAACTTTGGAGATCAATGGTGCAAAAGCACTGAGGTTGAGCTTGGTATTGGATAGCGGGAGACCCAAATAAACTTGAGGGAAAGAGGCTGGCTGGCAGCCGAGAAGGCGAACTATGCGTTGCAGCCTTGCCTGAGGAACATGCATTGGGACCAAGGTGCTCTTGTTGTAGTTGATCTTGAGACCGGTAGCCGAGGCGAAGTTGTCCAGAGTTATCTTGAGCCGCCTTATGTCACTGATATCAGCCCGAACAAGTATAAGTGTGTCATCTGCGTACTGGAGAACTGGGCAAGGTTCATCTGCAGCCGGGTGACGGATAGCTTGATCACTTTTGATGAGCTGCTGAAGGACATCAGCGACAAGGATGAACAAGTAAACTCTATATGCTTTTAATACTTGTTCAAGTGCAAATACATGTATCCAGAGTGATTTAGAAATCGTGGCACGTCAACACGAGGATCAAATAAAAAACATTTTAGACCCCGTTTGATATAAATTCTTCTCCCGCTCTTAGAGCAATTCAGTGCACTTTTTTTTTTACCAAACGGGTAAAATCTGATAAAATCTTTATAGCTCCTCGCATGAACTTCTTAAATTACGTTTTCACACACTACTAGAGAACAGACTTGAACGATGTCCCAATTTGGCATTAGCCTCGGCATTTTTTTGCCCCCGAGACTAAAGGTTCATTTAGTCCCGGCTGGTATTACCAACCGGGACTAAATGTAAACCTTTAGTCCCGATTGGTAATACCAACCGGGACTAAAGCTTTTAGTCCCGGTTTGGGTAATGCCCCTGGAATAAAGATTAATCTCCAACCGGGACTAAAGCTTAAAACTGTAACAGACAGTCTTTTGAGCCGGGACTGACAGCGTGCTGTCCCGGTTGCATTTATTGCCGTGCTCTAAGCTCTAAGCTCTAAAGCTCTAAGTTTTAGTGCTAGTTGCATTTATTGCTGTGCTTTTACGAGCTGATGACCAGCACTGAACTTTTAGTCCCAGTGCTTTACTTGTACCTGCTTGCATTTACGAGCTGATGACCAGCACTGAACTTTTAGTCCCGGTGCTTTACTTGTACCTGCTTGCATTTACGAGCTTTAGTCCCGGCTTGCATTTACCTACTTGTATTTACGAGCTTTAGTCCCGGCTTGCATTTATTGCTGACACTGAAAACGAAGACCTTTAGTCCCGGCTGGTCCGATGCAACTGAACGCGACCAAATCAATTAGTCCCGGCTGGTATTACGAGCTACCTTTAGTCCCGGCTGGTATTATCAGCCGGGACTAAAGGTCTTTTAGTCCCGAGCGTTTGCAGGAGCCTCAATGGGCCGGCCCAGTACGCAATATGCTGGAATTGCTGGCCAGTTCCACCTATTAGCACCACCTCGCTTGCTCAGAAGAGTGAAAGCTAACTTAAAAGCTCAGCTCTCGAACCAAGCAGCACGAACTTGAACAGGATTGTACCGCTGATCCTTGACTAAAGGTCCTTCGTACTATAGTTTATACAAAATGTTGAACATTATAAACGTACGTATATTCTAGCAGCGTAAAATGCGTATTCAAAAACCAAAATGGATCATCAATTAAAAATAGGAAAGAAATGAAAATAGAAATAGAAACAAAAAAAACCTGGTAGCAGCGTAAAAATAGAAAAAAAAGGAAAATAGAAATAGAAACAAAAAAAGGGGAAAAACATTTAGTCCCAGTTGGGTTTACCAACCGGGACTAAAGGGTGCGGCCATGTTTGCTCGGCTGGAGGACCTTTAGTCCTGGTTGGTAACACCAACCGGGACTAAAGGTCCCTCTTTAGACCTGGCTCGATGACCCGGGACTGAAGGTTCCATCTTTAGTCCCGGGATCGTTGTCCCGGCGCGGTAACCGGGACTAAAGGTTGTTACCGGCCGGGACAACAAGTCCATCCTGTAGTAGTGACAGGGGGCGCCACGTGTGATGTTAAAAAAAACAAGCTTGTACCAGCTTCGTAGAGACATTTGTCTTCTCTCAACCATTCATGACAACACATGAGAAGCGTCGACCAAACGTTTTACCAAAAAATAGTTTTATCTTCACCAATAGAAATGCACTTGGAGCCGAAAGCAAATGTACCAAATGGGGCTTTGCATTGCATCATTAGCATGATACACTTCTATTTGAATGGTATTTCCTCCGTCCTAGAAAGAGTGCCGCTACGAGAGTTCATGCTGGTTAAACTTTTTAAAATTTAATTAAGTTTGTAGAAAATATTAATAATATTTGTACATTTATATAAGTTTATTATGAAACTATATTTAACGAGTTATCTATTTATATAAATATCTATGGGAGAGCGAGAATTACAATGAGGGAGTACATCATGAGAATTTAGTTTTGCACGGCAATGAGGAGTACGGTAGTACCCACAAACCCACCCGACACGGCTGGCTCCGCCGCTGACGGCGTGGCTGCACGCACTGCCGGAGCATATTTCCAGCGCTGGGCTGGGCAATCAATCGAATGGTCCTGCCTCTCCTCCTGCAAGAGCAAGACCAAGGGGCCGGGCCGGACGGGGCCCCAGAGCAGGCACGTCGCCAGGTGACCAGGTCCTGGTCGCCAGAATCAGCCGCAGCCGGTGGCCGGTGCAGCGTGCACGGCGGACGGCCGGCGCCTCGCCCTCGGCCCCTCTCTCCCGGTCTCGGCCTAGCCGCGCGCGCCGGGACAAAACTCAAGGCACTACGTGCCCTAATCATGTCATCGATGGGTCACATCGGCGCTCGCCTGCCACCGCAAGTCCGCCACTGCCATCACCATGGCCACTGCGTGCCAGACCTGGCCGCCGTCAGGCCAGGCGCAGCCGATGCTCCTCAAGGGACACCGCACCTTACTGCCCGCTGCAAACGCTGGGGGACAGGACACGACAGGACAGGACATCCGGGCAGCCTCTCGTCGTCCGTCTCCGGCCTCAGCGTGACACCATGCCACCATGGTTGGTTGCCCCTGCTTGGTGCCTGGTTAGTTGCACTTCATTTTACAAAAATTTTCAAGATTCTCTATCACATCGAATTTTTGGGCGCATGTATGAAGTATTAAATATAAATAAAACTAATTACACAGTTTAGATGAAATTCACGAGACGAATCTTTTAAGCCTAATTAGATTATGATTGGACACTAATTATCAAATAACAACGAAAAATGCTACAGTACCATTTCTTAAAAAAATTCGCCAGCTAAACAAGGCCTTGGACAGTCTACGCTGCAGCCTGGAGCTGGACACAGAACACATGGATGCCATGCGAATCATTTGGATATGCATATTCGTGTTTACTGGCTTTAGATATTCTCCAGCCCAAATACAAATAGGAAGAAATAGCATGTCTTGGAGAACAAATATTTGTGAGCAATTGAAGGGTCGAGATGGCGACTAGAGGGGGGTGAATAGTATTTTCTAAAACTTAATCACGTCGGCTAACCGATACAAATGCGGAATTAAAACTATCGGTCTAGCCAAGACTATACCCCACTATATATATTCACTAGCACCTTACAAAGATAACAATTATGCAACAAAGGTGCCGGTCTAGCTAGAGCTCTCCTAAACAATTCTAAGAGCAAGGTTACACAAACCTATGCCACTAGTATTTTAAGCAACAAGAGAGCTCCTACACATGCTAGTAAGCAAAAGCACAAAGCTAACGATGCTCACTAGCAATGCTCAATAACAAGGCAACCAATGCCTAATTAGAGAGCGCAAATACTTAGCTACACAAACTAAGCAATGTGACTAACAAGGTTACTAAAACCAAATTAGCTACACAAGGGAGCTACTTCTATGCTACACAAGCAAGAAGGTAATTAGCAAGCTACACAAGCTATCTAATTACAAGAGCAACTACACAAGCTTAATATGTATAAAAGTAATAGCAAGCTTGTGTAATGAGGATGCAAACCAACGGGAAGAACAAGGTTGACACGATGATTTTTCTCCCGAGGTTCACGTGTTTGCCAACACGCTAGTCCCCGTTGTGTCGACCGCTCACTTGGTGGTTCGGCGGCTAATTAGCATCACCCGCTAAGCCCGCACGTTGGGCGCCGCAAGAACCTACCCCTTGAGTGAGGGTAGCTCAATGACACGCTTTACTAATGTTGCTCTTCGTGACTCCCGCGGGGCGAGCACAAGTGCCCCTCACAAGCACTTCTCCGGAGCGCCACACAAGCTTCTTGCGCGCTTCGACGGAGACCACCACCAAGCCATCTAGGAGGTGGCAACCTCCAAGAGTAACAAGCACCACCGGCTTGCAACTCGATCACCTAGTGTCACTCGATGCAACCTCACGATGCAATCGCACTAGAATCGCTCACTCATACAATCGGATGATCGCTATCAAGTATGTGTGAGATGGAGGGCTCCCAAGCACTCACAAGCATGGACACTAAGTCCCTTGAGGTGCTCAGCACCAGCCATGGCCGAGGGCCACTTCTATTTATAGCCCCAAGGGCTAAACTAGCCGTTACCCCTTCACTGGGCAACGGTCGGGCCGACCGGACGCTCCGGTCGTGTTGATCGGACGCTGGACCTCAGCGTCCGGTCGCCCGCAGACGACCACGTGTCCCGGTTCCAATGGTCACTTGACTTGACCGGACGCAGCAGCTTCAACTGACCGGACGCTGGACCCTCAGCATCCGGTCGATTCCAGTAAGCTCCCGAGCATGACCGGACGCGTCCGATCGAACGCGTCCGGTCGAACGCGATCGGACGCAGCACCAGCGTCCGGTCACTCTCCAGCTACTGCTACACTCCACGTCAGCGTGACCGGACGCAGGCAGTCAGCGTCCGGTGCATTTGGATCCAACGTCCGGTCACTTGACCAACGCTGGCATCTTCGCGATCAACTCGTTTTCACTTCTAACTTCTTCACCCTTGCACCAAAGAGCCAACCACCAAGAATTTGCATCCGGCGCAATAGAAAATAGGCATTCTATTTTCCCGAAAGCGCCGAATCCCGCCGAGCTTGCGAGGCGGGAGGGAGAGAGGGACCCAACCCCATCTCACCCCTGCAGACACTACCTCCTTTGTAAATGTGTCAACACCACCAAGTGTACACCACCATGTGTATGTGTGTTAGCATTTTCACAATCATTTCCCAAAGGATGTTAGCCACTCAACTTGCCACGCCACTCGATCCTAGCGACAATGCAAAGTTAGATCACTCGAGTGGCACTAGATGACCGATATGCAAACAAGTTTGCCCCTCTTGATAGTACGACCATCTATCCTAAACCCGGTCATAAACTTCTCTACACACTTATGACCGGTGAAATGAAATGCCCTAGGTTATACCTTTGCCTTGCGCATTCCATTCCATCTCCTTCAATGTCGATGCAACACATGCACCAACACGATCAACAATGATATGATCCACTTCATATCATCACATGATCATATTGGTTCATCGATCTTGACTCCACTTGCTCTTCACCGTTGCCATCGTCCATCGGCGCCAAGTCTTGCTCAAGCTTCACCGCCACGCGGTCCATCACTCCAAAGCCTTCGACTTGCCCTTCACGCTTGCAACCGGTCCATCAAGCCAAGTCATGTCTTGATCTTCTCCACCTTGATCATATGACTCAATGTCATGTCTCATGTGCAATAAGCTCCTTCATCATCACATGTGTGAGCTTTGCAACATCTCCAAGCCATTTTCACCTTCATGGCATATGTTGCTCACACACATGTACCTGTGGACTAATCACCTGTGTATCTCACATAAACATAATTAGTCCACCTAGGTTGTCACTCAATTATCAAAACCAACAAGGACCTTTCAGCAATGTCCATCTGTATTTCATTTTGTTGAGTCATTGTGGGTATATTTAGATGGTGAAGGTAGAGATGATGTGTCCCAGGTTTCATTTGCCAGTTTCCAAGAGTGCCATATATCATCTGAAATAGGTTTAGTCGATGAATGAAATGAGATCTTTACAATACACAAAATCATCTCACGATTTCATAAACTAACTACACGATTTAATTGTTGTATGGTGTTGTGATAAAGAAAATACCATACAAATTATGTAGCCGCTACTTGCAAATTCTTTCTAAATCAAGTACTAGCATACTAGAACTTTTTTCTCGAATATGCAAGAGCATTGCGCATCATTGTATTAAGAATATAGAGTTTTTATGTCACAAGAGACGCTAGCATGCTAGAACTACGAGGTGCATAAACAATATATACCAATTGCGGCTATCACTTAAAGTTGAAATGACATGTTGGCAAATAAACAGGGTCCTTGAAAATGTATTAGTTTACATGAATAATTGTAAGGTAGAAAATGTATGGTTTGCATATATATGAATTAGATTACATCTGACATCTCCGTGTAAAATATACATGCATGAGTGACCCACATATTCGCACTCAAGGTGCAAAAGTTTCACGCGTAGCTTTCACACTGCACTAGTGTGCATACTCAATCATGCAAGCGTGACAGGAGAACGCACTAACATATTCACACTCACGTGTAGGTTACATGGAGCACAGAGAGGAGGTGCCTAGCGTGCCGCACAGGATCGTCAAACTGCATACTGCATGACGATGAAACAATTTAATCCCAACCTAAGAGCAACTTCAAAAGTCAATAGATTTTAATCTCTATATCCCTATTCTTGGAGTCATTCAACGAATATTCTTTTTTATATCTCTCATGTCTAGCTTATTATAATGTTCCTTGTGTGGAAAAAAAATCACAAGCAAGCTACCATATATGGCATTTAATTAGAGAGTTATTGTAGAGATTAGGGAAACACCTCACACCCATTAGGGAGGAGTACAAGTTACATGAAATACATGTGTTAGACTATACATATCTCTAATACCCGCCCGCAGTCACACCGAGAGGGAACTGGACGCGGAGACTGGACCTAAAGTCATTAAACAACTGTACAGTCAGTCCCTTAGTCATATGTCTGTGAATTGATGAACTGAGGGAACATGTAGCACTCTGAACTGCCCCAAAGCCACCTTCTCATGAACAAAGTGAATGTCAATCTCAAGGGCACTCTCGATGCTGGTCTGCACCTCAGCATTGGCAGCGTGTCATCCATCACGGCATACTCCGACGCCGACTGGGCTGGATGTCCAGACTCTCGACGCTCTACATCAGGCAACTGCGTCATCCTCAGAGACAACCTGGTTTCCTAGTCTTCAAAACGGCAGACCACGGTGTCTCGGTCTAATGCAGAGGCGGAGTACCGAGCTGTTGCTCACACAGTTGTTGAGTGTTGCTGGTTGCGCCAGTTGCTTGAGGAGCTTCATACCTCGAGAATTAGGGGAACACCTCACACCCATTAGGGAGGGGTGGATTTTGTATATATAGTCAAGATACACCTTGGAGTACAAGTTACATGAAATACATGTGTTAGACTATACATATCTCTAATAGTTATGTAGCCTCTCCAAAAGTGGAGAACGAGAATGGTGGTTTTCTAATTTTTGTGATAAAGGGCCATATAGAGAGCCCCTTGGAGATGCTCTACGTTTCATTCGGTTTCAAATGTATTGAAAGAGTTTCAATTTAGCCCCAACCTAATTAAGTTTCATATGGTTTCAAATGTATCACAAGAGTTTTATCTTGATGAAACTCCCCACCCTTCTATCTCTCTTCAAAATTTTATTGCCAAGTCATCAAATATGTTGATACCTCACAACAATAAATGAGAATAAAAAACCAACTAAAACTGATCTTCTCTGTGGTGTCTCAGCAGCGTTGGGTGGCAAAATGGATGTTCAATTCCTGTGTTTTGTGATATATGAGTTTCTCCATTCCGAAGACACAGCTTTATGAGTTTCTCCATACCAAACACAAGATCAAAACAATGGAATGATGTTCTTATATGTTGACAGCATAATTGGGACCAAGCCAGCAAAATTGGTTTAGTCGGTTTGTCTAGGTTGGCTGGCCATCTATGAGGAAGCTGGCTAAGCAAGTTTTGGACTAGTCCTAGGCAAGTTCTAGGGAACACATAGATTTTGTGAGGATTCATTTTTTAGTGGGATAAGACCACCATCTCTCTACATATGCGAGGCTCAAAATAGATTGAGGTATCCAATCCATCAAAAAGTAAATCTACCTTGTTATTTTACACTTCTCTGGACGAGATTCGTGGTCCTGGGTGGTCTTGCCGACCTTACGGCCCAACATGCTCCTCTCTGATGGTTCTTCCTAAAAGCACAATTATTAGGATTGGATCAGATCAGACTAGACCGACGGTCCACAATCCCAGTCGGTTCGGTCCACCTAAAAGATTGGTAGGCAATCGAACCGGTGAACCTGTGGTTTTTGCGTAGAAACCAGTATAAAACCGAACTTTGAACCGGGAAAAACTGGACGACCAGGAGCAATGACAATAGGGAGTTGAACCATGTTCTGTTCTCCAGGGTTGAAGAGCAATATCCCCACCACTGAGCCACGATTTCCGTTGTGATTTTCTAGCCTTATTCATTCATTTGAACCGGGTAAACCGGCGGTTCAACCGTCGTGAACTTGAGTCATTAAATGGTCCGATGGCCGGTTCGGTCGACATTCTCGGTACTATGTGGTGCGCCCTATCTAAACTGGCTAGGCAAAAAACTGGTTAGAGCGGTTAATTTTTGCGGGTTCGTCCGGCTGCCACGTGCGCGGCTAGCTCTCTCGTGTGACTAAACTTGCGGCCTTGTTTAGATTGCAAATTTTTGCAATCTGGACACTGTAGCACGTTTCGTTTGTATTTGACAAACTTTGTCCGATCATGGACTAACTAGGCTCAAAAGATTCGTCTCGTGATTTGCAACCAAACTGTGCAATTAGTTATTTTTTTTACCTACATTTAATGCTCCATGCATGCGTCTAAAAATTGATGTGATGGAGAGAGAGTGAAAAAACTTAGAATTTTGATGGGATCTAAACAAGGCCTGCGTTAACGTTATGAAATTCCTTTGGATTCCTTTGATGGGAAATTAAAAGCCTCCAATCCAAACAAACGGGGCCGGGCAACGTGGCAAGGACAGATCGAGCAGGCAGCAGGTAGCGCGCAGCCAAAGCGTCCATCGAGGCCGCGCGCTGCTCTGCCCGAGGCCGCCCGCCGCTGCTGCAAGCAGGAGGCTGCCCCGGCGCGGCGTCCATGCATCGAACGAGGCCGCGCGCTGCTCTGCCCGAGGCCGCCCGGCCGCGCTGCTAACTGCTGCATGCACCCAGTGCCCCTCCCTGCCGGTGCCGGGGCTGCTGGCCGCTGCCGCTGCAGCCTGCAGCCTGCAGGCAGGCTCACTCGCGTCCTGTTTTGTTCGCGCGCGCGAGGCGAGGCGACACGCGAGAGTAGCATGCATTATGCATGGCTGCATGCAATGCACGCACGTTTCTCCAAGCAAGCTCCCCCCTGCTGCCGCGAATTGAATCGGGCAGGGACGGGATCGCGCCATGGCCGCGGTGCCGTACGTACGTGTGCCTGCCGGCTGCGCGCCCGGCCGGGCGGCTGCCAGTGCCGTCGCCGTCGTCTGGACTGGCGACTGCCGAGTGACGACGGCTGCGGCTGCTTCGTTCGCCGGTCGCCGTGCGTGGCCCGTGCATGTGTGTGACCACTGACCACCGCGCGCGGCTCGATCGATCGGGTCAGGGTCAGCTGGAGTGGTCAGGCCGGCCATCAAGGCCTGTGTTGTCGTGGGAGTCCGAGTTACCCTCGGTTGGCTCATCAGCTCAGCTGTGGCCTGCCTATTAATTGGCCATCAAGTCGCGGCAGGGAAAGGAGTACGAGCTGCCGTGCCATCCATCGCCATCGGGGGAGTCGTCAAGAGCTCACTGGCCAACTAGGGCATCGCCATCACTAGCTAACGCGTCTAGCAGAAACCTAGGATTCTATCCGTTTGAAATGCACAACTTCCACATGAATTCTATGGAAATATTTACATGAGTTGGTTTAATTTCATTGGAAAATTAAACTTAGGAGTAGGAAAAAAAATTCCTTGCTTTCCAAATAGCTAGGGAGTAGGGACTTATATATAGAGTACTGTCTGCTGAACAATTAATTATATTGTGAGAGAATTGAAGATGAGAGAGAAATGAAAGGGCGAAGAAACCACCTTCTTCGTGTTGGGTTGAGATCTTGTTTTCATCTCATGTGACCCACCCTAAGTACACACCAGCGTTGGCGTCGGAAGGGAAACGGAAGGCTCCGCACTAGCACTCGTGCTTTGCGCCGTTATCGGTGCTTGCGGTTATCGAATCTGCCTTTGTCGTCGTTGAACCTACAAATTGTCACGTCACTCTTCTTTGCTAGTCTCAGTGGACAATTATGTTGTGCCACAACCAGTGAACAACTAGATCTAGAACTCACACTGTCGGTGTAGGATCCCTCCTTGCAATGTGCTCGACCGGTGCAAGGATGTGCGCCACACCAGTAAACAACTAGATCTAGAACTCACGCTATTGGTGTAGGCTCCCTCCTTACATTGTGCTTGACCGGTGCAAGGATCCTACACTAGAGAAGCGGAAGATCGAAGAGGATAGACGAGAGAGAAGTTGGGAGACAAGGGATAATTATGGCCCTACATAAATATCCTATTCATTATGTAAGGTATTCTCTCCGTCCAAAAGTCTAAAACGTGTAAGCAAAATTAAGCTGATGTCTGCTGTTGTTTCTTGGTTTCTTGCACTTGTAACTCCTCTTATGTCAAGCCAATTGGATGGGTCACTGCCCACCCGTTCAGTCCTGTTAGCTTGATATACTCCCTCAGTCAAGTTCGTTCTTTCATCTGAAGAGCCACATGTAACGCCACCGAGCCGCAGTTAGCATGTGTGTTTACGCAAGTGCATTAAGGTGAATGCGGCAATTAAATGAAAAGCGACAAGCCTTGATTCCTTCTTGGTCACCCTGCCTGAGGCTTAGACATTTTAGAGTTTTGGATGGATGGAGGGAGTAGTTTTCTAAATGGAGTGTCTTGTTGATGCGGCATCCATATAAACACTAGGTATATATAGCTTTAACTTGAGACTGCACTTATAGCAAGTGAATGAATCAAATATGCACCTGCGTGAATCTTAAAACATTGATTGAAAAAACTAAAAATTGACCAGCAACAATCTTTTACATATGTTAATGTTATATAGTGATACTTCCTCCATTTTTTTACATGTCGTATTAGCTTTATCCTAATTACGTCAAACATGAATATAAGTTCATGACATAAATTTATAATTTTAGATTCACTATAAGAAATAATTCCATAATATATAATTCATATGCTGTGAAACTATAGGGATTTTGTTTGAAATGGATGGTCAAAGAGTGTAATGTTTGACATAGGACAAAGCTAATGTGATATGTAAAAACACAGGAAGCAGTAAGACAGAGGTAACATGTTGGCCTGTAAGAAGCAATTACCATTGATTTTGCAGCAGCAAAACCGTACAAAAATGCTACTGGCAGATACTCCCCAAAAACATTAATGTCGTGTGTTTGCTACCTGAACAGGGTGAGGACAAGCCTGTAGGGCTCAGAGCCTCAGACATAGAGTACCTTTTTTACTAACCTTGCTGCCTTGGTAGAAACTGGGCAGCATGCAAAACGCAGGTAGCCCCATGCATGCCATGCCCTGCGACAATATAGTGCAAGATTCCATCCAGAACCGGTCCACACTAGAGAGAAACGGCCGAATCCAGCCTGCTGTCTCAACTTGACCACTACACCACATATATACACATATATACTTGCTGCATTGTGTTCTTATATATACACTACAAACAGGAAGAAATCATCAGTGTACGTACGTTTAATTGGAACTATACATACAGTACCTCACATGCCAACGTCCATGCATTTGCTCTGTTCGTTTGGCTTATAAGTCGTACTTTTTCAGCCAACGAACAATATTTTTCTCTCACAACAAAACAGCCAACAAAACTTTCAGTCGTGGCTTATCAGCCAAGCGAACAGGGCAAATCTCTTAGGCCTTGTGTTTGGAACTATACATCAGTGTATGCACTTCAATCAACATGTGTTGGAGTAGATTGACATGAAACTTAGTTTAATTCCACTCCAATCCACTTGAACACATGTGGATTGAGACAAATACATGCACATTCAAATAAGGCCATAAATGGGAATGTGCCAGCAGTCCTGCAGCGAGCTAAAGAACTTCCAAGACACGGTTGAAGCTAGGGGTGCAAAACAGCCAAAAGGCTTGGATAAACTTCCTTCATACTAGCACAAGCATCCAACCGACCAACATCTTGGAATGAAACCAACAGTAACGCAGGGGCAGCGTCGTCTGCTGGCAAATGCATCCATGCACTAGGAGAGGACCACGCCGCCAAGGCCGAGGCATGCAATCAAACAAAACTACTCTTGCATTAGCTGGGGGATCTCTACTAGGCGGCCAAAAAAAACCCGTCCTATGTATGCTCTTTCTCTCACCATATTTTGTCTCTATGACATTTTTGGGAAAATCTTTTACTCCATCCTTTAAAACGTTCTAGCTTTTATATAGATATATATAGATTTTGCTATGCACCTAGATATACGCTATGTCTACATACATAGGTAAAAACTATATATCTAAAAATCAGAAGGACTTAGAAACTATAACGACAGAATAATTAAGCAATTGATTTCTCTTCTATGTCATATCATGCACAAAGTCTCCATGGTTAGGCATATTCTACGCAAGATACGGTGCCGTCGAGTTTAGTTTGTTTCTACACCGCACATCCGGTCGATCGATATTGTCGTTTATACTTCTAGATATGTAGTTCTTTATTTCCTTACGAAGATGTATCTATTGGTCGTCAAAGCGTCGACACATACAATTTTTTGCTCAAATGCTGAAGCGAACTACTGTGTTGTGGTGACAATGTTGCATAGGCCACTTGGTTGCACCAAATACTTTAGGAGCTTCACAGTCCTCTTCTGCGTGCCATGATTGATTATTGTGAAAAACATCACTGTTGTCTCTCTAAAACAAACCCAACCCACCCACGCGACGCGGAAGGGTACAAAACTACCATGAGTCATTGTTGCTGAGCATGGTTCCATAGCAACTAGCAGCTCCGACTTCCCATGGGCAAACCACAAACAACCCACCCTAACAAAGTCAGACAAACTTGCCTGAACCGCGAGGCCGCAAGGTCATCGTTGCCAAGCTCAAACGCACTGTGACGAGCAACGCTGATTTCTTATCTTGATCTCCCGCCCTGCCCCCGGTGTTTGCCAGACCTCCGAAGCAGAAATCCAGTCGACGAAGAAGGTGGGTTTCGCCTCATGTCATCATTGCCAAGCCACATCCCCTGACATAGCAGCTCTGACTTCACGCTTCAAGTCCCACACCTCCACATGCTGACTGGGCACCGAGAGGTGAAGAGCATCTGCCGAAGGCGACATCATGGCTGAGACGAATTTCCAAGCGATGCCTTTAGGAATAGCATGACGTCGAAAACACCACCGTCGCTCGTCCAAGAAATGGACCGGGCCTTCACCCGTGGAAGACAGTGCTGGAGAGGAACATGACACCCCAAGAGGGAAAGCAGCACCCACGAGTGTCACCGTCACCAAGGCTTTCGCCCAAGATGTGACCCAGCACAACGTCAGGCCAAGATGTCGGATCGTAGCCTGCTGCCATAGCCATCGTCGCTGCCCTGCCATCCCACAGAAGCCCCTCCAAAGGGGCTTCGACGTGCCGGTTGCACGAGTAGCCGCATAGCTGCGTCGGCCGCCACCCCCTCCGACCGGGCAACGTATGGAACCCAACTTACCCTGTCGCGCGTGTAACACTGCCGCACGCCAAAGCCATTGCTCGTAGTCGTGCCTAGCTCTGGCACCCGATGTCGATGTTGCTGGCCTCCGCTAGCATGGGGTTCAGATCCAGTCGCTAGGGCACCGGACCCGATGCCCCAAGCCAGCCCCATTGCCTTCACCATTACCGCCACCATGGGTGTTGTCCCTCGCCTTGGGGTGTCGAATCTGGTCATCATGGCACCAGATCTGGCTGCCCAGGCCCTGAGCAGCCCCGACCAGTGCTGCCGGTGCAACCATGGCCATGGAGGAGCGAGGTAAGCAGAGGAGAATGGAGAAGCCCCCCGGTGCCGCCTTGCGCCGGCCTGGCCCTAGCAGGTGCCGTGGCAGCAGGCAGCCACACTGAGCCCCATGCCATTGACGCCACCGACGCGTGGAAGAGCCCCACCGCCGCCATCCCGTCAAGCCGCAAGGCTTGCTCTATTGGTGGTGTGGTTGGAGAAGGGAAGAAGGGTAGAGGCGACGGCTATGGTTCACTGGCCGCTCGAGTCACCCGCGTGAGGGCAACACTGGGGCACCGATTGGGGGGAGGGGGCAGAGCAATTCAACCATGAAATAGCTAATGCTCCAGTGTCGATGTCTGTCCCGCATCCATCCGAATGGACGCTTCTAGCTGGGCCTGTGGACTAGCCCACATTCCTCCTCCTCCTCCCCTCACGACATATACACAGTCTCTTAAAAAAAGAGAGTGACACTTTCCCCACCTAGCACCGACCACCGCAGGCACCTCCACCGCATCGCTCATCCTTCGCTCTCTTTCTCCACCGCTGGGGCCGCTCGCTGTGGGCAACAAACCCACTGATCGACCGGCGCTGCTGCCCGATCGCTACTCGCCCATGGAGAGGGAGACCGCATCCGTCCGATCGCCGCTGCCGCCTCCACCACGGGGTCCAGACACCTGGTTGGCAGCCAGGAAGACCTCTGCCTCCGATGCCCCACAACCCAGCGTCCACCTCCTGCTCACGGCCATCACCGGGAGCACCCTAGGAGAGGGGTCGTCACTGGTCGAGCCTTGGCCAAGCACAGGTGTAGGTGCGCAACTTTCCGCTGCCAGGCCGAGAAACCATCCTCAGCTGCCTGCTGGCCAGAACCGTCATTTCCCCGCTCTGCTCTGCGTCACACAAAAGAAGGGTGAAAAACGTATGTTGCAAGCTCACATTTCAAATGTTTTAGAGGTATATTGCAAGTGTTTCATATGGATGTTGCAAAAGTAGATTGTGATGTTGCATATGTTGCAATGGTTGTAGACGTATGTTGCAAGAGTCTGTCTCCAATGTTGTCGAGGACCTAATACCGAGGTACCCAATGAGGTGGGGACTAATGACCATCGAACGTTGACGCTTCCATACAGACAAGAACACTACTACGCTTCTTGCCTGAATGACGGAAGATTGGTTCCACCTCGCCCGACGGCTAAGGGCTGGCTCCGCCTCGCCCAATGTCCGAGGGTGGGCTCCACCTTGCCCGACCCTCGAGGGCTGGCCTCCGCCTCGCCCGATGGCTAAGGGCTGGCTCTGCCTCGCCTGACCCCTAAGGGCAGGCCTCCGCCTCACCCGACGGCTAAGGGCTGGCTCCGCCTCGCCCGACGTCTAAGGGCGGGCTCCACCTCGCCCGACGGCTAGGGGCTGGCTCCGCCTCGCCTGACGATCGCACCCTGCTCCTTCATGATGACAAGCATAGGGTACGACAGGATATTCGAGTCAAACACAATGCCGAGGACCATGCCCTGCACGCCTGCAGGAAGGTACCGCCAGGATATGATGGGACGGGCGCTTTAAGCCCTTTCCGACGTAACAGTGCCCAAATAGTGTTGTAGGCGTCGACTTTTGTCCCACAGTGTAGTAGGCGCCGCCTTTAGTCCTCGGGCGTGGATACTAACACAGGCATACGATAGCCACTACAGTCCAAGATAGAAATCACATCATCTACAGTGACGGACGTATGGTCACTTCCCCTATTACCCACCGAGGGGTCACAGCTTGGCTCTCCAGCATGCCGTACCATCCACCGGCGTAGGATGGGACGCACTCACTTGCTAAATGAGGCTGGGGAATGGCCTACGAGGATCAGTAAACACGCAACCTCTGACATGGCCTGCCATGTTAAGCAGGGCAGGCACAGGGAAAAAGGAAGACCCGGCTCCCTCAAAGGACCTTCTATACCTTTGGCATTTTCCTCTTTCTCCCATCTGTAACCCCTGCTCCCCGCTTGGTCTATAAAAGGGAGGGCAGGGCTCCCCACTAAAGGGACCAACTTTTGACGGATCAGTTCAACACACACAACACATCACGCATACAGCCAAGCAGCGACCGAGCTCTTGGTGCCTTTTTGACCATTCCATCAGAGACCTAGGACCTCTCCCTCTCTCGACCATTTGTACCCCCTACTACGAACCTTTTTTGGTACTAATAACACGAGCAACACTAGACTGAACATAGGGACATTCACCCCAAACCAGTATAAACCTTGTGTCCTTTAGTGCACCATCCGAGCCTAACGCGCAACAATTATAAATTTACTAGCCGGTGTTTGTTCAAAACACCGATAGTTGGCGCGCTAGGTTGGGGCCTTTGCGCGTTCCAAATTAGGCCTCGGACGGCTAACCACGCAATCAGCTGGGTCCCAAGCGCACACGTGCATTTCGGTGACCTGGACTTAATCGTCATGCTGGGAGGAGAGTTAGCGCTGGCCCACGTCGTCGTCCAGTCTCTCTCCTCCATCAACTTCAACTATGGGAGGCTTGGGCGCTAGCCTAGCATCTCCCTTAGACCATAGCCGTCTAGGGAGGACCCGCGTCGCCTCACCCTCTCTCTGGAACATGCCGCACGGAGCGCCCCGACGGCACTTCCATTCGGTCTCCGCAACACCGCGGCGACCGTTAGCCACCTTGTGGCACAGCGCACGATCCCGTCCCCCGCGAACAATGAGTTCATAGGGATGATCAAAAGCATTACGGAATCTCTCCATGGCCTCCTCGTGGAGGGGCCAGGGTCAGACTCTGGCTCTGACTCCGACAAGGGGAGCCATCATCCCTCCCGGGAATGTTTCATAGCGGAAACCTCCGAGGGACACGTCGAAAGCATCTCCGCGGCGGAGACTACCCCAGCAGGCAACCTCGATGGCGCAACCGAGAGGGGGACAGCGGCCCCACCTCATGTAGGGGTGGAGCAGCTGAGAGCCCGAAAGCAGGAAACAGACAAAGCCAGACAATAGCTTGTTCGGGAGTACATGGAGGTCGATGAGGAGATCAGGCGTCGTGGAGATGGTGGGCACTCACGCGCCGTGGCCCACGATGTAAACCGAAGGATCATCACCGATGGTGAAACCCTTCCTCACTTCGTTCGGGCAAACCAAAACATCGCCGCTGCAATGGCCCTACTTCATGGCCTTCTAGAGGCCACGACGCCCGAGGATCGTCGGGTCCACCACGAAATTCGCACGCTACTTGAGCGTGCGGCAGCGCAGTAGGCGGAGAGCTCGTTGTCTCAGCGACACGAGCTCGACTCCAGCCAGCGTACGCCCTCGGTGCGCCCTGCCAGGGATGCATCAGTCCACTAAGCGCCGCAAGGTGGCGGGCAGCGCGCTGCAATCTTGGTACATCAATGTCTCAAACACAACTACGACGCCCGCAGCACCCTCGACGCCCGCAGACGCACCTACAGCGACCAGAGGGAAGGAGCCCGCCGCGGCTATCATCCTCGACGCGGCGGACGCTATGACAGCGGCAAGGACTAGAGCCTAAGCCCCGGCCTCCTAGGGCCTCAGGCCTTCAGCCGGCATATCCTCAACGCTATGTTCCCACCAAGGTATCGACCACCTACTAATATCCCGAAGTACTCTAGGGAGACAAACCCCAGACTTTGGCTTGAATACTATCGGCTTGCCTGTCAAGCCGGTGGTGCGGATAATGATGACTTCATTATCCACAACCTTCCACTGTTCTGGGCTAATTCGGCTCGGGCATGGTTGGAACACCTGCCGTCCAACGCAATCCAGAGTTGGGCGGATCTGAAGGAGATCTTTGTGGGAAACTTCCAGGGCACATACAAACGCCCTAGGAACCCATGGGACCTCAAGAACTACGCCCAAAAGGCCGGTGAGACCCTCCGCGGGTACATCCGGCGCTTCTCCTGGTAGTGCAACGAGCTCCCTAACATCGCCGACACGATGTGATAGGAGCCTTCTTGTCTGGGACGAACCTACGAGTCCTTGGTTCCTAAGCTGGGATGCAAGGGCCCTATGGACCACCAAGGAGCTCCTAGGACGTTCGCCACCAGCTACGCCTTAGGAGAAGAGGCGGTTGGAGCGATCTTCAATCGCCTCGAGAGGCAAGGCAAGGCGAGGATGAGGGTGCCAGCGAAGGCACCTCCAATAGTTTCGCTAAAAGAAAAAATAAGAAGCAACTGGTGCGAGGACCCGCTCAGTGGCTGCTGCTGACTGCAAGGGTGGTCGGAAGCCCATGGAGGGCGCTCTGAACCACTTCAAAAAATGCTCGAGGGGCCGTGCCCGAACCACGCCTTTCCCATAAAGCATCCGCTCAAGGACTGCAGCCTCATGCGGAAGTTCTTGTCTAGAGGCTCCAACAAAGGGGAGCGGGGGAAGGAACCTGCCCCCGCTACGGATGACGCTGAGGAGAAGGACGACGGCTTTCCAACACCAGATGGCTGCCTCATGATCTTTGGGGGATCAACGGCCTATGACTCCAAACGTCGTCAGAAGGTCGCACACCGCTAAGTCTACATGGCCCAACTGGCCACACCTCCCTTTCTCCAGTGGTCGGAGTCTTCCATAACCTTCGATCGGACTGACCATCCGGATGCCATCCTGCACCCAAGAAGGTATCCGCTTGTGGTCGACCCGATCGTCGGCCCAAAGTGCCTCACAAAAGTCCTGATGGACAAAGGCAGTGGCCTCAACATCATGTATGCAAAGACGCTCGACGTGATAGGCGTCGACCGAACACACCTCCGCCCAATCCGAGCACCTTTCCATGGCGTCGTGCCCGGGAAGCAGGCCATGCCACTCGGACAGATCGATCTGCCCGTTACCTTTGGGGATCAGTTCAATTACAGGACTGAGACCCTCACCTTCAAGGTGGTTGGGTTCCTCGAAACCTTCCACGCCATCCTGGGACGTCCATGCTACGCGACGTTCATGGCCATCCCCAACTACACGTACCTCAAGCTGAAGATGTCAAGCCCCCATGGGGTCATCACCGTCAGCACCTCCTTCTAGCGCGCCTATGAGTGTGAGGTCGAGTGTTGTGGCCACGCCATGGCAATCGTCGCCTTTGGGGAACTCACCGCCCTCAAGTAGGAGGTTGCCAAAGGAGCTCCCAACACAAAGAAGTTGACCGGGTCATTCAAATCGACAGAGGGCTCCAAGGAGGTCCTCATAGATCCCAGCAGCTCTGAGGGTAAAACGGTACGCATAGGTACCACGCTCTCCTCCGAATAGGAAAGCGTGCTCGTCGACTTCCTTCGCGACCACAAAGACATCTTTGCGTGGAAACCCTCGGATATGCCAGGCATTCCAAGGGAGGTCGCTGAGCATACCTTAAAAATCCATCCAGGCTCCAAGCCAGTGAAGCAACGCCTATGTCGCTTTGACGAGGAAAAGCACAGGGCCATCGGTGAGGAGATAGCAAAACAGTCGGCCGCCGGATTCATCAGGGAAGTACACCACCCAGAGTGGTTAGCTAATCCCATTGTTGTACGAAAGAAGAGCAGGAAATGGAGGATGTGTGTTGACTATACGGGCCTCAATAAGGCGTGCCCAAAGGATCCATTTCCTTTGCCACGCATACACCAAATAGTCGACTCTACCTCTAGGTGCGAAACCCTCTACTTCCTTGATGCGTACTCCGGCTACCATCAAATCACGATGAAAAAGTCTGACCAACTCGCGACGACTTTCATCACCCCCTTCGGATCGTTCTGCTATGTTTCGATGTCGTTCAGTCTGAAGAACGCTAGGGCAACGTACCAGCAATGTATGCTCAGATGCTTTAGGGACCTCATCGGGCGGACCATTGAGGCCTACGTTGACGACATCGTAGTTAAGTCCAAATGGGCTGACCACCTCGTTGCCAATCTTGAGCAAACCTTCACAAAACTCTGGGCGAATGGCATCAAACTCAATCCTGAGAAATGTATTTTTGGGGTCCTGAGGGGTATGCTGCTCGGCTTCATCATCTCTAAGCGTGGCATCGAAGCCAACCCAGGGAAAATCTCGGCCATCACAAGGATGGGCCCGATTCAAAACATAAAGGGGGTTCAGTGAATCACAGGGTGCCTCGCCGCCCTCAGCCGATTCATCTCACACCTCGACGAACGAGGACTCCCCCTTTATCGGCTCCTAAAGAAAGCCGACCGCTTCGAGTGGACATCCAAGGCCTAGGAGGCACTTGACATGGTCAAACTACTTCTGACAAGCCCCCTGATCCTAGTTCCTGCAAGCAACGGAGAATCCCTCCTGCTATACATAGCGGCCACCACACAAGTGGTCAGCGCCGCCCTGGTAGTAGAGCGGGAGGAAGAGGGGCACGCCCTCAAGGTCCAGCACCCTATGTACTTCATCAGTGAGTTACTATCTGACTCCAAAACCCGCTACTCCCAAATCCATAAGCTCCTTTACACCATCCTCATCACTAAGAGGAAGCTACGCCACAACTTCGAGTCACATCCCGTGACAGTTGTGACATCGTTCCCCCTCGGTGAGGTCGTCTAGAGCCAGGATGCCACGGGAAGAACTGCAAAGTGGGCACTCAAGCTGATGGATCAAGGCATCACATATGCCTCTCGAACGGCGATCAAATCCCAGGTATTGGTTGACTTCATCGCCGAATGGACTGAGGTCCAGACACCACCAGCGGTCATCGATCAAGAGTACTGGATGATGTACTTCGATGGATCCCTAATGAAAAAGGGCGCCGGCATGGGGCTGGTCTTCGTATCACCCCTCGGGTCTGCATGAGGTACATGGTTCGGCTCCATTTCCCCTCATCAAATAATGTGGCCGAATATGAAGCACTCATCAACGGCCTACGCATCGCCATCAACTTGGGCATCCGACGCCTCAACATTCGAGGTGACTCTTAGCTCGTCGTTAACCAAGTCATGAAGGAGTCAAACTACCATGACGCTAAGGTGGCTACGTACTGCCAAGAAGTTCGATGATTGGAAGACAAGTTCGACGGCCTCGAACTCAATCACATCTCAAGGCACCTCAATGAGGCGACCGACGCGCTTGCGAAGGCAGCGTCCAGATGAGAACTGATGCCAACGGCCGTCTTCGCTAGCGACCTACACAAACCCTTAGTGCGCTATGAAGGGTCAGAGCGGGCCGACGATGGCCCATCTGATCCAACCCTAGGGGCTGACCAACCGATGGCTCCGCCTAGCCCCAGTGTCATGGAGCTTGAAGAGGATCTAGCGACAGAGCCCGACCCTCTGGATGACTAGAGAACACTCTACCTCGACTACCTCCTCCGCGACACGCTACCAACGGACAAGATGGAGGCTCGATGGCTCACACGTCGCGTCAAATCCTTCATTCTTGTGGAGGGTGAACTCTACGAGCGGAGCCACACTAGGATCCTACAGCTCTGTATCCCCATCGAACAGGGAAAACTTCTACTAAGAGACATCCAAGGTGGGGTCTGCGGCCACCATGCTGCTCCAAGAACCTTGGTTGGGAACACATTCCGATAGGGCTTCTACTGGCCCACTACAGTAGCCGACGCCGAGCAAATTGTATGCACCTGCGAAGGGTGTCAGTACTACGCTCGGCAGACTCACCTCTCGGCCTAGGCACTCTAGATGATCCCTATCACGTGGCCCTTCACGGTCTAGGGGCTCGACCTAGTTGGGCCTCTCAAAAAGGCGCCCGGGGGGCTACACCCACTTGCTTATCACCGTGGACAAGTTCACAAAATAGATCGAAGCTCGGCCGATCTCTGTGATCAAGTCTGAGCAAGCTGTGCTATTTTTCCTCGACATCATCCATCGCTTCAGAGTTCCGAACTCCATCATCACAGATAATGACACGCAGTTCACCGATAAGAAATTCATTTGATTCTACGATGAACAACACATCTATGTCGATTGGGCTACCGTCGCGCACCCCCAAATGAACAGACAGGTCGAGCGCGCAAATGGCATGCTCCCACAGGGCCTCAAGCCTAGGATCTTCAACTGGTTGAACAAGTTCGGTGCACGCTGGGTCACCGAGCTCCCTGCGGTGCTCTGGAGCCTAAGGACAACTCCTAGCTAGACCACTAGCTACACACCTTTCTTCATGGTCTACGGTTCCGAGGTCGTCCTTTGGACGGACCTCGACTATGGAGTGCTAAGAATCAGAGCATACAACGAACAGGGAGCCGAGGCATCCCACGAAGATGCCATGGACCAATTAGATGAAGTTTGTGACATCGCCCTCCTTTGCTCGGCCAAATACCAGCAGGTGCTACGTCGGTACCATAGCCGACGGGTGTGGGACCGAGCCTTCAACGTCAGGGACCTGGTTCTCCGCCTTGTGCAGAACAACAAGGACCGCCACAAGCTCTCCCCACCCTAGGAGGGGTTGTACGTCATCATAGAAGTACTCCGGCTAGGTGCCTACAAGTTGAAAACCATCGACGATGAGGTCTTGACCAACGCCTGGAATATTGAGCAGCTACATCGTTTTTTCCTTAATAAACACATACTTTCCCTTATCAGTTTTTGTCTTCAGAAATCCCCGATCTTTAGTAACATCCGACCCCTGCAAATTGCAAGGGTTCAGGCCTCATTCGGGGGCTGATATAAGTATGTTTATCTTACAAATACTTCCAGCGTTACCTTTGCAAACATTCTCTAAGTTTTCCATTCTTCTCATAACAAGTCCAATGGGCTAAGATTTCGGGAACAAATTCTGAGTACAACTGGTAGGACTACGGGAAACCCACACCCCAGCGGCTACGACCTCCTTGCTCACCAGCGTGACCAGAATTGATTCACCCACACTCCTAGTTTTTGCGACCTGGACCATGGGAAGGGTCAGAAGGCATCGAAACCTCTTCTACAAAAAAAGAGGAAGATAAAAATCTATTTGCCATAGTGAAAGTCGAAAACTTATTCATTTTTTCGCACAAAATTCATTGCTTACAAAGTGATCCCATCACAAAAAGGACTAATGTATTCATAAATACAAAAGACTGTTCACTCGGGGGGCTCCCCCACAAACATATTCGATTATAATTTCTGACCAGCCCTACTACGAGTACTGCTACGGACGCCACGCCACGCTCTCCTTTGACAACGCCCTACCGCTCTACGGGATCCTCGAAGGCACCACCATCTGCAATATCAAGCACCACATCAGCAACTATGGTGCCCTCCCTAGGGCGTCCAGGGACTGCGCCATCATGATCAGCCGCAACCCCGACAACGGTGCCTCCGCCAGGGAGTCTAGGGACTACGTCATTGTCATCAGCCACAACCCCGACAACGGCGCCTCCGCTAGGGCATCCAGGGACTACGTCATCGTCATCTGCCGCAACCTTGACAATGGCGTCTGGGCAGGGGGCATCTCCCGCTGAGGAGAGGCCGCAACGAATGATGGAAAAGCTGACGACGCTCGGCACCCTCCAATGCCCCTCCTCCTTCGTCAGCAGTGGCCCCTTCTCAGCAAAGGCGGCCTGCACCATCTAATCTACGTTGGATGACCTCCAGCTCAACATCATGCTCTGGATTCATGAGCGGATCTGTGAGTTTTTTCTCTCCCTTGCATTACCCTCTCTCCCTTAGGACCCGCCGCGACGCACGAACGCATTCGGTGGAAAGGAAGGAGAAGAGGTGGCGGCCTAAGAACAGGTGAGAGAATGGGATGAGAACTTCCCCCCTCCCTATTTAAGGAAGAAGTTGAGGAAAGGTGAAAGGTTGGGGCAAAAAACTCTCTTCCTTCCTTTATTCAATGTAGATGGGAAATCAATGCTGGCGGGAACCCGAGGGGACGTGCTGGAACCGATGGGACGCGTTCTTGTCAACGAGATGTCGCCTGGTCAAATAGGACATTGCCTAGGAGTGGCCCGCCACTAACGTGCGCCGGTGAAAGATCCTAATGGCTAGAGGGGGGGTGAATAGCCTAATAAAATTTCTACAACAATACTCAACAAAATGGTTAGACAATTATGAGGCAAAGCAAGTGTTGCACTAGCCTACTCAAAATGCAAGCCACCTACCACAATTCTAGTTTAGATAGTGTCAATTCACACAAGAGCAATGACACTAACCTATGTTAGTGTGCTCTCAAAGGCTAACTAAAGAGCCACACCAACCAAGCATGCAAGCTCTCACAACTAGCTACACTAAAGAGCTTGTCAACTAGTTTAAAGTAAAGAGAGTGATCAAGAGGGTTATACCGCCGTGTAGATGAAGAACCAATCAATCACAAAGATGAATAACAATGAAGACCAATCACCTCGGAATCAATGATGAACACAATGATTTTTACCGAGGTTCACTTGCTTGCCGGCAAGCTAGTCCTCGTTGTGGCGATTCACTCACTTGGAGGTTCACGCGCTAATTGGCATCACACGCCAAACCCGCAATAGGGTGCCGCACAACCAACACAAGATGAGGATCACACAAGCCACGAGCAATCCACTAGAGTACCTTTTGGCGCTCCACCGGGAAAAGGTCAAGAACCCCTCACAATCACCACGATCGGAGCCGGAGACAATCACCACCCTCCGCTCAACGATAATCGCTGCTCCAAACCATCTAGGTGGCGGCAACCACCAAGAGTAACAAGCGAAATCCGCAACGAAACACGAACACCAAGTGCCTCTAGATACAATCACTCAAGCAATGCACTTGGATCACTCCCAATCTCACTATGATGATGAATCAATGATGGAGATGAGTGGGAGGGCTTTGGCTAGGCTCACAAGGTTGCTATGTCAATGAGAATGGCAAAAGATGTGAGCCATAGCCGGCCATGGGGCTTAAATAGAAGCCCCCACGAAATAGAGCCGTTATACCCCTTCACTGGGCACACTATGCTCTGACTGGACGCTCCGGTCTTACTGACCGGACGCTGCTCCTCAGCGTTCGATCACCCGATGGTGGCCACATGTCCCGACTTCAACGGTCATCTGCCTTGACCGGACACTGTGCCTGAGTTGACCGGACGCTAGAGCCTCAGAGTCCGGTCATTTCCAGTAAGCTCCCCGAGGCATATTTCTTCGACCGGACGCATCCGGTCCACCTTGACCGGACACAGTCCAGCGTCTAGTGATTAACCCTAGGTACTGTACCCCTAGTCAACGTGACCGGACGTAGCCAGTCAGCGTCCGGTGCTTTTGGATCCAGCGTCCGGTCAGTTGACCGATGCCAGCATCTCCTCTGTTTTCACTTCTAACTTCTTTACCCTTGCTCCAATGTGCCAACCACCAAGTGTATCACCTTGTGCACATGTGTTAGCATATTTTCACAAATATTATCAAGGGTGTTAGCACTCCACTAGATCCCAAATGCATGTGAAATGAGTTAGAGCATCTAGTGGCACTTTGATAACCGCATTCCGATACGACTTTCACCCCTCTTAATAGTACGGCTATCAAACCTAAATGTGATCACACCCTCTAAGTGTCTTGATCACCAAAACAAAATAGCTCCTATAAATTATACCTTTGCCTTGAGCTTTTTGCTTTTCTCTTTCTTCTTTTCAAGTTTAAGCCCTTGATCATCGCCATGTCATCACCATTGTCATGTTATGATCTTCATTGGCTTCTCCACTTGAAGTGTGCTACCTATCTCATGATCACTTGATAAACTAGGTTAGCACTTAGGGTTTCATCAATTCACCAAAACCAAACTAGAGCTTTCAATCTCCTCTTTTTTGGTAATTGATGACAACCCTTATACAAAGATATGAATTGAAATTCAATTGAATCCATGTTGCTTGCCCAAGCATATTTACCATGTGTAAAAGGATATGAACAAGTTTCATGAACCCCAAATGGTAGCAATTGCTCCCCCTACATATGTGCTAAGAGTTTGGATTATAGCTTGCACATATGCTTAGATAGGAAATGTAGGAGTCAATGTCTACCGTATGATGCTAAGGTATAAAAGATGGACCTTTGAAGCGTGATACTAATCGGAGTGCACCAATATACCATCCTTAGCACCATGGTTAGTTCAATATCACTTGGAGACATATTTTTGAAAGATACCTCTTGTAAAGACTTATTTGGAGATAAAAGTTATCTAGTGATTTCATTTCATCATTCAATCTTACAACTAACATTCATCACACAAGCATGGATGTTTAACTTTAATACTTATGCCATGCAAGCAAACATATGAAATGCGCATTCAAATGCACCATACAAGTTCATGAGCTTGCTCCCCCTACTTGTGTGCTCAAAATGTTAGTTGATCCCTTTCCTTTTTCATTATCTCTCCCTTATCTTTGTTTCTTTCTCCCCCTTATCTTTGTTTCTCACTCCCCCTTATCTTTGTTTCTCTCCCCCTTTGTCATCAATGACCATAAAGGTTCTAAATGTAGATAGAATGCTTGTAGGGTCGAGATTATCAATGTCAATCAATGGGGTGAGGGTCATTTTCCCAAATTTGGTTCAATTCTAGATTATTTCCCAAAGATATTTAACTCGGTTTGATCCAAGGACAAGCTTCTTCACACCTCCAAATAAGGGTTATCTTGTACCATGTTGAGTTAAACACTTATAGCTCATTTTCTAGATTAAACACTAGGTTTACAAGCCCACAAACATGTCATATGCTATCACTAGATCATGTCAAGCATAGAAGCAATAGTGATACCATATAAACATCAAATTCATTTGATTTTCATGAATGAGCCTAATAAAATAGAACCACTCGAAAGGTCCTAATAAGATTGAAAATATGACTAGATGCACTAAACATGTCCTTAGCAAGGATGTATGCCATGCCAATCAACTTTTACCTTGGATTGCTCGAAGGAGAGGCATGTTATATGAGTGATGAGTGCATCAACACATATTTGAGAAATCCAATATATTCAACTCATTCCTTAGCTTGCAAAACCTTTTCTCATCCAATGGCTTGGTGAATATGTCAGCAAGTTGATCTTCGGTGCCTATACTCTCAATGCAAATGTCCCCTTTTTGTTGGTGATCTCTTATGAAATGGTGGTGGACATCAATGTGCTTTGTTCTTGCATGTTGCACCGGATTATTGGTTAGCTTGATTGCACTCTCATTGTCACATAGCAATGGCACTTTCTTGAACTTGATTCTAAAATCACTCAAAGTGGCCTTCATCCAAAGTATTTGTGCACAACAACTACCGGCGGATATGTATTCGGCTTCGGCGGGTGATAATACAACACTATTTTGCTTCTTTGATGACCATGAAACAAGTGATCTTCCCAACAATTGACATGTGCCCAAGGTGCTCTTCCTTTCAACCTTGCATCCCGCATAATCTGAGTCGGAGTAACCAACTAGCTCAAACTTTGCTCCTTTGGGATACCACAAACCAATATTTGGTGTATGCTTCAAGTACCTGAATATCCTCTTTGTAGCCTTCAAATGACTTTCTCTTGGTGAGGCTTGAAATCTTGTACACATGCATACACTAAACATGACATCTGCCCTTGATGCGGTCACATAGAGTAGGCTTCCAATCATGGATCGATACAACTTTTGATCCACCATATTTCCACTTGCATCACTATCCAAGTTGCCATTGGTTCCCATTGGTGTGCTAATGACTTTGCTATCAATCATGCCAAACTTCTTGATCATGTCCTTGATGTACTTGCCTTGACTCACAAAAGTACCATTCTTCAATTACTTGATTTGAAGACCAAGGAAGTAACTCAATTCTCCAATCATGGACATCTCAAACTCATTAGCCATCATCTTTCCAAACTCATCACAAAAATCTTGATTTGTTGATCCAAATATAATGTCATCAACATAGATTTGCAATACAAATAGATCTTTTCCAATCTTCTTGACGAAAAGAGTGGTGTCAACCTTGCCCATTGTGAACCCTTTAGAGAGGAGGAAGTCCCTCAATCTCTCATACCATGCTCTAGGTGCTTGCTTCAAGCCATACAATGCTTTCTTTAACTTGTACACATGGTTGGGATTCTTGTCATCTTCAAAACCAGGAGGTTGCTCAACATATACTTCTTCATTGATATAACCGTTGAGAAATGCACTCTTAACATCCATTTGATAGAGCTTGATGTTGTGAGCACAAGCATAGGCTAGCAAGATTCTTATTGCTTCCAATCTAGCAACTGGGGCATATGTTTCTCCAAAGTCAAGACCTTCAACTTGTGTATAGCCTTGTGCTACCAATCTTGCTTTGTTCCTTACTACTATCCCATCTTGATCTTGCTTATTTCTAAAGACCCATTTGGTTCCAATCACATTGTGTCCCTTTGGTCTTTCTACCAACTCCCATACTTGATTTCTTGTGAAGTTGTTCAATTCTTCATGCATAGCATTCACCCAATCAACATCCCTCAAAGCTTCATCTATCTTCTTCGGTTTAATGGATGACACAAATGAGAAGTGTTCACAAAATGATGCCAATCTTGATCTTGTTTGTACACCTCTTGAAATATCTCCAATGATTGTATCCAAAGGATGATCTCTTGCAATACTTGTTGGTTGAAGCAATGTAACTTGATTGCTTGCACTTGCTAGATCATTGGGTTGAGATGATGTACTAGCCACTTGATCTTGATCAATATCATGAGAGACACTTGCACTAGCTTGATTTGTATCATCTTGCTCATTTGAGTTAGAGAGTACTTGCACTTGATCATCTTCATCATCAATCACTTGCCTAGGCCTCAATTCACCAATATCCATGTTTTTCATGGCATTTGAAAGTTGGATGCCTCTAACATCTTCCAAGTTCTCATTCTCTTCTTGTGAACCCTTGGTTTCATCAAATTCAACATCATGAACTTCCTCAAGAGTACCACTATCCAAATTCTAAACTCTATATGCTTTGCTTGTAGTGGAATAACCAAGTAGGAATCCTTCATCACATTTCTTATCAAACTTGCCCAATCTTGTACCTTTCTTCAAGATATAGCATTTGCAACCAAAGACCCAAAAATATGCAATGTTGGGCTTTCTACCATTCAAGAGCTCATATGGTGTCTTCTCTTTCAATCGGTGACAATAGAGGCGGTTGCTACAATAGCAAGCCGTGTTGATAGTTTCAGCCCAAAAAGATTGACTCACATTATACTCACTAAGCATAGACCTTGCCATATCAATGAGTGTTCTATTCTTTCTCTCAACAAGACCATTTGATTGAGGTGTGTACTTGGCTGAGAATTGATGTCTAATTCCAAATTTATCACATAACTCATCAATTCTAGTATTCTTGAACTCACTACCATTGTCACTTCTAACTCTCTTGATGGTTGTTTCAAACTCATTGTGAATGCCCTTGACAAATGATTTGAATGTTGCAAATACATCACTTTTATCCACTAGAAAGAATACCCATGTGTATCTAGTGTAGTCATCCACTATCACAAATCCATATTTATTTCCACCGATACTAGTGTATTGAGTTGGCCCAAACAAATCCATGTGCAATAACTCAAATGCTTTACTAGTGCTCATCATGCTTTTCTTAGGATGGGTGTTTCCAACTTGTTTGCCGGCTTGACAAGAGCTACAAAGCTTATCCTTCTCAAACACTACATCTTTCAAGCCTTTAACTAAGTCATGCTTAATCAATCTATTCAATTGTTTCATTCCAACATGACCAAGCCTTCTATGCCATAACCAACCCATGCTAGACTTAGTTAACAAGCATGTGGACAATCTAGATTCACTAGCATTGAAATCAACCAAGTATAGATTCTCATATCTAAAGCCTTTGAAAATCAAGTTAGAGCCATCTACACTTATGATCTCTACATCATCTACCCCAAATATGCATTTGAATCCAAGATCACACAATTGAGCCACGGATAGCAAATTGAAGTTCAAGCTCTCTACTAGCAACACATTAGATATGCTCAAGTCATTGGATATTGCAATCTTACCAAGCCCTTTGACCTTGCCTTTGCCATTGTCACCAAATGTGATACTATCAAAGCCATCATTGCCATTGGTGTTGATTGAGTTGAACATTCTTGCATCACTGGTCATGTGTTGTGTGCACCCACTATCAAGAAGATCAATTCTTTTTAGGTACCCAAACTTGCTTGGGTCCTTGAAGGTTAGTAACCAAGCTCTTTGGCACCCAAATGACTTTCTTCTTTGAGCCCATCCATGGTTTGCTAATGAACTTAGCCTTTACACCATTTGCACCCTTAGTAAGCATATAGCATGAATCAAGCTTAATAAAGGATACATTAGCATTTTTGTTCTTATTTTTGCACTCTTGCTCTTTGTGACCCACTTGCTTGCAACTAGTGCAAAACCGACCATTGTTCTTCAAAAAACTAGTCTTGTGAGGAGCAAAGGCCGCTTTGCCTTTCTTGGGGGTATAGCCCAATCCCTCTTTGTAGAGAGAAGCTCTTTGGCTACCCAAGCACATAAGCAAGCGGTCCTCACCACCATAAGCCTTAGCTAAGGTGTGAGTGAGCTTAGTGACCTCCTTCTTGAGGTTCTCATTCTCAACCATTAGTGAGGTGTCACAAGTGAGACCATCACTACTAGATGAGGTAGAAGTGGAAGTGCTACAAGAAGGGTTAGTAGGAGCAACAATGATAGGCATAGATAATGATGTATCAATTATATCACAAGTTAAACCTATATTGCAAGTTTCAATATGCTTCTTTTTATTTTGCTCATCAAGCAAAGAGGAATGAGCCTTTTCAAGCTTTTGGTGAGCTTTGCCAAGCTTCTCATTGGCTTCCTCTAGCCTTTCATGAGATGCATTGAGCTCATCAAAGGCTTGCTTAAGGGCTTTTAGTTCCTTATGCAAGCTTTTGCATTCCCTTCTCTTGACATCAAAGTGTTCTCTAGCATCTTCTAGCATGTCAAATAATTCATCCTTAGTAGGTTCATCATCATCACTATCACTATCATTTTCCTTTTCATGTTCATTATCATCAATATGTTCTTCATCACTTTCATCCTCACAAGAATGTACCTTAGTGGCCTTAGCCATGAAGCATGATGAAGATTCGAAGAGAGAAGGCTTCTCATTGATGGCAATACTTGCAAGAACCTTCTTCTTGGTGGTCTTGTGATCATCACTATCATCATCATCATCACTTGAGAAGTCATCACTATCCCAAGTGACTACATATGAACCACCCTTCTTCTTCTTGAAGGCCATCTTGTCCTTCTTCTCTTTCTTTTCCTTCTTGTTCTTCTTGTTGTCATCATCATTGTCACTATTGTATGGGCATTAAGCAACAAGATGATCTTTGCTTCCACACTTGAAGCACCTTCTTGACTCTTCTTTGTTCTTAGATGAAGACTTCTTTCTTCTAGCACGATAGCCCTTCTTCACCATGAACTTGCCAAATCTCTTGACAAATAGAGCCATCTTCTCATCATCATCATCATCATCCCATGATTCATCTTCTTCACTTGATGTTTCTTGCTTTGCTTTGCCCTTAGATGATGTGGCTTTGAATGTCACACTCTTCTTCTTCTCATCCTTCTTCTCATCTTTCTTCTCCTTCTTTTCTTCCTTCTCATCATCATCTCTATAAGTGTCATCGGTCATGATGTCTCCCAATACTTGGTTTGGTGTCATAGTGTCCAAACCGCTTCTCACTAGAATGGTGACCAATGTACCAAATCTTGAAGGTAAGCATCTCAAGAACTTGTGGGAGAAGTCCTTGTCCTTCACCTCTTCTCCAAGTGCTTTGAGATCATTGATAAGCACTTGAAGCCTATGAAACATCTCCGGCACACTTTCATCCTCCTTCATCTTGAAGCTTGCAAACTTCTCTTTGAGAATGTAAGCCTTTGCACCCTTCACGGCTTGAGTACCCTCAAATGATTCTTCTAACTTCCTCCAAGCTTCATGTGCTATCTCAATATTCTTGATTTGCTCAAATGTTCTTGCATCAATTGCATCATGAATGGCACTTAGAGCAATGTCATTGTTTTGGAGAAGCACTTCTTCGGCGGTGGTGGGATTCTCCGGATCACCAATCTCAATTTTGGTTTCTACCACCTTCCACACTTTTCTATTGATTGACTTGATGTGTGTGGTCATCTTTGACTTCCAATAAGGATAATTCGTGCCATCAAATTAGGGTGGCTTCTTGGTGTTGTTGATTTGAGCCATTTTAACACCGAAGGTTGTTAAGCCTCAAATAACGGTGACCTCGGCTCCGATACCACTTGAAAGGTCCTAATGGCTAGAGAGGGGGTGAATAGCCTAATAAAATTTCTACAACAACACTCAACAAAATGGTTAGACAATTTTGAGGCGAAGCAAGTGTTGCGCTAGCCTACTCAAAATGCAAGCCACCTACCACCAATTCTAGTTTAGATAGTGTCAATCACACAAGAGCAATGACACTAACCTATGTTAGTGTGCTCTCAAGGCTAACTAAAGAGCCACACCAACCAAGCATGCAAGCTCTCACAACTAGCTACACTAAAGAGCTTGTCAACTAGTTTAAAGTAAAGAGAGTGATCAAGAGGGTTATACCGCCATGTAGACGAAGAACCAATCAATCACAAAGATGAATAACAATGAAGACCAATCACCTCGGAATCAATGATGAACACAATGATTTTTACCGAGGTTCACTTGCTTGCCGACAAGCTAGTCCTCGTTGTGGTGATTCACTCACTTGGAGGTTCACGCGCTAATTGGCATCACACGCCAAACCCGCAATAGGGTGCCGCACAACCAACACAAGATGAGGATCACACAAGCCACGAGCAATCCACTAGAGTACCTTTTGGCGCTCCGCCGGGGAAAGGTCAAGAACCCCTCACAATCACCACGATCGGAGCTGGAGACAATCACCACCCTCCGCTCAACGATCCTCACTGCTCCAAGCCATCTAGGTGGCGGCAACCACCAAGAGTAACAAGCAAAATCCACAGCGAAACACGAACACCAAGTGCCTCTAGATGCAATCACTCAAGCAATGCACTTGGATCACTCCCAATCTCACTATGATGATGAATCAGTGATGGAGATGAGTGGGAGGGCTTTGGCTAGGCTCACAAGGTTGCTATGTCAATGAGAATGGCAAAAGATGTGAGCCATAGCCGGCCATGGGGCTTAAATAGAAGCCCCCACGAAATAGAGCCGTTATACCCCTTCACTGGGCATACTGCGCTCTGACCGAACGCTCCGGTCTTACTAACCGGACGCTGCTCCTCAGCGTCCGGTCGCCCGATGGCGGCCACGTGTCCCGACTTCAATGGTCATCTGCCTTGACCGGACACTGTGCCTGAGTTGACCGGACGCTAGAGCCTCAGAGTCCGGTCATTTCCAGTAAGCTCCCCGAGGCGTATTTCTTTGACTGGACGTGTCCGGTCCACCTTGACTGGACACAGTCCAGCGTTCGGTGATTAACCCTAGGTACTGTACCCCCAGTCAACGCGACCGGACGCAGCCAATCAGCGTCCGGTGCTTTTGGATCCAGCGTCCGGTCAGTTGACTGACGCCAGCATCTCCTCTGTTTTCACTTCTAACTTCTTTACCCTTTGCTCCAATGTGCCAACCACCAAGTGTATCACCTTGTGCATATGTGTTAGCATATTTTCACAAATATTATCAAGGGTGTTAGCACTCCACTAGATCCTAAATGCATGTGAAATGAGTTAGAGCATCTAGTGGCACTTTGATAACCGCATTCCGATACGAGTTTCACCCCTCTTAATAGTACGGCTATCAAACCTAAATATGATCACACCCTCTAAGTGTCTTGATCACCAAAACAAAATAGCTCCTACAAATTATACCTTTGCCTTGAGCTTTTTGCTTTTATCTTTCTTCTTTTCAAGTTTAAGCCCTTGATCATCGCCATGTCATCACCATTGTCATGTTATGATCTTCATTGGCTTCTCCACTTGAAGTGTGCTACCTATCTCATGATCACTTGATAAACTAGGTTAGCACTTAGGGTTTCATCAATTCACCAAAACCAAACTAGAGCTTTCAGCCGGGCGCAAGAACCAGGGCACACCCGCATGCAGGCGACTCTCCGCTTCCCCAGGCAGGACCATGGAATGACCCGATGATGGAACCCCCATCTAGGGGGGGGCAATGGGCCTCCTGGGTCGATCGAATGGCCCAGGCGAAATGACGAACAAACGGCCACAGAAAGATAAGCACCTTTGTTTTCTTACTTTACGCGTTAATTTCATTACCGGGTTTCCTACCCCAGCAACGGTAGGGGCACAGACACCACTCGGGGGCTGTCGAGGGTGTCTAACTATTTAGACATCCTCTTCACCCGACCCCTCCTTATGTCTAAAATTGGAAGCACGGTGTGTGGGTATAAAACTTTGAATACAACTGGACGAACCGCCAGACCCTACGCCCCGACGGCTACGGTGTTTTTGTTCACCAGCATAATCGAATTCACAGTTCCCCGCACCACAAGCTTTAGCTCCCGCCTTCCCAAGAAGTGTTTAGGGGGGCCCTCCTGTAGAATCTCCTTCGAGGAGAAGCTGTTAGGTTGCCTAAATCAATCGGACGGCTCAGATCGCCGCCAAGAGACAGAAACGAAAAATGGCAATGCTTAAGCAGGTTACACCGACCTCGTCGCAAACATCAGACCTGAACCCCACACTGACATATTTGGTAAGAGCTTCCCATCGCTCACACCACTAGGGTAACATTACTGACCCCCACTTTCGTTTCAATTAAGTTATACATTGAATCCATACATCCAAACGTTGCATATGCAAATCATTGCATTCCAACGCTTCGTGTCACATCACGAAGCGGCAGCCGCCTCATTCAATATGAGTGGCGACTGACCGAGGTTCGAAGGTTAGCCCACAAAGGGCTCGAGGCTGCCTCGTGTCAAATAGAGCCAGGGGAGAAAAACCAAGATGAGCCCCAGCGGCCTTGCCTGACCCTGCTCAGAAACGGACAGGGACATCTTGACCTTTCTCATTCAATTCTAGCCCCAAGCCAAACCCATAAAATCTCCATCGAGGAGAGGCCAATGGGCCACCTGAGCCTATCAAATGGCTCAGGCATCTGCCGGGAGGCAGATTAAGAAGTAGTGAAATGCCACATGAGGGCTCTGCTGACCCCGTCAGTGAATGATGGACCTGGATTTCACACGAACATACCCGTTAGCGAGCTCATTGAGCATGACACTTGAGCTGTCGAGGCAAGTGTCATCAACTCAGCCCCTCTGGTTGCGGAAACCAAGGATGGGGTAACGTGCGAAACACGACTGACCCCTAATGGGCTCGGGGGCTCGAGCCACTCGATCCATGATCGAGAGACCAAGGTTCGAAGGCTGACCCACAAAGCATCTAAGGCTGCCTCGCGTCCAACAAGAGACAGGGGAGAAAACGCAGATGAGCCTCAGTGGCCTTTCCCCAACCCGCATTAAGGCGGGAAGGGTCATCTCAACCTTCTAGTTCAATCCAGCCTCTAGCCGAGCCCATAGAATCCCCATTGAGGGGGAATCTGTTGGAAGGTGGGTCAAGGAGCAATGGAACGTCACCCGAGGGCTTTGCTGACCTTGTCGCAAAGCAAACAGGATTGGATTCCGTCCGAACATCCCTGTTAGTGAGCTCATAAAGCACGTCACTCGAGCCATCGAGGCAAGTGACATCGCCTTAACCCCTCCAATTACGGAAACCACGGATGGGGTGACAGTCACAAAACGAGCCGGCCCTTGACCGAATCCCCACCACGCGTGGGCCAACGATAAGACCAAACGCACGGTCACACAGCGATCGCCAAAATCCTAAGTAAGAGGTATGTGCGAATGCAAGACTAAGTTCATGACCCTCGCTCCAGTCTCCAGTAACATCTGGCCCCAGCGACCGCAAGGGGTCGGATGTCACTCGGGGGCTGACAAAGGTACGAGTGCCTCCTTTCTTTTTTTGAAACAGTCATTACATCAGACATTTTCCTCACATCGAGACTAGCGGCAAGGTTCGGGGGAACAAATAGGTAAGACCGCAAAAACCCCACGCTTAGACGACTATGGTAATTTCGCTCACCAGCACAATCAAAATTTCCCCTAAACACCTCGGGCCCTACAGTCTTAACGAGCGGAAGGGTCGGATCGCATAAATCTTTTTTCATCGCAAAAAGGGAAAAAGGTAAGATCAAACAAACGAAATGAAATTGCGAAACAAAGTCATGAATCTATTTTTGGACACAAAAGTACCGACGCTTGTCCATATATTACAGATAAATTTTATCAAACTTATTCGACTAACTACTTGCTCGAAGGGAGAACCATGTCTTTTAGCCTGTTCGCCAGGTTCCGCGCAAGGGGAGTCACTGCCTTCTCGATCTCATCTAGCTTGGGGTCTTCATAGTCAGGCGTGAAGCCTTGGCTCATTACCTCCAAGTTGATCTCTCGATCATAATGAGAACGGGCAACAGTGAAGGCTTGGGGGATTCCGGCATGAAAGGCATCCTCCTCAAGCTAGCACACCCGCGCCATGATACCAGCGGCATGAGTCGTAAGGGAGCTGGTCCCCTCCTCTTGCGCCACCTACAGGTCGTCGTAGACCACCACGACGGCAGAGCATAGAAGATCATGCTAATCACTTTCAACCTGAAGGGTCCCCTGCACCTCGGCGAGTTCCGTGCCTAGCCCGATAGAAATTTCCTCAGCCTCCAGCCTTCGAGCCACCGTGTCTCCAAGATCCGCCCGAAGGGCCCTGCCCTCCCGACGTGCCTCATCGCTCTCTCGAATAGCCCGATCGCGCTCCTCGTGGGCCGTGCTATGCTCTGAGCGAAGTCTTTCTTCGGTTCAGAGTAGCTCGTCCTGCTCCCTGCATAGCCAGGCGATCACCTCGGCATCCTGGTTCACTCTCTGCCGCAGCACCGTGGACCTATTCTTGGCTTTTAGCTTGAGATCCCGCTCCATCTCTAGCTCCTCTAGGAGCTCAACGGCCACTGGCGGGCATCAGCGTCCTTCTGGAGCAGCTCGTCCTGCTCCTTTCGGACCCTGGCGGCCACCTCCTCATCCAACTTCACCCTCGCCGATAGGTCCTCGAACATCCCATGGATCTCCTCTGTGTCCTGACGCGCTTTGGTCTTCTGCTACTGAGCGGCGGCGAGCTAGGCGCTCAAATCTCAACGCAGCCGAGCCTCCTCGGTGAGGCGGTCCCATTCCACCTTCTACTCATGGAGGAACCGGGATTTCTCTAGACTGCGAGCAATGAGGGACTAAAAAAAAGACCAATGTCAAAAATATGAAAAACATGAAGACAAGAAGAAAACGAGACAAAAGATCAAACGGATACCCGACCATTGGGAACGATGACGTCGCGTAGGACGACCTAGGCCTGATCCAGGACGCCCATCATCGCTGAGATCCCTTCATCAAGACTCCCCTGCTTTATGCTCTCGACAGCATCATCGAGCGAGAAGAGAGTCAACGTTGGGTCTTAGGGATCCATCCAGTGGAGCGGCGACTCACCCCGCGCGGGCGAGCAGCTACCCCTTGACACCAGGGCCGAGGGCGACCCCCCACTGGGCCTCTCCACCACTGCCATGACGCCCAAAGATCCTTCGGCCGCATCCTCCCCCGTCCAGCCCGCCTCGAGCGCCACGGCCTAGGCCACCGATGGCGCGGTTTGCGCTGCCTCCTCGGACGCCACCGTGGCTACATCCAATGGCACCGGGCTTGTCTCGATCGTGGTCACCTCCGCCTGGGCCTCTGGTAGCACGGATTCCGCTACCCCCTCGGACACCACCGTGGCTGCGTCCGGCTGCTCCTGCCTTGGCGCAGTCACGACCACCTCCACCGGCGACGCCGGACCCTCGGCTTGCGGTGCCACGCCCGCCATGAAGGACGCCACCAGCACAGATGGCAGCTCCATTCGCTCCAATGCAGATGGCAGAGTCACCTCCGCCGCCGCTTGCTCGGCAACCACCGAGGGCGCAGGCGCCACCGCAAGCGGCACCAGACCGACCAACGAGGCCACAGCATCAGCACCACTCCTGCTCAAAATAGGAGTGACATCGGGCAACGATGTCCGTCCCTCCAAAAGGGCAAGGCTCTTCTTGGGCGCCAACCCTAGAGAGTGGCCCTGTCGCAAGAACCTGCAAGAAGTAAAAGGCATAGGGTCAAAATAGAAAAATAAAAAAGGGGGGAACAGGGGAATCAGTGACCTACTCTGACACCTTTGGGTGGCGGGAACATTTTGGGGACGAACCCCCAGACCCCTGCCCCAACTCATCTGGGCGGGACCGTTTCGAGCCTGCCCCCTGCTCCCGGGCAGGGGGGCTCGTCTCCCTTGTCTCTGAGGGCACGGCGACAGAGCCGCCCCCCTCCATCAGCACCTTGGGGCGGCGACAGATCCACCCCCTCCCATCCACCAATCCTCCACCGGCACCCTGGGTGTGGCGGCGGATCCACTGGCTCCCATTGGACCCAAGGACGGCCCCAGCTCCATCGACCTCACGGACTCGCTTCCCTTTGCATGGAACGGGAAGGGTCCCTGCATGGACTGGTGGGCATCTATCAGCGTATCCTCGTCCTTCAGGACATCCCAATCCATGTCGGTAGCTACCTCATCATCGTCGTCATCATCACTATCTGTCTCCTCTCCTTGATCACGTGCTTGTTGCTTCCGTAGCAGCTCCTTCCTCCCGAGCTCCCTCGTCCTTTTGTCCCACTCGGCCGCAATATGGTTCGCTTTCGCCAGGGTCCAATCCTTCGGCAATGGAGCTGGGCTTTCCTTAGAGAACAGTGCCCTCGGCTGGTCCCACCATCCCAAGGTTAGCTTCAAGGGGTCGGAAATTCAAGTAAAAAAGGAGTACGGAGAAAAAAACTTACGAAGTGAATAAACCCCGGTTTCGGCCACACTGGGGGATGCCCCAGCACCGGAAACACAAAATCATGGACAACGCCAGCGGTGTCCTTCGAAGGCTCAATCACCTCCTTGATGCGCTGCGCCACTTCGGAGGGAGGGAGCGCTTCGCCGACAAGTGTCGTCCCTTTGAACGATGCCCCAGGCGCCATCTGGTGCAGGGGAAGCACGCGCGCCATCAACGGCACCACCCTCCTCGCGTGGTAAGCACCAATGATCCCCGATCCCTTCACGCCCCTGTCCTTCAAAGTTTGGAGGGCAGCGAGAAGGTCATTGAGGTTCTTCTTTTCCTTGACCGGGACGCCCCACTTCCACGACCCATGGGTCTCCTTGATGACGCGCCCGGAGAAAACTGGCAGGGGGGCGGCGGCGGCATCCTTGACATAGAACCATTGCGAATGCCACCCCTTGTTGTAGGTCAACAGACGCATAAACGGGTACGCTTCTGCCCGGTTGTTGTGGAGGTGACTGCCGACGCATCCCACTGGCGCGTGCATCTCTTGCTTCCCGACCCACTTCTTCAGAAGATTGACAGTGAAGAGATGTCACCACAGGTCGAAGTAAGGATCAATCCCCAAGAACCCCTCGCACAAGGCGACGAACGCCGCCATATGCTGGATCCCGTTGGGGGTAAGGTGCTGCAGCTCCACCTGGTAGTAATCCAACAGCCCTCGAAGGAACTTGTGAGCGGGTATGGTGAATCCATGCTCATGGAAGTGAGCGAAGGACACGACATACCCTTCAGGCGGCGAGGACACGCCCTCATTATTGGGCAGCCGCCACTCTTCGGTGGCGGTCAGCGGGCGGAGGAGGCCATGGCGAATGAGGCCCTCCAGGCGATGAGGGGTGATGCTAGATCCGCTCCATGGCTCCATTGAAACGACCGGGAGGGGGCGGATGCGAGTTCAATGGCGGCTGTGACACGGATGCGAGCTTGACGGCGGCCGTGATGCGAGTGCGGGAGGCTCTAGCGATTGGCGGTGGAGGTTGACAATGCGAAGGCAAAAAGGCAAAGTATGGAACCCTAGGGGTGAACCCCATGGTTTTATAGGGGTGAAGGATGCAAGAATGGCAACCGTCTGCCTCGATCTCCGAGCCTGCCACGATACACTGTCGCGTCACGTCACGGGATACGCGCCCGCGATCCCTATTCTTTCCCACCAAAATCGTGCCAGACGGTTCGCCTTCCCCAGGCAGACCGGGACTCTTTTTCCCACCAAGGGAATACGGGTCCAAGGGCCGGCCCAACAGTCTCGATGGCCGTCCCAATGAGGGATGGGCCCGCAAGCAACCAGGACTTAGGTACACGAGCAGCAGGGAGGTCTCGATCCACAATCGAGTCCCAGCCAGGCTGACCCTGGACGAAATCCCCACGAACGGGATACCAGGGTTCCCTTAAAACAATCCAGCTGACAAAAACTGAATCCCACAAACTTACCCGTGAGGGATCTGAAATTACCCCCTGGGTGGTTCTATCCGAATCACCCGGGGGCTCAGGGGCTCGGGGGGCTACACCCGACGGGTGCGCTCGCGCGCACCCTCTAGCAAATCGAAATACCCTCTGGGTGATTCTATCTGAATCACCCGGGGGCTCGAGGGCTACTGTCGGGGACCTAATACTAGGATACCCAATGAGGTGGGACTAATTACCATCGAATGTTGACGCTTCCGGTCAGACAAGAACACTACTACGCTTCTTACCTGAATGACGGAAGATTGGTTCCGCCTCGCCGACGGCTAAGGGCTGGCTCCACCTCGCCCGATGTCCGAGGGCGGGCTCCGCCTCGCCCGATCCCCAAGGGCTAGCCTCCGCCTCGCCCGATGGCCGAGGGCGGGCTCCGCCTCGCTCGATGTCCGAGGGCAGGCTTCGCCTCGTCCAACCCTCAAGAGATGGCCTCCGCCTCGCCCGACAGCTAAGGGATGGCTCCGCCTCGCCCGACATCCGAGGGTAGGCTCTGCCTCGCCCGACGTCGGAGGGTGGGCTTGACCTCGCCCGACGTCCGAGGGTGGGCTCGACCTCGCCCGACGTCCGAGGGTGGGCTCCGCCTCGCCCGACATCTGAGGGCGGGCTCTGCCTCGCCCGACGGCCGACGGCGGGCTTCGCCTAGCCCGACGATCGCACCCTGCTCCTTCATGATGACAAGCACAGGGTACGACAGGACATTCGAGTCAAACGTAGTGCCGAGGACCATGCCCTGCACGCCTGCAGGAAGGTACCGTCAGGATACGATGGGATGGACGCTTTAAGCCCTTTCCAACGTAACAGTGCCCGAATAGTGTTGTAGGCACCGACTTTTGTCCCACGGTGTAGTAGGCGCCGCCTTCATTCCTCGGGCGTGGATACTAACACAGACATACGATAGCCACTATGGTCCAAGACAGAAATCACATCATCTATAGTGACGGACGTATGGTCACTTCCCCTATTACCCCCCGAGGGGTCACGGCTCGGCTCTCCGGCACGCCGCACCGTCCGTCGGCGTAGGATGGGACGCACCCACTTGCTAAATGAGGCCAGGGCATGGCCTACGAGGATCAGTGAACACACCACCTCTGACATGGCCTACCATGTTAAGCAGGGCAGGCACAGGAAAAAAGGAAGATCCGGCTCCCTCAAAGGACCTTCTATACCTTCGGCATTTTCCTCTTTCTCCCATCTGTAACCCCTGCTCCCCGCTTGGTCTATAAAAGGGAGGGCAGGGCTTTCCACTAAAGGGACCAACTTTTGACGGATCAGTTCAACACACACAACGCATCACGCATACAGCCAAGCAGCGACCGAGCTCTTGGTGCCTTTTCGACCATTCCATCAGAGACCTAGGACATCTCCCTCTCTCGACCATTTGTACCCCCTACTACGAACCTTTTTAGGTACTAATAACACGAGCAGCAGCAGACTGGACGTAGGGACATTCAGCCCGAACCAGTATAAACCTTGTGTCCTTTAGTGCACCATCCGAGCCTAACGCGCAACAATTATAAATTTACTAGCCGGTGTTTTTTCGAAACAGCGACAAATGTTTCATCTTTTTTTCAGATGTATGTTGCAAGCGTGTTTATTTGAATGTTGCATATGTTTTCACGCATAATTGGGAAATGTTTTATCTGGATGTTGCATTTGTTAGCAATGGTTTTCAATTGTTCTTTCAAATGTTTCATACGCATGTTTCAAGTGTTTCATCTACCTTTTTTGTATGTTGCAAGTGTTGCATCTGAATGTTTCGAAAGTATATCGGGTATTGCATATGGGATGTGCGTAAGGAGCGGGAGGGGACGTGAATTGTCCCTGCTCGGTGCGGGCCCCCGCATGGCCGCGCAAGATGTAGGCACGGGCGAGCAACGTCCTGCTGGCGCGGACCCATGCGTGGACGCGCGAAAGCGGACTGCAACCGTGGGCGTCCGGACGCTAGTAGTGCCATTCTAAAATTCTTCAGATACATAAGATGTGAGGCATTCTTTTGAGTGTCATTATCGAAAAAAAGATCAGTCCCAAAACTCAAACCAATTTCAACAAAATCTCGTCGGACTACAGGCCTACAACTGGTTGGTCTCGGTCGACAGAAGTTAGAACCAAGTACGTCTTCAGCTCACGACGCGATTGTATTCCCGGACCATGCATACATACCAGGTTTCACACTCAAATCCAACAATCCATGGACCCGTCCGAATAATGGACGATCATTTGTTTCTTCTGCTCCCGTGTTCCTTTGCTGTCGTCGTCGTCGCTTGTTCGTCTGAACCTCGCATCCCAGCAGCTTCCTCAGCAACCGTTGGGGATTCAACGCCGCCGATGACGGACAGAGCGTGGCGTTGGCCGATCGTGCCGGGCTGCCGGCCGGGCGCAACTGCAGACAAGCGGCGCCGGTGTTGGGGGTGCTGTGGCCACGCCCTCTTGCTCTTGTCACGGGAAAATTTTGCCCTTCTCCGCCCTGCTGCTGGAGTCCGGCGTCCCGTCGCCGTCAGGGACGACGGGCGTGCAGCAGCTAGCGCGGCGTGCGCGAATGGGAGCGATCTCTCGTCTCTCTCTCCGGTCTGCAGACTCCAGTCTCCAGTCCAGTCCCAGCAGGCTCCCATGCCGATCGCGATCGTGTGTCTCAGTGTCTGACCCTTTCCAAGGCTTGCGTTGCTGCGGTGCGCTGCACGATTCGAGAGTCAAATGTTTGGCGGACCACCACCGTAGCCATCAAATAGCCTCTCGACCGCAAAATATCGACCGCAGATTCTGATGTGCCACTTAATTACCTAGTACGTGTACATATACAGTATGATCTAGTCTGACATTGTGTTGATTCTTCTTTCTCTGCTATATACTAGTATCCCCATTTTAACTTGTAAATCATATATATATATATATATATATATATATATATATATATATATATATATATATATATATATATATATATATATATATATATATATATATATATTCTTTCTCAATCAGTCTACTACTGTAGAGTAATACTCATCTGTTTAAAATTGTAAATTGCGTGTTATGTATATCTAGGTATATAATAAAAGAGTCTTTTACTTGTATGCCATTAAAAAAGATGGTCTAATCGTCTATGTCCCTAAAAAGTTCGATCTATCGTCAGTGTCTAAGCTCGAAAAACTTTTCTCTCTCACGCCATTCTGTCACTAACGGTGTGAAATATGGGTGGCAAATGACTTGAATGCCCCCTGGAACTTTTGTTTCTCATGTGCCACTGCCTACTGGGCGGCAACGTTTGCTGCTTCCGATCACCGCGTGCAAGAAAGAAATTGCGCAGAGACGGAGGAGGTACCTGCTTCCGCCATGTTCCCGAAGAGGGTCTCTGCCAGTAGGTAGCAGCCCACGAGAAAGCACGCGAGGACCACGACTGTGACCGCTCCAATGGCTGCCAGAACGAACGACATGATGGATTGTGCCTTCCTCCCTGCGGTGCGGGCATTTCAGTTTTCAGTTGAAGATGTCAGCTACCTTATAAAATCAATCAGAGCAGGAGTTCTAGTGTCGAAATCGCAGTACGCTCGTGACATTATGTACCGAACGAGGTAGTAGTAGAGATGACTCACAGAGCGATGGACCCTTGGGCTGAGCAAGGGCCATGGTCAGGTCGGCGAGCGTCTGCTCCAAGCCGTCGGTGTACGAGGAAGCGACGTCGCCGGCGTAGTACGCCAGGAGGCAGCCGTGGCTCCATACGCCCGTGCGGCGGGTGTCGTTGGCGCAGCCCTCGCTGGCTGCCGCGACGGCGGCCCGGAGGCACGCATGGCAGTCCGACGCGTCGGCGACGCCGCCGAAGCAGAGGCCGAGGGCGTGAGCGCGGTCGCGCCCGGGGTCCGGCTGGGAGCGCAGCGCGGCGGAGGGGAGCGCGGTGAGCAGCGGGGCGAGGCTGGCGCGGAACGCGGTGGCGTTGCCGTGGCGGATGCCGGCGGGGCGCAGCCGATCAAACCAATATTATCAGATACAACTCGAAATTCTAGCACTACCAAACTCGTACATAATAATATTCGATATATATCTAACATGCATGCTGATTTGCATCGCTAACTAGTAGGATGTGCTTGTATATTAAATAATCTCTCAGTCTGTGATAGCTTAATTATATCTGAGCGTCTGGTCAAGCTGAAGTACGACGTTCACAGTCCTGCGCATGCATTCGCATCTACAAGCAAGATTTGATAGATGTTGCTGATCGATGCATGTACATATAATCAAGCACATGGCCCGCTTTGCCCTGGTGGTAAAGGACGTGTTCATAAACGCACGGGGCCACGAGGTGACAACACGCACGGGGCCGGTCGGCCTGCGTGCATGCTCGGTGCTCGCTCGCACGCACACTCGACGGGACGGACGGACGTACAGGTACAGGTACAGAAGGTGAGATGGATGGAGTCGATGCGATGGTTCATGCATACACGTACGGGCCAATTCAATCGGCGCAATGGCGCATGCATGCATATGGGATATCCATCGATGCCAACGCGGCAGCCAAGGAGGATTCTGCGCTCGCAGCAGCCAGCAGGACGCAAAACGACTGTCGGTGCTGACTACCCAGACCTCCGGCGTCGAGCAGTGCCACGCTGAGATCTGCGGCTCGGCGTGAGGTAACACAGCGCCGAGGTAGGAGGGCCCAACGCCTTCGTGGCAACTGCGACCGGAGTCCGCGCAGACGAGATGCATGTAATTTAGATCAAACCAATTTCCATATGACATTACCAACCGGAGGACTCGAGCCTGGCACCGTACAGCATGCCGAAACCAGAGGTTCACACGAACTCCCGGAGCTTCTCCATGTCGTCCTCGTATCCATTGCTAGTGATGTGCAGGCCAGTCGCGAACATCCAGAGCTCCAGCCAGCATCGGGCGAGCACGCACGACCGCACGGCGTCTCGCGCGGGAAGGAAACCGAGGATGTGTTGAAGGACACCGTCTGGCAAGGACTCTATGCTGTTGTCACTGCTCTCAATTCACTAGTACAGAACCGAGCTTTACTCCCGGTGGGGAACCCCCTCTAGTCCCGGTTCCCCACCCGGGAGCAAGCATCCGGGACTAAAGGGGGGGGTCCTTTAGTCCCGGGTCAGGAACCGGGACTAAAGGATGACCTTTAGTCCCGGTGGGTAACACCAACCGGGACTAAAGGTGCCTCCTGACATGCCACGATGGCCGGCACCTTTAGTCCCGGTTGGTAATACGAACCGGGACTAAAGGTTTTTTTCTTTTTTCTTTTCTTTTCATTTTTTTGTTTTCTTTTCAAAATAGGTTTTCGAAGTCGTATTGTACGCTGCTAATTATACATTTATACGCGCATATAGTATGTTTCGGTTCAAGCACAATGAACGTATTAAATCACACAATTCAATATATATATATATATATATATATATATATATATATATATATATATATATATATATATATATATATATATATATATATATATATATATATGCATGCATGCATCATATATATATTTACATGCATGCATGCATATGTGTATTTTATATTATATTATTTCATGTGCATATATTACAAAAGATTGCATTATAGTTGTTGTGACATAACAAGTTTCTTCTCATCCTCTAGCTTGGCTTCAATGGCAGTGTTGGGTCGAAGTAGAACTCGCCCTTGGAATCGATGACCTGCTCATTAAAAAATCCGGCTATAGACTCTTGAATTGCTTTGATTTGGTCTTGCCGTATGACCTTTTCCTCCAACCATCGAGTCTACAGGTTTGAATTAAAGGAAAATAAATTAATATATATATAAAGACATAGTAACACAATCAATAATAATAATTAAATGAATATATAGTGTATTTTTAACGTACTTTGAGTCTCTCTGTAGGAGTTCTTTGGGAGACCACCTTGATAAACTTGCAAACATAGTAACCACAGTAGTTGTTCCCCTGTTCCTGCCTCAGACACCACTTTACGAGAAAAAGATTTGTCATCCAATCTGGTGATCCGGTGAAAGCTATATGTTTAATTAATAAAGATGATGCGATTCAGGGGACTTACTTTCAATGGGATTACATTCAGTGGCGCTTTGCATTTTTCCATGTGTTGCTTCTCAATAAAGGTTTTCCAAACACTGCCCAATAAAAAATTTGCCACGTCATCAGATATAGTTAATCATCATGTTTGTGTGTATATATAGTTGCTAGAGATCTCGAAATTACCTCTGGATAATATCTATCATATCTTGGTAGTCTTGTTGTGGTTTTCTCATCGAGTCATAGATTATCAAGTGACTTTTCACCAGATCGATGTCCATCAATATCCAGTGATTGCTGCATGTGTTTATAGGATATAACGCATAACACTCATTAATTAACTAGAATCAACATATGAGCCATTAAGGCTATGATCGACATGATTAACACTCACTTGAAGTTATAGGGAAAGAGTATATCCTTCTTGTGGCGTTGGTTCACTAAGAAGTTCATGAGGTTACTCTCTGACTCAGACTTCCAATTAGTCATTGGAGTAATTGGGTCTTTGAATACTATATGGGGATCAACAAAACCAATTTCATTGCAGCCTTCCTTTCTGAGCTCTGTCATTGTAAATCTGCATATATATAGTACTTGTTAGGATAATTTATATGCATATACACACATATGATGAGTTTAATAATAGATCGAAAGAATTATTACTTACAGGCAATAGCAGCTAATGATAACTTTGTCCAGAGAGGTCAGGTGGCATAGTTGATGAAATTCTGCAAAGTCAACATACATAACATCATCGCCACGGAACCAATGTTCGTCTCTAATTCTGACACCAACGCAGAAGTCTCCACTGGTAGACGCCTGCATGTACCACTTGTTTAGCAGGTACATTTGCGTCCCCAGATCAGATAAGGCTTGAGGGTTGTATAGACTCTGGCCTAGTACAAATTTTTTCTTCCAAATATCAACCTCCGCCGCACTCTCAATGTTTCCATCACCAAACATCTGGTAAAGGTCGAGACCAGTCTCATCAAGAAATTCACCAAGGTGATCCAAATCGACATCCGGAGGTATGTTTGCCTGATGCATTAATCCTAAATTCGAACCATATTCATTACCAACAACTAGCGGGGGGATTGATTGGTGCGCTTGTTGTCCGAGTTGGGCAACTCCTTTCCCTGCCCGCTTCTTTTTCTGTGCCGCCTCAATTGACTTGGTGAGAGTGCGGTCATAGTCTGATAACGTTGATTTGGACGGCTTACGAGATTCCCGCTGTTGATGCTGGTAAGAAATCACCTTTTTTCTTAAAATATCCGGAGCTACGAAGAAGTACGGTTTCTCTGGGTTTCTCCTTGCTTCTTGATTCATTTTAAGTTTGTCATAGAATCTAGACATGTCTTTTTTATATGCATCAGTTCCTTCTTCCTTCTCTTCAGATATTATTTTGGGAATAACCCTTGGTTTCACGGTGGCTTTCTTTGCAGGCGGGGACTGGTTCTTCGTTTGAGGGGCTGGCCTCTTGCTAGGCTTCTTGGTAGGTGGGGGCGGGGGAGGCGTTGGAGACCTCCTTGGAGGTGTTGGCAGCGGCGTTGGAGACCTCCTTGGAGGTGTTGGCAGCGGCGTTGGAGACCTCCTTGGAGGTGGCGGCTGCGGCGTTGGAGACCTCCTTGGAGAGGGTGTGGATGCAGCCTCGTCTTCCAACACAATGTCATCGTACAGAGCACTATGATGATCTGGCGATTGAACAATTGGATTTAGATTGGGGGAGGATCTGCTACAAAAAAAGGAATGACATATTATTATGAGCAGATTGTTAATTATTTAAGCCAATACAAATTAATGATGTAGTGTTTTCATCCGCACATACCTATGGTGAGGTAGTTCAGGAGGAGGTGGAGCCGACATCCCTGGAATGATGATGTAGCGCTTGCGCCATAGAATGAATGTCTTCTCCGCTTCTCCTAGAGTCTTCTCGCCATCACCTCCAGGAATGTCAAGAGGCAAATCACTAAAACCTTTTTCAGCTTTATCTACCGAGATGGTGGCATATCCTTCTTGGATTATATTCCCATGAATCCTTGGTGTCTTGGTTCGGTCGATAGGATTAACAAGACCGATAGCCACCTTGATTGTGGAATTCTCCTTCGGAATGTGTAGCTCACACGTTGTACAAGGTTCAGTGACGTCATCCACAGGGAAGCGCAGTCCTGTGTCCCCTTGATTTGGTATCTCCGTGGAAGCGCAGCTGCTTTTCAACTGAACAGATTGGCTAATGTTGATTCCTGGCTCTGATGCCTGCTTGCTTGCACTCACTGCTATTTGCACTTGCCTTTTGATTTCCTCCTGCATTCTCGCTTCAAGGTTTTTTTCCCGCTCCTGTGCTTCACGCACCGCTTCCTCCAACCTCTGGAGCCGGTGTGCCTCTTCTTCCTTCTTTCTCTGGCGACTTCTGTAGGAAGGTCTGTCCTGAGGGAATCCATGCTCCCACGAGACACTTCCTTTGCCTCTAGTTCGGCCACCATGTTCAATAGTCCCGATGGCGTATGTCAGCTCATCCTTCTCTCTGTTGGGCCTGAACGCACCACTAGCAGTAGCTCTCTGAGCATAAAACAATCTTTCTGCTGCTTCTTGCAGTCTTGCGCCATAAACGCACTTCCCTGTCTCCTGGTCTAGTGTTCCCCCATGAGCGAAAAACCAATTCTTTGCACGTTCTCCCCACTCGAGTGATTCTGGTCTGATACCCTTGGCAAGAAGGTCTGCTTCCATTTTGTTCCACTTCTTAATGGCAGTCGGGTAGCCACCTGATCCCAAGGTATGGTGGTATGTCTTCTGTTGGGCATTATGTTGGTTCTTTATCACCCGACTCACACCCTCTTCCGAAGTCTTGTACTGTACAAACTCATCCCAATAGGGCCTCTGCTTTGAGATCGGGCCTGGGACAGTAAAATCTGGTGCTATGTTCTTCTTGACATACGTCGTGTATAGGTGTTTCTTCCAAGTCTGAAACTGGGTGGCCATCTTCTTCATTGCCCAATCCCTAACTCGCTCCTTCAATTCATCACCATCTATTATATCATCATAATCATCTGTTTGGAGCGTGAAATGTACCAAGACATCATTCCAAATTAACGCCTTGTCACGATCGGAGACAAAACTGATATGAGGAGCATTGGTCTTCTTCTTCCATTCACGGGTACTAATCGGGAGTCGGTCCCGTACAAGGTAACCACAGTGGTGCACAAATTTCATTTTATTCGGCCCCCCCGGTTCTCCTGTATCCACATTGAACTCTGAGATGATGAAGCGACCCTCCAATGGCTTTTTGGGACCTCGAACATTTTTACTCTTCGTTGTAGTTGTTGATGTCGATCCAGAGGGCTACAAAACATAAACATTATTTTTAATGTCATGAGCACACATAGGACATATGATAATATATATATATAGCTAATAATAAAAAATATATACTTGGCCAATATGTTGTTGCTCATTTTGTTCAAGAGCTAAGTACTGACTCCCGTCATCTACATCCTCTTGCATGTTATTTTTAGCACCATCATCGCCGGCAACTTGAGTGCCAGTGTTGATCAAATTCATCATCAACTCCTCCTCATCCATATTTCTCGGGTCGGCCATCTAGCTTCAAAAAACAAAACCAATATATAGTACGTCAAATCTTTGCTTATTACATGCGTAAAATCTACAAACAATATGCATTATTAAATCTTGCCCCTCGATCACGGACGCAATTCGCCACACTAGGACGAACTACGTCGGTACTAGGGCGAATTAGGGCACGAGAAAGGGCGGTGTGACAAGAGTGGCGGTGCTCCACTCCGCCGTATATATGTCTGTACACATGGGTGAACGAGGGCGGCGGTGCTCCGCCGTATACATAGAAACGCATGGACGAAATGCATATGAATACAAATGACATATATATACGTGTCGGCGCGGTGGCCGGTGTGCTGACGACGATGACGTGAGGCGGGCCGGCGTGCTGACGACGACGACGACGACGTGAGGCGGGCCGGGGCGGTGTCGGTGCGTGATGTTGTGATCCTATGTACCATGTGATCAACCATGTAGTCATTCATCATATGAGAAAATTCTATGTTAATAATATAAGTATAAGTCATTATGAAATGTAAGTATATGTGTCGTCATTTTGGCCAAGGTACACGACCTTTCGACATTTTTTCAAGAATACACCTCTAATATCACCGAAGCAGTGTGTGCATGCATTATATCCCTTGTTTGACTGTCCTGAAAGATTACTTAGAGCAGGCCAATCATTGATTGTTACGAACAACAATGCTCGCAGATCAAAGTGTTCCTGTTTGTACTCATCCCACACACGTACACCTTCTTTATTCCACAAAATGAGAAGTTCATCAATAAGTGGTCTCAGGTACACATCGATGTCATTGCCAGGTTGCTTCGGGCCTTGGATGAGCACAGGCATCATAATGAACTTCCGCTTCATGCATAACCAAGGAGGAATGTTGTAGATACTTAGAGTAACAGGCCAAGTGCTATGACTACTGTTCTGCTCTCCAAAAGGATTGATACCATCTGTACTTAAAGCAAACCTTAAGTTTCTTGCGTCATTTGCAAACTCCGGGAATTCTCTGTCGATTGCTCTCCACTGGGACCCATCAGCAGGGTGTCTCAACATATTGTCTACCTTACGGTCTTCTTTGTGCCATCGTAACAATTTTGCATGTTCTTTGTTTCTGAACAGACGTTTCAAGCGTGGTATTATAGGAGCATACCACATAACCTTGGCAGGGATTTTCTTACGTGGACGTTCGCCCTCAACATCACCAGGGTCATCTCGCCTGATCTTATACCGCGACGCATGGCATACCGGGCATGCATCCAATTTCTCGTACTCTTTGCCACGGTATAGGATGCAGTCATTAGGACATGCATGTATCTTCTCTATTTCTAGCCCCATAGGACAGACAACTTGTTTTGCTTCGTAGGTAGTGGCGGGCAATTCATTGTACTTCGGAAGCATCTTCTTTTGGATTTTTAGTAACTCTCCAAATCCCTTGTCAGATACACCATTCTTTGCCTTCCATTGCAGCAATTCTAGTGTGGTTCCCAACTTTTTCTGCCCTGCATCACAAGTTGGGTACAACAATTTCTTGTGATCTTCTAGCATCCGCTCGAACTTGATCTTCTCCTTTTCACTTTCACATTCTCTTTGTGCATCACGAATGACCTGACAAAGATCATCAGCCAGCTCATCTTCTGCGACTACCTCTTCTTCAGCTTCTCCCATTGCAGTATCATTGAAGCACGCACCATCAGGAATAATATCATTGTCGTCCCATTGTTCTTCTTCATCTTCTTCCATTACAACACCGGTTTCTCCGTGCTTTGTCCAACAAATATAGTTTGGCATGAAACCCGACTTGAACAAGTGTGAATGAAGAGTCCTTGAGCAAGGATATTCCACCGTATTCTTACATATGGCACATGGGCAGCACATGAAACCGTCGCATTTGTTTGTCTCGGCTGCACGTAATAAAGAATGCACGCCGTCAATGAACTCTTGTGAGCGGCGATCAGCATTATACATCCAATGACGGCTCATCTGCATTACATGACATAAATATCATATTAAAACCTAGATCATAATTAATTATTTATACAACATGCGTGCCACCACAAAAGATACAAATTTATGAAAGCATCGCTACAATGTAGACAATCCCAACTACCACTAAAAGAACTAAAGCTAAAATACATTTCAGGAGCACAAGGATTTCGCGACCAATCTCAACTAAAACAGACAGATCCCCCGATTGTGCAACATCTTTGGGCTTCTTCGGCTGGATCACTGCCTCATTAGCCGCCGTATCTGCCTGTTGTGCAAGATATTTTTGCACGAGTTCAACATACTCTTCCTCCCAGTAGAAGCCTGAACATCGTCCACTGCCATCCCACTGAAATTAAAACAAAAAATTAGAACTTTAATCACAACCATCATGAAAATAGGTATAAACTAACCATAATCATTAAATACGATAAAATAACTCACATTGCGATCCGGACACTTGTAGAAGATACGATCCTTGTTGGGACCCTCCTTCTTCACTCGGTACTCCATCACAATCTTCATCTCATCACGACACTTGCCGCATGGAATGAGAGGAAGGCCCGGCCTAAGTCGCTTTGGAAACCCATGAGAGGCCGAGGACCCGGAAGCAGTTGCCATCTACTCTCTATACTCATTTTTTAATACACTATAAATTTCTTCTTTTATAAACAAATAAAATTAACAAACTATAAAATTATCTAGATCTCTAAACAATGATATTTTTAATGGTCATTGTGTTCTCGTCTTTTACTGCGGCAGGTAAGTAATTCATATGATATTTCCGCAAATTAACAGAAGAATGGGAATGTACACACATAACAGACTACTACGACGATATCGGGACGTGTGAATAAATAACCATCCGTACTAGTTGACCTTGCTTACGTGATCATCTCGGCGAGCATTTCTCCACCGGACAGCACCGTACTTGGTCAAGGAAGAGCTCCGATTCTATGAGGAAGGGAACACGGTCTCCCACGACCGTTGTCGCTCTCCCTCGTAGAATCAAAGCTCCTCCTTGATGTCCGTTACCGCTCGACAGAGAACATGCTTGCCGAGCTGAACACGGTCCGCAAGTTCAACTAATACGGATTTTCTATAATTTTCTAACTATTTTCTAAGTTTTTATTTATATATACTACGTTTAGGTACGGTGATTGACAGACTACTACGACGATATCGGGACATGTGAATAAATAACCATCCGTACTAGTTGACCTTGCTTACGTGATCAGCTTGGCGAGGATTTCTCCACCGGACGGCACCGTACTTGGTCAAGGAAGAGCTCCGATTCTACGAGGAAGGGAACACGGTCTTCCACGACCGTTATCGCTCTCCCTCGTAGAATCAAAGCTCCTCCTTGACGTCCGTTACCGCTCGGCAGAGAACATCCTCGCCGACCTGAACACGGTCCGCAAGTTCAACTAGTAAGGATTTGCTATAATTTTCTAACTATTTTCTAACTTTATATTTATATATACTTTAACCTTCTTTCATGTAAATATGCAAGCTTAAAGTGATTTTGAGCTCAAATTGCTTACAAATGAAAAAAAACCATAATAAAGAACCATAAATATATATAGTGAATAAAATGGCATAAGAAAATGGTAAAAAATGAGAGTATGAGATTGGTAACCTTTACAATTGAAGAATCGACGGAGGAATCGAAGAATGGATGGAGGAACAATGGAGGGAGGGAGGAAGCAAGAACACTACTGCAGTGAGCTTCAAAATGTGCTGAGCTCGGGCTCGGGGAGGAAGGAGGAGACGGCCGATTTATAAAGGGAGAACATTTAGTCCCGGTTGATAGATCCAACCGGGACTAAAGGTAACTTTCCAACCCCGGGCGCAGCCACGGCCCGGGAGTAGACCTTTACTCCCGGTTGGAGCCACCAACCGGGAGTAGAAGTCTACCTTTAGTCCCGGTTTGTGGCTCCAACCGGGACTAAAGGTCCCTGCCACCTCTGTCTGGCGCAGTAGCCGTTGGGCAGGGGCCTTTAGTCCCGGTTGGATCCACCAACCGGGACTAAAGGTATTTCTAGTCCCGGGGGCAAAAAATTCCGGGACTAGAGTCCATTTTGACCGAGGATCAAAGGTCTGTTCTCTACTAGTGATTGGCGCTTTCCTCCCCCCTTTTCCCTCTTCTCCAAGGACACATTCTATCGAATAGGCGGCGGGCGGCGGCGCTGTGGGACGAGATATAAAATTAAGGTGGATGGATGGGTATGTCACCCACATCAAATTAGTCCAAACCTTGTTGGCGACAAAAGCCATCAGGTTGCCGTCCAGCAGACAGTGGCACATGAGAAACAAAAGTTTCAGGGGCATTCAAGTCCTTTATCACCCACATTTCACACCGTTAGTGACAGAATGGCGTGAAAGAGAAAAGCTTTTTGAGCTTGGACACTGACGATAGATCGAACTTTTTAGGGATATGGACGATTAGACCATCTTTTTTTAATGGCATACAAGTAAAAGACTCATAATAAAATGGGCTATGTAATACCTACAAACATTAAAACAACTTCTAATTTAGAATGAAAGGAGTAGAATCTACCTGTGTTCAATATTTCTGAAAATATAATGTAGGTTCACCGTATTTATATTACTTTTTGCTGCTCATGCGTGCGTGCATGCATGTAGATAATGGCTTATCCATGTGAGTTTGCACTGTCGGCGGCGCTTATCTTTCAGTCAGTCAGTCAGTCAAATGACTGTTACCCGCTTGCGAATCAAAGCAGCAGCTGCATGCTGGATGCATGTGTAAAAGAGCTTTTTTCCCGCGCCTGCCTGCTCTGAAGGCTTTTCAGCAGCATCTGCAGTGGCGCGAAAGCGAGGTCGGCCGTAGAAATGACCTCGTCCACTTTAATTTTGGTCTTTAGTCTCGGTATTTTTTACGTCTGAGAGTAAAGGAAGAATTAGTCTCGATTTAAGCTACCAATAGAGACTAAAGGCCTCTGTCCTGGCACGCTTTCGTAGCAGGCCACTTTTAGTCCTGGTTGGTGTAACCAACCCGGACTAAAGGTCGACCTTTAGTTCCGGTTGGTGTTACCAACCTGGATTAAAGGTCTCCCACCCGGGACTAAAGGTACCCCACAGGTCAATTCAAAAGGAGAGTGTCCAGGACCCTGTCACATGTGGTGTACAGCTGAATTGGTAAGGAGTTTATGCACGAGGAAAGAGGTCCTGAGTTCGAATCTCACATATCGCAAGAGAGGTCTCCCTACAATTTCGTTTATTTTTCTCCTGTGGATAGACCTTTAGTCGCCCTTTAGTCCCAAGTTCATAGTCCTAATTAAAAAACCAGGACTAAAGCCAGTTTAACTAGAACTACAGCCCATTTCTCTACTGGCGGCCAGCGACATGCATGCATGCATGACGCGGATCGGATGAATGAAAGAAAGAACTACTACCACCGCCGCGCACCAAAGCCGGCTGCATGTTGGATTGCTGGTGGACAGTAGGAAGTCAACGTGCGTGCTCCCTGCTCAAAGCCATCATCAACTTTTGATTAGCTACAGTATTGACAAGAAACATCTATCTACCCCTCCTATCCCTAAATATTAGTCGCCACAATTTACATACCGATAACTTTGACTCGATTTATAGAAAATGTGTGTAATATTTCTATCTCCAAATAAATTTATTAAAAAACTAGATTCAAATATCTATCCAATGATACTAATTATATATCATGAATATTAATATTTTAATATATATTTAGTCAAAATTATTTCTCGTGGAACAAAAACGACAGACATTTAAGGACGGATGCGGTATATATCTATCCATATATGCAGCGGCGGATTCAACCAGGGGGCTCGAGCCCCCCTACCGATACTAGAGCCCTGGAGCCCCATGAATTTTTAAGCAAAGTTCTATCGTGTAGATGACGCTGAGACTTAAGATCGAACAACAATCGAAGATATGTTGCTATCGCACTTTTGTTCAGCCCCCACCCTTAAAATTTTTCCTAGATCCGCCGCTGCATATATGTGCTTAAATGCACCAACGGTTGCTATGCTATATCCAAGCAAACCTCTAAACCCCTGTTTCGTGTTGTCGTTCGAGTTCTGCTTCTTTGGCACCTCCACGTAAGAGCTGGAGGAGCCGTACCAAACACACGAGCAAAGAGAAATGCTTCTAGGTGTTGAATAGGGTATCTGGAGTAACGCCTTGGTGCTCCGTCCTCAAGCAGAAGAGCAGGCGCATGCAGAGCCATGCCAAACCTGCACTAAACTGTAGGAAAACTACACCCAGGGCTGTCAAATGTGCACAAATGTTCAGAATTTAGGCAATTTCATATTAAAATTAATCGAGAAAAATATTAACAAGCAGGCGCATGCAGAGCCATGCCAAACCTGCACTAAACTGTAGGAAAACTACACCCAGGGCTGTCAAATGTGCACAAATGTTCAGAATTTAGGCAATTTCATATTAAAATTAATCGAGAAAAATATTAACAAATTTGTGATGACAAATATGTGCTCGTGTGTGATTTTACTACTACTCGGATTAGCAGCAAATATGTTGATGAACATCATACTGATCATGGTAGAAAAGAGATTGAACTTAACCAATTTGAGAATAGAGATGTACCATACGGAGGGGCCCATGCTTAAGGCACCGGTGGCTCTAGACCCACTCATGGTGAGTTGCTCAAAGTCGCGGACCACAGTTGTTGTAGGAAGATGTACGCAGTGCCGTCCCTCGAACATCCACCGGGAAGTAGACGGCCGATTTGAGGAAGAAACCCGGAAGGAGATGAAGCCGTTCCGATGAAGATGAAGACGGCGAGCAGTCGTGGAGACGCTCCCCAAAAACCTGATCGCCCGCACACACCCGAGCAGGTGTCCCGATACGAACGACGGTTCTGGAGGCCTGCTCTCCCAAAGCTCCGTGCGCTCAGAGGATGGGACGAGGAGTACTCGAGTACAACTCGATTGAAGGATGGATTGGTATGGCGCGTGAGGTAACAGGAAGATGGGAGGGAAGGTAATGCTGGAGAGATCAGGTAGACGATGAGTCAAAGTGATTATGAGTAATCACGGCAGTAGTGGATGATAACTGACCCGTAAGTAACTTCTCCACATTAGCGCATGTACCCCTTCCTCTTCCTTAGCCACCCGTAAGTAACTCCTCCACATTAGCGTTGTACCCCTTCCTCTTCCTTAGCCAACCCAAGTGGCAAAACCAACCCACACTTGCGCTCGTGCATGGCACGTCACGTCACGCACGCACGCATCGCATCGCTCGCCACGCCACGCCACGCCTTGACTCGGCGGCGGCGCGCGCAAGTGGCACGCCTTTGGTCTCTTTCAACTTCTCTATAGGTACATAAGTGTGTAGCCTATTTAAGTTGAGTCAACAATCAGTCAAAATCCCATACGGGACTAAAACTATATTGTTCCACAGCATTTAATATGGGCCTAGAATTAATTGTTTTATTAAATAAAATATTCAACAATCCCCACCAAATTCTAGGGCACATAAAAAATGCTCTCAGTTTTCTCTGTCGTTTGATATATCAGTGTTTCGATGGAGACTGTTAAGTTAAACTTCCACCTAGAGCAAAGGTTACGCTTACTCGCAACTATACAATGGACTATGCCTTGAATTGACAGTTTTGTGCAAAATAAATTTGACCTAGGCCCTTTACTGATACTAGGTTGCAAAAAGCATTCCCTCTAGTTGGAGCATATAAGTCATACTCCTGGCCCATTCATGAGTATCGAGAGATCACCCAAATCTCATAGACTGTGACTAGCAATCGAACTCACATAGGTGTGTTTCTCAAAAGATGTTCTGTAGGACAACATCTTCGCTTCAACAAGCCACTTTGAAACACATTAAGTTATAAAACCAACCTGCCATACAGAAAAGGAAAGAAGTGCATCTGACATGGGTTTAACTAAGGGTCTTTCCTCATAGCCTACCCCTGGTTTGTTTCACCATTCTACTTCACGGGATCTCCGATCACATAGAACATGTTACCACCTTGATAGACTTTATGTGGGTTTCAAGCCCATTTCACTCGATGCACTATCTATCACATTACGTGACAGTCCCTTAGTGAATTGATCTGCCTGATTTTTAGACGTGTGGACATAGTCCAACGCTATCACTCCGGAGTTTCTTAATTTTCTAATAGATTTTAATCTCCGCTTAACATGCCTTGTGGACTTCATGTTGTCCTTAGAACTGTTTACCTTAGTTATCACAATTTGGTTGTCACAGTTCATAGAAATAGTCGGTATAGGTTTCTCTACAACCGGTAAATCCATAAGGAGTTCACGAAGCCACTCGGCCTTAGCGCTAGCAGCGTCTAATGCTGTGAGTTCTGCTTCCATAGTTGACTTTGTTAAAACAGTCTGCTCGCAATACTTCCAGGAAACAACGCCACCTCCAAGCAAGAACACATATCCGCTTGTGGCATAAAGCTCATCAGCATCAGATATTCAATTAGCATCACAGAAACCCTCTAGTACCTTCGGGTACCCTGTATAGTGAATGCCATAGCTCATAGTACCTTTCAGATAGCGCAGTACTCTCTCAAGAGCACGCCAATGATTGTTTCCTGTATTTGACACAAACCAGCTTAGTTTGTTCATAACAAACGAGATATCAGGCCTCGTGGTGCTAGCCAGATACATAAGCGAAACAAAGATTTGGGAGTATCTCAATTGATCCCTTGCTATTCTTCGATTTTTCCTTAATAGCACACTAGGGTCATAAGACGTAGGAGCAGGTTGACAGTCACTAAACCCAAAGCGACTCAATACCATTTCCGCATAGTGGCATTGTGAAAGTGTAACCCCACCATTGCCTTCTCTTAATAGCTTGACATTAAGAATAACATCAGCTTCTCCCAAGTCTTTCATCTCAAAATTATTAGACAACAGGTCTTTAACCTCCTTAATCACATTAAGGCTAGTTCCAAAGATCAGTATGTCATCAACATATAAACACAAGATCACTCCTACCCCCACCATACCGATAGTATACACATGTGTCAGCTTCATTTACAACAAAGATGGCATATGTCAAAGTTCTGTCAAACTTCTCATGCCACTGCTTAGGAGCTTGTTTCAGGCCATATAATGACTTCAATAACTTACACACCATGCCCTCTTGACCATTTGCTACAAATCCATCTTCCTGATCCATAGAGATCTCCTCCTTTAACTCTATGTTTAGGAAAGCCGTCTTTACATCCATCTGATGAATGATAAGACCATGAGAGGCAGCCAGAGAAAGTAACACTCGAATTGTGGCCAATCGAGCAACATGTGAATAAGTATCGAAGAAATCTTCACCTTCTTTCTGGGTATAACCCTTGGCCGCAAGCCTTGCCTTGTACCTCTCAATTGTACCATCAGGCCTAAGCTTTTTCGTGAACACCCATTTGCATCCTATTGGTTTACATCTATAAGGGCGTTTAACAATTTCCCAAGTTTCATTAGACATGATTGAATCCATCTCACTCCATACTGCTTACTTCTACAAGTCAGCATCAGGAGAGGAATATACATCTTCATGGTTCTTGGTATGTCATCCACAAGGTACACAATGTAGTCATCACCAAAAGACTTTGCAGTCCGTTGTCTCTTACTCTTTCGAGTGACTACAATGTCATCCTCCTCAGGATTATGCATATGAGGTTTCTCATAATGTTCTATCGGAATAAATTGCTCATGGGGAATTATAGGTTCATGACTAGACGTGCTAGATGCATTTTTCATGGGAAGACACTTTCAAAAAATATAGCGTCTCTGGACTCCATGATAGTACCAACATGCATGTCAGGTACCCCAGAATTTATAATTAAGAATCTATATCCAACGTTGTGAATAACATAACCAAGGAAAACACAATCAACAGTTTTAGGTCCAAGTTTGCGCTTCTTGTTAATTGGCACATTCACCTTGGCCAAACAACTCCAAGTGCGCAAATAAAGAGATTTAATATTTTCTTCTCCCATTCCTCGAATGGTATGATTACTTTATTCTTTGTAGGAACTCTATTCAGGACATGACATGCTGTCAAAATAGTCTCACCCCACCATTCTTAGATAGTCTCGCTGTCTCCAACATGGCATTAACCAACTCAGTTAGAGTGTGGTTCTTTCTTTTGGCAATCCTATTGGATTATGATGAGTATGGCAGTGTCCTCTTATGAATAATTCCATGTTCTATGCAGAATTCAAAAAATCACTTGAAAAGTATTCTCCACCACGATCAGACCTTAACCATTTAATTTTCCTCTCAAGTTAATTTTCTACTTCAGCTTTATAGATCTTAAAGTAATGCAACGCTTCATCTTTTATTTTTAATAGGTACACATAGCAAAATCTAGTATAATCGTCTATAAAAGTCATGAAATATCTTTTGCGATCTTTAGTCAACTTACCATTCGTCTCGCATAGATCGAAATGGATTAGTTCTAATGGCGCCAAGTTCCTCGTCTACGTAGCCTTGTGAGGCTTATGAGGTTGCTTAGATTGCACACACACATGGCACTTAGAACCTTTGATCAAATTAATTTTTGGGATTAAATTCAGATTTGCAAACCACGATAGACAACCAAAATTAACATGACAAAGACGTGAATGCCAAATATTTGACTCATCAGGGATAATAGCATTGTTCACAATCTTATTACATACATCATCATACAAGGATAAGAGGAACAAGCCTCCGCAATCATAATCTTTACCAATAAAAGTTTCATACTTTGATAGTACATATTTATTGGACTCGAAGACAATTTTATAACCATCTCGACAACATTGAGAGCCGCTAACTAGATTCTTTTTTATGGAGGGGACATGCTACACAGTTCTTCAGCAGCACCGTCTTTCCCTGAAGTGAACTTCAGAATGATCATACCAACACCAAGAACATGTGCACATGAGGACCCGTTCCCCATCAGCAAGGCTCCAGTCCCGCCGATCTGATAAGAAGAAAACGAAGAGGCATCAGCACACACATAAATATTAGCCCCAAGTGTCCATTCACCTCTCAGGCGAATGACTAAACTGAAAGAACAACCATACCCAGATGTTCCTCCTTCAGCCTCGCTAATAACCATGTTTGCAGATTTTTTTCTCTTGCTTAAATTTACGGTCTGAGCATGAACTTGCCCAATGCTCATCACTCCCGCAAACAAAGCAACCGCCATCTTTGTTGTTCTTTTTCTTCTTAAAAGTCGTTCTTGTTTAGGCTTCGAGTTGTTCTCTTGCTTCTTCTTCTTATTATTATTACGAGATGCATTTGAATTTTTTCTCCGCACCATATTAGCACTAGAAGACTCAACGCCTTTCCCACGCGTGTCTTTTTCTCTCGCCCTTTCCTTAACATCAAGAGACCCAATAAGCTCAGCCACGCTAAACTCTTGTCTCTTGTGTTTTAGAGAGGTAGCAAAATCCCTCCAAGAAGCTGGCAGCTTAGTGATTATACCAGTCGGCCACAAACTTATCGGGCAACACACTTGAGAACTGTTCGAGTTCCTTAGCCTAGTGCTTGTATCTCATGAGCTTGTTCAACCACAGAACAGGTTGTCAACCATCTTATAGTACAATCAGCTGTTCCATGAGATACAGCTCGCTACCGGCGTCAGAAACACCAAACTTAGCATCAAGTGCATCCCATAATTCCTTGCCTGACGTGTAATGAAGGTATCTATCCAGATACTTGCTATGAAGTGCACTAATCACGGCGCCTCGAAATAGATTATTGGCTACCTTGAACTTTTTCTCCACCTCAGGAGTAAATTGTTCAGGTTTCCCCTATGTGGCGTGATAGCAGTTCATAGCAGTAAGCCACAGCACCATCTTAGCACTGCCATGTCTTATAATTTGTTCCATCAAAATTATTTAGCTTCAAAGTAGCAGCAAAACCACTAACAGAAAATTACCTAATATCAGGTTTTTGAATTGTTAGGAATTTAGGCAATTTCATGTTAAAATTAATCCTAGAAAAATATTAACAAATTTATGATGACAAATATGTGCACGTGTGTGATTTTACTACTACTCAGATTAGCAGCAAATATGTTGATGAACATCATACTGATCATGGCAGGAAAAGAGATTGAACTTAACCAATTTGAGAATAGAGATGTACCATGCAGAGGGACCCATGCTCAAGACACCGTTGGCTCCAGACCCACTCATGGTGAGTTGCTCGAAGTCACGGACCACTAGTTATTGCAGGAAGATGTACGCAGTGCCGTCCCTCGAACTGTCCACCGGGAAGTAGACGGACGATCCGAGGAAGAAACCCGGAAGGAAATGAAGCATGTTCTGAATGAAGACGAAGACGGCAAGCGGTCGCGGAGACAACTCCCCAAAAACCTTATCGCCCACACACACCCGAGCAGGTGTCCCGATACGAACGGCGGTTCATGAGGCCTGCTCGCCCAAAGCTCCGTGCGCTGCAGAGGATGGGACGGGGAGTACTCGAGTACAACTCGACCTAGAGGATGGATTGGTATGGCGCGGCTCAGTGTCGGCGGCGGCGACGCGCGCCGTGTGGCACTGCCTTTAGCCTCTTTCAACTTCTCTATAGGTGCACAAGTGTGTAGCCTATTTAAGTTGAGTCAACAATCAGTCAAAATTCCTATATGAGATTAAAACTATATTGTACCACAGCATTTAATATGAGTCTAGAATTAATTATTTTATTAAATAAAATATGGGCCTAAACCCATATAATATTCAACAACAAATGCAACCCTCTACTCAAGAGGAAGAGGAAAGACCAATTGGTTCCGAGATGCAGAATTGCAGATCAAAGAAACACGTTGGGTTAGAGTAAAGTATCTATCCTGGACCTTGTTTAGATTGAGGTTAGGAATCAGTATTTGGCACTATAGCACTTTCGTTTGTATTTGACAATTATTGTCCAATCATGGTCTAACTAGCCTCAAAAGATTCATCTCGTAATTTACAATCAAACTGTGTAATTAGTTATTTTTTTATCTACATTTAATACTCCATGCATGTGTTCAAAGATTTGATGTGACAGAGAGAGAGTGAAAAAACTTACGATCTAAACAAGGCCCTGGTCTAAAAACAGAGTAAGTATATTGTAAACTCTAGGAGCAAGCAAGGTATCAGATCAGAGGGCGAGGGGGCTCATCAGCCCCTAGGAGGCTAGGGTAGGACGCCAGTTTCCTGCGGCACTGTCCGTAGCATCAGATCCCTAAAGTCAAAACCGGCAGCTCAAGAACAACGCAGGTATACATCCTAGTCGATTAAACAAAGACGATCGAGACAGAGACGCACATTTTATAGTTCCTGCATTTGTTGAACAACCGGACAAAAACCCATGACCCTTGTTGAGCAGCTAATACTTGGTGGTTTAGAGGCAGGGCCTTGTGTAGTAGCAGCATTTCAGAAGCTAATAAGCTTATTTGGTATAACAAAAGGTTCAGTGACAACAGAAAAGTTCTTAACTGCAAGTAAGGTAGGTGAAGTGACCTGATCACCTGACTGGTCAAAAAAGAGCCTACTTTCGCCATGTTCGCTTGGCTTATAAGCCGTACTTTTTTAGCTAGAACATTATTTTTCTCTCACAGCAAATCAGTCAGCAGTATTTTCAGCCATGACTTATCAGCCAAGCGAACAGGACATTGACATGTACTGTACTGTGATGTAGCAACAGGAAAAGGGAACTATGAACACTGCTGGTGTCAACTTGTCATTGAGAACATTGACAGGGGTGTGATGTGATACAACATAAGAATAGTCTACATGCATGCACATTATTATGTGGTTGTCACATTATTATGTGGTTGTTAAGGGCACAAATAAGTCTTGGGTGTGTGTATAGCTGTACACCATGCATCAGGCATCAGCACATTCCAAAACAAACCAGAGGAATATGGCTAAAAATGACCTCATATATATATAAGCTACATGAATAATTCTAAAAACCGGTTCCCATCACCAATCACGGCTAAATCATAGAACGAAGCTATGCCCATCCTCATCCTGCAACACAACACAAAGGCCCCGTTTGGTTTCGCCAATCACTGCCTGAATGTTATCTTGTTGCATTGTTGGGACCCCTGAAATTTTTTGCCTGGTCAGAGTCAGAGAGACCTGCCTCTGCCTGTATAAGTTGCCTGGGAAATCCGTCGCCAATCAAACTGCCTGGTTCTAATAATGACCTTTCCTCTCATCTCATCCCTCTCTGGCTAGCTTATCTTCTCCATGGGAATGGGATCCATGAGGGGAGCACAACACAAATTGGATCCGCCATTGGAGGCCGGCTTCTCTTCTTGCTGTTGGCAAGATTAGTGTTTGGATTCCTTTTCCTCTCTGCTGCGTTTCCCCTTTCCACCCTTTTCGGTTTTCGCTCGCAGAAGATTACGATGTTGGGACAAGACTTGAGGAGAGTCTCTCAACACTGCACGCAAAAGGCACCTAAAAGACAAAAGGAAGGAGTACTTGCACATAATGTGTGCTCAATGCAATGCATGATTCTTGCAGGAATGAGCAAGACGTAGTATCAAGTATTCAAGTTCCGCACTGCTCTATATGTAGGTAGATCTTGCTCTGCACGAGAAATGCTTAGCTCTGAAAAATGCATGGATATGGAGAATCAGGGATTACATTATGTCATATTTACATGCACAGTAGCTGCAGTAAACAGTAACCGCATTGCACTTGTATAGACAGCTGAAAGACAAACGAACAAACAAGAAAGAGCAGACGGAGGAGGGGAAAAAAATAGGGCAGGATTCATGGTTTCAGAAGCTAATCATCACTCAAGGACATTATTGCATCATCTACAAAAATGAATGAATATATATATATATATATATATATATATATATATATATATATATATATATATATATATATATATATATATATATATATATATATATATATATATATGCAGAGAGAGAGAGAGAGAGATCAGACTTGAGCTGTAGGCTGTAGCATTGCACTTGGTCAAGTTGCGCGTATTGCTAAATAATGGTAGCTAGCTTTATACATACATAGAGATATAAAGCAAAATCCACATGACCATTTCGATCTCCGAGAACCGATATTCTTAGTAGAATTGTAATTGGAAAAACTACAAATAGTTGGAGGGGGGCCAAAAAAGAAAAAGAAAGAAAAGAAAAGAAAAGGCTAAACCAACAACAAAAGCAGCAGCAGCAGCTAGCAACAATCACCGAGGGTAGGAAAGCGAAAACGAGTCTGAATTGAGAAAAAAAAATGCCTGGCTTTCCCGCATGCCAAATCCGCACGCATCACAAGGACACGCACGGCTCCTTCTTCGCCAGGGCTCTCCTCAATCCGTTGATGAGCCGCTGGTCTGCACGACGGCGAGCTCGCTCCATGTATGACTTTGCTCCGAAGGAGAACGACGACTCAGAAGGCGAGAAAGGAGAAGCAGCTAGGGGTCACCGGAGCGGCAGGCGGCGGCGGCCTCTCCGGGCTGGCGGGGAGCGGGGAACGTCGTCGTCGCTGGAGACGGTGGCATTGGCGGCGTCCTCCTCGTCCTTCTTCGTCATGTCCCGGCGGCCGGTGAGGAGTAGCTGCTGCTGGGCTCAGAAGGCGCACCAAGAAAGCGCGTGTGTTTGAGAGGGAGAGGGACAGAGGGATAGAGAGGGGAAGGTTTGTTTGCACTAGACTCTAAGGCCACTGCGGTAGATTATAAAACTAGAGGTTTTTAAACACACACAGCCTAGCAAGAGCTCACACCAGGATCTTCTGTGCCTGCATACATGTGCCACGCCTATTTTATGCATAGTTTTTTTTGAAAGAAAACGACCAACAATAAATTAATAGTGAAGAAGCAAGTGCCCATATTTAGAAAATGTTTGGTTTAGTTTCTAGCAAAGTGCTTTGCTACCAAAAAGCATAATACAAACTAAACATGTAGAACCAAGAGGTGCTTTTTTCAGAAGCGACTGCTTTTGCGTAGTACAATTTTCTTAGCACCATGGATCTTGTTTTTGTTCAACTTTACCAAATTGGTAGAAATAGAGGCACGTTTTTGTAGTTGTTTCAAGGAGATAAAGAGAGGAGATAGGTTTCATAGTTTTTTTTAACTAGATAACTTATAATTTTTTATAGCACATAGTTCATAGCATCTTCTATTTTCCACATCTTATAGCTGAGCCAAACATATCCTTATTGTGTTTTCATTTTTTGACTCTAACATGCAACGATTACAAAGCATATAGCCTTTGGCCTTTGCTATATCTAGCAACTAATTATTGCTATAGTTTTTTTTTGGTTCCTTGCTAGCCACTGCAAAGGCTATATTAAAGTCTTGATAATATGAAAGTGATTATATTTAGTGCTCATTTTATATGTACTTTAACAAATATTGTTATTTTGTTAGAATCTGCATGGTTCATTTTATGAATATTTTTTTGCGAGACCTAGTTATAGATGCAGACACTCACATATACGAGCGCACACTCACCCCTATGAATGCACGTATGCGCACCCTACCCCTATGAGCATCTCCGAAGAACTGAGTTGGACCGGCAAATCTCGAGATTGACGAGCACCTCCGAAGAACTGAGTTGGACCGGCAAATCTCGAGATTGACGAAGTCACCACAGGCACCTCGTTGTCGATGGGCACGTCGTCGACCACTGAAAGAATAGCGCCGTTAGATCCTAGAATAAATCTAGAAAAATGCGAGCACCCGTATCAAGTCGAAGACTTGAACCTGGGTGGACAGGTTCCACCACAAGAAACCCAACCAGCTGAGCTACGCTCAGTTCGTATTTTATTAATAAAATTATTTGACTCAAAAGTCGAACTCTCAACTCTAAGTACGTATTTGTGTAGGCTAAAACTTGCATGTTTACATTCTTCCACCAGCATAGTAATAGTAGTTAAACAAAGACGGATGCAGAAGATCTAAGCTTATAAAGTGAGATAAAGGAAGAAGATTGTTCCTACAAGTAACTAACCAAAGGACGAACGAACTCTAAGGCTTTGGTTTGTTGATCAAAGAGACAGTATAGTGGTCCAAAAGTGAAAAATTGGGCCTCTTTTCCTCACCCACATGCATGCACTCTTCCATCTTCCCTAAACAGTGAAAGGTGGGAAGGCTTAGCAATTAGCATTATTGGTGACTTTCGTTTTGTTTTATTTGCCCTTCAAATCTCTGTTCGGGAATAGCGTTTTCAAGGAACAGTACTAGGCGTGTGCTGTTGACCAGGACATCTACCTCGCATGTGGAATCAGGCAGCACTACCAGTAATTTGGTAGAAGAACGTGTGTAAAACCCAGGCATTGTTTATCTATGAAAACACCAACTTTCTTCATGGTCATGCGGTCATGCCAGAGTTATGTGACCGATAGGACTTGTCATCATGCACCCAATTCAAAGACTTTCAGACCTTTTTCACATTTTCGCCTTCTGTTCCTACTCAATCATATAACGATTACACAGAACATTTGCAGAGATAGATTATTAAACACATATCACTTACTCCCTCTCTCTCTCTCCCTAAATAACTATCGCTTTTTGGTTTTTCGTACCGTAAAGTTTGACTGAATTTGTAGAAAAATACATACAACATTTGTATCTCCAAATCAATTTATTATGATATTAGATTCAACGATCTATCTAATGATATTAATTTTATACCATAAATATTAATATTTTTATATATATATTTAGTCAAAGTTATTTCTTAGGAAGCGAAAACGACACTTATTTAGGGACAGGATGGAGTAGCTAATTTTGCCCAAATGGTATGTAATAATGTTTTGGATTCTGTGGGGTGCTCTCAAGATGGTAACCCTTGCTTTGGCTACAAGGCGAACTGATGGCTAAACACTGCTAACCACATATAGAAAACCATGGCAGTGTTTGTGAATCGTGACAACTCCAAATGGTTTTATTAGGGTCGTGTCGGTAGGGATTTTCATGGGAGAGCAAAGAAACTTCATATAGGACTGTTGGAAACTTAATGTTATCTACTAACCAGTAAGAATGTGTGGAAACTTGTTTTTCTTTATGAGAAAAGACATACGTGTAACTCTTAAGGAAAAATATTATTTTAGTTGTTAACGAGTGCTAAAGAAATATATATATTTTATAACATTAAGGACCAAGAGGACGCTGCAAATTGCTCAAGATGGAAAGGAATTTCTCTCTTAACTGCTAAGATCTTGTTTGGATGTTGTCGAATTCACCTCAATCCACATGTATTGACCACGCTTATATACTAGATCAAAACAAGACCTAAATCAGGGTCTACATATCCCTGTTAACCATGCCCACGCTTATATACTTTAAAAATATAGCTCTAGACTCGTGACATAAAATTAAAAATAATAATAACAGGAATCTTTACTTTGACTCAGCATTAGTGCTCGCATTTTCAGGTTACGATTCTTTTATTCCTAGACGATCGACGTACTATTCAATAGTGAGGTGTATATCACATGATGAATTCGTCGATCTCAAAATCAGTCTAGGGTTACCTCTCGAAAACTAAATGCAATTTCCTCTTTTTTTAAAGGAAAACAAATGCGATTTCGCCGAAAAGAGCAATAAGCATTTCAGACCTCCACAGAGGGAAAAATGGGAATCCGAAAGCGGCAAAGCCCACGGCATCGCTAGCAGGGCCTGGCCCACCATGCACCGCACCACGCGCGGCTCAGGTGACAGGCCAGCCTACGGCCACGGGCCCACGGCTGCTTTGACCTCCCAGCACCGGGAGCCCACACGCCACTCCGTCCGTCCGGCCGCCTCTGCGGCCACCACACCTCAGACCTCACGTCACCTGCAGCCGCGGCCCCGCATGCACCCCCGGGGGCTTTGTGGTCATTTCGGCCGGCCAGCCCCAAGCCAGACCACCGCCGATCGTCGCCGCACCGCACGTGCGGATCTCCGCGGCCGGAGCCGCCGGTAGGGCGTTCCCGGGACCGAGTCGCACGACACCGGCCCCGGCTCTTCCACCGACGGGCGATGGCAACGGCATGGCGCCCGCCCACCGAGCCGCGGCAGCTTCTATTCCGGCGCACGCTTCCGTCCCCGTGGTGGTGGTGGGCATCCAGCTCCCTTCTCGGAGTGGCAACCAGTGGCCTGTGGAAGTGTGGAGTCTGGAGATGCACAAACACACTGCCCAACAGCACGGATTGCAATGTACGGAAATTGCTTTTTTTTGGGCATGTTGAATACTTGAAATGAATGGCAGGCACTACTGTCCGGTTCTTACTCAAGACGTTGTTTTCAGATCTCTGTGAAACATGAATGAAATTCATGGAGATTTGAAATGTCCTTTGTACAAAAGATGTCCATGTTCCCAGTATCTGAACGAAATTCGAGCATACCAAAAATGCCTAAACATGTACCGTGCTTTGCTAGCAGGCGATGGCATATTATTATATGTAGATAGAGGAACAAAATATTCAGAATGCAAGTTGCGACAGGAAACAAGGTACGCAGGCAACGAAAGATCTGTCCTGAATAATTCACTTTCTCATCTTTGATGTCTCAGGCTCAAAGCCAATCAAGTCCGTGGACCATGGCAAGATGTTTCGTCAGAAACAGTTACAGGCTCAAGCAGTCAGGGCATGAATGTAGTAACAATTAACGAAAGCAAATGATCCAATGCAGACTCCAGAACCAACTCTACCAACGTTAGTGTAACCTCAGCATACTCCAAAGCCGGCCGTAGAACAAACTAGCTCACACCTGCGAAGACAACGCGAGGCACATTAGCAGCTATCTCCTACTCTACACAGCAACGATGTCACGGGCAGGTCATTCACAAGCAGAAGAGGGATTCTTTTTTTCCTTGGTAATCTAGGCCTAATAGTCTTCATCCTCAATCCAAGCATTTGATAGCCCTTGATGGACGGCCTGATGGCCCATGCCTTGGGACAGGAACTGACGAGAAGTGTTGCATCCTTGCCGCAAGCGCAGCCCGGGGAAGGTGTTTCTTGGTGGCAGAGTTCTGGCATTATGCCTGGCCACAGGTGGCGAGTGGTCTGGCTGCTGCCCACACCAGGAGGCAGCTCCGGGTGTTGCTGCTGCTGGCCTGTGTTCCGTCGGTTGATGATGGGTGCCAGCTGCAGGCCTGCCCGCCGGTGGCGCATCGCTCAGCTCTCCGTCCTCCAGGAGTGGTGAGTCTTCCATCATCCAATAGTGAACTCCAGCTGCCTGTCTGCCTGCCTCTGATGCATTCCCCGGCAAATGATACAGACCAGGAGCTGATGTTACCTCATCGTGATCGGCATCAACAGTTGGTTTCTCTGCCGACGCACTTCCAACAGCATCCGAGGCTTCAGAGTTGGTGCCTCCATGCTCTGGCATTGACAAAGCTTGATCTTTTCTCTGAAAATCACTCTCTGACAATGAAATGCTCATATCAGAGCACGTTTCTGTATGATCATAGGTTGGATCGCTCCTTCCTGGTCCTGCGGTTTCATAGTTGCATGGTTGCCGCGATCGCCCATTGGTATCATTCCAGCAGTCCCCTGGAGAAGTTGTTGGGTCATGGAACGTGTCAGACATCAGCTGATCCAGAAAACAGGGAGGTATGCCTGCGACCTCTGCATCATCTATCTCCACATGCTCTGTGGTAGGTACAGATGCAGCCATATCCCTTTGCAAATCACCAGAGGACGCAATTTCATTGGGGATGTGCCTCATTGATTTGGCGATCTCTGAGTGCCTCTTAGCCCAATCACTACGGCTCCACAGAGAAAGCGGAGGAGGTGACATATTCCATTGCTCCATCACCTTGTTGTCAACACCCAGAGATCCAGGTAGATAGAATGACTGCATAGTTTCCCAACAGAAAATATCAGTAAAGAATATAGCAATATTCTGAGGATGTGATGTACTCAAGGAGACTACTGTCCAGAAGTACCTTTCCGGAGAGCTGATCTGAGTCCTGCCATATTAGCTCATATGGTGGGTATTTCTTGTCCAATCTATCCAACATCAAGAATGGAATGGTATGATATATCTTTTATAAAGAAAAAAAAAACATGCAGAAAGATAGGGAGAGGGGAAACCTTTCAGTTTCTTTGGGAACAATGAGTATTATAAGTTTTGGCTTGAAAGTGAGGGCTTTGTTGATGAACTGGTTCGCAAGAGAGGCTTTAACCCCAAAGGGAGGATTCAACCCCATGACCTGTGAATAACAGTAGTTGATCAACTTAAATAACTGATACATTAAAAGCTCCTGTTATCGTACCAGTCTGCATCCTGTGGGCAATTCATCTGGTTGAACAGTCATCCAGTCTCGTCTCTCAAAATTGAAATCATTCTACAAAATTGGAGACGATGTTCTGCATGTCAGCTGTGGTAGAACACTTTAACAATACATTTAAAATGAAGTGGCAAAAGATATCAGGTGTGATTTCAGGCCCCATCTCTAGTATGTAGCATAATCAAAACTTAAACAACTTCATAGGTGTGTTACTAAATATTAAAAACGCAAACAAACAGACACTGGCCAATGCAGAATTAACAGGTATACCACCTTTGGTTGAATGAGATCATAATTTTTGTAGAAGCAATTTTTCCCAGAAGATTCCAATGTTTCCTTCAATAACAAGCTAAAGTCATTTGAACCACAGCAAAAATCAACCACCTGTAAAGAATAAGAATAAATGACAAAATAAGGCTCATAACAAGTGGCATCTGTTGATCATCTATTATGATCAATTCTGCTTAACACAAGAAAAAACAAGAATTGGTATAAACTTTCAAAGCTTTGTATGAAATGAACATGAGGATAGAAATCCGAGTGACCTAATGTCTACATGAGCATCAAAATCATTATGCTCAAAATGAACTGAAGCAAGACATTCAATGAACAGGTATACATGCTATGATTTTTTTTTTTTTTTGACAGAGGAAAACCCAGCTTTTATAGAAAGCTTTAAAGCGTAACATACAGGCCATGATATTTGCAATGAAACAGAAGCATGGTGAATTAGCATACATATATGGTGTACAAAGTTATATGTTGTCGGCTATAAACTGAACTAAGATACAAAATTTTACGATCTCTGGTAAAACGAAGAACTGTCACCTTTTATAATATTTGTTTCTTATAAATACTGCTATTGTCCAACCAATTTTTAGCTATATACTTGATTTAACCAGATTACCAGAGACATCAACTAGGTGTTTAAGTTTGTTATGGATAGAATATATCATGTACATTGTACAACAGCCTTTTCTTCTGAGATCTTCCTTAATCAATGAACTGAGCAAAATGTATTGCACAAATTCATGAGAATAGAAAATGTGAAAGAAGACCATATATTCAGAATGCAGCACATTGCTTATGCACTTTCATCAGAGCACAATGTTATATCATAACCAAACAAGGGCCACCCAAATTAATGTAATAAAACGAAAACAGATGTTTTACCGTGTCACCACTTTGAATATACCACTGTAGCTTATCAACAATCTGCACACATTTACAGCAGTTGCTTTAGTATTACAAAAGGATAATGCAATCAGCACATGGTCAAAATTAGCGTATATAACAAAATTTGTAAGAATAATATTGGGTTCCAAGATAGATAAGTGACAAGAAACCAGCCTGAAGACCAACAGCTAATCTGTAATAATATAGTACATTGCGAAATAGATCTGTTGCCAGTTGTACAGCACTCAGTTTATAACCAATTTAAATGGAACAATATAAGATGGCCTAAGAAGATTCCTATTCCTTACACCAAATTCATCCCAGGGTTACTACAGAATGTTGATGCAATGACACAAGGGTACATTTCAAGTATATGCCAAGTTAGCAATATTGATAAGGATTATTTGATCCAACTATCATAATATTATTTTTAATTCTACTCATTCAAGGCTCAGAAAAACATGTCTAAATTTATAGACAGTATAATTTGTATCAAGGCCCCTAATAAATTTTACAATCGCATGTGCAACTCCATTGAATTGGTTACTTAGCAACCATTTTTCGACATAACCATAAGAAACTTTGCAATGGGCTTTAATATCATAGTAATCCAAAACTATCAAATCTTATACTCTTTGTTATATCAAAACTAGGATATAGTAGGGACGGATTACAATCCTGTATACCGCCTTGGCCCCCAAGTCATGTAAACTAACCACATTGGTAGCATATTACATGTATTCAAACGACAAAGTTTGAATTATGTTCCAAATTATCTTTTGGCATATGGATGCCAATTTATTATTTATCGTTCAACAACATCAAAAGTATTACGTAGTGGCAATGTCTTTCTGTTTATCCTTTATGACAATTATGCACAGACTACAAATTCACAATATTTTTTTTCTCGAACATGCAGGAGAGCTGTGTATCATTATATTAAGACGAAAAAAGGGGGTTTAGGAACCCCTTACAACACCATACACACCCCGACACACTTCACAAGGCACAATCCGTCTCTCTCTATACAAAGACCTGACCCTCGACCACTAGTAGTAGTAGAACTCACCCATTGGCTGGGTCTAGAGCAACGAGATGGGAAACTCCTCGAGCTCTGGCCAGACTCCAGAGGTGAAGTCCATCCTTAACTACAGCTAAAACTCCATTAAGACTGGGTTGAATCCAATCAAACACACATCTGTTACGGTGGTTCCAAATAGACCATCCTCATACTCAAGAGAACATGTCTCTCTGTTTATGTAGAACGCTATTGCCATGTGGCAATGTGATGCATTGCTTCTAAGAGAACAGGAAGAAAAGATTAACAAATGCAATGTGAAGATAATCATGTCTTGTTTTAAGGACTAATGGTTGCACCTACCAGCTGGAGTTTATCCAGTTTCGTGAAGTGGCGCCCATAAGATGTGTAGCGCATGCCATGAAGAAATGGTGCAAGAAATACATTCAGCTTGTTCTGCAGATAATAGAACATGTTATAATGGATGCCAAACTTTAAATTTAACAAAAAAAAATATTAACCTCGAGTACATAAAACACCATATTTAACCACTCATTGCACATTTGCACCTTGCCAATAATGCTACGAAGAATAAAAAAAAAATATTTTCCAAGGTATCTGGTGTTCTAAATGGGTTATCTCAATGTTTCAGTAATACTCCCACTAGTCAAAAAAAAACTTGACATTTTTCACTTCTCATGGCCTTCGAGATGCAACCCTGACCACCATTTCTATTAGAATATATTTACAAAAGTTAATATGTTTATGAGATTAATTATGAAAATACTTTTCAAGACAAACCCACTTTTTCTGGTGTGTTTCCAAGCTAAATATTTCAAAAATTGCTGATAGTTAAAGTTTCAAAGTTTGACTAGATCTTGTCCAAATCGTAAATTATTTGTGACCGGAGGGAATAATAAGGAGGTAACAAAGTCAATTAGTCTAAAAAAATAAGGGCTAGAACTTGGCAAACTACTACAATAGTATATGCATACCATCTAAAGCTGTAAGTATGTAAAAGAATAGTAGTAAAACATAATTTGTGTAAAACAACCAAGAGGAGAGTTCCACATTTCCATGTACCTTCCACTTTACAAGTTGAAACAGAACATGAGGTGGGCAGACAGATTTGGCAGCTGCTATAGGTGCACCATTTTCTAACATATGCAGAGCATCTTTAACCGCCTGCATGGAAAACACATAATGACATAAGAAACCAACCAAATCCATGGAAAATCTTCAGTTCTTCAAAGTATAGCAAAGTACCTCAACAGATTCTTCCACCTTTTCCAGTGTAATGTTATCAGCATTCTGCAGATATGGTGCATGCGTAGATGGTACCACTAGCTTTTTCTTTACATCCTCCATTGTTATACCAGCTGCCGCTTTTTGTGCAAACTCATACATTCTAGAGAGAAGGGTAGCCTCAGTGCATGCAGTGCAGATCATGGAAAGAAAAGGATACAACAGTACTAAAGAAAGCATGAGTTGAACAAAATATTGCACACATAATGCCATGGTTGAATTCACTCAAAATATTTTATACGATAACTGGCACAGAAATAAAAGTAAACCGAATAAATGTGATGGTTATGATCTAAGAGAGATTAATATTGTTGTAAATGACACTTCCATTAGTGTAAATGAAAAAACAGCACAGCGAACCTTAATCTTTTGAATGATAACCAAAGTTCCACTGAAGCAAACCTAAACAAATCCAAAAATATCTTAAAAGTAAAATATCTTAACAAACATAGTTCATTGACTTTTTCATAACCTCTAATGCACAATGTTTACACTGAATTAGCAAGAGTTATGAACAATGTTATGAACATTAGATATTCTTGGAGTTTCTATTTACTGAAACTCTTGTTATTTTCTTTGTGGGAAGCCCACACCATCAAAACTTTATTTCATAGCAGAAGAAATGCATATGAAGAACAAATTGGTTGGAAAGAAGGAAACGGATAGCAGTAAACACAGGGATACAGACTTGCCTCATCTCAGTGTGTCTGTCAATCTCAGGGAGTTTCGTCATAGCCACAGGTTTTTCTTCAGAAACAGTCACTTTCCTTCTTTTATTCCTCAAATTTCTTAATGAAGAACTTCTCACTGTGCAGGAAGATCTTTTAACATTGGACATTGGCGCAGAAGGAAGCTCCTCAAGACGTCGTATCTTCACTGTCTTTTTGTTCATTCCATTGACACAATTGAGGGGTTTATTAGAAGGAAGCTCCTCGAGACATCGTATCTTCACTGCCTTTTTGTTCATTCCATTGGCACAATTGAGGGGTTTCTTGAGAGCAGTAGGGTCCTCAGGAAACTTAATATGATTTCTTGTGGGGGTTCTATATTCTGGATTAATTTCATGCTTCCTGGCCAAATAACAAGGTCCATTCAGAATTTTGTTGGATAATAATAGAATCAGCAGAGCTACTTGACTGCAGGAAACATATCATACAAGCAATATATCAAGATACGATTGTTGGGAAGAAGGTCGTCCCACGCCCTTTGGAAAACACATTGACCATTCTCAGTGAAGTCCTCAAAGACAATTTCCCTGTGGACAGGTAGACTTGTATTGAAATGACTATTGATGGAATGCAAACTACTATGGAAATGAACAATGCAAATAAGTCTTTAATACCTTGGCAAGCATCTTCTATGATATGACTTTGGGCACCGCCTACATACAGCGAACTGCAGCTCTTTATCCTCTTTGTTCTCCCCGTACTTGCAGATGCCACATTTGTGGAGGGGACATGCAAATTTTGCCCCACTGGCTATCATTGCTGTATACTCAGTTGCTTTGGCCTCGTTTTCAGGGAAGAGTAACTGAGCAACACACTTTGCATGATAGAAGTGACCGCAAGTTGAAGACGCACATGGAAACACCTAAAAGAAACAAGGAATTTAAAACAAAAAGCTTTCAAAACCATCTGATACAGCATAAAGGAGCATTAATAATTCTACCATATTTTATGATTGCACTGGCAAAAGTTATCATCCAATTAGTATCCGAATGAATTTTCTATGAATATTTTTTAGTGAAAGGGGGTAACCTCTGGAGGATTAGTTTTAGCTGAACCTAGCCTTCCACAGGCAAAGCATTGATATATTCCATACTCACAATTCTTGCACTTAAAAACTTTTATCGCCTGTAAATATGCATGAGTTCATCAAAGGACGCCCACAATAGGTTGGAGAATATGTTAAGTCAATAAAGTTAAACTTGTTCAACTGTGAAAGGGTCATGATAGATACATCTAACTGCTGCCTGCTGTAGCCTAAGGTTGGACAATCTTCACCAGAATCGTTAGTTGCATGAAACGACCTCAGACACCGGCCTTCACAGCTGCAAGAAAGTACAGAAAAAAATACATTTCATGAATCAGAAAGAATGGATCGACATTAGAAGGTGTTTATCTAAGATGAGAAGATAATCATATAAGTAGAATTTTGTGTGTGTTCTCTTCAAAAAGTACAGAAGATGATGCAAACTGGATACTAATATTGGCCATAGCTGGCAAAATGCGAGCCTTTGAGACCAAATACAGACAATACAGGCATTTTAGGCAACAAAAACGAGTAGTTTCAACCACAACCAAGCATTGTTTAATGACTCACCAATTCCGTTAGCTCACATGTAATACAAGAACTTCAAAAGACGTTGCAAACAGAGTGGCGAAATCCGTTAAGAAAAACAACTAGTAATTTCCAGGCCACTGCATATATCTCTTGAAAAACTGCATGGGTATATAGGTGATACTCTAAAACAGAACTAAAAAACTAGACACCACTATGTTCCCTTTTAAATTAAATCAATTTTACAACCCTCAGCCCTCTTTTACCATGTCCACAATACTAACTAATGTGTGTGTATATATTTCTACCTGAAAAGGCAGCATTATGTCAACAGCATGGACTACATCAGTCATGGAGCATTCTGAATATTTTACTTATCCTGTCAGGAAATGCATAATGGACAGCAGATAAAAAAAACTGGAAAAAGTGCACACCCACCTTATAATTTCACCTCCATTGTCACACAGAGCACAAACTAAATCAACATTAGCGTATCTATCTTCGTGAGTGTGCCCAGCCATATCCTCTGAGCTAACAATCCCAAATTCTTGCTTGGTCATTCCACTTGTATGAAACCTGTTAAGGCACCAAAATAGTCTGCATTCAGCACCACTTTTGACAAGAATAAAGGTTGTTGTTTTCATAACTCACATTCTTGCACCAGGAAAACATCGCATATAAATTGTGAAATCGTGGGGCGCCTTTGGTGTCCCAGCATAGCAGGTCCCAAGCCCTGGTAAAGGAGGAGGGTTGTGTTAGGCGTGGCGAGCCAATGTAAAAACTTAGCCACTTAAATGGAGATGAAACCCGAAAGAAAATCGTTGGAGCGTAACCCTCTTAGCGACGCGCCATATCGGAACCCGGGTATGGTGTTAAATGGGCAAGGGCCGGGTCGTCACCCCCGTGACGCGCCGTGTCGTGATCTGGGCATGGTGTCAAGTAACCAAGGATCGGGTCGTCGCTTCCTTAGTGGCGCGCTACATCGGCGCCCGGGTGTAGTGAAAAATGAGCAAGGGTCTTCGCATCAGAGTCGACGGGTGCGAAGGGTAAGGAAGCTAGTCGAACCAACTAGGATCCGTTTAGGTAGTTGGAATGTAGGGTCACTTACAGGTAAGTTAAGAGAATTAGTTGATACCGCGACTAGGAGGCGTGTAAATATATTATGCGTTCAAGAGACTAAATGGAAGGGTCAGAAGGCGAAGGAGGTGAACAATACAGGTTTCAAGCTTTGGTACACAGGGACAGTCGCGAATAGAAATGGAGTAGGAGTTTTGATTGATAAGAGCCTCAAGAATGGTGTGGTGGGAGTGAGAAGGCAAGGAGATAGGATTATCTTAGTCAAGCTTGTCGTTGGTGATATGGTCTTGAACGTAATTAGTGCGTATGCCCCCCAAGTAGGCCTCGACGAGAGTGCTAAGAGACAGTTCTGGGAAGACTTAGATGGCCTGGTTAGAGCTATACCTAGTAGTGAGAAACTTTTTATAGGAGGAGATCTTAATGGGCATGTAGGTACTACAAGCGCAGGTTTCGAGGCAGTTCATGGAGGTTTTGGGTATGGTAGAGGAATCAGGAGGGGGAGGAAGTTCTGGACTTCGCGGTAGCTTTTGACCTGATGATAGCCAACACTTTCTTTAGAAAGAGAGAATCTCATCTAGTGACCTTCAGTAGCGGACAACACTGTAGCCAGATTGACTTTGTCCTCGCAAGAAGAAAGGACAAACGAGTATGATTGGATTGCAAGGTGATACCAGGGGAGTGTATTGTTTCTCAACATAAGCTTTTGGTGGCAGATTTTCGTTTTCAGGTGCGTGCCCGTAGGGATAAACAAGCTAAGATTGAAAGAACAAAGTGGTGGAAACTGAAAGGGGAGACGTCAGAGGTATTTAGGGAAAGGGTTATCAAAGAGGGCTCTTGGAAGGAAGAAGACGACATAAACAATATGTGGGACAAGATGGCAACCAACATTCGGAAGGTAGCCTCAGAGGTATGTGGAGTAACCAAAGGAAGGGGACGCGAGGCTAAAGACACTTGGTGGTGGAACGAGGAAGTCCAAAGGGCTATTAAGGAGAAGAAAGAATGCTATAGACGCTTGTACCATGACAGGAGTGTGGACAACATAGAGAAGTACAAGGTGGCAAAGAAGACTGCAAAGCGAGCTGTAAGTGTGGCAAAGGGTAGAGCGTACGAGGATCTTTACCAACATTTGAGTACGAAGGAAGGAGAGAAGGACATTTATAGGATGGCTAGGGTTCGTGAGAGAAAGACACGGGACTTCAACCAAGTTAAGTGCATTAAGGATGAAAGGAAGCATCTCTTGGTAAAGGACGATGAGATCCGACATCGATGGCAAGAGTATTTTGACAAATTGTTCAATGGTGAGAATATGGACACAACCTTTCAGTTGGATGACTCTTTTGATGACACCAATAGGCGCTTTGTGCGGAGAATCCAAGAATCTGAGGTCAGAGAGGCGTTGAAAAGGATGAAAGGAGGTAAGGCGATGGGACCGGATGGTATCCCAATCGAGGTGTGGAGATGCCTCGGGGACATAGCTGTAGTATGGTTGACCAAGTTGTTCAACCATATTTTTCGATCAAACAAGATGCCTGATGAGTGGAGGAGAAGTATATTGGTACCGATCTACAAGAATAAAGGGGATATTCAAAGTTGTACAAATTACCGGGGAATTAAGTTGATGAGCCATACTATGAAGCTATGGGAGAGAGTTATCGAGCATCGCTTGAGAGCAATAACGCGGGTCTCTATGAACCAATTTGGTTTCATGCCCGGAAGGTCAACCATGGAAGCCATTTTCTTAATAAGACAAGTTATGGAGCGGTATAGGGAGAAGAAGAAGGACCTACATATGGTTTTTATTGACTTGGAGAAGGCTTATGATAAAATACCAAGGAATGTTATGTGGTGGGCTTTGGACAAACATAAAGTCCCAACGAAGTACGTCGGGCTCATTAAGGACATGTACAATAATGTTGTGACTAGAGTTCGAACAAGTGATGGAGACACGGATGACTTCCCGATTAGGATAGGACTACATCAAGGGTCAGCTTTTCGCGGACGATGTAGTGCTAGTTGATGAAAGCCGGACAGGAGTGAATCAGAAACTGGAGTTATGGCGGGAGACTTTGGAGTCCAAAGGTTTTAGACTTAGTAGAACTAAAACTGAGTATATGAGATGTGACTTCGGCACTACTACTCGGGAGGAGGAAGATGTTAGTTTGGAAGGTCAAGTAGTGCCTAGGATGGATACCTTTCGATATTTAGGATCAATGCTACAGAGGGACGGAGATATTGATGAAGATGTTAGCCATAGAATCAAAGCAGGGTGGATGAAGTGGCGGCAAGCGTCTGGTGTCCTATGTGACAAAAGGGTACCACAGAAGCTAAAAGGCAAGTTTTATAGGACGGCGATTAGACCTGCTATGTTGTATGGTGCAGAATGTTGGCCTACGAAAAGACGACATATTCAACAGCTAAGTGTCGCGGAAATGCATATGTTGCGTTGGATTTGCGGGCATACAAGAAGGGATCGAGTTCGGAACGATGATATACGTGAGAGATTAGGGGTAGCGCCAATTGAAGAAAAGCTTGTCCAACACCGGTTGAGATGGTTTGGACATGTGCAACGGAGACCTCCAGATGCACCGGTGCGTAGTGGAATTCTAAGTCAGGATAGTAACGTGAAGAGAGGCAGAGGAAGACCGAAGTTGACTTGGGTAGAGGCAATAAAAGGAGACTTGAAAGGATGGAATATACCCAAAGACTTAGCCTTAGATAGGAATGCTTGGAAGACAGCTATTCACGTGCCTGAACCTTGATTGTTTCTGTTGGGTTTCAACTCTAGCCTACTCCAACTTGTTTGGGACTTAAAGGCTTTGTTGTTGTTGTTGTTGTATTATTATTATATATAAGTGCTAAGTAAAATCACTCCAAAGCCAAACCTGAAACATCAACAGCACTAAACAACACCCACAACCCAAAATCAGGGGAGCCTACCGAGCATGAAGTTCTGGAAACCATAATGATTACGTACAACACAAGAGCCATAACAATCTGCGCCTAATTTGCACTACTTTCTACACCAAAATCCAACCGAGGCACAGGCTTTATCCAACCAGCAAATCGTCCCGGCATGCTGAAACTCTTCAGAGTTCAGGGATCTCCCAGTACCAAATTTGAGGCATAAATGCAGCTCCGTGTACATGGACGTTATTAGTACTACTTAAATACCCGCGACCTAGCGACCAATCATTTCCTCAGAAATTGCCGGAGAACAAAAATTTAAACCCATGGACCCTCAAACCCACCTAGAAAACTGCGGGTGTGCAAGAGAACTGGGCGACCACGGATCGGTGCCGCTGCCCACTGCAGTAGCGAAATCGGAGCCGGCGACGAGGGTGCGCCGGGTGCCGCAGGCAGCAATCGATCGAGTTCCCTAACTAGTCTACTACCCATACCCAGACACCCTGAGCAGTGAGCACATCAGCAGGCAAAATCAAGGGCGAACACAGAAATTTTCGAGACAAAACCACTAGAAATCGCTCGAACTACACACCCGGCGCCAGTAGTTCCTGCTCCCTAGGAAGGGGCCAAATCGGAGCGCCATTGTAAAGGCACAGCCGAAAAGCTCCTCCCAAATCCCAATGCGCGCGCGGAAACCCCCACCCGAAGTCCCAAATCACCAGAAAACGGGGCCAAAAGGGCCGCAGAGCACAGGCATTCGGCACCAATCCCTCCCGGGAAGCGCCTCAACCACGCTAGAACCAGCCGATCGCCCAGCACCCCCAAACTCGCAGCGAAATAAAAGCACAGGAGAAAAAAAGGTAAAAAAAAAAGCTGAAAATAATTCCACGGGCGCGCGATCCTCGGCAGTTTCCACCCGGAGCCGCCGCGACCCCTCCGCAAGCCGGCGATCGCCTCCGAGTCGTCGGAATGAACGACGGAACCGAGACCCCCACCCACCCACCCACCCACCCAGAACGAAACGAAGGAAGAGGAAACGGGCGCGGTGGGGTCGCCGATGGGGTCGCCGAGCTCGCGTACCTCTGCGGCGCCGCGCGATTCGAGCACCCGCACGCCTAGCGCCCGCGGCGGGGGCGGGCGCCGTCGCTGTTGATTCCTCCTGGGAGCAAGCAAAACCCCAACCAAACCCCAGGGGGGGTTGTGGGAGGAGGGAGAAGGTACGCACACAGACGCTGTGAGCAGCGCGGGGGATGGGAGGCGTGTGACAGAAGCCTAGCAGCGTGGAGGAGGGAGAAGCCTGCGAAGGGTCACGTCCGATTTATGCTCTCGCCTCGCTGGCCCCACCACCTCCCTCCGCGTAACCGCTGCACACGGTGGAGAGTGAGCTGCAGTTACTGACCCGCGGGCCCCGGAGTCGTCGGGCCCAGTGTGGAAGTGAGAAGAGGCAGCGCGGAGTTTAGGTGCGCGCGCCGGAAGAGGGGCTTGCGGAGCCCACTTGTCATGCGACGTGGGGGTGGTGGCTGGGTGCGTGGTGCATGGTGCATGGAGCCTCTCACGTCCGGCCATGGGTGCCGTGGAGACGGGACGGAGTTGATGCGCGGCGTCACGAGATCTTTTGTCGCGATTCTTCTCCGGTGCGCGGCGCCGGTGCCTGGCTCCTCCTCAGGTTCCGAGGAAAGCAAACCGCGGCGTTACGGCCGTTTGGGACTGAAGGCGTGCGTCAAGTTACCGCGCCGCGGTGAGTTTTTACCGTGTGGCGTTCGTTCCCGGGCGATGGCAAGCAAGCAGCAGCCTTTGCGTCCGCCGGACGGACGGGGATTCCTTCCTTTCTGCAGAATGGGGCGATCGGTCCGGTCCGGTACGCCAACGCCGGGCCGGGGGCCGGGGCAGTGTGCGTCGTCAAACGCGCGCGCAGGTTGCTGACTAGGTGAGGTCCATGTTCGGTTGGCTGGTTTGTATCGTTGTTGGTTTGTTTACGCGAAAGAAAAGTACTGCTGACTAGTTTATATGAATAGTGTCTATGTGAGGGGGCTGGCCAGCCAACCAACCCCAGCCGATCACGCTGTAGATCCGACGACGGATCCCGTCTGGTTCCCATGACAGTTGGCATTGGCTCCGCCGCACCGGCACGAGCGCGCGGCTTCGGCGACTCAACACTTTTGTTTTTCAGCCCGTTCGTTTGATGGTTTCAGTCAGGACTTATCAGTCATGGTACAGTATTTTTCTCTCACAACAAACCAGCACCAGCCAGGTTTACCTAGAAACCAACCAGTCAACAAGTTGTTTATATGTTCGACTGTACTAGTACTAGTATATCAAGCAAAGTGCAACACTTTCTGTGAACAACTTTTCTGTACCTTTTTTTTCCTCTCGTTAACTCTCTATCGGAGCTTCTATTTGCAGGTGCATGTGCCACTCGTACCGTAACCTATGCCATGCGTGTTGGGATTGGGATGATCCCCCACTCCGAGCTACCGATCGATCGAGGCTACATTTGCATCCGCCTTTGCGTGATCCTTCCGGCCGGCCGGCCAGCAAAAGATTGCAGGGTAGATTGCATTGCTTTTGGACACGGCGGCCGCATGCACTTCACACACGGCATGGACACGCAATATGATCGGTCTGCTTGCTTGAGCTTTCTGCGGCTGTAGCTATAACTATTTCAAGCATGCATCTGCAGCGAGCAAGCCCAATGGCCAATGAAGAGATCGAGCAAGCAAATCCTATTCGTCGAATCATTGCCCATACCGTAACCCCCTTTAGGCCATGCATGGTGATTGAACATGAGACGAATGGAGATGGCAACGGGCGTTCTCCAGGGGGAAGGAGGGAGAGCACGATCCATGCCCGAAACAGCAAGCACTGGCGGTAGGTGGTGATTCGTACATGACTCAGCCACCATTATCGGTTTCTATTTAATTTTTATATATATGTTTTGCTCTACATGATTCTCATCTCGTCGACTATTTGATACCAATACGGATATGTTTTTCTTTTTACCTTTGAGCGAGTATAGGAATTCAATATGCTCGACTGCACCAGCACTGCCTACCGTTGTGGCTACATCAGCCCCGGTGCAGCCGAGCGGAGCTATTTTATTAGTGTATAGAAATTATCTTACGAGTTTGATATGGGATGACACTATTTGACTCGACAGGTATGTATGGGGACTCTTAATCAACACGTAGGTGTCAGGTATCGACACATGTCTTTTCTGCTTCTCTTTCACTACCGCCGCTGCCACATTCGGTCTGTTCGCTGGTTGGTTTCTGGACTGGTTTGGGCTGGCTGGTGCTGGTTTGTTGTGAGAGGAAAATATTGTTGGCTGGCTGAAACCAAAAAGCGAACAGGGTGATTGTCCTCCTCCTACACCGTGACAACACCACAGCTCACCTCCAACCACCGCAATCGCTGCCTCAATCACCGCCCACTTCCGACCTCCACTATCACCACCTATCCCTCCCCACTTCTCTTCTCCCTTCTCATTGTGCTGCTCTGTCATCGCTTCCTCCATCGCTAGCCTTAGCTGTCAGCAATCTCATCGTCCACCTACCACTAGTGTTGTCGTCGTCTCCACCATCCTTCTCTAACCATGCACCGGGTGCCCCAACATCGTCGTAGGCTACATTAAGTCATGTGACCAAGGTGCAGAAGATCAAGATAAGGCTTGGTTTGATGGGCCGGTTGCAAGTGTGTGAATGGCAAGTTGAGTGATGACTTGGCGTCGATGGACCGAAGCAACGGTAAAGAGCAAGTGAAGTCAAGATCGATGAACCAATACGATCATGTGATGATATGAAGTGGATCATATCATTTGTGATTATGTTGGTGCATGTGTTGCATCGACATTGGAGGAGATGGAATGGAATGCACAAGGCAAAGGTATATTTGTATGGTATTTCATTTCACCGGTCATAGGTGTGTACAGAAGTTTATGGCCAGGTTTAGGATAGATGGCCGTACTATCAAGAGTGGCAAACTTGTTTGCATATCGGTCATCTAGTGTCACTCAAGTGATCTAACTTTGCATCGTTACTAGGATCGAGTGGCGTGGTGAATTGAGTAACTAATCATTTGGGAAATGTTTGTGAAAAGCTAACACACATGCACAAGATGGTGAACACTTGGTGGTGTTGGCACATTTGCAAAGTAGAAGTTGTTTGAGTTGATTTGGATCAACTTAGAGATGAAAAGAAGAAGAAAAGACCAAGTTTGGGTTGTCCGAGGGTCAAAAAACGCAACCAAACTTGTACCCAATGCGCAGCCCTTCCTAGGGGTGGCATCACCCTTTCCGGTGTGCACCGGACAGCCTAGGGCGGTGGCACCGCCACCCAAGGGGCGATGCACCGCCACCCCTTGCACGGTGCACCGCCACCTCCAGCAACGTGCCCAAATCAGCGCTACCACCCTTTTGTATTTTGGGCATAACTCTTAGCTTCGAACTCCGTTTTTGATGATCTAGGACTTTTCGGAAAGCTAATGAAATGCTCTACAAGATTGAAGTGGTGATTTTTGGTTTTGAGCTAAAGTGGCACTGCCATGGTCACCGGACAGTCCGGTGTCTGGCACCGCCATATTTTTCCAGAGAGCGCGAGGTTTGGATTTTGGGCGGCAGGTGGCACCGCCCCCCATAGGGCAGTGCACACCGCCACCCCTTGTCCGGTGCCCACTTGTCCAATGGCTAGTTTTAAATGGTTGTTGCAATTCGACCGTTGGGGCACCGCCACCCCTTGTCCGATGCCCGCACGTTGCTGTCCGGTGACCACGCAGAAATGTGCTACTTGGCTCCAATGGCTCTATTTGGCTTGGGGGCTATAAATAGAGGTGGAGCTCGGCCTTTGGCTGGTTACTGAGCACCCTTAAGCCTTGGTGGCTTGTGTAGGTGTGCTTGGGATCCCTCTAACTCACATACGCTTGATAGTGATCAGCCGATTGAGTGTGAGTGTGATTCTAGTGCGATTGCATTGTGAGATTGCATCGAGTGGCACTAGGTGATCGAGTTGCAAGCCGGTGGTGCTTGTTACTCTTAGAGGTTGCCACCTCCTAGACGGCTCGGAAGTGGTCTCCGTCGAAGCATGCATGAAAGATTGTGCGGTGCTCCGGAGAAGTGATTCTGAGGGGTACCGTTCTCACACCGCGGGGGCCGCGAAGATCAACACTAGTAGAGTGTGTTATTGAGCTACCCTCACTTTTGGGGTAGGTTCTTGCGGTGCCAAATATGTGGGCTTGGCGGGTGATGCCAATTAGCCGTCGAACCACCAAGTGAGCGGTCGACACAACGGGGACTAGCGTGTTGGCAAACACATGAACCTTGGGAGAAAAATCACCGTGTCAACATTGTTCTTCCCGCTGGTTTGCATTCCCTTTTACACAAGCTTATATTTACTTTCATATACATTGTGCTTGTGTAGCTGCTCTTGTAATTAGTTAGCTTGTATAGCTTGCTAGTTACCTTCTTGCTTGTGTAGCATAGAAGTAGCTCCCTTGCGTGACTAATTCGGTTTAGGTAACCTTGTTAGTCACATTGGTTAGTTTGTGTAGCTAAATATTTTGCGCTCTATAATTTGGCTTGTGTAGCCTTGTTATTGAGCATTACTAGTGAGCGTAGGTGGCTTTATGCTTTTGCTTTCTAGCATGTGTAGAAGCTTCCCCGTTGCTTAAAGTACTAGTGGCATAGGTTTTATGTGATCTTGCTCTTAGAATTGGTTAGGTGAGCTCTAGTTAGCCCGGCACCTTTGTTGCCCAATTAGGATCTTGATAAGGTGCTTGAGAACTAAATAGAGGGGTGTAGTCTTGGTGTGGCAGAACCGCCTAATCTAATGACTCACAGGAGTGCTTGTCTTCCATTAGACACTAAGCACTCAAGGGAGAACACTAAATTACTTGGTTCCGTCGGACACACCCCAGGGGAGAACCGAAAATCCACATTTTTGCCATTAGGATCACAAATGAGAGAATAAAGCTTACATCATTCGTAACCATTTCTTACATCACTTTTAATACAACATCAGAGTATAATATTTATTAATATAACAGCGGAATGAAATCATGTTATCAGAGTTATAAACAATTTAATTGAACAGCGGAATAGAAACATGTGAACAGAGTTACAGCGGAAATAAATATCTAATCATGGCATGATGAATTATTGATATGTAAATTATGACACAGTTGTAGTACTTTCATTCATAAAAACATTTGGTGAGAGTTATAAATAGCAACTATGACCGCAGCGTAAAGGAAATCCTCTCTGAGCCCACCAGGAGGAATCCACACACAAAGGTCAGCTCAAGCATCCACCTGTCACCTGCAACAGGGGGAATAAAACCCTGAGTACTCAATTGTACTCAGCAAGACTTACCCGATAGGAGAAAAGAAAAGACTCCAAGGATATGAAAGGCCATCTGGCTTGTGGGTTGCATTTGCAGAAAGCATTACTAAGCATGCGTCCTTATGTTTGATTTTTATTAATAGCCGCATTGGTTCATTAACTAACCATTCTATGTAAGCACATGTGCTACTTTCAAGCAAGTGGTAAGCAATCAGATTTTCTTTGTCCATCTTCCATCTTTCATCTTTCAGTTCTTACTACGATGCTAAACCATAGACAAGCCGTACCGGATAGCCCGGCGATTCGCGAATCAATGCCCCCAGCTGGGTACCCCGAAAACACACGCCCCGCTTGTACCCCAGGCACAAGCAGGACCAACCCATCACTCTCCTATCCCGGGTGTCCAGGTCCCCGTCCAAACTGGGACTCCAAGCCCCCGCCCCTGAGTCCCGGACTCAGTGCGGTGCAAGGACCTCCTCCACCAAAAACAAACCCTAGCAGTCGGTTCGGAAAGAGCCGGATCCGCGACAAGAGAGCAACAAGCTTTCCAAGCGCCCATACACAAGTATGTGCTCGGGATAATAAGTCTGTGACCTGCCTAGAGTCATATGCACGATCGGTCCTTAATCGACCAGACAGGGAGAAACGGTGTAACCAAGCTATGACCCGCCTCCGCGGCGACACAACTTCTTACACCCATCAATACCCAAACCATATCCCTACCCGGTCACCATTTTCCTTTCCACCATTTTCATATTTTCCAAGTGATAGTAATCCAATAATATATTTCCTATCTCTCGCGAGTGACAGGCAATCACTCGACTTCTACCGGAGTCCTGTAGCATAGCAATCTACACGATCCTGTCATACTAGTAAGACTCATAGGAATAAAGATGTGTATGCAAGTGGGTTCCATTCAACTCCTTAAAACTTAATGCACAAATATAATTTAAACTGCAGAAAGTAGGGGTTATGCACCGGGGCTTGCCTGGGTAAAATATAATTAGAAGTTAGCTTTCCATCATGGCGACATGATCTCCAAAAGCACCATTCCTCCAGCAACTCCCGATGACTCCGTGATCCACCGACGTCCCTATTATGATATGCAATGTAATGCCATGCAAAGATATAATTAATTGACTGCAATCGTGACTCGTATAATACGACGTACGCCTCTCGAGTTAACGGGCTAGTTCTAACGACGACCGTACTTAGGCTACATATACACATTGTCGGATAAGACGCTATTTCTCACAATTCTTTTAGTTATATAAACCAACGGTGTTTCTTTATCCCATTGTATCGGTTTAATCGTTATTCAAAATAGGGCATCATTATCTATTTAGTAAACTAATTATTCTTGAGCTACAAAAATTATAAAGAGTAGATACTAATATTAGTAGTTTACTGTCAAATTTTTAGAGTCAACACTATTACCGATTTATCCCGGAAATCCCTACAAGTTCATCTTTTAGCAATATTAAGCATTTTAAAATACTTATATAGCTCCCAAAAATATTGCCAAACTTTGTGAACAAAATATACTAACATGAAGGGCATGATTTTGGGGGACTAACCAAACTGATTTCGCTATTTTTGGACTCCTATGCTATTTTATTTTTATTTTATAATTTTACTTCCCCACTAAATTACCAATTGCTTTAGAAAAACAAAAGGCATCAGCTGTCACCAAAACGACCCACAGCAGGCGCCTCAGCGTGGCCCGCATTCCGGCACGCGCGGCAGCGGCCCACGGCGCGCACGGCAGGCCGGCCTAGCGACCAGGCGCGGCCCAGTGGCGCGGCTAGGCCAGCAGCGCGGAAGCAGGCCGACCAGGTAGGCCACAGGCGCGGCGGTGGCGTGGCTCAAGCAAACCGGCCCACGCTGCCAGGAGGCCCGCGCGCGCCATCGTTTCATAGAAACAACCCTAGCTTTCAACGAAATCAACCTATAGTCCTATGTACTATTCCTATAGACCGCGGCTTCGCAAGAACACCCTTCTAAACCTTCGTCCTTGCAATGGGGAGGTCCCCGATGCCTCTCCGTCCACCGGCGCGGCAGCCAGCGGCACCAGGCGACTACGCCGGCCAACTAGGACGCCCTACTGCTTATCTAGGGAGTCGACTCTCACCTGCGGGTCCTCGCGCACGGATGGGTGGCGGTTGGGAAGTCAGAGGTGCACTGGAACGGCTCCCCCACGATGACGGCAATCTGCAACGGTGGCGGCGGTGTTCCGGTGAGCCGAGGCATCAAAGGAGTGGTAGGGGTGGCGGGTGAGCTCCAGTGACTCACCACGAACCAGTCTGGGGTGACGGCTCGGTCGGAGACTCTCCGAATGACGCTGACCACGTGCGCCCGGATGGCGCGGCGGCGCACCACGACAGCACGACCACGTCAGCGGAAGCTAGGAGGCGGTAGAGGTTCAAGTGAGGTACGCAGGGTGGAGCGGAGGTAGAGGCGAGGCTAGCGGTGCAACGAACTTGACTCGAGGTGAACACTTGAGCTATTGCAGTGGTCGCGGCCGAGCCCGGCCTTAATGGCGCGGTGGGGCGAAAACCTCCAAATTGGGGTACGGTGGTGGTCGGTTGAGAGGATGGAGGGGTCAGCCAGTCGACCAACATTAAGACGAAGTCAGAGCCGCTGTGAATTTGGCGCTGGTGGTCCCGAGCAGCCAGCCTACGGTGGCGGCCCCATCGGCCGTGGCAAGCAGAGGAGGGGAAATGAAAATGCTAAGTTCGAGCTCCGGTCATGTTCGCAACAGGATGGGGCGACGTGATTGGCACAGTAGGAGCGGCTCGCGCGCTGGGCTAGACCATGACGTGCGCCCGCAGACGGCCGAGTTGCGAGGCGTGAGCGGCCAGCCGACCAGCCAGCAGCGCAGGCGAGCAGGGCTGGATGCGACGCGCGCTGACCCTGGGCAGCACAGCTTCACCGCGCGCAACGTGGAGGGGACAGCGGGACAGCGTGGGCAGGCGCACACGCAAACCTCTGAGAGGAGGTAGCAGCAGCCGCTGTGGTGGGACAACGTGCAGGGTGGTAGTGGGCTCGGCGCGGCCAGCGCTCAGCCGAGCACGGCCCAAGCGTGCAGAGACGCACGGTGACCGCTACCCAAGGGCCAAAAGGCGAAATCATTGCCGTGCATGCTTTTTAAAGTGGTGCCAAGGCCACCAAACAGCGAGGTTAAGGTTCGGCCAACTTCGCTAATCCAAGGTCCATGCTACCAGCTAGCTAGGAAAACACCCGGCGCGACCAAAGAGCGACTAGGGTAAAAGATACGAGAAGGCCAACATGAGTTCGTCGTATAGCACGCCAGTTCGCGAACAGAGCACCGAACGTAGCTCTTCGTGCGTTCTGAGAGTTTCGAGCCATTCTTGGGATAACCCCGCTACGTCCAACAATTCTACGAACCACTCCACACCAAAACACTTATGATGATACAACCAGCGATACAATAATAAAGTTAACGTTCAAGAAAATTAGCTAGAATTCAAATACTAATACGCCATCGCTTATCGTTTCCAATTTAGGAAGTTATAACTTTTAGTTTTGACTGCATCCCAGAACTATTCAACTAGCTAGTGCGATATAACTTGCCACGAGTGATACTTTAAAACCTAAGTTAAGATTTTTAAAGACTCAGAAACTCGTTTTGGTAAAACCGGTTAGGTCGAAATTATGGTGCTAAATAGGATCATAACACCGGGGTGTTACAATCAACCCCCCTTAAAAAGAATCTTGTCCCGAGATTCGAAACTGGAAGCAGAGAAGGGGAAACGCGATTACATTCCGTATATCAGGGACTACACGAAAGATTACCCGACTTCGAATACTAAACCCCACGGGGATCTAGGGATACATGGTTAAGAGCAACTTGGTACAACCGAGACTTAATCTAGAAGTCGAGATAGACAAGGACAATGGAGAAACAACAAGATAATGATTATCCAAAACATCGCATAGCACCAACAAATCTAGAAACAGTCTAATGAGAAGTAAAACATCGTGAATCCTAAAGCCCACTAACCAAGGGAACTTGAACTTCTTCGACGAACCGGATCCTCTCTTCTTCTTGGATCACATCATCACCACAGACAGACGAACCTAGTTTCACAACGTCGACTGGATCTCGTAACTATGCTCCGAATACGGGGAAATGGGGATGAAGAAGAAGAGCAAGGACCAAGGGTATTTATAGAGGCGAATGGAGAGGGAAAAGCAACACACTGGAGGCGGATGCGGCGGGGATGGGATACACAGACGGTGCTTGTTGTGGAGATAAAGTCAAAAACATGGCGTGCTTCCTACGTGAGCGGCGGAGGGGGGAAATAAAGGAGAGGAGAGGGGGTCCGCTCGATGAGGCAGGCGTGCGGGCGACCATGTTCGCAAAAGAAGAAAAGAGGTAGGGGAAGGGGGGTCCGGTACGAGGGATGAGGCGTGAGAGTCGAGAGCCGACCAGATGCTGGGGAAAAGGAACAACGCAGAGTGCACATAGGTGGCGAGCACTGCACGATGCCGCGGCCATGCAAAAATGGGACGATAATGGACCTGACACCGACGGCGTTCGCAGGGCACGCAGCGAAATGACCCAACATGCGAAGCACGGTCAACTAAAAACAGGGATTAGGACATGACGTCCACTCAGGCTTTTCTATTACTCCCGGCTATCCACTGCTAACCTTCCTTTACTACTCTTCTTTTTCTTTCCTTTACTCGACCACATCCGTCTTTTCTGTAAACCCAGATCATGTCATACTTTCTTTCTCCAAACCATCTCTTGTTTACCTTGAGAGAACACTTCCGCATCACCCCGTTGTGGATTTCCTATTTGAACACCTGAACATTTTTAAGGAGAAAACTTTAAAACAAAACGGTACGGCGGTGTAACTTGGTAAAGGTACTTGGTCAAAAACCTCGATACCAGCGCGTGCCGAGTAGCGTCACCATGTGGCAGCTGTTCCACAGGGAGCCCTCGGTTTTGTCGCGGCACCATAAGCTTTTAACCAGGTAACTACTACCAACTTACACGCCATGAAAGCGGTGGGGTCGTAGACCACAGAGTAAGGGGAGTATTGCAAGGGAAAAATTCAAACAACAAAGGTTCCCTTCGCAACAAGGGACAAGGAATTCAAATCCAACGGCGGATTTGTTTTAAAGAGATTAAGTGTTCTGTTGGGACATCCACAATTAGTTGATACAATGTCTAATAACATCCAATCACGGCTGATCTGCTTGGCATCTGAATGGCAACTTCTCTTGTAACCCACTTAACATCGCCCTTGAAAACTTGGAGCACGTCTAACAAGACTTTAAAGTAAATGAACGCAATAAACACAGTGAAACAATTAAAATGCATGTTCCAACGATCTTATATGGGTACAACGTACATGCATTCAGGCTCACATTCATAGCATAGCATTCACCTACGGTCAGACGATATCAACAACTACGGACGACAACAACGGCAAGAGTACAATACCGGGGGACAGCAACGAAAAACACTACTACTACAGGTACAACGTACCAAGGCAACTAGTCTACATCCTCACGGGGCAACGACTGAGCGAGAGGAATCAAGGGTTCTTCTTCTAACACTTCCGAGGGTAGAGGTGCTGGCGGTGCTGCAACACCGGTTCTTCTTCTCTCAGGCGGGTGGATAGGGATCCCTTCCAAGATCGGGACATCCTGCCTTCCAGTAGCCAACATCCTCCGTTCGGCCCTGGTGACAAGATAGGCCACCCGTAGCTGATGAACATGCCGGTCTTCGGCTCCCTTTAGAGCTTCCTCCATGGCAGCCTCTCGGCTCTCAGCAACTGCAGCGCTGGCATGCGCGTCGGCGAGCTGCACCTGGAGCATCCGGTTGAAGATCTTGGCTTCCTCGGCGCGCCGAAGGCACGCCCTCAGCTCCAAGGCTTAACGGTCATACTGCTCATCCAGAGCGAGCAGGTACGTGGTCAAGTGCACCATGGTGGGACTGTCCTCTTGCACATCTCGTCCTTGTAAAGCCTCCATGCGGGCCCTCCATGCCCGCTGATTCTTGTCCAAAGGAGGAAAGAACCGCATGGGAGTACGAGCAATGGGCTCCTCATAGATCTGGCAGAGGTACCGTAAGGCTTTGCGGGCCACAACCTGGTAGGTGTCGATGAAGCGAAACCCAGTTGCGGTCACACTCTAGGCTTCAGTGAGGTCTGGGAACTCCTCACTCTTCCCGATGTAGACAGTAATCTCACATCGCTCAGTGCCATGCTCTTCATACTCACGGCCCTCATACTCAGGGCGATCATTGACTCTGAGCTTTTGCAGGGTGGCATGTAGGATTCTGGGAAAACCCTTAACGTTCAGGCAGTAGGTACTAACCTAGGCTCCTGCCATCTTTGGCGGTGGTTGCAAGGAAGGCTGAGCGAAAAGCTGGCTCAAAGGAAAAGCTAAGCGAGCTAAAGTGCGCCGAGTGGTGGTACCAATGGCTAAGTCAGGCTCTACTTATAAAGGCGGAGCGTTCGGTGGTCCTGGCGCGGTTCACCAGGGTTCCCGCGCGATATCACTATGGTGGATCGACCAATTTCCGCGTGTTCGAGGCGAGCGACGTGCGATGCCATTACTGACTAGTACGACTGCAGGGCAAGGGTCCGACAAGAGCGCAGAAAGGGGTACGGGGAGACATGGGTCACGATCAGCGCGAACCACGGGTGAACGCAAAACACGAAGCCACAGTTCAGACCTAACTCTAGAATAGGACAAGACAATCGTGCACAATACGACATGCATGACACCTATAGATGGTGTATCTGCAAGCAACACAGCACGATAATGCACAAACAGGATATGCATGAATGCACGTCCTATACGTCCTTTCACTGTTGCCAACATATAGGGCAACCGTTATCAGATTTTTGGCACATTGTTCTCTCCCTGTAACTAGTCGATACTATCGAACTATGCTTGAGTCAGTGTACCTGCAGAAAACTTGATCAAGCCTATCTAAGTCAGCAGAGTGCCATCTATCCTAGATACATAACCATAGTAATAGGGCTACTTATACAACATCGCATGTAAACGTACTAACTTTTTGCAACAATGGGTTGTCAAATTTTAGTTTAGAAAAGGTTTTCGAAGCTTTATTTCCTCATTTATGCTCTGATACCACATATGGCAGAACCGCCTAATCTAATGCCTCACAGGAGTGCTTATCTTCCATTAGACACTAAGCACTCAAGGGAGAACACTAAATTACTCGATTCCATCGGACACACCCCAGGGGAGAACCCGAAAATCCACATTTTTGCCATCAGGATCACAAATGAGAGAATAAAGCTTACATCATTCGTAACCATTTCTTACATCACTTTTAATACAACATCAGAGTATAATATTTATTAATATAACAGCGGAATGAAATCATGTTATCAGAGTTATAAACAATTTAATTGAACAGCGGAATAGAAACATGTGAACAGAGTTACAGCGGAAATAAATATCTAATCATGGCATGATGAATTATTGATATGTAAATAATGACACAGTTGTAGTACTTTCATTCATAAAAACATTTGGTGAGAGTTATAAATAGCAACTATGACCGCAGCGTAAAGGAAATCCTCTCTGAGCCCACCAGGAGGAATCCACACACAAAGGTCAGCTCAAGCATCCACCTGTCACCTGCAACAGGGGAAATAAAACCCTGAGTACTCAATTGTACTCAGCAAGACTTACCCGATAGGAGAAAAGAAAAGACTCCAAGGATGTGAAAGGCCATCTGGCTTGTGGGTTGCATTTGCAGAAAGCATTACTAAGCGTGCGTCCTTATGTTTGATTTTTATTAATAGCCGCATTGGTTCATTAACTAACCATTCTATGTAAGCACCTGTGCTACTTTCAAGCAAGTGGTAAGCAATCAGATTTCCTTTGTCCATCTTCCATCTTTCATCTTTCAGTTCTTACTACGATGCTAAACCGTAGACAAGCCGTACCGGATAGCCCGGCGATTCGCGAATCAATGCCCCCAGCTGGGTACCCCGAAAACACACGCCCCGCTTGTACCCTAGGCACAAGCAGGACCAACCCATCACTCTCCTGTCCCGGGTGTCCAGGTCCCCGTCCAAACTGGGACTCCAAGCCCCCGCTCCTGAGTCCCGGACTCAGTGCGGTGTAAGGACCTCCTCCACCAAAAACAAACCCTAGCAGTCGGTCCGGAAAGAGCCGGATCCACGACAAGAGAGCAACAAGCTTTCCAAGCGCCCATACACAAGTATGTGCTCGGGATAATAAGTCTGTGACCTGCCTAGAGTCATATGCACGATCGGTCCTTAATTGACCAAACAGGGAGAAACGGTGTAACCAAGCTATGACCCGCCTCCGCGGCGACACAACTTCTTACACCCACCAATACCCAAACCATATCCCTGCCCGGTCACCATTTTCCTTTCCACCATTTTCATATTTTCCAAGTGATAGTAATCCAATAATATATTTCCTATCTCTCGCGAGTGACAGGCAATCACTCGACTTCTACCGGAGTCCTGTAGCATAGCAATCTACACGATCCTATCATACTAGTAAGACTCATAGGAATAAAGATGTGTATGCAAGTGGGTTCCATTCAACTCCTTAAAACTTAATGCACAAATATAATTTAAACTGTAGAAAGTAGGGGTTATGCACCGGGGCTTGCCTGGGTAAAATATAATCAGAAGTTAGCTTTCCATCATGGCGACATGATCTCCAAAAGCACCATTCCTCCAGCAACTCCCAATGACTCCGTGATCCACCGACGTCCCTATTATGATATGCAATGTAATGCCATGCAAAGATATAATTAATTGACTGCAATCGTGACTCGTATAATACGACGTACGCCTCTCGAGTTAACGGGCTAGTTCTAACGACGACCGTACTTAGGCTACATATACACATTGTCGGATAAGACGCTATTTCTCACAATTCTTTTAGTTATATAAACCAACGGTGTTTCTTTATCCCATTGTATCGGTTTAATCGTTATTCAAAATAGGGCATCATTATCTATTTAGTAAACTAATTATTCTTGAGCTACAAAAATTATAGAGAGTAGATACTAATATTAGTAGTTTACTGTCAAATTTTTAGAGTCAACACTATTACCGATTTATCCCGGAAATCCCTACAAGTTCATCTTTTAGCAATATTAAGCATTTTAAAATACTTATATAGCTCCCAAAAATATTGCCAAACTTTGTGAACAAAATATACTAACATGAAGAGCATGATTTTGGGGGACTAACCAAACTGATTTCGCTATTTTTGGACTCCTATGCTATTTTATTTTTATTTTATAATTTTACTTCCCCACTAAATTACCAATTGCTTTAGAAAAACAAAAGGCATCAGCTGTCACCAAAACGGCCCACAGCAGGAGCCTCAGCGTGGCCCACATTCCAGCACGCGCGGCAGCGGCCCACGGCGCGCACGGCAGGCTGGCCCAGCGACCAGGCGCGGCCCAGTGGCGCGGCCAGGCCAGCAGCGCGGAAGCAGGCCGACCAGGCGGGCCACAGGCGCGGCGGTGGCGTGGCTCAAGCAAACCGGCCCACGCGGCCAGGAGGCCCGCGCGCGCCATCGTTTCGCAGAAACAACCCTAGCTTTCAACGAAATCAACCTATAGTCCTATGTACTATTCCTATAGACCGCGGCTTCGCAAGAACACCCTTCTAAACCTTCGTCCTTGCAACGGGGAGGTCCCCGATGCCTCTCCGTCCACCGGCGCGGCAGCCAGCGGCACCAGGCGACTACGCCGGCCAACTAGGACGCCCTACTGCTTATCTAGGGAGTCGACTCTCACCTGCGGGTCCTCGCGCACGGATGGGTGGCGGTTGGGAAGTCAGAGGTGCACTGGAACGGCTCCCCCACGATGACGGCAATCTGCAACGGTGGCGGCGGTGTTCCGGTGAGCCAAGGCATCAAAGGAGTGGTAGGGGTGGCGGGTGAGCTCCAGTGACTCACCACGAACCAGTCTGGGGTGACGGCTCGGTCGGAGACTCTCCGAATGACGCTGACCACGTGCGCCCGGATGGCGCGGCGGCGCACCACGACAGCACGACCACGTCAGCGGAAGCTAGGAGGCGGTAGAGGTTCAAGTGAGGTACGCAGGGTGGAGCGGAGGTAGAGGCGAGGCTAGCGGTGCAACGAACTTGACTCGAGGTGAACACTTGAGCTATTGCAGTGGTCGCGGCCGAGCCCGGCCTTAATGGCGCGGTGGGGCGAAAACCTCCAAATTGGGGTACGGTGGTGGTCGGTTGAGAGGATGGAGGGGTCAGCCAGTCGACCAACATTAAGACGAAGTCGGAGCCGCTGTGAATTTGGCGCTGGTGGTCCCGAGCAGCCAGCCTATGGTGGCGGCCCCATCGGCCGTGGCAAGCAGAGGAGGGGAAATGAAAATGCTAAGTTCGAGCTCCGGTCTTGTTCGCAACAGGATGGGGCGACGTGATTGGCACAGTAGGAGCGGCTCGCGCGCTGGGCCAGACCACGACGTGCGCCCGCAGACGGCCGAGTTGCGAGGCGTGAGCGGCCAGCCGACCAGCCAGCAGCGCAGGCGAGCAGGGCTGGATGCGACGCGCGCTGACCCCGGGCAGCACAGCTTCACCGCGCGCAACGTGGAGGGGACAGCGGGACAGCGTGGGTAGGCGCACACGCAAACCTCCGAGAGGAGGTAGCAGCAGCCGCTGTGGCGGGACAACGTGCAGGGCGGTAGTGGGCTCGGCGCGGCCAGCGCTCAGCCGAGCACGGCCCAAGCGTGCAGAGACGCACGGTGACCGCTACCCAAGGGCCAAAAGGCGAAATCATTGTCGTGCATGCTTTTTAAAGTGGTGCCAAGGCCACCAAACAGCGAGGTTAAGGTTCGGCCAACTTCGCTAATCCAAGGTCCATGCTACCAGCTAGCTAGGAAAACACCCGGCGCGACCAAAGAGCGACTAGGGTAAAAGATACGGGAAGGCCAACATGAGTTCGTCGTATAGCGCGCCGGTTCGCGAACAGAGCACCGAACGTAGCTCTTCGTGCGTTCTGAGAGTTTCGAGCCATTCTTGGGATAACCCCGCTACGTCCAACAATTCTACGAACCACTCCACACCAAAACACTTACGATGATACAACCAGCGATACAATAATAAAGTTAACGTTCAAGAAAATTAGCTAGAATTCAAATACTAATACGCCATCGCTTATCGTTTCCGATTTAGGAAGTTATAACTTTTAGTTTTGACTGCATCCCAGAACTATTCAACTAGCTAGTGCGATATAACTTGCCACGAGTGATACTTTAAAACCTAAGTTAAGATTTTTAAAGACCCGGAAACTCGTTTCGGTAAAACCGGTTAGGTCGAAATTATGGCGCTAAATAGGATCATAACACCGGGGTGTTACACTTGGCTAGACCGATAGTTTTAATTTCACATTTGTTTCGGTTGGCCGGCGCGATTATTTTTAGAAAGGACTATTCATCTCCCTTTAGTCCACCATCTCGACCCTACACCTCAGCGCTATATGATTTGGCGCGGTGCAAACCCTAAAGGCTGGGGAGTGATGTGGTAAGCCATGTTGGCGCTGATGTGGCTGGGCTCGGCACCACAGATCTTGACGCTGAGCTCATGTGTAAGAGGCCACGCGCGCAGCAGCTGCCAAGCCAGGCACCATTCTTGTTCATTGCCTCTCTCTCCCTGTCTCTCTCTCTCTTTCAAATCTGCTCCGTCCTTGATCTCCAAAATGCTCCATTAGAAGTTCTACTCCATCCCCTTGTCAATCTGCACGCGTTGATTTGCTCTATTTAACGAGTATTTGTGCAAACCCTAGGTTGACCCGTGTGCTTAAATTTTTGATGATCCGTGTATGAAATGTTGATTCATACTTTTTTTTGCGCCTCTCATCTAGCAACTGTAGTGTCTGTTCGTGAACAGACACACACCAACGCCACACACACCACAGGTACACAAACAGATCCTACAACTACACCTAGATTCTAAGATCGCGTCCTTTGTGAGATCACCGGGTCCATGGATCCGTAGACGAAGAGGCAACCGAGTTATTTGGGGGCGAACCCCGGTGAGACACCAAAAAATCGTAGCCACTGGGGCTCGATCCCTGGCCGGTGAGCCACCGGACCTTGCCACCCGAGCTACGCTCGGTTCTCGTTGATTCATACTTATGATTCATGAAAATAGATAGTTGCTTGGACCGTGGCGCCGAGCCCTGCCATGCACATCAGCGTCGGCAAGCAGCGGCGGATCCACAGGGGGGCTGGGGGGGCTCCAGCCCCCCCTAATTTCTTGATTTCAAGCCTAATCACTGTAGCAAAAGCTTGATTTCACCATTAAATCTTCATGCAAATTAACATCTCCATTGTTTTAGTCCCCCTTATCCCGCATCGTGCATCCGCCACTGTCGGCAAGGGCACACCACGCCACCCGGGCCTCATCAAGGGGTCGGCACTGACCTTTGTCGCTGATTCCTGAGATCTATATTCAAAAATAGGTCTTCCAGAAGCGTAACATAAATTGTGAATATTTTTTTAAAAAAAATAGCTAAAAATCGGACAACCCGCGGCGTCACCGTCGTTTGGGACTGGAGGTACCGTACTACTGGAGGTCTAGAGACCGACGTGAAGTTACCGCGCTGCGGCGAGTTTTTACTGTGTGGCGTGGCGTTCCCGTGCAACGGCGATGGCAGCGGCAGCTTTTGCATACGCGCGGATGGATGGATTCCTTCCGCTCCGGAGAAAGGGACGTACGGTACGGCATGCACCGGACATGGACACGAGCAATATAATAATCCCAAATCAACCTGCTCGCGTGAGCTTTCTGCGTGCTGTACATGTGGCTACATCTATTTCGAGTATTGTTTGCTGCAGCGAGCAAGCCCAATGAGGAGAGCAACGCAAATCCCACTTATGGCAAATCGAACAGCGCGTCCTCTGATCTGCTCCTCTCTTGACGATTGATTGATCATGCGTGACGAATGATTGATCATGCGTGACGAATGGAATGAAGACGTACGGCAGCGGGCAATCATCGGGTACAAGCAAAAGTTTGCAGAGCAGATTTCATTGCTTCTGGACACGGCGGCCGCATGCACTTCACCACCGGGCATGGCTTGAGCTTTTTGTGGCTGTGGCTGTGGCTATAACTATTTCTAAGCGTACTTCTGCAGCGAGCAAGCCCAAATGATCAATGAAGAGAGCAAGCAAATCCCATTTCCATTGGGCGAATCAAACGCCGCGTCCTCTCTACTCCTCTCTTGGCGCTACTGCGCTAGTAATACTAGTGCCAATGTATTGTTTGCCCTTACCGTACGCCCTTAGGCCGCCATGCATGGTGATTGAACATGAGACGAGTGAAGATGGCAACGGGCATTCTTAAGGGGGAAGAAGGAAGAGCATGATTGATGCCCGAAACAGCAATCACTGACGTACTAGGTAATTTGTACATGACTCAATCATACTGCATTTATTAATTATCATCAGTTTAGTCTAAACATATTGAAAACATGTTTGCGACTGATTACATCACTATTACACTATTAATTGATAATGTTGTCATTGTCAATTTCTATTTTTATATAACCTACTACGAGCGAGTATAGATATTCAATATGCTCGGCTGCACCTGCCGTTGTGGTTGCAACGGAGTGCATCCGAGCCGAGCCGTTTTATTAGTGTGTAGAAATTGTCTGGCGAGTTTAGATATGGGATGACGTTACTCGACTCGACGTGGGTGTCAAGTATCAATGTGTGTCTTATTTGCTTCTCTTTTATTTTTTTCACCGTGCTGCCCCCGCGTCAGTGGCCTCGCCAGCGTCCTCACTCCGCCACCATCATAGTGTCCTCCTCCTACTCCGCGACCACGCCACCGCCCCACCTCCTACCACCGCAGCCACTGCCTCAATCTCCACCCTAGGCACCATTGGCCCCGCCGATGCCCTGATCGTCCACCTCCCACCGCCACTACTGCACAACCTATCCCTTCTCCAATGCTCGTCTTAACTTCTTCCTTCTTCTCTTCTCCCTTGTCACCGTACTGCTCTGCCGCTGCCTCCTTCATTGCTCGTCTTAGTCGCCGGCGATCTCACCGTCCACCTACCACCATTGCCGTCCATCTCCACTGTCCTTCTCTGACCTTACACCGGTTTTCCTCCACCACGCCTTGCCTCGCTAGCCATGAACTGCCACCGTCGTCGAGCCAGAGTTCCAAACATCACCCGTGTAATCCCTCTAAACCATAGGATATATATATATATATACTAGAGCCTAAATCCATTCGACGAAGACACGAGTCCCTCTACGTGTTTCTGGGACACGCGCGCCCAGCACCAACGCAGGCATACAAGATCAACAGCCTCATGAAAAAGTACTGATCCACGTAGGAACAGATAGACCAAGACCAACACCTGCCCAACACAGGGCACATCGCACACATGCCTCCTTGGTCCCACCACTCCCTGCTGCCCCCCTTCACTTCCCCTGCGGCCCTGTTTAGTTCCCCTCCAAAACGTCAAATTTTTCAAGATTCTCCGTCACATCGAATCTTTGGACGCATGCATGAAGCATTAAATATAAATAAAAAATAAAATTAATTACACAGTTTAGACGAAATCCACGAGACGAATCTTTTAAGCCTAATTAGATTATGATTGGACACTAATTACCAAATAACAACGAAAACGCTACAGTAGCATTTTGCCAAATTTTTTGACAACCAAACTGGCCCTACATGTACGCGCGTGTTCGTAGAGAAATCACGGCTCCGATGGTGGCTTCACTGATTTATCAGACAAGGCGTTGGTTGCTCCTGCAAGCTGCTCTAACAGCCTGCGAGGCTATCGTCTGGCTGCTTTTTCGTGTCCGAGCCTACACAGTCTGACGAGGCCACAGTACACCGGCCGTGTTTAGATCGAGGTTGGAAATCAGTATTCGGTACTGTATCACTTTTGTTTGTATTTGATAATTATTGTCCAATTATGGTCTAACTAGGTTTAAAAGATTCGTCTCGTAATTTACAATCAAACTGTACAATTAGTTATTTTTTATCTACATTTAATACTCCATACATATATCTAAAGATTTAATGTGATGGAGAGAGAATGGAAAAACTTAATGTAAACAAGGCCACCGTGGTGCATTGGGCGTGCTACGTGCCATGGCAATTGGAAGCGGCAGATTTGGTCCAACTTATCGGTACGGTCTTCTGGATTCTTTTTTTTTATGTTCTGGAGAAAGTAACGATCCAATCAATATACGCCAAAAGAGGGCAGGGCAGGGCCAGTGTACTTGCAGCAGTGCAATAACGTGCGCTCAGGTCCATGGGCATTTGGTTGGGCAACTCCAGCCGTTCCGAAGGACGCCCATGGGAGTTGGCACTTGGCAGTGGCGCTGGCACGAGTGCACGGCTTCGGCCGTGGATTCGGTCTAGCCCCATCGTCCCAACGGCACCGCACGGCTAGCCCCGAGTTCTGGAATTTTTTTAAATAATATTTTTTAATAAATAATTACAAATCTAGCAGTTGTTTTATAAAAATTACAGATATAATATCCCATCGGCCACCGGACTGCCGATCATGTTGGCCAGACCTATCGGCTGCTGGGTGGCCGACATGCTCTATCGGCATTCAGCAGGCCGATAGGACAGTCGGCACTCCAGGGGCTGACAAGCCTGTCGGCTACCTAGCACCTAATTACACCATTTCATGCGAAAACTACGTCGTTTGTCCTTGAAAAGGGTACGAACCTACAAAGGCAACGTCGTTTGTCCGCTGAATTATCCTTTGCCTCGATGCAGAAGTCGAAAGTTATTGGAGCGTTGCCTCTATTAAATTGTTGTAAAGCGACTAATACAGTTCCGGAAATCAGAAATCCAGGAGTACATTAGTTCTCGCTCCCATAAGCAAATATGTGCTCATGATAATAAATCTGTGACCTTACTACCATCCACAACAACGGACGGTACTCAATCGACATAGGCAGAACAAGTGTAATCCAAGCCTCACTTGAATGCTTAACCAAGTCCAGATCCAAAGTAACATTCCGCCCGGTCTCCAATTATCATTCATATATATTCCATGTGACAATAATATAATAACAACAATAATATATTTCCTATCTCTCGCGAGTGACAGGTAATCACTCGACTTCTACCAGATCCTATAGCATAGCAATCTACACGATCCTAACATACTAGTAGGACTTATATATATACTGTTCTGCAGCTGGCCATAGAATAACTTATTCTGTAGCCACTTTGAGTTACGATAATTACTATTCTAATTTAAGATATTACAGTAACTCCTTACTAAGTGATTTACTATAACATTATGGTAAATATCATCGTGAGTTGTAGTAACACGAGTATCGTAAATACATATTCATGTTATCGTAAATTGGTACAAACATTATCGTAAATCAAGGTGGCTATAGAATAAGTTATTTTATGGCCAGCTGCAGAATAGCCTTACCCTATATATATATGCAAGTGAGTTTTCATTCAAATCCTTAGGACTTAATGCGTAAGCATAAAATAAAGTGCAGAATAATAGGGGTTATGCATCGGGGCTTGCCTAGATAAGATATAACCAAAAGTTATCATTTCATTGGTGACACGATCATCAAGGCACCATCTTTTCCGCTACTCTGGTCGACTCCATGATCCATCATAGTTCCTATTATGATATACGTGGATGCAACGCAGAGACGTAAATTATCAACGGCAACTGCAACTCTAAAATACGATTACGCTTCACAAGCTAACGAGCTAGCTCTTACAACTAGCGTACTAGGCTATGTATCTATGTCGTCAAGTAAGGCTTCGCGCTCCAGAAAAATATTTTAGTTCTAAAATTCCAAGGTGTCTCGACATTTTATTGATTAAACATATATTTTCAAACTAGGGCTCATTTAACTACCTTAGCAAACTAATTATTATGGAGCTACAAAAATTACAGTGAGCACCTAATAATGTAAGAAACTTACTGTGAAATTTTAAGAGCCAACATGTCAGGGACCTAATACCGGGGTACCCCAGAAGGTGGAACCAATAACCACCAAACGTTAAAAACTTTTGGACGCATAAGAACACCGTTTCATCCCTTATTCGAATAACAGGAGTTTGGTTCCGCCTCGCCCGACGCCTTTTGAAATAGCTCTGCCTCGCCCGAGGGCTCAGGGTTAGTCTCCGTCTCGCCCGACGCCTTTAGGGCGGGCTCGGTCTCGCCCGAGGGCCGAGGGATAGACTCCGTCTCGCCCGACGCCTTTGGGGTGGCTCTGCCTTGCCCGAGGGCTCAGGGCTAATCTTTGTCTCGCCCGACGCCTTTAGGGCGGGCTCGGTCTCGCCCGAGGGCTGAGGGATAGATTCCGCCTCGCCCGACCCCGGAGGGGCAGGGTCGGTCTCGCCCAAGAGATAGGGATTGGTCTCCGTTTCGCCCGATGGCAAGGAATGAGCCTCACCCTGCTCCATATCTAAAGACTGGATTCATCTTACCTGACAACTTTTCCCCGTTCCCTCAAGATGATAGGTACAAGGCGAGACAAGATGTTTGGGTCAACCATGGCTCCAAGGACCATACCCTGCGCCCTGGCAGGAAAAGTACTGCCAGGGGATGACGAGACAAGTGCTTTAGACCCTTTCGGGCGCCGTAGAGCCCGAAAGGTTGTACAGGTGCGTGCTTCTCGCCCTGTAGAGTTGTAGGCGCCGCCTTCAACCCTGGGACACAGAACCGACGAAGATATACGACAACCACTATGCTCTAGAGAAGGATTTGCTATCTCCACGAACGACGGATATTCCGTCACCACGCTATGGACCCGAGGGAGCGGCGCCCGCTTCCCGACCCCTCAGGTCCACCAAGTCAGAAGGCCTTGACCACGGCGTTACGCCGGACCCCGACCCCTCGTCCCTCCGACAAAGACTCACAGAAACCAGAAGGCGTGCGGAGCAAGGCCGGGAGAGGCTAATAAGTCAAAACCACTATACTACAACCCATACCCTGCGCAGGGCAGCATTCTGTAATCAACCTGACATTCTACAGAGACATCGACAGTATTGTAGGCACTTATCTTCCTTCACACACATCAGGAAGAAAAAGGAGGCCGGGTAGACGTGAGCCACAAGATTAGGCAAAGCCCTCATCCTTGTAAAGCCAGCCCCTTCATCTATAAAAGGGGATGCGCTTCTCCCATCAAGAGGGGAACGGGGGACCGAACAATAGAAGAACACATACACACAGTCAAGCAAGGAAGATCTTGACCTCCTTTCGACCCTTCCATCAGAGACTTGGGACCAGTCTCTCTCTCGATCGTTTGTACCCCTTACTACAGACCGTTTACGGTGCTAATAACACGAGCAGCAACAAACTGGACGTAGGGACATTCGGCTCGAACCAGTATAAATCTTGTGTCCTTTAGCGCACCATCCGAGCCCAACGCGCATTACTATAAATTTACTTGCCGGTGCTTGTACGAAACACCGACAGTTGGCGCGCTAGGTAGGGGAGCTTGCGTGTTCCAGAAAAGGCCTCGGATGGCCACCCACACAATCAGCTGGGCCCCGGGCGCACACGTGCGTTTTGGCGACCTAGATTTCATCATCACACTAGGAGGAGAGCTGGCGCTGACTCACACAGCCGCCCCATCTCTCTCCTCCATCAACCTCAGCCGTCTTAGGCTTGAGGGCCCGCCGGGCAACTCCCTTGGACCCTAGTCATCAAGGGAGGCCTCTCACAATGCCACCCTGGGTCCGGAAGGGCCCGTACGGAGCGCCCCGACAGCGTTTTCGTTCGATCTCTGCAACGCTGCGGCGACCGCTGGCCACCTTCTGGCACTACGTATGGTTCAGTCACCCACAGACATCGAGTTCATGGGGGCAATTGAGCATGATACGGAGACCCTCTACGAGCTCCTCAACAAGGAGCCAGGATCGTTCTCTAGCTTGGATTCCAGTAGGAGGAGCCACCACCCTTCCCGGGAATGCTTCATGGCACAGACCCCCAAGGGTCACGTCGAAAGTGTCTCCAGGGAAGAGGTCACCCCTACAAACAACCCTGACGGCGGATCCGGGGAAGAGACGGCAGCTCCATCTCGCCTAAGGATGGAGCAGCTGAGGGCCCGTCAGCAAGAGATCGATGAGGCCGGGCAAGGGCTCGTCCGGGAGTACGCGGACATCAATCGCGAGATTGAACGCCACAAAGACGGGGGGCGCGCGCGTGCCATGGCCCGCACCGTACAAAAAAGGATCCTCACCGATGATGGGACCCTTCCTCACTTTGCCCGAGCCAGCCAGAACATCGCCGCAGCAACCGCCTTGCTCCATGGCCTTCCGGAGGCCACGACGTCCGAGGATCGCCGCGCCCGCCGAGAAATTCGCACGTTGCTCGAGCATGCGGCGGCGCAGCAGGCGGAAAGTTTGTTGTCTCGACGACGCGAACCCAACACCAGCCAGCGCACGCCCTCAGTGCATCCCACCAGGGACGCGTCCATTCACCAAACACCGCCCGCCGGTAGGCAGCCCTCCGCCGTCCCAGTACATCAACGCCTCGACCATGGCCGCGACGTACGCAACATCATCGACGCTCGGAAACACGCCCATGGCGACGATGGAGAAGCAGCACGCCGTGGCTACCATCCCTGACATGGCGGACACTACGAAAGCAACGAAGACCGAAGCCCGAGCCCTGGCCTGCTAGGTCCTCAGGCCTTCGGTCGGCACATCCTCAACGCCGCGTTCCCCCTAAGGTATCGACCGCCTACCAACATCCCTAAAAATTCTGGCGAAACAAATCCCGGGCTTTGGCTCGAAGACTATCGGCTTGCATGTCAGGCCGGTGGTGCGAGTGATGACAATTTCATTATTCGCAATCTCCCACTGTTCTTGGCCGATTCGGCGCGAGCATGGCTGGAGCACCTACCGTCCAATGCTATTCAGAGTTGGGCGGATCTGATGGAGATCTTCGTGGGCAACTTCCAGGGCACGTACAAACACCCTGGAAACCCATGGGACCTTAAGAACTGCCGCCAGAAGGCCGACGAAACCCTTCGCGGGTACATTCGGTGCTTCTCTCGGCAGTGCAACGAGCTCCCTAACGTCGCCAATGCCGACGTGATAGGAGCCTTTCTGTCCGGAACAACCTATGAATCCCTGGTCCACAAGCTAGGACGCAGGGGCCCGCAGACTACCAAGGAACTCCTGGACATCGCCACCAGTCATGCCTCTAGAGAGGAGACGGTCGGAGCCATCTTTGATCGCTCCGACGGAAAGATAAGGCGGGACGAGGACGCCGACGAAGGCACCTCCAACCATCCCGTCAAAAGGAAGAATAAGAAGCAATGGCGCGACAACTCGCTCGTGGCCGCTACTGACCGCAAAGTTGGCCGGAAGCCCACGGAGGGCACTCCGAACCACTTCGAGAAAATGCTCGAGGGGCCATGCCCAAACCACGCCTTCTCGGCCAAGCATCTATACAAGGATTGCGGCCTCATGCGCAAATACTTGGCCGGGGGCCTTAACAAAGGGGAGCAGGGGAAGGAGCCTATTCCCACCATAGACGACGCAGAGGAGAAGGACGACGCCTTCCCAACGCCGATCGGCGCCCTCATGATCTTCGGAGGATCGACGGTCTATGACTCCAAGCGTCACCAGAAACTCACGCGCCGCGAAGTCTATACAGCCGGACCAGCCACGCCAGCCTTCCTCCGGTGGTCGGAATCCGCCATAACCTTCGACTGGACTGACCATCTGGATGCCGTCCCACATCCGGTAAGGTACCCGCTTGTCGTCGATCCGATCGTCGGACCAAAGCGGCTCACAAAAGTACTGATGGACGGAGGCAGCGGCCTCAACATCATGTACGCCAAGACTCTCGACGAGATGGGCGTCGAATGAACAAACCTCTGCCCCATCCGAGCGCCTTTCCATGGCGTCGTGCCTGGTAGGCAAGCCGTGCCACTGGGGCAGATCGACCTGCCCGTCACTTTTGGGGATCGGTCCAATTACCGGACTGAGACCCTCACCTTTGACGTAGTGGGGTTCCCGAGGACTTTCCATGTCATTCTGGGACGACCATGCTACGCGAAGTTCATGGCCATCCCCAACTATACGTACCTTAAGCTGAAGATGCCGGGCCCCCGTGGGGTCATCACCATCGGCACCTCCTTCCAGCGCGCTTATGAGTGCGAGGTCGAATGCTGCGGACACGCATCCACAGTCATCGCCTCCGAAGAACTCACCACCCTCAGGGAAGAGGTCGTTGAAGAGGCACCCGACGCGAAGAAATCAACCGGGTCGTTCGAATCAGCAGAAGGCTCCAGGGAGGCCCTCTTGGACCCCAGCAGCTCTGAGGGTAAAAAAGTCTGTATCGGGACCACGCTCTCTTCCGAGTAGGAAAGCACGCTCGTCGACTTCCTCCACGACAACAAAGACATCTTTGCATGGAAACCCTCGGATATGCCGGGCATCCCGAGGGAGGTCACCGAGCATACTCTCTAGATCCTCCCAGGCTCCAAGCCGGTAAAGCAACGCCTACACCGCTTCGACGAGGAGAAACGCAGGGCCATCGGTGAGGAGATAGCCAAACTGCTAGCCGCAGGATTTATTAAGGAAGTATACCACCCAGAGTGGTTGGCGAATCCCGTTCTTGTGCGAAAAAAGAGCGGGAAATGGAGAATGTGTGTCGATTATACCAGCCTCAACAAAGCGTGTCCAAAGGATCCATTTCCTTTGCCACGAATAGACCAAATAGTTGATTCCACCTTAGGGTGCGAAACCCTCTACTTCCTTGACGCATACTCCGGTTACCACCAAATCGCGATGAAAGAGTCCGACCAGCTCACAACATCTTTTATCACCCCCTTTGGATCGTTTTGTTACATTTCAATGCCTTTCGGTCTGAAGAATGCTGGGGCAACGTACCAGCGTTGTATGCTCAGTTGCTTCGGAGACCTCATCGAGCGAACTGTTGAGGCCGATGTCGATGACATCGTAGTCAAATCCAAACGAGCTGACCACCTTGTCGCCGACCATGAGCAAACCTTTGCGAAACTTTGGGCAAACGGCATCAAACTCAATCCCGAAAAATGTGTTTTTGGGGTCCCGAGGGGTATGCTGCTCGGCTTCATCGTCTCCGAGCATGGCATCGAAGCTAACCCGGAGAAAATATCAGCCATCACAAGGATAGGCCCGATTCAAAACATAAAGGGGGGTTCAGCGGATCACAGGGTGCCTTGCCGCCCTCAGCTGATTCATTTCACGCCTCGGCGAACGAGGACTCCCCCTTTATCGACTCCTGAAGAAATCTGACCGCTTCGAGTGGACAGCCGAGGCTCAGGAGGCGCTTGACATGGTTAAGTGATTTTTAACTAAACCTCCGATCCTAGTTCCTCCATGCAACGGAGAATCCCTCCTACTGTATATATCGGCCACCACCCAAGTAGTCAGCTCTGCCTTAGTGGTAGAACGAGAGGAAGAGGGGCACGCTTTCAAGATACAGCGCCCTGTATATTTCATCAGCGAGGTGTTGTCTGACTCCAAAACCCGCTACTCCCAAATCTAGAAACTCCTCTACACCATCCTCATCACCAAAAGGAAGCTACGCCACTACTTCGAGTCACACCCCGTGACAGTAGTGACGTCGTTCCCCCTCGGCGAGGTCGTCCGTAGCCATGACGCTACGGGAAGAACCGCAAAGTGGGCACTCAAGCTGATGGATCAGGGCATTTCTTATACCCCCCGAACGGCGATCAAATCCCAGGTACTGGCTGACTTCATCGCAGAGTGGACCGAGGTTCAGATGCCACCGGCGGCCGTCGATCAAGAGTACTGGACAATGTACTTCGATGGATCACTGATGAAGAAAGGCGCCGGGGCAGGACTAGTTTTTGTATCTCCCCTCGGGGTCCACATGAGGTACATGGTTCGGCTTCATTTCCACTCATCAAACAATACTGCAGAATACGAAGCGCTCGTCAACGGCCTACGAATCGCCATCGAACTGGGCATCCGACGCCTCGACGTTAGGGGCGACTCTTAGCTGGTCGTCAACCAGGTCATGAAAGAGTCATGCTGCCACGACGCCAAGATGGAGGCATACTGTCAAGAAGTCCGACGGCTGGAGGACAAGTTCGACGGCCTCGAACTCAATCACATCCCAAGGCGCCTCAACGAAGCAGCCGACACGCTTGCGAAAGCAGCGTCCGGTCGAGAGCCAGTCCCGGCAGGCGTCTTTGCCAGTGACCAACAAAAACCCTCAGTATGCTACACGGGGTCGGAACAAGCCAACGATGGCCCATCTAGTCCGACCCCAGGGGCCGATCCTCCAACTGCTCTGCCCGACCCCGAGGTCATGGAGCTTGAAGAGGACCCAGCAGCGGAGTCTGACCCTCCCGATGACTGGAGAATGCTTTACCTCGACTACCTCCTCCACGACATACTACCGGCAGATAAGACGGAAGCCCGATGGCTCGCACGACGCGCCAAGTCCTTCGTTCTTGTAGAGGGGCGAACTCTACAAACGGAGTCACATCGGGATTCTACAACTCTATATCCCTGGCGAACAGGGAAAACTCCTGCTGGGCAACATCCATGGTGGAGTCTGCGGTCATCATGCCGCACCAAGAACTTTGGTTGGAAATGCATTCCGACAAGGTTTCTACTGGCCCACCACAGTAGTCGATGCCAAGCAAATTGTACGCACCTGCGAAGGGTGCCAGTACTACGCTCAGCAAACACACCTCCCGGCCTAGGCTCTCTAGATGATCCCCATCACGTGGCCCTTCACGGTCTGGGGGCTCGACCTAGTTGGGCCACTCAAAAAGGCGCCCGGGGGCTTTACCCACCTGCTTGTCACCATAGACAAGTTTACAAAATGGATTGAAGCTCGACCAATATCCACGATCAAATCCGAGCAAGCGGTCCTGTTCTTCCTTGACATCACCCATCGCTTTGGAGTACCGAACTCCATCATCACGGACAACGGCACACAGTTCACCGGTTGGAAATTCGTTCGATTCTGTGATGAACAACACATCCGAATCGACTAGGCAGCCGTCGCACACCCCCGAACGAACGGGCCGGTCGAGCGCACAAATGGCATGCTCCTTCAAGGCCTCAAACCCAGAATTTTCAACCGGTTGAACAAGTTCGGCGCGCGCTAGCTCGCTGAGCTCCCAGCCGTGCTCTGCAGCCTAAGGACAACTCCTAGTCGGGCCACCGGCTACACACCCTTCTTATTGGTCTACGGTTCCGAGGCTGTTCTTCCAACGGACCTTGACTATGGAGCGCCAAGAATCAGAGCATACGACGAACAGGGAGCCGAGGCATCCCACCAAGACGCCATGGACCAGCTAGAAGAAGGCCGCGACGTCGCCCTCCTCCGTTCGGCCAAGTACCTGTAGGCGTTGCGACGGTACCATAGCCGACGGGTGCGGGGTCGAGCCTTCAATGTCGGAGACCTCGTCCTCCGCCTTGTGCAGAGCAACAAGAACCGCCACAAACTCTCCCCGCCCTAGGAAGGGCCCTACGTCGTCGCGGAAGTACTTCGCCCAGGCGCCTACCGGTTGAAAACCATCAACGGCGAGGTCTTCACCAATGCCTGGAACATTGAGCAGCTACGTCGTTTCTATCCTTAAAATAAGCATACACTTTTCCTTATCAAATTTTGTTATAACAAAACCTCGATCCTTAGTGACTTCCAACCCCTGCAAGTCGCGAGGGGTCAGACCTCACTCGGGGGCTGTCATGTGATCATAACATGTGACATATGTAATACAAGTATTGCGCTTGCAAAACCTCCTGTGTTATATTTATAAACATTCTCTAAGTTTTCCATTCCTCTCATAAACGAGTCCTAAGGGCTAAGATTTTGGGAACTAATTCTGAATACGACTGGTAGGACTGCGGGACACCCACGCCCCAGCGGCTACAACCTCTTTGCTCACCAGCTCAATCAGAATTAGTTCGCCCACGTTCCTAGTTTATTATGACTTAGACCATGAGAGGGGTCGGAAAGCACTAAAATCTTTTCTACAAAAGGAGAAAGATAAAAATTGCTTGCCATAAGCAAAAGATGTAAATTTGTTCATTTTTGCACAAATTCGTCACTTAGAAAGCGATTTCATTACAAAAAGGAACAATATACTTGTAAATTCAGAGGATTGTTTACTCGGGGGCTTCCCCAGAAAATTATTCAATTACAGTCTCTGCTTAACTCTACTACAAGTACTACTGCGGTCGCCGCGCCACGCTCTCCATCGGCGATGCCCGGGGCGTGTACACGGGCCAGCTCGTTTACTGCGGTCGCCGCGCCACGCTCTCCATCGGCGACATCCCGATATCCCGCCGCTTCACAGGATCCTCGAAGGCACCGTCATCTGCAACGCCTCCGCCAGGGCGTCCGGGGACTACGCCATCGTCGTCAGCCGCAACCCCGACAGCGACGCCTCCACCTAGGGCCCAGAAGCTCGGTGGCCGGCGTAACTAAGGAAGGGTCTGCGAACGATCCGAAATCAAGGGCACAAGCACCAGTTAGGTCAGCCCTGAATGAGTTCCCCGCAAACGGGATGCCATGACCCTCTCGGAAAAACATCCAGTTGACGAAAAACTAAGTCCTTCAGCCTTACCCGCGAAGGGACCGATACAACCCCTCGGGCGACTCTACTCGAATCACCCGAGGGCTCGGGGGCTACACCCATCGGGTGCGCTCGCGCGCACCCTCTGGCAAAGTAACTTCGATGAAGTAAAAAAACACCCTCCAGGCGGTTCTACTCGAATCACCTAGAGGCTCGGGGGCTACTGTTAGGGACCTAATACCGGGGTACCCCAGAAGGTGGAACCAATAACCACCGAACGTTAAAAACTTCTGGACGCATAACAGCACCGTTTCATCCCTTGTTCGAATAATAGGAGTTTGGTTCTGCCTCGCCTGACGCCTTTTGAAATAGCTCTGCCTCGCCCGAGGGCTCAGGGTTAGTCTCCGTCTCGTCCGACGCCTTTGGGGCGGGCTCGGTCCCGCCCGAGGGCCGAGGGATAGACTCCATGTCGCCCGACGCCTTTGGGGTGGCTCTGCCTTGCCCGAGGGCTCAGGGCTAATCTCCGTCTCACCCGACGCCTTTAGGGCGGGCTCGGTCTCGCCCGAGGGTTGAGGGATAGATTCCGCCTCGCCCGACCCCAGAGGGGCAGGGTCGGTCTTGCCCAAGAGATAGGGATTGGTCTCCGTTTCGCCCGACGGCAAGGAATGAGCCCCACCCTGCTCCATATCTAAAGACTGGATTCATCTTACCTGACAACTTTTCCACGTTCCCTCAAGATGATAGGTACAAGGCGAGACAAGACGTTCGGGTCAACCATGGCTCCAAGGACCATACCCTGCGCCCTGGCAGGAAAAGTACTGCCAGGGGATGACGAGACAGGTGCTTTAGACCCTTCCGGGTGCCGCAGAGCCTGAAAGGTTGTATAGGTGCGTGAACCTCGCCCTGTAGAGTTGTAGGCGCCGCCTTCAACCCTGGGACACGGAACCCAACGAAGATATACGACAACCACTACGCTCCAGAGAAGGATGTGCTATCTTCACGAACGACGGATATTCCGTCACCACGCTATGGACCCGAGGGAGCGGCGCCCGCTTCCCGACCCCTCAGGTCCACCAAGTCAGAAGGCCTTGACCACGGCGTTACGCCGGACCCCGACCCCTCGTCCCTCCGATAAAGACTCACAGAAACCAAAAGGCGTGCGGAGCAAGGCCGGGAGAGGCTAATAAGTCAAAACCACTGTACTACAGCCCATACCCTGCGCAGGGCAGCGTTCTGTAATCAACCTGACATTCTACAGAGACATCGACAGTATTGTAGGCACTTATCTTCCTTCACACTCATCAGGATGAAAAAGGAGGCCGGGTAGACGTGAGCCACAAGATTAGGCAAAGCCCTTATCCTTATAAAGACAACCCCTTCATCTATAAAAGGGGATGCGCTTCTCCCATCAAGAGGGGAACAGGGGACCGAACAATAGAAGAACACATACACACAGTCAAGCAAGGAAGATCTTGACCTCCTTTCGACCCTTCCATCAGAGACTTGGGACCAATTCTTCTCTCGATCGTTTGTACCCCTTAATACAGACCGTTTACGGTGCTAATAATACGAGCAGCAATAAACTGGACGTAGGGACATTCGGCCCGAACCAGTATAAATCTTGTATCCTTTAGCGCACCATCCGAGCCCAACGCGCATTACTATAAATTTACTTGCCGGTGCTTGTACGAAACACCGACACAACACTATCACCAATTTATCAAAAAAATCCTACAAATCTATATCTTACAATATTAAGCATCTCAAATTAATTAGATAACTTCCAAAAATATTATAAAACCATGTGAAAAAATATACTAGCAGATAGATCATGATTTTAGGAATCTAACAAAATTAGTTTCATAATTTTCGGTTAACTACACAATTTTATATTAAATTTATAAGTTTATCTTAGAAACTAAATTAGAAAATGCTTAGAAAAGAAAAAAGACCGGTGGCCATCATTCGGCCTAGCAGCCTGGCAGCCCAGCGCGGAGCGCGGCCCGCACGCAAGACGGCCCACGACGGGGAGCCCGCGCTGGCACTTTAGCAAAGGGTAAAGTCCAATTTACACCCTCCAATTTTCACCAAAGTCCGGATTTCAACCTTGAATTTGAAAACCGGATAACTTTGGCCCTCCAATTCTTAAAACCGTTCAACTTTCGACCTTCTGGGCGGTTTTGCGGGTGAACAGTAACTTTTGATATTTTTGGGTGGCGTTGAAATTTTATATTATTTTTTCAAGCATCTTAACGTCCTCAAATGAAAAAACTCAAAACTAGAAAGTTGTAGACCTCGTCGAGGTCTACAATTTACATATAAAAATTATCTTCATCCGACATCGTATTGAAGGGTTTTCTATTTTTTGAAATTTGAGTCTCATCACGCGACAAAATATGGTGCTGAAATTTTATATTATTTTTTCGAGCATCTTACTGTCCTTAAATGAAAAAACTAAAAACTACAAAGCTGTAGATATCATCGAGGTCTACAATTTACACATAAAAATTATCTTCATCCGACATCGTATTGAAGGGTTTTCTATTTTTTTGAAATTTGAGTCTCATCACGTGACAAAACAATTTATCGCGTGATGAGACTCAAATTTCAAAAAATAGAAAACCCTTCAATACGATGTCGGATGAAGATAATTTTTATATGTAAATTGTAGACCTCGATGAGATCTACAACTTTGTAGTTTTGAGTTTTTTCATTTGAGGTCAGTAAGATGCTCAAAAAAAGAATACAAAATTTCAGCATCATATTTTGTCGCGTGATGAGACTCAAATTTCAAAAAATAGAAAACCCTTAATACTATGTCGGATGAAGATAATTTTTATATGTAAATTGTGGACCTCGACGAGATCTACAATTTTGTAGTTTTGAGTTTTTTCATTTAAGGACGTTAAGATGCTTGAAAAAATAATATAAAATTTTGGCGCCACCCAAAAATATCAAAAGTTACTGTTTACCCACAAAACCGTCCAAATGGTTGAAAGTTGAACGGTTTCGAGAGTGGGAGGGCCAAAGTTATCCGATTTTGAAGTTTGAGGTTGAAATTCAGACTTTGGTAAAAGTTAAAAGGTGTAAATTGAACTTTACCCTTTAGCAAATGAGTGTCTCGTGGTGTGTGCCTGTGCACTACCGTGGGTGGGCCCCGCTGGAGTGTTGCCCTGCTCACGTTAGGACATTTGGGGCGTGTTTATTTCCCTGCACAAGGGTGGCCCGTTCATGTGAGATGGAGGCAGGCAATCTTCCTTGTTTTGTTTACCTGGATAGGGTGTTGGCTGGCCATGTATTGTTTGTTTGCCTGCACTACAGGTGGGCCCTAGCCTTTTTACTCACAGCAGCTCTCTCACATAGCCCAAGGCTGAAGCATGCAAGCCAGACTCCAGAAAAATAGGGCCTATTTGAAATCTTGGCTCAGCCTTTGGGCCATGCCCAATGAATGCAGCTGCGCCTGTTTGTTTTCCTGAAGACCACGAGAGCCTGGCCAGCGCGGTTAAAGCACCCATGGGCTAGCCCAGGGGGAAACGAAAATGACTCTCGTTCCTCGTGGGCCATATTTAGGAATTTTATAATTTTTCATATTACATCTAAATTAGATAAATAGTATCTATTTTAATTATCTTAACGTACTTTTCGCAATGATGCAGCCCATTTTCAAAATTTGAGATTGTTTTTAACAATGAATATTTGAATTAGTATTTAAGTCCTTTTGCAATAAATTGTAAGTGCTCCATATATTATATATCTTTTAAAACAACTCTAGAGTACCAAAACTTATGAAACTTATTAAATTAAGACATATTAGATAGCGTGTTCGTACGTTGCTATGGGACAACTAAATCTTTTGTACTAAAAACACACGGATCGCACGATAAGATAACAATACTGTTAAATTAAATACCGACGTTAAAGTGACATTTAATTCAAAAAGCAAAGTTCGTGAAATTAACACAGTCACGGAGAGCACGACGTCGCAGGCTCACAAACTCTACTGTATAGACTTTTTCGTGATACGACTAAGATAATATTTTATATCGGCAAAAAGAATTCTACGATATCTATTTCTTTCATGCGCCAATAAATCCATGAATAAGTTCCGTTGCATCTCCATATAATCATGTACAGACAGGTTCGAGTATATATGCAAATAGGTTCGTGCCCGTGCGTTGCTACGAGACAGCTAAACTTTTATACTAAAAACACACGGATCGCATGATAAGATAACAATACTGTAAAAATATATGACCGACGTTAAAGTGACATTTAACCAAAAAGCTAAGTTCGTGAAATTTACATAGTCATAGAGAGCGTGGCATCGCAGGCTCGCAAACTCTACTGTGTAAATCTTTCCGTGATGTGGCTAAGATCATTTTTTATACCAGCAGGAAGAGATTTCTGATATCCATTTCTTTTGTGTGCCAATAAATCCACGAATAAGTTCCACCATGTCTCCGTACCATCCTGTACACGGCGCTGGCAAGCGAATTAGCGCATGTTTAGTCCTCCTAATTGATATCTAAAAATTCAATGTGACAGGGACTAAAGTTTAGTCCTGGGATCCGAACACCCCCTAACTCTCGACTCCTGCTGGCTGCTCACTTGCACCACCATGCCTATGTGCCTGCACGTATATACTCTAATGCCAGAACATCTAAGATGGTTTTTATTGTCCACCCTTTGAAAATATCGTAACTTTAAGGTTGTCATTTGTGTATGCTGTAGAATTAGGATGCTTTGCACTGATCCATGAGGGTGTCCATGAGAGTTGAAATTTTTGATGCCATTATGATGTCTAAGCTTACCGATCAGATAGAGATGAACTTGATTGTTAAAATATTTTCAACACTGCTTTTATATACTCTCTCTGTCCCAAAATAGAATTCATTCTCGCTTCCCGAGAAGTCAACTTTTTTTAACTTTGACCAATTATATATAAAAGAATATTATTATTTATAATACATAATTAGTATCATTACATAGACCATTGAATATATTTTTATAATAAACTTCTTTGAAGATATAAATGTTGCACGTATTTTTTACAAACCTAGTCAAAGTTGAGAAAGTTTGACCTGCACGCATCCCATAACGACTTATATTTTAGGGCAGAGGAAGTATATGCTAATGAGAGTAGTCAACTGGAAGTCGTGATGAACACAACAATACTTTCATATTATATGCTAATGGGAGCACGAAGAAATACATGGGAATGGATCTATATACTAATGGTGGGAATATTCGTTTAGAAAATTACAGAAGGTTCACCAGTCTCACCATGTATAACCTGCACATCTTTTATTTGGCACCACTGATGTTCTCAAGGAGCAGCCACTTTTTAATTTTAGGTCTACATACTGGAAACACTAAAATTAAAGGCCAACCTCATTGAGTCGTCTTGCTTGATCTTTGCCAATTGTCTTGCTTGAGCTTTGCGAACAAATTATACCTGTCGGTGTTTTGGACTGGTGGACCCTCAACCAACTAGTAAAAATGTACTGCGTGCCTCTAATCCTAGATGGTGATGCAAAGAGACACAAGGTTTATACTGGTTCAGGCAATAGGTGCCCTACGTCCAGTCTGAGAGATCGATCTTGTATTCCTTGCACCGGAGTGCTTGTAGTAGGGGGTTACAAGCTGGGCGAGAGAGGGAGCTAGTCCCAGGTCTCTACGTGGAGCGGTATGGGTTACTTGAGATGTTGATCTCAAGCAGCGGAGAAGCGTGCGGATCACATAGTGTTGAGCATGTGTTCGTCTGAGCGTCTAAGTCTACCATCCGTCTGCGATCGTCTGTCCCTCTTAGAAACGGCCCCAGTCTCTCCCTTTTATAGTTGAAGGGGGGACAGGGGTGATACATATGTTTGCTACGCGGCGTCTTATGAGCGGAGGTGGCGTGCCTGATCCTTGTAGCTTGCTATTGTGGCGGCATGGTCGACGGAGCGGTCTTGTCCTTGATGCACTGGAGCAACGCGCCAGTCACACCCGATCTTGTGCGACGTGGGAGCTCCAGTGATAGCTTGACGCAGGGCATGGCGGACGACGTGCCAGTCGCTGTGCGTTGATAGTGTAAAGGGCCGAGGCTCAGTTGGTACCGAGGCCGAGCCATCGTGGGGGGCTCGGCGGGCGCGGATCCCGAGACTACTGAGACCCTGAAGCGGATTGCCAAGGCTTAGAGGGTGCAGTTGGTCCTTTACACTAAATCCGAGGCTACAGGTGCCCAGACCTGACCCCCCACGACACACTGTCCTCGGAGCAGTTGGGGTTAGGCAGCACAGTGCAGCACGGGCGTCAGTCGTGGGCACAGTGCCGAGTACAGCGGCCAGTAACCCCTACCCCATCCCGTCTCGGACGGCATGGTGTTGATGCGACTCCCATTTAGTCAGTCGCTCTGCTGTGTCGAGCCGTCGTCCAGCTGACATCGCGGGAGTGGTTGGTTACATTAATTGGACGTGATGTTCTGTTAGGGAAATCGATCGAGGTAGAGGCGACGGGGTTGTCGCCAAGCCAGCCTCGAGCGAGGCGGAGAATCGGCACCTCGTCCGAGGCTTTACGTGCGGGGCCTCGAGCGAGACGGAGAATCGGTTTCCCGTCTGAGGCCATACGTGCGAGGCCTCGAGCGAAGCGGAGAATCGACACCTCGTCCGAGGCTTTATGCGCGGGGCCTCGAGCGAGACGGAGAATCGGTACCCCCAGACAAGGTGAGGGTTAGCCAGTAGTTGTCTCTTGGCTTTGATTTGACAGGGTCTAAGCGATTTTTTTGGTTTTCGCTTAGGAGACCCCTTTTTATGGTACCCGATAGTAGCCCCCGAGCCTCAGGGAGAGTGTGAGCGCTCTTCCTGAGGTTTTGATGAGACTCGGCTCGTGGTAGCTCCTGGCGGGATGGTGTTTCGTACTCGAGGCCTCGGTGGGTGCGCGCGAGCGCACCCACCGGGTGTAGCCCCCAAGGCCCTAGAGAAGTGGATTTATTCCTCTAGGGGCTTTTCTCATGTCGCGTGAGGGGTTTTATAGCATTTGCTGAGCCCATGAGTGCGAGTTCGAGTTGCTGGGTCTTCGGCTTGGTTGTAGGAAGAGCCCCCGAGCCTTTGCGTGGAGCAAGAGAGCGATAAGGAGTTTCCCTATCTTTTTTGTGTGGCCCTCGCGCATCCTTTTCGTTTGAAAGGAGGGGTGGAGGGTGTCAGGCTACCCTCGGTGGGCGCGAGCAGTGACACCTCCGGTAAGCTATTATCGGGTAAGTCCAAGTGGAGGCCCATGCCCCATTCGATAGGGGTCGTCTGGTGGTCTGAGGACGTACTCCAAAAGTACCAGAGGGCTTCTCTAATGGTTCCCAGGGCCGTTCGATTGGCCACGGGGGCTCGATGCCTCCCTACGGTGGGATCCCATTCAGAGACTTCCCTACCGGTCTCGGACACGACTTAGGGCATCCCGAGCAATCACTTGCTCGGGCCTTGGCCATGTACGGGCTCGCCCATAGTCATCCCTGACTCTGTTGTCCTAGGGCAGCTGTCGAGACCCTCGTAGGCCCAGCCTTCGAACACCTGGACCGTAATGGGCTTGGTGCCCTTTATCGCGTCTTTTCGAGCCTCCGAGTGCAAGCTTGGGTCGCTGGTATTTGACTTGGTTGCAGGAAGAGCCCCCGAGCCTCCGCCCGGAGCGATAGGGCGGTCAGGAGTTCCCTTGGCTTTTTGTGCGACCCTCATGCATCCTTTTCATTCAGAAGGAGGGGTTGTTTGCCGAGCCCTCGAGTGCGAGCCTAGGTCGCTGGGTCTCGGCTGGGTTGCAGGAAGAGCCCCCGAGCCTCTGCACGGAGCGAGAGGGCGATCAGGAGTTCCCCTGGCTTTTTGTGCGACCCTCGCGCATCCTTTTTGTTTGGAAGGAGGGGTTGTTTGCCGAGCCCTCGAGTGTGATTTTGGGTCGCTGGGTCTCGGCTGGGTTACAGGAAGAGCCCTCGAGCCTCCGCACGGAGCGAGAGGGCGATCAGGAGTTCCCCTGGCTTTTTGTGTGACCCTCGCGCATCCTTTTCGTTCGGAAGGAGGGGTTGTTTGCTGAGCCCTCGAGTGCGATTTTGGGTCGCTGGGTCTCGGCTGGGTTGCAGGAAGAGCCCCCGAGCCTCCGCACGGAGCGAGAGGGCGATCAGGAGTTCCCCTAGCTTTTTGTGCGACCCTCGCGCATCCTTTTCGTTTGGAAGGAGGGGTTGTTTGCCGAGCCCTCGAGTGCAATTTTGGGTCGCTAGGTCTCGGCTGGGTTACAGGAAGAGCCCCCGAGCCTTCGCACGGAGCGAGAGGGTGATCAGGAGTTCCCCTAGCTTTTTGTGCGACCCTCGCGCATCCTTTTCGTTTAGAAGGAGGGGTAGAGAATGCCAGGCTACCCTCGGTGGGCGCGAGCAATGACACCTCCAGTGAGCTGTTATCGGGTAAGTCCAAGTGGCAGAACCGCCTAATCTAATGCCTCACAGGAGTGCTTGTCTTCCATTAGACACTAAGCACTCAAGGGAGAACACTAAATTACTCGGTTCTGTCGAGCACACCCTAGGGGAGAACCTGAAAATCCACATTTTTGCCATCAGGATCACAAATGAGAGAATAAAGCTTACATCATCAGAGTATAATATTTATTACTACAACAGCGGAATGAAATCATATTATCAGAGTTTTGAATAATTTAATTGAACAACAGAATATAAACATGTGAACAGAGTTACAGCGGAAATAAACATCTATTAATGACATGATGAAGTATTGATATATACACTATGACAATAGATTATGAAACTTTCATTTATAAAAGCATTTGGTAAGAGTTATAAATAGCAACTACGATCGCAGCGTAAAGGAATCCTCGCTGAGCCCACCAGGAGGAATCCACACACAAAGGTCAGCTCTAGCATCCACCTGGCACCTGCAACAGGGGGAATAAAACCCTGAGTACTCAATTGTACTCAGCAAGACTTACCCGATAGGAGGAAAGAAAAGACTCCAAGGGTATGCAAGGCTTTCTGGCTGGTGGGTTTATTGCATTTGCAGGAAGCATTACTAAGCGTGAGTCCTTATATTCAATTTTTATTAGTAGCCGCATTGGTTCATTAATTAACCATTCTATGTAAGCACCTGTGCTACTTTCAAGAAGGTGGTAAGGAATCATATTTCCTTACTACGATGCTAAACCATAGACAAGCCGTACCGGATAGCCCGGCGATTCGCGAATCAATGCCCCCAGCTGGGTACCCTGAAAACACACGCCCCGCTTGTACCCTAGGCACAAGTAGGACCAACCCATCACTCTCCTGTCCTGGGTGTCCAGGTCCCTGTCCAAACTAGGACTCCAACCCCCGCCCCTGAGTCCCGGACTCAGTGCGGCACAAGGACCTCCTCCACAAAAAACAAACCCTGACAGTCGGTCCGGAAAGAGCCGGATCCGCGACAAGAGACCAACAAGTCTTCCAAGCACCCATACACAAGTATGTGCTCAGGATAATAAGTCTGCGACCTGCCTAGAGTCATATGCAACGATCGGTCCTTAACCGACCAGACAGGGAAAAACACTGTAACCAAGCTATGCCCTGTGTCCACAGCGACACAACTCCTTACACTCACCAATACCCAAACCATATCCCTGCCTTGTCACCATTTCCTTTCCACCATTTTCACATTTTCCGAGTGATAGTAATCCAATAATATATTTCCTATGTCTCGCGAGTGACAGGCAATCACTCGACTTCTACCGGAATCCTGTAGCATAGCATTCTACACGATCCTGTCATACTAGTAAGACTCATAGGATAAGGATATATATGCAAGTGGTTTCATTCAACTCCTTGAAACTTAATGCACAATTATAATTTCAACTGCAGAAAAGTAGGGGTTATGCACCGGGGCTTGCCTGGGTAAAATATAATTAGAAGTTAGCTTTCCATCATGGCGACATGATCTCCAAAAGCACCATTTCTTCAGCAACTCCCGATGACTCCGTGATCCATCGACGTCCCTATCATGATATGCAATGTAATGAAATGCAAGGGTACGATCAACTGACTAAAATCATGACTCGTATAAATACGCTCTACGTCTCTCAAGTGAACGAGCTAGTTCTAACGACGACCGTACTTAGGCTACATATCCATGTTGTCGCATAAGACGTTATTTCTCAGCAATTCTTTTAGTTATATAAACCAACGGTGTTTCTTTATTCGTAATAGGACATCATTATTTATCTAGCAACTAATTATTCTAGAGCTACAAAAATTACGATGAGCAGCTAATATTGCTAGGAATCTACGGTAAAGATTTCAGATCCAATACTATTACCAATTTATCAAGGAAGTTCCTACAAGTTTATATTTTTTATAATATTAAGTATCTTCGAATAATTATATGGCTCCCAAGAATATTATCCAACTATATGAACAAATTATACTAGCAGGTAGATCATGATTTTATGAGACTAACAAAACTAGTTTGACATTTTTATGATTTTCTATGATTTATTACCAATTTTCCAATATTCAGATGATTACTAAAATTAACAAAATACCGAAAAGAGAAATGACTCTTGGTCCCAAAGCGGCCCACCTCGCCTGGACCAGCGGCCACAGCAGCCCATGCGGGGCTGGCGCGTACCGACACGGGGCGGGCTCGGGTAGGCGCGAGCGGCTCGGACGCCTCGGCGACCAGCCGGCCCAGCACAGCGTGGCAATCTGGCCCAGCAGATGGGCGCGCGGCGGCCCAGCGGAGGCCAGCAGGCCGGGGAGTGAGCGGCCCAGCGCACACTCAGCGGCAAGCCGGCCTAGTGCACGGCCTGCCCCCAAACCGGCCAAGCAATTTTAGCAAAAACGTCCCTGCGCTTCGATGAATTTAACCCGCAGTCCCGAGTCCTATTTACTGAGTCACGTATTTTGCAAATAAAACCCTGTATAACATATTAGCTTGGATTTATACCCTTCGTTCACCTTTATCAGACAAAGGAGCAGAGGAGCTGAGGAGCTTCGGCTGGCGATGGAGTTTGCTGTGGTCACGACGGCCAGCGAGGTGGTGGTGCAGGGCGACGCGGAAGGGCAGCGCGGCTGCTGTGGCTCGGCGGAAAGACGCCCGGAGCAGCGGACCACGGCGTAGGGAAGGCGCGAGCCACGATGGGGCAGCACAGCGGGACCGTGGGCCAGCAACCGGCAACGGCGGCCAGGTACCGCGGCCGAGACGGTGGTCGAGACGGCCAGGTACTGCTGCCGTAACATGTATATATATACGTGTATATATATATAACGATTTACTACTTTACACAAATTGTAACGTTTAGGCATAGCAAAATTTCCGCAAACTCGCATTTAAATTGATTCAAAAGCTATATATATAAAAGTATATCGTTCTATTTATGAATGGGTTTTATTTTATTTATAAACGTTGCTTTTCATGCTTAATCTAATAGAACGAACCGTTTGCTATCGATTGGCTCGAATTGCCGTTCGACATTCCTAATTATTTCTACGCCCGACGTGATTCAACTCGAGCATTTACTTGAGTCCGTGAACTAAGTCACACTGGATTCGCGTATCGCGTCGAATACGTTTTAAATAAAAAATCCGAGAAACTCGTTTCGAAAACTTTACTGAGGCCTAAATCGCGGCACTAAAAAGGATCGTAACATCGGGGTGTTACAACCAACCCCCCTTAAAAAGAATCTCGTCCTGAGATTCGAAGCTAGAACCAGAAAAGGGGAAACACGATTACATTCGTAGATCAGGGGTTACACGAAAGATTATACGACTTTGAATACTAAACCACACGGGGATCTAAGGATACATGGTTACAAGCAACTAATACAACCGAGACTTACTCCAGAAGTCGAGATAGACGAGGACAATGGAGAAACAAGATGATTATCCAAATCATGGCGTAGCACCAACAGATCCAGAAACAGTCGACTGAGAAGTAAAACATCATGAATCCTAAGGCCAACTAACCAAGAGAACTTGAACTTCTTCGATGAACCTGACAAACTGACGAACCTAGCTTTACAACATCGACTGGATCTCGTAGCTATGCTCCGAATATGGGGGAATGGGGATGAAGAAGAAGAGCAAGGGCCAAGGATATTTATAGAGGCGAACGGAGAGGGGAAAGCAACACACCGACGATGGATGCGGCAGGGCTGGGGTACACAGACGGTGCATGCTGTGAAGATAAGGTCGGAGACATGGTGCGCTTCATGCGCGAGCGGCAGAGGGGGAAATAAAAGATAGGAAAGGGGGTCCGCTCGACGAGGTAGGCGTGCGGGCGATCGTGTCACCTAAAGAAGAAAGAAAGGGAAGGGGAAATTGGGGGGGGGGTCCGGTACAAGGGACGAGGCGTGAGAGTCGAGAGCCAACCGGATGCTGGGAATAGGAGAAGTGCACAGTGCACAAAGATGGCAAGCACTGCACAATGCCGCGGCCACGCGAAAATGGGATGCTACAGATCCTGACACAGACGGCGTTTGCAGGGCACGCAGCAAAATAACCCGGCATGTGTAGTGCGGTCAACTAAGCACAGGGCTTGGGACAAGATGTCCACTCTGACTTTTGCAACTACTCCTGACTATCCACTGCTAACCTTCCTTGACCACATCCGTCTTTTCTGTAAACCCAGATCATGTCAAACTTTCTTTCTCCAAACCATCTCTTGTGTACCTTGAGAGAACACTTCTGCATCACCCCATTGTGGATTTCCCATTTGAACACCTGAACATTTCCAAGGAGAAAATTTTTAAAACAAAATGGTACGGCGGTGTAACTTGGTAGAGGTACTTGGTCAACAACCTCGATACCAGCGCGTGCCGAGCAGCATCACATGTGACAGCTATTCCACAGGGAGCCCTCGGTTTCGTCGTGGCACCAAGCTTTTAACCAGGCAACTACTACCAACTTACATGCCATGAAGGCAGTGGGGTCGTACCCCACAGAATAAGGGGAGTATTTCAAGGGAAAATTCAAAAACAACAAAAGTTCCCTTCACAACAAGGGACAAGGAATTCAAATCCAACGACGGATTTGTTTTAAAGAAATTCAAGTGTTCTGCTGGGGCATCCACAGTTAGTCGATACAGTGTCCAATAACATCCAATCACAGCTGATCTGCTTGGCTTCTGAATGGCAACTTCTCTTGTAACTCACTTAACATCGCCCTTGAAAACTTGGAGCACGTCTAACGAGACTTTAAAGTAAATGAACACAATAAACACAGCGAAATAATTAAAATGCATGTTCCAACGATCTTATACGGGTACAACATATAGGCATTCAGGCTCCATTCATGACACAGCATTCGCCTACGGTCAGACGATCTCAACAACTACGGACGACGAACAATAGGCAAGAGTACAATACCGGGGGACAGCAACAACAAGCACTGCTACTACGGGACAACATCCCAAGGCAACTAATCTACATCCTCTCATGGCAATGGCTGAGTGAGAGGAACCAAGGGCTCTTCTTCTGACACTTCTGAGGGTGGAGGTGCTGGCGGTGTTGCAACACCAGTTCTTCTTCTTTCAGGCGAGTGGATAGGGATCCCTTCCAAGATCGGGGCATCCTGCCTCTCAGTTGCCAACATCCTCCGTTTAGCCCTGGTGACAAGATAGGCCTCACCTAGCTGATGGATGTGTCGATCTTCTGCCTCCTTTAAAGCTTCCTCCATGGCAGCCTCCTGGCTCTTAGCGGCTGCAGCACTGGCATGCGCTTCAGCGAGCTGCACCTGGAGCATCCGGTTGAAGATCTCGGCTTCCTCGGCGCGCCGTAGGCATGCCCCTAGTTCCAAGGCTTGATGGTCATACTGCTCATCTAGAGCGAACAGATACGTGGCCAAGTGCACCATGGTGGGGCTGTCTTCATGCGCACCCCGCCCTTGCAAAGCCTCCATGCGAGCCTTCCATGCCCGCCGATTCTTGTCCAAAGGAGGAAAGAACCACATGAGGGTTCGGGCAATGGGCTCCACATAGATCTGGCAGAGGTACCGCAAGGCTTTGTGGGCCACAACCCGGTAGGTGTCGATGAAGCGAAACCCGGTTGCGGTCAGACTCTAGGCTTCAGTGTTGTCGAGGAACTCTTCACTCTTCCCCATGTAGACGGTAACCTCACACCGCTCGGTGCCATGCTCCTCATATCCTCATACCCATGACCCTCATACTCAGGATGATCTCTGACTCCGAGCTTTTCACAGTGGCATGCAGGATTCTAGGAAAACCCTCAATGTTTAGGTAGTAGGTACTAACCCAGGCTCCTGCCATCTCTGGTGGTGGTTGCAAGGAAGGCTGAGCAAAAAGCTGGCTCAAGGAAAAGCTAAGTGAGCTAAAGTGCACCGAGTGGTGGTGCCAATGACTAAGTCAGGTTCTGCTTATAAAGGCGGAGCGCTCAGTGGTCCTGCGCTGTTCACCAGGGTTCCCACGCGAGATCACTACGATGAATCGACCAAATTTCGCGCGTTCGAGGCGAGCGACGTGCGATGCCATTACTGACTAGTAGGACTGTAGGGTAAGGGTCCGACAAGAGCGTAGAAAGGGGTACAAAGAGACGTGGGTCACGACCGGCATGAACCACGGGCAAACGTGAAACACGAAGCCATAGTGCAGACCTAACTCTAGAATAGGAACGAGTTAGTCGTGCACAATACGACGCGCGTGACACTTATGGATGGCGTATCTACCAGCAATATGAGCGCTACAATGCACAAACGGGATATGCATGAATGCACGTCCTATACGTCCTTGCACTGTTGCCACATATAGGGCAACCGTTCTTAGAGTTTTGGCACATCGTTCTCTCCCTGTAGCTAGTCGATACTATCAGACTATGCTCGAGTCAGTGTACTTGTAGAAAACTTGATTAAGCCTATCTAAGTCAGTAGAGTGCCATCTATCCTGGATACATAACCATAGTAATAGGGCTACTTATATAACTTCGCATACAAACGCCCAAACTTTTTGCAAAAACAGGTTGTCAAATTTTAGCTTAGAAAAGGTTTTCGAAGTTGTATTTTCTCATTTGTGCTCTGATACCACCTGTGGCAGAACCGCTTAATCTAATGCCTCACAGGAGTGCTTGTCCTCCATTAGACACTAAGCACTCAAGGGAGAACACTAAATTACTCGGTTCCATCGGGCACACCCTAGGGGAGAACCCAAAAATCCACATTTTTGCCATCAGGATCACAAATGAGAGAATAAAGCTTACATCATCAGAGTATAATATTTATTACTACAACAGCGGAATGAAATCATATTATCAGAGTTATGAATAATTTAATTGAACAGCGGAATATAAACATGTGAACAGAGTTACAGCAGAAATAAACATCTATTAATGACATGATGAAATATTGATATATACACTACAATAATAGATTATAAAACTTTCATTTATAAAAGCATTTGGTGAGAGTTATAAATAGCAACTACGATCGCAGCGTAAAGGAATCCTCACTGAGCCCACCAGGAGGAATCCACACACAAAGGTCAGCTCTAGCATCCACCTGGCACCTGCAACAGGGGGAATAAAACCCTGAGTACTCAATTATACTCAGCAAGACTTACCCGACAGGAGGAAAGAAAAGACTCCAAGGATATGCAAGGCTTTCTGGCTAGTGGGTTTATTGCATTTGCAGGAAGCATTACTAAGCGTGAGTCCTTATATTCGATTTTTATTAATAGCCGCATTAGTTCATTAACTAACCATTCTATGTAAGCACCTGTGCTACTTTCAAGCATGTGGTAAGCAATCAGATTTCCTTTGTCCATCTTCCATCTTTTATCTTCCAGTTCTTACTACGATGCTAAACTATAGACAAGCCGTACCGGATAGCCCGGTGATTCGTGAATCAATGCCCCCAGCTGGGTACCCCAAAAACACACGCCCCGCTTGTACCCTAGGCACAAGCAGGACCAACCCATCACTCTCCTGTCCCAGGTGTCTAGGTCCCCGTCCAAACAGGGACTCCAAGGCCCCGCCCCTGAGTCCCGGACTCAGTGCGGCGCAAGGACCTCCTCCACCAAAAACAAACCCTGATAGTCGGTCCGGAAAGAGCCGGATCCGCGACAAGAGACCAACAAGTCTTCCAAGCACCCATACACAAGTATGTGATCAGCATAATAAGTCTGTGACCTACCTAGAGTCATATGCAATGATCGGTCCTTAACCGACCAGACAGGGAAAAATAGTGTAACCAAGCTATGCCCTGTGTCCACAGCGACACAACTCCTTACACTCATCAATACCCAAACCATATCCCTGCCCGGTCACCATTTCCTTTCCACCAATTTCACATTTTCCAAGTGATAGTAATCCAATAATATATTTCCTATCTCTCGCGAGTGACAGGCAATCACTCGACTTCTACCGGAATCCTGTAGCATAGCATTCTACACGATCCTGTCATACTAGTAAGACTCATAGGATAATGATATATATGCAAGTGGTTTCATTCAACTCCTTGAAACTTAATGCACAATTATAATTTAAACTGCAGAAAAGTAGGGGTTATGCACCGAGGCTTGCCAGGGTAAAATATAATTAGAAGTTAGCTTTCCATCATGGCGACATGATCTCCAAAAGCACCATTCCTTCAGCAACTCCCGATGACTCCGTGATCCATCGACGTCCCTATCATGATATGCAATGTAATGAAATGCAAGGGTATGATCAACTGACTAAAATCGTGACTCGTATAAATACGCTCTACGTCTCTCAAGTGAACGAGCTAGTTCTAACGACGACCGTACTTAGGCTACATATCCATGTTGTCGCATAAGACGTTATTTCTCAGCAATTCTTTTAGTTATATAAACCAACGGTGTTTCTTTATTCGTAATAGGACATCATTATTTATCTAGCAACTAATTATTCTAGAGCTACAAAAATTATGATGAGCAGCTAATATTGCTAGGAAGCTACTATAAAGATTTCAGATCCAATACTATTACCAATTTATCACGGAAGTTCCTACAAGTTCATATTTTTTATAATATTAAGTATCTTCGAACAATTATATCGCTCCCAAGAATATTATCCAACTATAAGAACAAATTATACTAGCAGGTAGATCATGATTTTAGGAGACTAACAAAACTGATTTGACATTTTTATGATTTTTCTATGATTTATTACCAATTTTCCAATATTCAGATGATTACTAAAATTAACAAAATACTGAAAAGAGAAATGACTCTTGGTCCCAAAGCGGCCCACCTCGCCTGGACCAGTGGCCACAGCAGCCCATGCGGGGCAGGCGCAGTCCAACATGGGGTGGGCTCATGTAGGCGCGAGCGGCCTGGACGCCTCGACGACCAGCCGACCCAGCACAGCGCGGCAAACCGGCCCTGCGGATGGGCGCGCGGCGGCCCAGTGGAGGCCAGCAGGACGGGGAGTGAGCAGCCCAGCGCACACTCAGCGGCAAGCCGGCCCAGTGCATGGCCTGCCCCCAAACCGGCCAAGCAATTTTAGCAAAAACATCCCTGCGCTTCGATGAATTTAACCCACAGTCCCGAGTCACGTATTTTGCAAATAAAACCCTGTATAACATATTGGCTTGGATTTATACCCTTCGTTAACCTTTATCAGACAAAGGAGCAGAGGAGCTGAGGAGCTTCGGCCGGCGATGGAGTTTGCTGTGGTCACGATGGCCAGCGAGGTGGTGGTGCAGGGCGACGCGAAAGGGCAGCGCGACTGCTGCGGTTCGGCTGAAAGACGCTCGGAGCAGCGGACCACGGCGTGGGGAAGGCGCGAGCCACGATGGGGCAGCACAGCGGGACCGTGGGCCAGCAACCGGCAACGGCGGCCGGGTACCGCGGCCGAGACGGTGGTCGAGACGGCCAGGTACTGCTGCCGTAACATGTATATATATACATTTATATATATAACGGTTTACTACTTTACACAAATTGTAACGTTTAGGCACAGCAAAATTTCCACAAACTCGCATTTAAATTGATTCAAAAGCTATATATATAAAAGTATATTGTTCTATTTATGAATGGGTTTTATTGTATTTATAAGCGTTGCTTTTCATGCTTAATCTAATAGAACGAACCGTTTGCTATCGATTGGCTCGAATTGCCGTTCGACATTCCTAATTATTTCTACGCCCGGCGTGATTCAACTCGAGCATTTACTTGAGTCCGTGAACTAAGTCACACTGGATTCGCGTATCGCGTCGAATACGTTTTAAATAAAAAATCCGAGAAACTCGTTTCGAAAACTTTACTGAGGCCTAAATCACGGCGCTAAAAAGGATCGTAACACCGGGGTGTTACAACCAACCCCCCTTAAAAAGAATCTCGTCCTGAGATTCGAAGCTAGAACCAGAAAAGGGGAAACACGATTACATTCGTAGATCAGGGGTTACACGAAAGATTATACGACTTCGAATACTAAACCACACGGGGATCTAAGGATACATGGTTACAAGCAACTAATACAACCGAGACTTACTCCAGAAGTCGAGATAGACGAGGACAATGGAGAAACAAGATGATTATCCAAATCATGGCGTAGCACCAACAGATCTAGAAACAGTCGACTAAGAAGTAAAACATCGTGAATCCTAAGGCCAACTAACCAAGGGAACTTGAACTTCTTCGATGAACCTGACAAACTGACGAACCTAGCTTTACAACGTCGACTGGATCTCGTAGCTATGCTCCGAATATGGGGGAATGGGGATGAAGAAGAAGAGCAAGGGCCAAGGATATTTATAGAGGCAAACGGAGAGGGGAAAGCAACACACCGACGACGGATGTGGCGGGGCTGGGGTACACAGACGGTGCATGCTGTGAAGATAAGGTCGGAGACATGGTGCGCTTCATGCGCGAGCGGCAGAGGGGGAAATAAAAGATAGGAAAGGGGGTCCGCTCGATGAGGCAGGCGTGCGGGCGGTCGTGTCACCAAAAGAAGAAAGAAAGGGAAGGGGAAATGGGGGGGGGGGGTCCGGTACAAGGGACGAGGTGTGAGAGTCGAGAGCCGACCGGATGCTGGGAAAAGGAGAAGTGCACAGTGCACAAAGATGGCGAGCACTGCACAATGCCATGGCCACGCGAAAATGGGATGCTACAGATCCTGACACAGACGGCCTTCGCAGGGCACGCAGCGAAATAACCCAGCATGCGTAGCGCGGTCAACTAAGCACAGGGCTTGGGACAAGACATCCACTCTGACTTTTGCAACTACTCCTGACTATCCACTGCTAACCTTCCTTGACCACATCCGTCTTTTCTATAAACCCAGATCATGTCAAACTTTCTTTCTCCAAACCATCTCTTGTGTACCTTGAGAGAACACTTCTGCATCACCCCGTTGTGGATTTCCCATTTGAACACCTGAACATTTCCAAGGAGAAAATTTTTAAAACAAAATGGTACGGCGGTGTAACTTGGTAGAGGTACTTGGTCAACAACCCGGCGTGAGCCACGACGGGGCAACACAGCGGGACCGTGGGGCAGCAACCGGCAACGACGTCTAGGTACCACGGCCGAGACGGTGGTCGAGCAGGCGCATGAGGGAGACGGCGCCTGGAAGCCGTAGGCCCAGCGCAGACCTGAGGACCACGGGCGTGCTCGCGCGCGGCATGGCACAGCCATGGCATGCAGCAGCATGCAGAGGAGGCATGGGGCTACAGTGGTGCGGCTGCGGGCGCACGGCAACGGACGAGCAGTGTGCACTCGCAGGGAAGGAAGAAGGAGGGGCGTGGGCGGTTGCTCGTGTGAGACAGAGCTTGAACGGCGGGGCCAAGGGGCGAGCGAGAGGGATGGCGATGCTGGCACAAGCGGGAAAGGGATGAGCGGCGCTGTACGGCGGGCGTGGAGCACTACAGCCTGGGAACGGGTCGTGGACACGGCGTGGTGCTGCGGCAGCAGGATACCTATGCTCACGCGGCGTGGGAACGGACATCCGGAGCAGCGGGCCATGGCATGGCAGCCGGCATGCGGGCGCTGTGGCTCGGCGTGGCCATGGCGTGGACGAGAAGGGCGAGCAAGGCTACGCGTGCGCCCGCGTGGGGAAAAAGCCGAGGGAGCCAGCGAGTGGGGCCTCAGGGTCAAGCGCTCTGGCACACGGGGAAAAACCAGGCGGCGGGAAGGAAGAAGAGGACGCCGATACACGCGGTCGTGATGGTGCCGTGAGTTAAGTCTGGGAAGGAGGCAGAGAGGGAAAACAGTCGGAGGAATGAAGACAATGCAGTGACACAGAGACTTGGGCAAGCAGCGTAGAAAGGAGGGAAAGAGAGAAGCATGCTGCCGACAAGGACGGTGACCCGGCCTCACCAGCTCTGAGCGCTTGGGACTTGAAATTTGACATGCACGGATGAGACGCTAGCCTCCAGGCCAATCTCTGAGCACATGCACTGCACGGTTGCTGGTGCCCCCATTAAAAATTCAGACAAGACCAAGATTAGACAGGTGTAGACAAGGTTGCAGAGGAGCAGGTCAACTAACATAGTTACATGTTCTTTTATTAAGAGTTACTGCCGTAACATGTATATATATACGTGTATATATATATATATATAATGGTTTACTACTTTACACAAATTGTAACGTTTAGGCACAACAAAATTTCCGCAAACTCGCATTTAAATTGATTCAAAAGCTATATATATATAAGTATATCGTTCTATTTATGAATGGGTTTTATTTTATTTATAAACGTTGCTTTTCATGCATAATCTAATAGAACGAACCGTTTGCTATCGATTGGCTCGAATTGCCGTTCGACATTCCTAATTATTTCTACGCCCGGCGTGATTCAACTTGAGTGTTTACTTGAGTCCGCGAACTAAGTCACACTTAATTCGCGTATCGCGTCGAATACGTTTTAAATCAAAAATCCGAGAAACTCGTTTTGAAACTTTACTGAGGCCTAAATCGTGGCGCTAAAAAGGATCGTAACACTGGGGTGTTACAGCAGAGGTGGAGCAGGCGGCGGCGGGGGCAACGCAACTACCCCCGTAGAGGGTCGAGGGGGCGCCGGAGTCCGGCGAGGGCCGGCCGACACCGGCGGACACAGAGGCCGTGCCACCGCCGTTGTAGAGGAGGGACGCAGTGCCGAAGCGGTTGTGTCCCCGTTCGAGGTGAGTGTTTCTTTGGCGGAGTTGGCAGCATCTCCCATTCGTTCCTTGGTTGTATGCTGACCTTGTCGGTGTTTTGCTTTTAGCCGGAAGCGTCAGGCGGAAGTGCCCGCCCTGGCGCCACGTAAGGCGCTCAAGGTGAGCACCAGCTCCACCGCCCAATGGGTGGTGGAGGCGCAAGCCACCTTGCAGCGCGATGCGGTGTCGGCCAGGGCCGACCCAAAGGGGCCGGTTGCCTAGGGGGAGGCTTCTGAGGCGGCCACGAAGCAAGCAGAGGAGGAGGAGCCTACGCCCCGTGAGGCCAAGGCCCGCGAGTCAGATGGGGCCAAGGCGCCCTCAGTCGTCGAGGCCACCGAGGGCGGGGTCGAGGCCCCCCGGACTTCTAAGGCCGAGGCGACAGAGGCCAGGGCGCCCAGGACCACCAAGGTCGAGGTGGCGGGGACCGAAGCCCCTAGGACCACCAAGGTCGAGGTGGCGGAGGCCAGCGTGAGCGCGGTGAGGCCGGCGGCCTAGGAAGTGGAGACAAAGGCGGGGCAAGCTTCAATACCGCCCCCGGTCCAAGGCCCGCCGCCGTCGTAGGAGAGCGCTCGGGAAGGGGAGGTCCATTCGATCTCCTCCAACGATACTTCCTAGGGGAAGGAGGTGGCGGATGCCGAGGCGGCCAGCACTATGGAGCAGCCAGCTCCGACCTCTGGCGAGGGAAGCTCAGCCCTCGTGCGGGTACAACCCGAGCCCCATGGGTGGGATCACCCGCACGTCTTGTGGCGGAGCCGGGACGACCCTGAGGGGGAGCCCCTATTCGCCCTCGAGGACGCGACCGAGGAGGGCGCTGGAGCTCTTTTGAGCAATATCGTCGTCTGGCAGAGCGGTCGCTGTGGACAGCACTGTCCGTCATGGCTGACGATCTGCCTGGCGTTGCCCAGATACGTGTTTTCTTTTCTCGTGCGGTGTCGTCTTTTTCTGAGTTTTCTCGTAGTACATGACGTCCGTTCTGCCTATCCAGGAGCTCGAGGCCCGTCCCTTGGGAAGTCGTTGTTCCTTCGGCGGGAGAGGGACATCTAGGACTAGCTTCGGCAGCAGAAGGACCTGCTCAGTAATGCCAACAAGCTTCTGTTGGTGTGGAGTGCGGAGGTGGAGGACCTCCACCTTCGCTGTGCTGATATGAAGGCCAAGGCGGCCACGGCTCGGGAGCAGGCCGCCCCTTTGGCGGTGCGGATCAAGGAGCTAGAGGAGGAGCTGACCCAGGTGGCCGGTGAGTGAGACACCTTCAGGTCCCAGGCTGAAGAAGCGATGGCCGCTGCCAAGGCCAATGCTAGGCAGCTAGGGGCAAAGCAGGGTGCGCACCTGCTGACGAAAGGCGCCCTGGCGAAGGCCCTCAAGGTGGCCGAGGCCTCCTGGACCGAGGCTTTTGTCTGGAAGGGAAAGGCCGAGGGTGAGTCCTGTTCCCCTTGTTTTATTTGTTTTTCTTGTGTTCGACCTCTAACTCACTGATGTGATGCAGAGCTAGAGAGGGAGGCTTCTAGGGCGGCCGAGGCCTCTTGGGTCAAGGTCCAGCACTAGAAAGAGAAAGCCGAGGCCTCTCGGGTCGAGGTCCAGCACTGGAAAGAGAAAGCGAGGGTGAGTCCCATAGGCCTTCGCCCCTGTTTGGCTTATTTTCTATTGCGCTTAACCCCATCCCGCTTGTTTTGGCGCAGGGTTGGAGAAGGAGGTCTCCCGGGCAGCCGAGGCCTCTATCGCAGTGCAGGCAGTGCTCGAGGCCAAGATCGAGGAGCACAACGCACTGTAGAGCACTGACCGTACCGTCTGCGATGCCCTAGAGGTTGAGGGGGTCGAGTCGGGCAACTCCCTTAGGAGCCGCTTGACCGCGTTGAGCGGCCAAGTGCGTGAGCGACTCCGGGGAGCGCTGCACATGGGCGTCAAGCGCGCCCTAGCCGTCGTCTCCTCACACTATGCCGGCGTCAACCTCGAGGCCATTAGTGACGGCTATGTCTTGGCTGAGGATGACGAGGAGACCGATGAGGAGGTAACGAAGCTGATGGAGGCGGCTGAGGGCCCCGGCACGGCGCTGGCCACGCTGTTCGAAGAGGAGGTGGTTCCTCCCACGCCATCCACTGACGCAGGAGACCCTGAGCCTTGACCTGGGCCAAAGGGGCCATGTAAACAGATTAGGATGATTATCGTGACGTTTGTGGCCGTCGAGGCCTTTTTTAAAGTACTCATGCGTCTATGCTTTTTTATCGTTTTTATAGTATTTCCGAGCCTCTGCCCTCTGTCTCGTTCCTGAACATATCACTTGCAAAAAACTTCCTCGTAACCTAAGCTGCCCCTCGGGAAAAAGGTGGTAAGGGAGTGCCGTAGCCCGGAGGCATAGGCCATCTCGTGGCTCGGCCGACCTTTTTGCCCTGAGACAGACTTTCGGTCCTTAGGTTTTTTACAATCGATTTGTCAGAACATGATAGAGAGTTTGGCGTAGAAATTTGTTCGAAAAACAATTAAAAAATGGTGCCTAGGACTCAGGGGGGTTCCCCCTCTTCTAGCCCCTGAGGGAGCTCGGTTCTATAGAGGTAGAGCTGAGTCTTGTTCGAGCCCCACGGTGGGTACCTCTATAGAGGCAGAGCCGAGTCGCCCTTATGGTGTTATCGTGACGCTGAGCCCCACGATGGGCTCGGGGGGTTTCTCAAAAAATTAGAACAACTAAAGAATGCTTCTTTATTGTATTTCGAGAAACAATGTATACATTGCTTGGAAATTTAAGGGTAGAAGCGACGTAGCTGTTCTATGTTCCAAGCGTTGGTGAGGATTTCGCCCTTCTCGTTGGCTAGCTTGTAGGTCCCGGGCTTCAGCACTTGGGCAATGATGTACGGCCCTTCCCATGGCGGGGTCAGCTTGTGGCGGCCTTTGTTGCTCTACCTCAGTCTCAGCACCAGGTCACCCACCTTCAGGTCTCGGCTTTGAATGCGCTGGGCTTGATAGCGTCGTAGGGCTTGCTAGTACTTGGCCGAATGTAGTAGCGCAACGTGTCGGGCTTCCTCCAGTTGGTCGAGGGCGTCCTCGCGGGCAGTGCGGTTGCTTTGCTCGTTGTAAGCCTGTAGCCTCGGGGAACCGTACTCCAAGTCAGTGGGGAGGATGGCCTCGGCTCCATAGACCAGGAAGAATGGTGTGAACCCCGTGGCTCGGCTCGGGGTGTTCCTTAGGCTCTAGATGACCGACGGGAGTTTGGCAAGCCATTTCTTGCCAAATTTCTTCAGCCAGTTGTATATTCTCGGTTTGAGGCCTTGTAGGATCATGCCGTTGGCACGCTCTACTTGGCCGTTTGTCCTAGGGTGTCCTACAGCTGACCAGGCCTCACGGATGTGGTGGTCGTCACAGAATGTCAGGAACTTGTGGTCGGTGAATTGTGTCCCGTTGTTAGTGATGATGGTGTTTGGAACCCCGAACCTGTGGATGATATCAGTGAAGAACAGCACTGCTTGCTTGGATTTGATTCGATTGATTGGACAAGCCTCGATCCACTTGGAGAACTTATCGATCGCTACTAGCAGATGGGTGTAGCCCCCGGGGGCTTTCTGCAGAGGCCCAACCATGTCGAACCCCCACACGGCGAACGGACATGTGATGGGGATGGTTTGGAGGGCTTGGGCCGGGAGGTGCGTCTGCCGTGCATAGTACTGGCATCCCTCACAGGAGCATAACAACTTGATGGCGTCAGCAACCGTCGTTGGCCAATAGAACCCTTGGCGAAAGGCGTTTCCGACGAGTGTCTGGGGCGCTGCATGATGCCCGTAGGCTCCCGCGTGCAAGTCCCAAAGTAGAGCTTGGCCTACCTTGGTGGTGATGCATCGTTGGAGAACGCCAGATGGACTTTGCCTATATAACTTGCCGTTGCTGAGGACGTAAGCTTTGGCTCGTCGCGCAACCCATCGGGCTTTGGTCCTGTCTGTAGGAAGCTCTCCTCGAACGAGGCAATCAAGGAACGGGGCTCGCCAGTCCATGCCCTGGTTGGTCTCGGGAGGCTCTGCGTTGACTTCCATGACCTTGGGCTTAGCCGAAGGGGTCTCGGTGATAGAGGGGGCCTCGAGCCCTGCGGTGGGCTCGACCGGTGGGCCCTCTTCCACCGTCGAGGCGTAGTCGATGGAAGGCTTGTGGAGGTCTCTGGCGAAGACGTTCGGGGGGACCAGGGCCCGTGCCGACGCCATCTTTGCCAGTTCGTCTGTGGGCTCGTTGAATTTTCACGCGATGTGGTTGAGTTTGAGACCGTCGAACTTGTCTTCAAGGTGACGTACCAGCTTGCAGTATGCCTCCATTTTGGGGTCATGGCAGTTTGAATCCTTCATTACTTGATCGACGACGAGCTGCGAATCGCCTCGTACGTCGAGACACCATACCCCAAGTTCGATGGCGATATGCAAGCCATTGACGAGGGCTTCGTACTCAGCTGCGTTGTTGGAGGTGGCGAAGTGGAGCCGAATCATGTAGCACATGTGCACTCTGAGGGGTGAGATGAAGAGCAGACCCATGCCTGCCCCGGTCTACATCAGGGGCCCGTCGAAGTACATGGTCTAGCATTCCGCTAGGACTCAAGCAGGTGGCAGTTGGGTGTCGGTCCACTCAGCCATGAAATCAGCCAAGACCTGAGATTTGATTGCTTTCCGAGGCGCAAAAGACAGGGCTTCCCCCATGAGTTCGATGGCCCACTTGGCTATAATACCCGAGGCCTCCTGGTTATGGATTATCTCTCCTAGGGGGAAAGATGACACCATGGTCACCGGGTGGGACTCAAAGTAGTGACGCAGCTTGCGCCGAGCCAAGACTATGGCGTAGATCAGCTTCTGGATGTGGGGGGTAGCGTGTCTTGGTCTCGGAGAGCACTTCGCTGATGAAGTAAATAGGTCGTTGGACGGGTAGGGCATGCCCTTCTTCCTGCCTCTCAACCACCACAGCCGCGCTGGCCACTTGGGTCATTGCAGCGACGTAGAGTAAGAGGGCCTCGCCCTTGGCCAGTGGTACCAGGATAGGAGGATTGGTGAGCAATGCCTTGAGCTTGGTGAGGGCTTCTTCGGCCTCGGGGGTCCAAGAAAAGTGTTCCGATTTCCTCAAGAGGCGGTACAGAGGCAAGCCTTTTTCGCCAAGGCGCGAGATGAAGCGGCTCAGGGCCGCAAGGCATCCCATAACCCTCTATACTCCCTTGAGGTCTCGGATTGGTCCCATGTTGGTCACGGCCGAGACCTTCTCCGGGTTGGCCTTGATGCCGTGCTCCGAGACTATGAATCCCAAGAGCATGCCTCGGGGGACCCCAAAAACACACTTCTCGGGGTTGAGCTTGATGCCCTTTTCTCTGAGGCATCTGAAGGCTATTTCCAAGTCACCGACGAGATCACTGGCCTTCCTGGACTTGACCACGATGTCGTCTACGTAGGCCTCGATGGTTCGCCTAATGTGCTCACCAAAGACATGGGTCATGCATCGCTGGTATGTGGCCCCTGTGTTTCTGAGGTCGAACGGCATAGTCACATAGCAGTACATGCTGAATGGTGTGATGAAAGAAGTCGCGAGCTAGTCGGACTCTTTCATCTTGATTTGATGGTAACCAGAATACGCATCAAGGAAGGATAGGGTTTCACATCCCGCAGTGGAGTCAATGATTTAGTCGATTCGAGGTAATGGGAAAGGGACTTTTGGACAAGCTTTTTTCAAACTAGTGTAGTCCACACACATTCGCCACTTCCCCATTTTTCTTCTTAACTAACACAGGATTAGCTAACCACTCCGGATGGGATACTTCCTTGATGAATCCGGCCGCTAGAAGCTTCTGTACCTCCTCACCGATGGCCCTGCACTTTTCCTCATCGAATCGGCGCAGGCGCTGCTTCACCGGTCTGGAGCCGGCCTGGATGTCCAAGGCGTGCTCGGCGACCTCCCTCGGTAAGCCTGGCATGTCCGAGGGACTCCACGCGAATACACCGGCGTTCGCATGAAGAAAGTCGACAAACACAGCTTCCTATTTGATGTCAAGGTGGCGCTGATCCTCAGCGCCCGGTCGTCGGAGCCGTTGGGGTCGACCGGGACGAGCTTGACAGCCTCCGCAGGCTCAAAAGTCCCGGCACGACGCTTGGAGTTAGGCGCCTCGCTACCGAGTTGGGCGAGGTTGACGATGAGGGTCTCGGCCTCTATGAGAGCCTCGGCGTACTCGATGCATTCGACGTCGCAGTCGTATGCATGCTCGTACGTGGACTCGACAGTGATGATGTCGTTGGGACCCGGCATCTTGAGCTTGAGGTAGGTGTAGTTGGGGACTGCCATGAACTTGGCGTAGCACGGCCGCCCCTAGGATGGCATGGTACGTCCCTTGAATCCAACCACCTCGAAGGTGAGGACCTCCTTGCGGTAGTTGGAGGGAGTGCTGAAGCAGACGGGCAGGTTGATGTGCCCGAGGGGTCGCGTGTGTTTCCCTAGCACGATGCCGTGGAAAGGCGCAGCATCGCCTCGGAGCTGCTGACTGGTCAAGCTCAAGGAGCTCCATGGTGTTGGCGTAGAGGATGTTGAGGCCGCTGCCTCCGTCCATCAACACCTTGGTAAGCCGGGTGTTTGCCTGATGATCGAGGTCGACAATGAGTGGGTACTGCCCTGGGTTTCGGGACATAGTCAGGGTGCGGTCATCGCGATCAAAGGTGATACGCTCCCAGGACCTAGTTGAGGTACCGGGAGCTGGCCGACCTTCACCGAGAAGACTCCCTGTGCGTCCCTCTTTCGTCTGGCATGACTGGTGAGGGCAGCGCTGAAGGCCCTGCCAAAGATCATGAAGGCAGTTGTGCACCTCGAGGAACCCAGTCGTCCTTGTTGTTGTCCCTATGCCCGGCGTCCCTCTCTTGGCATCGTCGCTTGGGAGCCCGAAGCTTGGCGTAGTAACGGCTGGAGCATGGTGGCACTCTTCGAGGTGTGCTTCACGGGGCCCCTGGTGGTAAGGGCAGGGTTTCTTAAGCATATCGTCGAAGAGCCGGGCCTCTGGGGCCTCGGGATTCTTGCGATCTGCTGGCCGCACTAGACGGCCCTCAAGGACCTCTTGCTCCCCTGAGCGACCCTTTTTCTTTTTCTTGGGGAGGTGGGGAGCCGACGCCCTGAGGGCCTCGTCCCTCCACTTCCCCTTAGCGTCGTTGTCGGGGAAGATGGCCCCGATGGCCTCTTCGCCCGAGGCGAAGTTGGTGGCGATGTCGAGAAGCATGGCCACCAAGGTTGGCACGTTCCAGCCTAACTCTCGGACCAGGTCTCAGCAGGTGGTGCCGGAGAGAAAAGCCTAGACAATTTCCAAGTCGTCGACGCTTGGCAACTCGGTGCATTGCTTGGAGAAGCGTCGGATGAAGTCTCAGAGAGACTCATTTGGCCCCTAGCGACAACTCTTGAGGTCCCAGGAGTTCCCAGGGCGCACGTATGTGCCCTGAAAATTCCCGACGAAGACCCTTACCAAGTCACGCCAGTTGTGGATCTGCGAGGGAGGGAGGTGTTCGAGCCAGGCTCGCGCCGAGTCTGATAGGAACAATGGGAGGTTGCGGATGATGAGCAGGTCATCGTCCGCACCGGCTAGCTGACAAGCCAGGCGGTAATCGGCCAGCCAAAGTTTAGGATTGGTCTCGCCGCTGTACTTCATGAGGTTGGCCGGTTGTCGAAACCAGGCTAGGAAATGAGCAGTGCGGATAGCTCTGCTAAAGACTCGAGGGCCAGGCGGCTTAGGAGAAGGGCTGCGGTCCTCCCACTGTCGTAGCGGCCACCTTGGTGCGGATGGTAGCCTCGGGCGGGCCCCTCGTTATCGTGGCGCCGTCGCCTGCTGACCACATTGTGGTCGCCTTGCGCCTCACGTCGGTCGCCGAGGCGGTCGTGCACCGAGGGGACCCTGTTGGTTGTCGGTGCCCGAGCGGGCTCGGGACGAACCAAGGCCTCCCTATCCTGTTGAGGCGGTGCCATGGGAAGTTCCAAGGCGCCTCCGCGCCGTCGAGAGGCAGAACTTTCGGCCTGCTGCACCGCGGTAGTCTCAAGGAGGTCTCAGAGCTCGCCGTGAGCCCGTCGCCCCTCCGTGGTAGAGGGCTCAGGCATCGACTGGAGTAGCATTGCCGCCGCCGCCGACGTTCTGGCTACGATTGAAGATAGGGGGTTGCTTGCCCCCTTCATCGTTGTTGATGCGGCGGTTGACATCGCGAGTCCTCCACTGGGCTGCTCCGCCATCACCGCGACCCTGCTGCTCTTGCTCGAGAGTGTCTCGGAGCTGCTGTAGTAGGAGTCGGTCTTGCTCGACCTTGGCCTAAAGCTCGCAGAGCTGCTCCAAGTCAAGGCGTCGAAGCTCCTCGGAGGTGTGGCATTGCCTGCCCCCTGGCGGAGCGGGGAACGGTTGCCTGCCCCCTTGTCCTCATCGCTCGCTCTCGGCATCCCGAGCCCAATGTGGAAACACTAGCGAGTGGGGTCATAAGTGTCTTCGTTGTCGGAGTCGGAGTAGCCGAAGCAGTAATCGCTCGTGGCCAAGAAGCGACGCATAGCTTCAGGGTCATGAAGCCCAGAAAAGTCTGCTCTGGCCCACGCCTCGTCCTCCTCCGAGGAGTCGGCGCGGGTGTGAGTCGAGGTTGTGGAGTCGAGGTCGAGGGCGAAGCGTTGGTGGCGTTCTGAGGGCTCCGCGTGTGTGGAAGCGTAGGCGGAAGCATAGGCGGCGGCGGTATTGCCCTGCCTGAAAGGGTATGGGGATGGTGCCATTGCCGGGCTTTGCTTCGCCGGAGTCGACTCCTCAGGAAGTGGCGGGGCAGAGCTTGATGATGGGGCGTCGCTGCACGCCACCGACGTTTTTCCCTTGCCCAGGCCTAAGCTGGACAGGTCCGCAACCAGGGACTCCATACCAACAGCCGGGCATGGGGTTGCCGGCGGAGCGCGGTGTGTCGCCCTGAGCTTGCGCGTTGTCGGGGTGGTCCCGCTCGCGCTGTGCCTGGCGAGAGCGGCGGCTCGGGCGTCGCCTGCGCCTGGGCTGCCGGTGCATGGTGTCGTCCTCGGTCGGTGGGGCTCTGGGTGTGAGGAGTACCATATCGTACTCACATCCTAGAGACATGAACTCTAGGCTCCCGAACTAGATCACCGTGCCGAGACGTAGTGGTCATACGGGGTCTGCCATCCGGAACTTGTTGGGATGACGAAGCTGACACGCAGTAGAGCCCCTACCCTGGCGCACCAACTGTCGGTGTTTTGGACCGGCGGGCCCCCAACCAACTAGTGAAAATGTACTGCGTGCCCCTAATCCCGGATGGTGATGCAAAGAGACACAAGGTTTATACTGGTTCAGGCAATAGGTGCCCTACGTCCAGTCTGAGAGATCGATCTTGTATTCCTTGCACCGGAGTGCTTGTAGTAGGGGGTTACAAGCTGGGCGAGAGAGGGAGCTAGTCCCAAGTCTCTGCGTGGAGCGGTATGGGTTACTTGAGATGTTGATCTCAAGCAGCGGGGAAGCGTGCGGATCACAGAGTGTTGAGCGTGTGTTCATCTGAGCGTCTAAGTCTACCTTCCGTCTACGACCGTCTGTCCCTCTTAGAAACGGCCCCGGTCTCTCCCTTTTATAGTTGAAGGGGGGACAGGGGTGATACATATGTTTGCTACGCGGCGTCTTGTGAGCGGAGGTGGCGTGTCTGAGCCCTGTAGCTTGCTACTGTGGCGGCATGGTCGACGGAGCGGTCTTGTCCTTGATGCACTGGAGCAACACGCCGGTCACACCCGATCTTGTGCGACGTGGGAGCTCCAGTGATAGCTTGATGCAGGGCATGGCGGACGACGTGCCGGTCGCTGTGCGTTGATAGTGTAAAGGGCCGAGGCTCAGTTGGTGCCGAGGCCAAGCCATCGTGGGGGGTTCGGCGGGCGTGGATCCCGAGACTGCCGAGACTCTGAAGCGGATTGCTGAGGCTTGGAGGGAGCAGTTGGTCCTTTACACTGAATCCGAGGCTACAGGTGCCCGGACCTGACCCCCCACGCCGCGCTATCCTCGGAGCAGTTTGGGTTAGGCAGCACAGTGCAGCACGGGCGTCAGTCGTGGGCACAGTGCCGAGTACAGCTGCCGGTAACCCCTGCCCCGTCCCGTCTCGGATGGCATGGTGTTGATGCGACTCCCATTTCGTCAGTCGCTCTGCTGTGTCGAGCCGTCGTCCGGCTGACGTCGCGGGAGTGGTTGGTTGCATTAATTGGACGTGACGTTCTGTCAGGGAAATCGGTCAAGGCAGAGGCGACGGGGTTGTCGCCGAGCCAGCCTCGAGCGAGGCGGAGAATCGGCACCTTGTCCGAGGCTTTACGTGCGGGGCCTCGAGCGAGACGGAGAATCGGTTCCCTGTCCGAGGCCTTACGTGCGAGGTCTCGAGTGAAGCGAAGAATCGGCACTTCGTCTGAGGCTTTACGCGTGGGGCCTCGAGCGAGACGGAGAATCGGTACCCCCGGACAAGGTGGGGGTTAGCCAGTAGTTGTCTCTTGGCTTTGATTTGACAGGGTCTAAGCGATTTTTCGGTTTTCGCTTAGGGGACCCCTTTTTATGATACCCGACAATATCATTGGCAAAGACTAACACATAAAGAGGTAGAAGTTGCAAAAAGTACCTATGATAATCGTGTAGACTGTACAGCTGATGGATGGGCCAACGTACCTATGGTAATCAGAGGAGCCATACTACGCGGATGGTCCGATTTTCCCTAATTTTTTGCAGCTAATATGATTAGCTCTAGTGCAAACAAGTCCTAAGGCTTTGATTGATAATTACTTTTTTTTGGTGGGTCGATTGATAATTACTTTAGGCACGTAACTTGCGTATCAGATTCTCTGACTTACCCCATGATGGATGCCCTTCATTCCTCATCCAACGGCTGATAAAAGAAACGAATTTTTTCACCTCAAACAAAACAGCAAAGCTCAGCTGTAGTTCTAGCCCAAATACAGCCCAGCTCAAAGTTATATGTGGAACAGATAAATAACTGAGAGTTTTACTAAGTATATTCATAGCAGAACTAAATTAGCATTTTAATAAGTATTTTCAATAGTTACATGCTCCAAATACTTGTAGATGCACCGATTTTGTCCTTCAATTGATTACTAAGACAATCAAGTGCATTATCTCCCAATAGGAAACACTCTGTTGAGCTTGCAGCTTGATATGCCAAGTTCAGAAATTTTTCTGAATTTTGGGCTGTGCTTGTGCCATTGAATCTTTTTCTGAATTTTGACTACAACACCAGCACCTGCCTCCACCGACGAGAGAGGAGCCACACCAATAACACGAAGCAGACCGAAGCTGAAGCAGGCAGCGTCGCGGTCCCGCGAGCGTAGCTGGACAGGCGGCGTCGCGGACGCGAGAAAATTACAATGATAGGACGCGAAACAATACGCTTTGTTATTATAGGACTTTAAACATCGACTTCGCTAAAATGACCCATGAAATTGGCACTTTGTTATACATGACATTTGGCCTTTTTAATCACTTTTCTCAACTAAAATACATGTATTTTGTCATGATGTGACCGTATTACCCTCCTAAATTGTATCCTTGATCGTATCTTTTCATCTTCCAGTCACAGATTAATACTGCTAGTATATAGGTCCCCGGGCGGCCGTCTCATCTTGCAGCACCAGTAGGGTTTGGGAGGGTTCCCCGGGGTAGTGAAGCCATGGCCGACGGCAGCATCAAGATCAAGCTCGCCGTGGACAGGGCGCGGAACCGCGTCCTGTTCGCCGACGCGGGCTCCGACTTTGTCGACGTGCTACTGAGCTTTCTGACGCTCCCAATGTCCGCCGTGCGTCTCGTCGCGGGCGCGTCGTCGCCCGGCTGCCTCTCGACCCTCTGCCAGGGCGTGAGCTGCCTCAGGGAAAGCAAGCTGCTGAGGTTCGATGCGTGCCACGACATGCTTCTCCGGCCTCGGCATGAAGAGGAGTTCAAGTATGTTATCTCATCCGCGCTGCCTTTGAATCAAATACATACCATTAGTACCTTAACAGCATTGCTGATCACAGAGGCACAGAGCCGGCACTGATCTGTACTTTTTTCTTCATAAAAAAGGGAGATTTGGTACTCCTGGCACGGAAAACATGGTTGCAGCTGCTACCTTGGTGCGATCGTCAGGAGCGAGCCGAGCCTACAGGGCCACGGCTCGGACTGCAGGTGTTGGCAAGTCATGGCCAGAGTTCACCCTGGGCATAATTAACCGAAGACCGAAAACCGAACCGAAAAGACCGAGACCGAGACCGAAAAGACCGAGACCGAAAAGTTCGGTCATGAGTTCGGTCCTGGCTCCCAACTAACCGAAGTAACCGATAGAAGTTCGGTCATATGTGTCGGTTAACCGAAGTGACCGAACTGACCGAAGTTCTTGTTCTGTACTTCTGTTATGTCATTATGTGTGATTGTGATTTGTGAGAACTGAGAAAGTTGTGTGCTAGAACTTGTCATAATAATGTGTGGTTTGTTTTATATATTGTGTTGTTATTTTTTTGCCTTCAAATAGCAAGCATGCTGTTGAAAATTGCTATAGATTCTGCTATTGTTTGTGGCTGCTACTCAGGTCCGGTTAGTTCGGTCATGACCGAGACCGAACCGAACTAACCGAGACCGAACTTCGTCGGTCTTCGTTTTTTGCAAAGACCGATCGGTCCCAGGTTTCTGATGACCGAACTGACCGAATAACCGAGGAACCGAACCGATCGGTTCGGTCTGACCGAATGCCCAGGGCTAGCCAGAGTGGCGCATCTGTTCGACCAAAAACAAGTCGGATGGAAATTGGTCGAGGGGAAACGGCGGTTTGTGATCAGTGATGACCTGGTGATCAAGCCAGCATCCACTGCCAATACGGTCACATCATGGTAAAATACATGTATTTTAGTTGAGAAAAATGTTTAAAAAGATCAAATGTCATGTATAACAAAGTGCCAACATTTCAAGAGTCGTTTTAGCGAAGTCGATGTTTGGAGACCTATAATAGCGAAGGGCATTGTTTCGTATCTATAATTGCAATTTTCTCCGCGGACGTGGGCGGAGCTCGGTAGGTGGCGGCTAAGACAAGGCCGGAGCTGGGGCGGCAACGGCGCGGATGCGAGCAAAGTTGGGCAGGCTTGCTGGTCGTTCCAGATTCTGGTTTGATTATGAAAGTGTGGGAATTATTGATTGTATTCCATACGTGTACAAGAGTACATATAGGGCAGCCGAGGTGGTATGCAAGCCTACCGCACAGGCGCGTGATTACATCCACAATTAACGGACCTACTATATATACAATATGCTAACACTCCCCCGCAGTCTGATCGGGAGCATGGTGGACGTTCAGGCTGGATCGAAACTCCTGAAACAACGAGGTAGGTGGCACGGCGAGGCGGGTGGCGAAGCTCGGTAAGCAGCTGGCGGAGCCAAGTAGCTTCAGCAACACCATTTGCCACAGCACGACACTCGGCCTCTGCACTAGACCGGGAGACTGTTTGCTGACGCTTGGAGGACCAGGACACCAGATTGTCCCCAAGGAACACTGCGTAACCGGAGGTGGAACGTCGAGTGTCGGGACAGCCGGCCCAGTCAGCATCAGTGTAGACGACCAGCTCCGCAGGTGGTGACCGACGCATGGTCAGCCCAAGTGAGAGAGAACCCTGCAGGTAGCGCAAAATCCTCTTGAGTGCAGCAAGGTGGGGCTCACGAGGATCATGCATATATAAGCAAATCTGCTGAACTGCAAAGGCGATATCTGGTCGGGCGAAAGTCAGATACTGTAAAGCACCAGCCAAACTGCGGTACTGTGTGGCGTCGGTAACCGGAGCCCCATCTGCAGACAATTTGGAGTGAAGGTCAACAGGGGTGCTGCAAGGTTTGCAAGCACTCATCCCGACGCGCTCCAAAATATCCAGAGTGTACTGCCGCTGAGAGAGAAAAAGACCACCAGCACAATGTGTCACAGAGATGCCCAAAAAATGCTGTAGCTGTCCTATATCGGTCATGGTATCAATCGCGGTTCCGATCCGCTACCCTTCCGCAACCAAAACCAGCGCCGCCGCCGATCCGATCGCCACCCCCGTCGCTGACTACATGTCGCCGGGTGTGTCGCCGGTCTCATCGCCCGCGCTGCCGATCCGATCGCCCGCCCCGTAGCTTCCCTCGTCACCGGGTTGGCCACCGATCCGATCCTGCCTCCGCTCCTGATCTTCTTTTGTACGTGCTGTACGTCTCCCGCCCGCCGCCATCGTCGTCAACGTGCTGTGCGTGCTGTACGCGGCTGTACATCCTGTACGCGCTTGGAGCTGCACACATCGCCGGGTGTGCTGCGTGCTGTACGGGTTGTGCACGTGCTGTACGCTTGCCTGCTGCACACATCGCCGGGTGTGCTGTTGATCGTGCCACCAGGTGCGGCCGCCGGTCCTGCCCCTCATGGCGGACGACGATGATGCTGCGGCCAAGGCCGCCGAAGAGGCCCGTGCTGAGAAAGCACGCCACGCCGAGGAAGAGCGCCTCCGTTCTGTCGCGCTGGATGAGTACGAGGCCGCCCACGAAGCTATCTGGGTGCAGGCCACCGCCGTCGTCAATGTCAAGGCCCTCATCCCCGTCATTCTCGACCAGGCCGCCAACACCTACACCAAGTGGCACGGCATGTTCCTCACTGTCCTCGGCAAGTACGCGCTGACTCGCCACGTTCTTGAGGATGAGGCGTTCCCCACGCGCCCGGCGTGGGTGCAGGCCGACTGTGTCGTGTTGACATGGATATACGGCACGGTCTCCGGCGATCTACAGCAGTCGCTCATGATGCGGCAGTGACCTGCACGCGAAGCTTGGTGCTACCTCGAGGATGAGTTCCTCGGTCAGCGGGAATCCCGCGCCCTCCACCTCGAGATGCAATTCCGCAACTTCCGCCAAGACTCCCTGATGATCACAGATTATTGCCGTCGTCTCGAGTCCATGGCTGCGTCACTTGCAGAGTTCGGCGACCCCATCGGTGATCGGCAAATGGTGCTCACCCTCCTCCATGGCTTGAGCGGCAAGTTCCGCCACATGGTGTCCATTCTCAAGATGCATCGCCCGTTCCCGACCTTCATGGAGGCTCGGACGCACCTCCTCCTAGAGGACATGGAGATTGACGCGAGGCCGCCCTCGCCTCCCGCCGCACTCGTCGCCGCGCCACGCCCGGCGGCAAACACTGGTGGCCCTGCCGCGCTACGCTATGGGGCGCCCACTCCTCCTGCGCGCCCCCACGGTGCACCCTCTGGTGGACAGCAGGGAGCACCCACTGGTGGCCAGCGTTCCGGCCGACGTCGCGGCCGCGACGGACGTGGCGGCCAGCAGCAGCAGCAGCAACCTGCTGCTGGCGCCCCTCCCGGTTTTAGCCATGCATCCCTGGGTGTGCACCCGTCATTTGCACACCCCTGGGTCGGCACCCTCCAGATGTGGCCCTACGGCCGTCCTCCACCGGCGCCACCAGCCTTCAGCGGCGTCTCGAGCGGTGGCGCCTATGGCTCCGGCTACGCCGCTCCGCCTTCACCGTACGTCTACGGGGGAGCAGCGCCAGCGTTCCAGGGGCCCTCGCCGGCCTACCAGGTGTCACAGCCGGCACCCTGGAACCCCGTCCATGGAGGCGCTTGGACTCAAGACTCCCTGGCGCAGTCGTTCAACACCATGACGCTCACTCCGCCGGCACCGTCCGAGTGGTACGCCGACTCCGGTGCTGGTTCTCACATGACCACGGACGCTGGTAACCTCTCCACCATTTCTCCACCATCATCTTTTACACCTTCATCTATCATTGTGGGCAATGGAGCACTCCTTCCTGTCACTGCCACCGGATCACATATTTTTTCATCTCCACATCGTAATCTTGTTCTTAACAATGTTCTGGTGTCCCCCAACATTATTAAGAATTTGATTTCCATTCGTCGTTTTACCACCGATAATAATTGTTCTATTGAATTTGATCCGTTTGGTCTTTCTGTGAAGGATTTGCAAACCAGGAATGTGATCGCCAGGTGCAATAGCTCTGGCGACCTCTACCTGTTCTTTCCACCCGCCACCAGCACCTCCGCACTTATCGCTGCACCCACCTCACTTTGGCATCGTCGTCTTGGGCATCTTGGGCGCGAAGCTCTATCCAAGCTTATTCGTTCCAGTGTTATCTCATGTAATAAAGATGATCTCCACCATATATGCCATGCGTGCCAACTTCGTCATCACACACGGCTTCCTTTTGGATCATCTAGCTCTAGGGCTAGTCATAATTTTGATTTGATACACTGTGATCTTTGGACATCTCCTATTGTTAGTGTGTCAGGGTACAAATATTATCTTGTTATTCTTGATGATTGCTCACACTACATTTGGACGTTTCCACTTCGCCTAAAATCTGAGACGTTTTCCACTCTCTCAAATTTTTTTGCCTTTATTCACACGCAATTTGGCACCACCATCAAGAGCGTTCAGTGCGACAATGGCCGTGAATTTGATAATTCCATCGCCTGCACGTTCTTTCTCTCCCACGGTGTTGCACTCCGCATGTCGTGTCCATATACTTCTCAGCAAAATGGCAGAGCCGAGCGCTCCCTTCGCACCATTAATAATATTATGCGTTCTCTGCTATTTCAAGCGAGTCTTCCTCCGGTTTACTGGGTTGAGGCCCTCCACACTGCCACCTATCTTGTGAACCGCCTCCCCACCAAAACCCTCGCCTCCTCGACACCTTACACCCACCTTCATTCCACCCAACCCTCCTATGACCATCTCAAAGTTTTTGGTGTGCTTGTTACCCCAACTTGTCCTCCACAGCACCCCACAAACTTCCACCTCATTCTTCCCTATGCGTCTTCCTCGGCTACTCCTTGGAACACAAAGGCTATCGGTGTCTCGAGCTCCAGTCGAATCGCATTATTCTCTCCCGACATGTCGTTTTTTATGAATCTTTTTTCCCTTTCGCCGACATGTCGACCATGCCCATGGCTTCGTCCGCCTTGGACTTCCTCGTTGATGAGCATGATCTCACCGCTCCACTTCCTGGAGTTCGCGTTGTGCATGCAGGTACCCCGGCTCCTCCGACGTCGCCCGTTGTGCATGGCCCTGTGCCTACGCATGCGCCTGTTGCCGCGTCCCAGTCCGCTCCTGCACCGCCAAGCCTTGGAACGCGGTCGCCCAGCTCGCCCCTGACCGGCGCTACTGCCCCTGTGCATCCCGCACAGGCTGCTGCCAGTAGCGCCCCGGTCGCATCGCCGACTGCACCATCCGGTGCTGCTGCCCTTGTGCCATTAGCACGGGTTGCTGCCAGCAGCACCACGGCGCCAGGTGTTGCTGCCCCTGTGCCATCCGCACGGGCTGCTGTCAGCAGCTCCACGACAACCGGCCGCACCATCGCCACTCGCCCGGTCTCCATCACCCCGATCACCAATGCGCACTCAATGCGCACGCGCGGCAAGGCTGGCATCACCCAACCTGTGGATCGCCTCAACCTCCACTCTGTGCCCATGTCGCCTTTGCCGCGCTCTGTTTGGGACGCTCTGTCAGGCCCCAATTGGCGCTCCGCTATGAAGGCTGAGTATGATGCTCTTCTCGCCAATGACACTTGGAGCCTTGTTCCTCGGCCGCCTGGTGTCAATCTTGTGACTGGCAAATGGATTTATCATCACAAGTTGCGGGCCGATGGTTCCCTTGATCGCTACAAGGCTCGCTGGGTATTGCGGGGTTTCACACAGCGCCCCGGTGTTGATTATGATGAGACTTTCAGCCCAGTGGTCATGCCTGCGACTGTCTGGGTGGTTCTATCTTTGGCGTTGTCTCAGTAGTGGCCCATTCATCAACTGGATGTCAAGAATGCATTCTTACACGGCACCCTCACTGAGACAGTATACTGTGTTCAGCCCAGTGGTTTTGTTGACTCCTCACGTTTGGATTATGTCTGCCGCCTCAACAAGTCTCTTTATGGCCTGAAGCAAGCGCCTCATGCCTGGCGCCACAGGTTCGCCTCACACCTTGTGTCCCTCGGCTTTGTTGAGACTCAGTCTGATACTTCATTATTCTCATACCATCGGGGTTCGGACACTGCCTATCTGCTGCTGTATGTGGATGATATTGTTCTTACCGCCTCCTCCGCCAGATTTCTCCAGCAGATTATTGCAGCTCTCCAGCGTGAGTTCGCCATGACCGATATGGGACAGCTACACCATTTTTTGGGCATCTCTGTGACACATTGTGTTGGTGGTCTTTTTCTCTCTCAGCGGCAGTACACTCTGGATATTTTGGAGCGCGCCGGGATGAGTGCTTGCAAACCTTGCAGCACCCCTGTTGACCTTCACTCCAAATTATCTGCAGATGGGGCTCCGGTTGCCGATGCCACACAATACCGCAGTTTGGCTGGTGCTTTACAGTATCTGACTTTCACCCGACCAGATATCGCCTTTGCAGTTCAGCAGATTTGCTTATATATGCATGATCCTCGTGCGCCCCACCTTGCTGCACTCAAGAGGATTTTGTGCTACCTGCAGGGTTCTCTCTCACTTGGGCTAACCATGCGTCGGTCACCACCTGCGGAGCTGGTCGTCTACACTGATGCTGACTGGGCCGGCTGTCCCAACACTCGACGTTCCACCTCCGGCTACGCAGTGTTCCTTGGGGACAATCTGGTGTCCTGGTCCTCCAAGCGTCAGCAAACAGTCTCCCGGTCCAGTGCAGAGGCCGAGTATCGTGCTGTGGCAAATGGTGTTGCTGAAGCTACTTGGCTCCGCCAGCTGCTTACCGAGCTTCGCCACCCGCCTCGCCGTGCCACCCTGGTCTATTGTGATAACATCAGTGCTGTTTACCTCTCTAGCAATCCGGTGCAGCATCAGCGGACAAAGCATGTTGAGATTGATCTTCACTTTGTCAGGGAGAAGGTCACCCTCGATCACATTCGGGTACTTCATGTTCCGATGACATCATAGTACACCGACGTCTTCACCAAGGGCCTTCCTACCTCGTTGTTTCAGGAGTTTCGATCCAGCCTGAACGTCCGCCATGCTCCTGATCAGACTGCGGGGGAGTGTTAGCATATTGTATATATAGTAGGTCCGTTAATTGTGGATGTAATCACGCGCCTGTGCGGTAGGCTTGCATGCCACCCCGGCTGCCCAATATGTACTCTTGTACACGTATGGAATACAATCAATAATTCCCACACTTTCACGACGGCCACACCCGATGACGAGGGAAGCTACGGGGCGGGCGATCGGATCGGCAGCACGGGCGATGAGACCGGCGACATGTAGTCAGCGACGGGGGTGGCGATCAAATCGGCGGCGGCGCTGGTTTGGGTTGTGGAAGGGTAGCGGATCGGAACCGCGATTGATACCATGAAGTGTGGGAATTATTGATTGTATTCCATACGTGTACAAGAGTACATATAGGGCAGCCGGGGTGGCATGCAAGCCTACCGCACAGGCGCGTGATTACCTCCACAATTAACGGACCTACTATATATACAATATGCTAACAGATTCTTCATCTGATTGAGGACTGCGACTTTGTCTCGTAATTCTTCTCCGATATTCCTTTTTAAAAAAAAAATCTTCTCTGATATTTTCCCCCCATGGCAAGGGTTTTCGGTTGATCTGATCGGATCGATCTGCCGTTGTCGATTGCAAAGGAAACGGTAGATTTTGCCGCAGGCGTTCGGCGTTCCCCGAACGCTGTCCGCACATGAGTCCGTGCAGCAAGCTCCGCCGCCTGACGTGCGGCGACGACGACGCCGGCGACGGCAAGATGTTCCCGAACTGGGCGTCGCTGCACCAGGGTCTGGTGGAACTCATCGGGTGCCGGGTACTTGCTGGCGACCTGCACGACTACGTCCGGTTCCGTGCCGTCTGCTCGCACTGGAGCGCGAGCACCGCCCGCCCCCGCGGCCGCGGCGTCCTGGACCCGCGTTTCCACCCGCGGCGATGGATGATGCTGCCGGAGGGCCACGGCCTCCACCCGGGCCACCCCGACCTCTGCGGCTTCGTGCGCTTCTTCAACCTCGACACCGGCGCCTTCGCCCGCGCCCACCTCCCGCTGCTGGCCGACCACGTCGTCGTCGACGTGGTCGACGGACTCCTCCTGCTCCACCGCAACGACGACACCGCCATCGGCCTCCTCCACCCCTTCAGCGGCGACGTCGCCGAGTTCCTGCCGCTTGCGTCGCTCCTGCCACAGATGGAGCCACAGCCAAGCTACTACAGCGAGCGAACCAAGCGCAGCATGCTCATGAGAGTTCGCGCCTCCGTTACCGTCACCTCCTCCGGGGCCATCACCCTCGTGCTGGCCCTTGACCTCCTGCATCGCGTAGCCTACGCCACCGCCGGTGACCAACGCTGGACTCTCTCTGCCTGGAAGCTCAGGCTTTTTCTCAAACCCGTATCTTTCCAAGGCAAACTCTACGCATATCAGCTGTCATCCTTTGACATTGGTAAGGTATACATCTACCAGTTGGACCCGCCATGCGCAGACGCCGGCGACGGACAGCCCCGTCTGCCATTGCCAGTGAAGATTGCCGAATGCCCAAAGGACAAATTGTGTTTCATCCTCCACTTTGTAGAATGTTGTTCAGAGCTCTTGCTGGTTTCTTACAACGATGTTTCCTTTTCGAAGCTGCTGGTCTACAGAGTTGCTGACCTTGTCAGTGGAAAGATTGAGCCAGTAACGGACATCGGAGACCACACCTTGTTCATCGGCGATCGTTCTCTCTGTGTCTCACTCTCACCTAACAAGGGGAGCAGGACTAGTAGCTTTCCTTCCATGTCGCCGAACTCTATCGTATGCATGCCTAATTTGACTGATCCTTATTCTGAAATGTTCTATCGTTTTGAGCAATATGATCTAAGTACTGGCATCTGGACTCCAGCCAGCGACGGAGACGTTTTCCGAAGACCACCACCGAGCCCCCATAGACTAATCCATCATATCTTTACTTCCTGTCATTATGATTATTGGTAAGTCCAGCCCTCGACTCTGTCTGCTTTTTTTTAGCTTCTACAGATTACTTTGACAAGTTGACGAGTGTGAATCCTTGTCTCTGCCTGCAGGAATAAAGGGTCGATGTATTGCTGTGGAAGTGAAACACAGGCAACATAGCTGGTGAAGCGAGGCGAGATCTACGGTATGCGGAAAGTTTCTGTTCCTGTCAATTTCCCCTCTCATATATTCAATTGTCTTTTGCTTGTTATTGATGGATAAGTCTCATGTGTGACTGGTCTTAGTGGGACTGTGCTGCTCACATGACCCTTGTGGCTGTTTTTCTGTTTTTAGGACAGCATCTTAGACTAAAGGACAGCATCTTAGAGGACAGCATCTTAGACTAGAGGACAGCATCTTAGCTAGGACAACATATTAGCATCTTGGACTAGCATCTTAGATTAGCATCTTGGCATATGCTTGGCTGTCTAGCAGCCTATAAATATGTAACCCCAACACCTCAGGTTGGTATGGCATTTGTGTGAGTTTGTGTGATAAATAGACAAGAAAATTGCCCCAACTCCTAGTGTCATCCTCTCTCGATGAGAGTAAGAATTCTCCTACTACCAAGAGTGAGAATTCAGCGACTAACAACTGGTATCGGAGCCGTATTATCCTGTAGCCTGAGCATCTCTTGCTTATCTTCTCTCCCAGCCCCACAACAGCCCCAGCTGTTGGCAGCAGCAGCTCCTCCGGCCGCTCCTGTTCACTCCTCTCCCAGCTCGTCTGAAGCAGCCCTCTCCCCACGCAGCAGCCCCCCGGTAGCGCGTCATGTCCGCAGGGCAGTCTCAGCACTCGGTCGCCTCGAGCACGCGGCGTCGGCAGGAGGCCGAACTTGCCGCGGCAGAGGAATGCGAGCGAGCGGCAGCAGAGACCGCTGCGGCGGCGGCAAGGGCGTCGAGGCTGGCAGCGGCGGAGCTGGCAGCAGCCAGAGCGGAGGCGGATGCAGCGCGTGCGGCGGCAGCGGAGGTCGAATTTCTTGCGCGGCAGCGTCAGCAGCTCCGTTTGTGCTGACGACAGTGCCGACGCGGACCTCGAGCTGCTAGAGAGGGAGGCAGCGCGAGCGCGGGCGGCGCAGTGGGCAGCCGCGCACGCCCACGAGCGTGGCAGCAGCCCAGACAGGTGCGGACGCGCTGGCGGCGCTCCTGGTGGAGGCGCACACGGCGGTGGCGCTCCTGGGGCAGCCGCGCACGTCCACGAGCGTGGCGGTAGCCCAGACAGGCGCGGACGCGCTGGCGGCGCTCCTGGAGGAGGCGCGCACGACGGTGGCGCTCCTGGAGGAGGCGCGCACGGCAACGGTGGCGGATGGGTCGATGGAGATCGCGGCCTTCATAGGCAGCATGACTCTCTCTCCCCGGATCGGTACCGTGGTTACCACGGGTTCCAGGCTGTTGTCAGGGACGTCGGCCCCGGCGGTGGGTGGCCTACCCTCACCAAGACCAACTACGTCGAGTGGGCTGTGGTGATGAGGGTAAAGCTCTAGGTGCGGCACATGTGGGAGGCAGTCTGGTACGGCGACGTCGACTACGACCTAGATCGACGGGCGCTGGATGCTCTCATCGCTGCAGTCCCGCCCGAGATGCAGTTCTCGCTTACCAGCAAGCGGACTGCTAAGGAGGCTTGGGACGCCATCGCTACGGCACGCATCGGCAGCGACCGCGCCTGCAAGTCCACACTGCAGGCACTTCGCAAGGAGTGGGAGAACCTGGCCTTCAAGCCAGGTGAGGACGTTGATGACTTTGCTCTCCGTCTCAACACTCTGTTGCAGAAGATGGTGCCGTTCGGCGACGACACCTACGACGAGGAGAGAGATGTCGAAAAGCTCTTCCGCTGCGTTCTCGAGAAGTACAAGCAAATGGCTCGCTCGATCGAGTCTCTGCTGGATCTCTCCACGATGTCGATCGAGGAGGTGATAGGTCGCCTCAAGGTCGTTGACAGCGATGAGCCACAGTCCCTCTCGGGGCCCATCACCACTGGCGGGAAGCTCCTTCTCACTCGGAAGTAGTGGCTTGCCAGCCAAGGTGACCGGAGGAAGGGGGAGCCTTCTTCCACGACAGGCGGCTGCAAGCATGGCAAGCCGCGCAAGGCGCGCAGAGACGCCCAGGCCGGGGCGCGAGGACATGCCGAGGGTGATGCCCGCGGAGGCGCCCAGGACAGCGCCGCCGGCAGGCACAAGCCGACACGAGACGACACCTGCCGCAACTACGGCCAGCTTGGCCATTGGGCCAAGGACTGTCAACAGCCATGACACGGCCTGGCCCACGTCGCACAGGCGGAGGAGGAGGAGCCGGCTCTGTTCATGGCACATGCCAGCATCGAGCTACCTCCAGCGGCACCGGCCGCAGCGGCTCTCCTCCACCTTGACGAGCCAAAAGCACACGCCCTCCTCGGCGACAGCTCCGGCAACGACAAGACTGACGGGTGGTGCCTCGACACCGGCGCCACCCATCACATGACCGGTCACCGGGAGTTCTTCACCGAGCTTGACTCTAGCGTCCGAGGCTCCGTCAAGTTTGGGGATGCCTCCGGCGTGGAGATCAAGGGCGTCGGCTCCATCGTCTTCACCGTCGTGTCTGGTGAGCACAGGCTGCTCAACGGAGTCTACTACATCCCCGCGTTGAGGAACTCCATCATCAGCTTGGGACAGCTGGATGAGAACGGTTCGCGCGTGGTGGTTGAGGATGGAGTCATGAGGATTTGGGATCGCCGTCGTCGCCTTCTTGCCAAGGTATCTAGAAGCGCAAATCGACTCTACGTCCTTAACGTGCAGGTGGCACAACCCCTCTGTCTCGCTGCTCGTCGGGACGACGAGGCGTGGCAGTGGCACGAGCGTTTTGGGCACCTTCACTTCGAGGCCCTGAAGCGGCTCAGTGCTATGGAGATGGTGCGAGGCCTGCCGTGCCTCGACCATGTGGAGCAGCTCTGCGACGTCTGCGTGTTGACGAAGCAGAGGCGACTCCCCTTTCCCCAGCGGGCGAGCTTTCGAGCCAAGGAGAGGCTCGAGCTCGTGCACGGGGACTTGTGTGGCCCGGTGACACCGGCCACACCGGGAGGACGACGCTACTTCTTGCTGCTCGTCGACGACTTCTCCCGCTACATGTGGGTGATGGTCCTCGGCAGCAAGGGAGAGGCTGCGGACGCCATCAGGCGCGCGCAGGCTACTGCGGAGGCAGAGTGCGGCCGCAAGCTGCGCGTGCTGCGCACCGACAACGGCGGCGAATTCACGGCGGCTGAATTCGCGTCGTACTGCGCTGATAAGGGCATTCAGCGCCACTACTCTGCGCTGTACAGCCCACAGCAGAACGACGTCATCGAGCGGTGCAACCAGACGGTTGTGGGGATGGCTCGGGCCCTTCTCAAGCAGAGGGGGATGCCGGCTGCCTTCTGGGGAGAGGCGGTGGTGTCGGCTGTCTACATCCTCAACCGCTCGCCTACCAGGGCGCTCGACGGCAGGACGCCGTACGAGGCTTGGCATGGGCGTAAGCCGGCGGTCTCCCACTTGCGGGTCTTCGGCTACCTCGCGTTCGCCAAGGAGCTTGGCCACATCAGCAACCTCGACGACAGGAGCACTCCGAGAGTGTTCATCGGCTACACGGAGGGCTCGAAGGCCTACCGCATCCTCGACCCAAAGACACAGCGTGTGCGTAGGCGCGCGACGTTGTGTTCGACGAAGGGCGAGGATGGGTATGGGACAAGGCGGTGGACGATGGCTCGGTTCCGACGTACGACGACTTCACTGTCGAGTACGTCCACTTCGAGGGAGCTGGGGGAGTAGGCAACTCTTCTTCGACGAGCGTGTCTACCCCAGTCCCCGAGCCTCCACCAACCCTGGCGCCTGCTACTCCGACAGCACCACGCTCTCCAGCCAGGACCTCGGCTGCGATGAGTTCTTCACCGGCTCCACCACAGCCGGCAACGCCACGCACTCCAGCATCGACAGGCACCTCTCCGGGCACGTCTACTACAGCTCGTGTCGAGCACAGCCCGGTTGAGCTCGCTACTCCGCTCTCTCACGACGAGGAGCGCATCGACGTGTACCACGACGGTGAGCCATTGCGGTACCGTACGATGGAGAACCTTCTCGGCGACCAGCCGGTGCCGGGACCAGTGCCTCACGACCTAGAGGCGCAGTTGCACCTTGCGTGTGATGACGGCGAGCTTCGGTCGTATGCAGAGGCCGAAAGACACGCGGCATGGCGTGCCGCGATGCAGTTGGAGATGGATGCGGTTGAGAAGAACCGCACCTGGGAGCTTGCTGACCTTCCTCGTGGTCACCGCGCGATCACCCTTAAGTGGGTGTACAAGCTGAAGAGGGATGAAGCCGACGCCATCGTCAAGCACAAGGCTCGCTTGGTGGCACGAGGTTTCGTGCAGCAGGAGGGGGTCGACTTCGACGACGTCTTTGCTCCCGTGGCACGGATGGAGTCCGTGCGACTCTTCCTTGTGCTAGCTACCCTGGAGGGCTGGCGTGTTCATCACATGGACGTCAAGTCGGCGTTCCTTAACGGCGACTTGAAGGAGGAGGTCTACGTGCACCAGCCGCCGGGATTTGCGATCCCCGACAAGGAGGGTAAGGTACTCCGCCTGTGTAAGGCCCTCTATGGCTTGCGGCAGGCACCGAGGGCGTGGAATGCCAAGTTGGATTCCACGCTAAAGGGGATGGGCTTCGAGCAAAGTCCGCACGAGGCGGCCCTCTACCGACGGGGCAATGGAGGAAATGCCGTGCTGGTGGGTGTCTACGTCGATGACTTGGTGATCACCGGCACCAAGGATGCGGAGGTGGCGGCATTCAAGGAAGAGATGAAGGCCACCTTCCAGATGAGTGACCTGGAGCCTCTCTCCTTCTACCTGGGAATCGAGGTGTACCAGGATGACTCTGGGATCACGCTTCGACAGACCGCCTACGCCAAGCGCGTCGTTGAGCTAGCTGGGCTCACCGACTGCAACCCAGCTCTCACTCCGATGGAGGAGAGGCTGAAGCTAAGCCACGACAGCACGACGGAGGAGGTGGACGCTACGCAGTACCGGCGTCTTGTGGGGAGCCTTCGCTACCTCGCCCACACACGGCCGGACTTGGCATTCTCCGTCGGCTACGTTAGTCGGTTCATGCAGCGACCGACGACGGAGCACCAGCAGGCTGTGAAGAGGATCATCCGCTACGTTGCGGGGACTCTCGACCACGGCCTCTACTACCCGAGGTGCCCTGGGGCGGCACACTTTGTCGGGTACAGCAACAGCGACCACGCCGGCGACATCGACACCAGCAAGAGCACGAGCGGGATCCTCTTCTTCCTCGGCAAGTGCCTCGTTAGCTGGCAGTCGGTCAAGCAGCAGGTGGTGGCCCTGTCCAGCTGCGAGGCCGAGTACATAGCGGCCTCCACCGCTTTGACTCAGGCGCTCTGGCTCGCTCGACTGCTTGGTGATCTCCTCGGCAGAGACACTAGAGCGGTGGAGTTCAGGGTGGACAGCAAGTCCGCTCTGGTCCTGGCAAAGAACCCCGTGTTCCACGAACGCAGCAAGCATATCCGGGTGAGGTACCACTTCATCCGAGGCTGTTTGGAGGAAGGGAGCATCAAGGTGAGCTACATCAACACCAAGGACCAGCTTGCGGACGTGCTCACCAAGCCCCTTGGGAGGATCAAGTTCCTTGAGCTCTGCTCCAGGACCGGAATGGTTCAACTCTCCCACAAGACGACGCACAAGACTTAGGGAGAGAATGATGGATAAGTCTCATGTGTGGCTGGTCTTAGTGGGGCTGTGCTGCTCACATGGTCTTTGTGGCTGTTTTTCTGTTTTTAGGACAGCATCTTAGACTAGAGGACAGCATCTTAGAGGACAGCATCTTAGCTAGGACAGCATATTAGCATCTTGGATTAGCATCTTAGACTAGCATCTTGGCATATGCTTAGCTGGCTAGCAGCCTATAAATATGTAACCCCAACCTCTTAGGTTGGTATGGCATTTGTGTGAGTTTGTGTGAGAAATAGACAAGAAAATTGCCCCAACTCCTAGTGTCATCCTCTCTCGATGAGAGTAAGAATTCTCCTACTACCAAGAGTGAGAATTCAGCGACTAACAGTTATTACGATATTCAGGCATTAGCACAGTTTGGTGTTGTTTGGTTCTAAACTCAGTTAATATTAATACTAGCTAATGCCATTAGGCATTGTTTGGTTTGGATGAACAAAATTTGTGATGTTTTGATGCTAATATTGGCTAAGATGTCAAAGCAGTGTATTAGAAGCTTTGGCTGTTCTATTACATTTCAGAGTTACTAAGTTTGGTTTATGTTTCAGGTTTATGCTGGTATATTCATATGTCAGTTACAATCTGGCATTATGTTTATAGTTTATTTTATTGAGGAATTTAGAGACATACTTCTGTACTTAGCTTTGTTATTTGCCAGATGTATAACTATTGTGCACTTTAAACATAAAAACTATAAAGGTAAAGTCGAGTATACAATATCTGTAAGATCTCGTCAGTTGTACAATATCCTTTTTACTAATGATATAATTAACTGTTGTGGAAGATTTTGAGTAATTGAACTATTCATATCAAAATACATTTATTTTGTTTAAACATGTGTTTTTCTTCCATTTTTGAACATATATATTGGTTTTGTTTGTATATTGTCTGTTGCTAACATTCATTTCATCCCTGTGTTCTAGGCTTGATGGTCTCTTGTTACTGCTGATTTCTGAGGCCTTTGCTTCAGAATGTCTAGCTAGAGGAGGAGCAAATAAATCGTGCATTTTCTGTTGAGGTCGTTGGCTCAATGGTTATTGCAACCTCTGTCGCTCTATTTAGGTAGATGTGTTTTTTAGAAAAGGATTTAGGTAGATGTGTAGAGTGATGTTAGTGTTTTTCGAGTTGCAAGCAGCACAAGTGTTTCCTTTAGAGTGGTTGTGTATCGTGACATTTGGATTACTGAATAAAGTTATCAAATTTCCTGTTGCTGGCTAGATTATGCAAGAATATATATTGGTTAGTATCTATTATCTATATTATGAACTGGCAGAAGCCCTATTGGGCTAGATCCATTTAGATGTGCATATCCATATATGTATGCATCACTGCACCACTGGTTGTTAGTTCCTTCCCCTGTGCTGCATCACTGCATCGTCCCGTCCCAGTTGATCCCTCGCCTCCCCTGATTTCACATCTGTTGCAGCGGCATCTCGTCCCAGTTGCTCCCTCCCCCACAAATCTTTTTTTTCAAGAGTCTGGAGGGGACAGGCCCCTACAGTTGAGCTTTATTGAAAACAAAGAAGTGTATGTACAGACCAAAACTTAAAGAAAAGACAGGAGCTAGAACTAAAGAATTAAGACACAAACAAAGAAAGGAAGAAGATGCTATCCTTTAAGATTACAACCAGTTTTGGATCCATAGATTAAATTGTTCTGAGCAGCTCTCCTTGACTCTTAACGACGTTAGAGCCATTTCCTTGTTGAAAGCATTTTTACTGTCTTGTATATTTGGCCCAATTCCTTTGAAGATCAGATTATTTCGAGCTCCCCAGATAGTCTTTTGCCTTTCTAACAGAGATTGTTTTGTTCCTTGCAAAAGAGAAAAGCTCAGGAAACTTCTGTTTGACAGGTATGCCTGACCAGTTGTCATCCCATAACTGACAGATCTTTGTAATCTCTTAAAATTTTCAGATTGCCCCTCCCCCACAAATCTTCACCCCCATCTCTCATCCATGCTCATGGCGGCAGGAAAAGGCCGGCCGTGCGTGATTGACCTAGTGAGTTTCAGTTTTGAAGCCTGCCACGGCAGGAACTGAGGGAGGTCAGAGACAAGCACATGCTGAAAAGCTCAGATCGTCACTGACAGAAGAGAAGAGAGGGGATGCCATAAAGTAATCTTCTGAGATATCGGCAAGTTTCACGATATCAGACACATCTTGCAGACAAACGATAAATAACTGCATGTGATAAAACACCGACTTTCGATCACTGACCACTCGCACTTCATGCTGTTCCTGACAAAGTCACCAGATTCAGGAGCCGTTAACTGTTAACACGATTCAATTTTTGAGCGCCATCATCCTACCGCTCAACATCGACTTTCGATCACTGATCACTTGCACTTCATGCTGTTAACTGTTCAGTATTTTCAGTAGCCAATCAGTTGCTGCAATTAGCAACTGATCAGTATTTTCAGTAGCCAATCAGTAGCATGCTGTTAACCGATTCAATTTTCGAACACCATCATCCTGCCGCTCAGCATAGTGTATCAAACATGAGTACATGACAATGTCAAATTCCACTCAATAGCTGTTGGTGTTGGAAGTATGACTGGCAAGTATATGAAATATTTTCTGCATA